>NC_090929.1:975367795-975992795 GCF_040938575.1 Ambystoma mexicanum | reverse complement strand
GGACTACCCTGCACCCCTGCTCATGTCCCGCAGGCAGCCCATCCACCATGGGCATGCCCCGCAGCCAACCCACATGTCACTTTGCACTACTGATCAACAATGCATGTCTCCCACCACCCCCACCCCCCAGCAGTGCAGGGGCAGCACCACCAGGCCCCCACTCATGTCCCCCTGCACCCCCACCCCCAAGCATCCAGGGACAGCCTCCACCAGGCCCCCACTCATGTCTCCCACCACCCCCACCCCCCACCATCCAGGGGCACCCTCCACCAGGCCCCCACTCATGTCTCCCACCACCCCCACCCCCCAGCCACCAGGGGCACCCTCCACCAGGTCCCCACTCATGTCTCCCACCACCCCCACCCCCCAGCAGTGCAGGGGCACCCTCCACCAGGCCCCCACTCATGTCTCCCACCACCCCCACCACCCAGCCACCATGGGCGGCCCCCACCAGGCCCCCACTCATGTCTCCCACCACCCCCACCCCCCAGCAGTGCAGGGGCAGCACCACCAGGCCCCCACTCATGTCTCCCACCACTCCCACCACCCAGCAGTGCAGGGGCAGCCCCCACCAGGCCCCCACTCATGTCTCCCACCACCCCCACCACCCAGCCACCAGGGGCACCCTCCACCAGGCCCCCACTCATGTCTCCCACCACCCCCACCCCCCAGCAGTGCAGGGGCAGCCTCCACCAGGCCCCCACTCATGTCTCCCACCACCCCCACCCCCCAGCCACAAGGGGCAGCCCCCACCAGGCCCCCACTCATGTCTCCCACCACCCCCACCACCCAGCCACCAGGGGCACCCTCCACCAGGCCCCCACTCATGTCTCCCACCACCCCCACCCCCCAGCCACCAGGGGCAGCCCCCACCAGGCCCCCACTCATGTCTCCCACCACCCCCACCACCCAGCCACCAGGGGCACCCTCCACCAGGCCCCCACTCATGTCTCCCACCACCCCCACCCCCCAGCCACCAGGGGCAGCCCCCACCAGGCCCCCACTCATGTCTCCCACCACCCCCACCACCCAGCCACCAGGGGCACCCTCCACCAGGCCCCCACTCATGTCTCCCACCACCCCCACCCCCCACCATCCAGGGGCACCCTCCACCAGGCCCCCACTCATGTCTCCCACCACCCCCAACACCCAGCCACCAGGGGCACCCTCCACCAGGCCCCCACTCATGTCTCCCACCACCCCCACCCCCCAGCAGTGCAGGGGCAGCCTCCACCAGGCCCCCACTCATGTCTCCCACCACCCCCACCGCCCAGCAGTGCAGGGGCACCCTCCACCAGGCCCCCACTCATGTCTCCCACCACCCCCACCCCCCAGCAGTGCAGGGGCAGCACCACCAGGCCCCCACTCATGTCTCCCACCACCCCCACCACCCAGCAGTGCAGGGGCAGCCCCCACCAGGCCCCCACTCATGTCTCCCACCACCCCCACCACCCAGCAGTGCAGGGGCAGCCCCCACCAGGCCCCCACTCATGTCTCCCACCACCCCCACCACCCAGCCACCAGGTACACCCTCCACCAGGCCCCCACCCATGTCTCCCACCACCCCCAGCAGTGCAGGGGCAGCCTCCACCAGGCCCCCACTCATGTCTCCCACCACCCCCACCCCCCAGCAGTGCAGGGGCAGCCCCCACCAGGCCCCCACTCATGTCTCCCACCACCCCCACCACCCAGCCACCAGGGGCACCCTCCACCAGGCCCCCACTCATGTCTCCCACCACCCCCACCCCCAGCAGTGCAGGGGCAGCCCCCACCAGGCCCCCACTCATGTCTCCCACCACCCCCACCCCCCAGCAGTGCAGGGCCAGCCTCCACCAGGCCCCCACTCATGTCTCCCACCACCCCCACCCCCCAGCCACCAGGGGCAGCCCCCACCAGGCCCCCACTCATGTCTCCCACCACCCCCACCCCCCAGCAGTGCAGGGGCAGCCTCCACCAGGCCCCCACTCATGTCTCCCACCACCCCCACCCCCCCAGCCACAAGGGGCAGCCCCCACCAGGCCCCCACTCATGTCTTCCACCACCCCCACCACCCAGCCACCAGGGGCACCCTCCACCAGGCCCCCACTCAAGTCTCCCACCACCCCCACCCCCCAGCCACCAGGGGCAGCCCCCACCAGGCCCCCACTCATGTCTCCCACCACCCCCACCACCCAGCCACCAGGGGCACCCTCCACCAGGCCCCCACTCATGTCTCCCACCACCCCCACCCCCCAGCAGTGCAGGGGCAGCCTCCACCAGGCCCCCACTCATGTCTCCCACCACCCCCACCGCCCAGCAGTGCAGGGGCACCCTCCACCAGGCCCCCACTCATGTCTCCCACCACCCCCAGCCCCCAGCAGTGCAGGGGTAGCACCACCAGGCCCCCACTCATGTCTCCCACCACCCCCACCACCCAGCAGTGCAGGGGCAGCCCCCACCAAGCCCCCACTCATGTCTCCCACCACCCCCACCACCCAGCCACCAGGGGCACCCTCCACCAGGCCCCCACTCATGTCTCCCACCACCCCCACCCCCAGCAGTGCAGGGGCAGCCTCCACCAGGCCCCCACTCATGTCTCCCACCACCCCCACCCCCCAGCAGTGCAGGGGCAGCCCCCACCAGGCCCCCACTCATGTCTCCCACCACCCCCACCAGCCAGCCACCAGGGGCACCCTCCACCAGGCCCCCACTCATGTCTCCCACCACCCCCACCCCCAGCAGTGCAGGGGCAGCCTCCACCAGGCCCCCACTCATGTCTCCCACCACCCCCACCCCCAGCAGTGCAGGGGCAGCCCCCACCAGGCCCCCACTCATGTCTCCCACCACCCCCACCACCCAGCAGTGCAGGGGCAGCCCCCACCAGGCCCCCACTCATGTCTCCCACCACACCCACCACCCAGCAGTGCAGGGGCAGCACCCACCAGGCCCCCACTCATGTCTCCCACCACCCCCACCACACAGCCACCAGGGGCACCCTCCACCAGGCCCCCACTCATGTCTCCCACGACCCCCACCCCCAGCAGTGCAGGGGCAGCCTCTACCAGGCCCCCACTCATGTCTCCCACCACCCCCACCCCCCAGCAGTGCAGGGGCAGCCTCCACCAGGCCCCCACTCATGTCTCCCACCACCCCCACCCCCCAGCCACAAGGGGCAGCCCCCACCAGGCCCCCACTCATGTCTCCCAACACGCCCACCACCCAGCCACCAGGGGCACCCTCCACCAGGCCCCCACTCATGTCTCCCACCACCCCCACACCCCAGCAGTGCAGGGGCAGCCTCCACCAGGCCCCCACTCATGTCTCCCACCACCCCCACCCCCCAGCAGTGCAGGGGCAGCCTCCACCAGGCCCCCACTCATGTCTCCCACCACCCCCACCCGCCAGCAGTGCAGGGGCAGCCTCCACCAGGCCCCCACTCATGTCTCCCACCACCCCCACCCCCCAGCCACCAGGGGCAGCCCCCACCAGGCCCCCACTCATGTCTCCCACCACCCCCACCCCCCAGCAGTGCAGGGGCAGCACCACCAGGCCCCCACTCATGTCTCCCACCACCCCCACCACCCAGCAGTGCAGGGGCAGCCCCCACCAGGCCCCCACTCATGTCTCCCACCACCCCCACCACCCAGCAGTGCAGGGACAGCCTCCACAAGGCCCCCACTCATGTCTCCCACCACCCCCACCCCCCAGCCACCAGGGGCAGCCCCCACCAGGCCCCCACTCATGTCTCCCACCACCCCACCCCCCAGCAGTGCAGGGGCAGACTCCACCAGGCCCCCACTCATGTCTCCCACCACCCCCACCACCCAGCAGTGCAGGGGCAGCCCCCACCAGGCCCCCACTCATGTCTCCCACCACCCCCACCACACAGCAGTGCAGGGGCAGCCTCCACCAGGCCCCCACTCATGTCTCCCACCACCCCCACCCCCCAGCAGTGCAGGGGCAGCCTCCACCAGGCCCCCACTCATGTCTCCCACCACCCCCACCCGCCAGCAGTGCAGGGGCAGCCTCCACCAGGCCCCACTCATGTCTCCCACCACCCCCACCCCCCAGCCACCAGGGGCAGCCCCCACCAGGCCCCCACTCATGTCTCCCACCACCCCCACCCCCCAGCAGTGCAGGGGCAGCACCACCAGGCCCCCACTCATGTCTCCTACCACCCCCACCCCCCAGCAGTGCAGGGGCAGCCTCCACCAGGCCCCCACTCATGTCTCCCACCACCCCCACCCCCCAGCAGTGCAGGGACAGCCTCCACCAGGCCCCCACTCATGTCTCCCACCACCCCCACCCCCCAGCCACCAGGGGCACCCTCCACCAGGCCCCCACTCATGTCTCCCACCACCCCCACCCCCCACCATCCAGGGGCACCCTCCACCAGGCCCCCACTCATGTCTCCCACCACCCCCACCCCCCAGCAACCAGGGGCACCCTCCACCAGGCCCCCACTCATGTCTCCCACCACCCCCACCCCCCAGCAGTGCAGGGGGCAGCCTCCACCAGGCCCCCACTCATGTCTCCCACCACCCCCACCCCCCAGCAGTGCAGGGGCAGCCTCCACCAGGCCCCCACTCATGTCTCCCACCACCCCCACCCCCCACCATCCAGGGGCACCCTCCACCAGGCCCCCACTCATGTCTCCCACCACCCCCACCCCCCAGCCACCAGGGGCACCCTCCACCAGGCCCCCACTCATGTCTCCCATCACCCCCACCCCCCAGCAGTGCAGGGGCAGCACCGCCAGGCCCCCACTCATGTCCCCCTGCACCCCCACCCCCCAGAATCATCCAGGGGCAGCCTCCACCAGGCCCCCACTCATGTCTCCCACCACCCCCACCCCCCACCATCCAGGGGCACCCTCCACCAGGCCCCCACTCATGTCTCCCACCACCCCCACCACCCACCCACCAGGGGCACCCTCCACCAGGCCCCCACTCATGTCTCCCACCACCCCCACCCCCCAGCCAGCAGGGGCAGCCCCCACCAGGCCCCCACTCATGTCTCCCACCACCCCCACCACCCAGCCACCAGGGGCACCCTCCACCAGGCCCCCACTCATGTCTCCCACCACCCCCACCCCCCAGCAGAGCAGGGGCAGCCTCCACCAGGCCCCCACTCATGTCTGCCACCACCCCCACCCCCCAGCAGTGCAGGGGCAGCCTCCACCAGGCCCCCACTCATGTCTCCCACCACCCCCACCCCCCAGCCACCAGGGGTACCCTCCACCAGGCCCCCACTCATGTCTCCCACCACCCCCACCCCCCAGCAGTGCAGGGGCAGCCTCCACCAGGCCCCCACTCATGTCTCCCACCACCCCCACCCCCCAGCAGTGCAGGGGCAGCCTCCACCAGGCCCCCACTCATGTCTCCCACCACCCCCACCCCCCAGCAGTGCAGAGGCAGCCTCCACCAGGCCCCCACTCATGTCTCCCACCACCCCCACCCCCCAGCCACAAGGGGCAGCCCCCACCAGGCCCCCACTCATGTCTCCCACCACCCCCCAGCCACCAGGGGCACCCTCGACCAGGTCCTCACAATCCCCAATCATGTGCGTTATGGTCAGCCTCCACAGCCAAAAAGCCCTACCAAGTAACCTATTCACCCACATGGAAATGGAAATTACATGTCACACCCCCAATGTTCATGAAGCTAATGAACCCATGTCCGTCACACACAATGGGCCTCATTAGGACCCTGGCGGAGAGGGTTTTACGCCAGCGTAGTGCATGGCGTACCTCTCCGCCATACTACGAGTTCCCGTAGCGCCATGGCGGCCTTTTCCGCCTGGTTTTACCAGGCGGAGAAAACCATGGCGCTACGGGACCTCGTTGTTAATTACGCCACCGTATTTTACGGTGGCGTAATTAACTCCTTCCCCACTCCCATTATACCCTATGGGGCAAAAATGGGAATGGGGAAGGGCAGAATGGGGATTGGGGATTTACCGCCCCGCCAAGGTCGGAATGGGGCGGTAAATCCGCCAACCCCCATGGCGCTATCGGCGGCTTTCCGCCATGCTTCGCGGTGCATTTAGCACCGCGAAATCCGCCTGGGTCGTAATGAGGCCCAATGTTTGCAATTGAATGGGAAAACACCCAACATGACATGCATGAAACCAATGAGATGATACCACACAGTGAAGCATGAAAACAAAATTGTATTGAAAAAAAGAAAGAATGCTAAAGAAATGAAACAAACTACAATGGGAAGTAAAAGAAATCAAGCTGCATGTCCGCATAAAAATAAAGAACTGCAAATCATAATCCAAAAAAATGACCTCCAAAGTCAAATGTAAAAAAATTATCTATCAAATCAAGAACTATGTAAAAAACTCGAAAGGGTCCATGAGCCCAACTGAACAAAGGAAACCTAAAAAAAAACCTAACTAAAAAGCAACTATATACAAAAAGTGGAGCAGTGTCCGTCGACTTCAAATCATAAGAAAAAACAAAGGAAACCTAAAACTAAAGAACTATATACAAAGGCGGCGGGCAAGTCCAGCGGCTCACTCCGTGGTGTAACGGGCCAGGGCATCATCGAACTCCTGTTCGATGTCCCGGAGGCGGTCCAGTTCCATGGCCCCGAGGGTCCGCAGGGACGACGCCGTGTCCTCCTCAAACCCCCTGCAGATTGCCTCGAGGCACTCGGCCCGCCTCAGGGCCCTCCGCATGGAGTTCTCCGCCCTGACCATTGTGAGCCGCGCCTCTTCCGCCTGCCGCCGCTCCGCACCTATGGCGTGGCCCAACCGCTGCCACACGGAAGACACTCTCTGTCCTGGGTCCTCCTGCCCTCCAGCCGATGCCTGCCCCTCCGATGTCGAAGGCCCCGAGCCTTCATGGCTCCCACCATGTTGCTGCTGCTGCTCTGCCTCTGCCCGTGCACTGCCTCCTGCTGCCTGCACATCCTCTGCCGGCTGGGGTGCAGTTGTTGATGTGGCCACCCCTGCTGGACGTCCGACTCCCGACTGTGGCAGGGATGCCTCCTCCACCAGCCTGGCCGCACTGTCAGAGGCAGCTCCACAGGGCACCCAGGTGACTGATGGGTGGGAAGATGGCACAGAGGACGACTGGCGCGTAGGGGGTCCAGTTGAGGAGGGGGTCGGAACAAGCCCCATCAGACGGAGGAATCCGGTCTGGGTGACCTGTCCCAGCAGGCTGACGTGGTCAACGATCCATTCGAGATGACGTGCAGTCTCTCCATGAAAAGACTGCAGGTCACCTCGCATGGCCCGTTGACGCAACGCCACACCAGCCAGGACAGGCTCAACCCGGACCTGGATAGCCATGTCCACAGGCAGAGGAAGGCCAGTTGACGTCAGCTCATCCCCTGCCTGAAAACAGGTCTGGACGTAGGCATCCCTGCTGGTGCAAGATGATGCAGGGACAGGATCGGGACAGGATTGCACACAGGCACCTCCGCGGCGGCCTGTGCTGCCTCCTGTCCCTGGTCCTGGACTGCACCACTAGCACCAGTGGGATCCCCACCTCCAGTCCCCGTCTCTGGTGCTTGCACGGCCTCCTCCTCCACCAGACCCCCCACCAACCTGGATGACTCCGTGCCATCTTCCCCTGTTGGGCCCTGTGGGGTCCCAGCGGCCCTTTCTGCTGCCGAGGAGTCCAACTCCAACCTCCGCCTCTTGGACCTCCCCCCGGCAGCTGCGGCCTGGGACGCGGCACCGGACTCCTCACTCCCCGACGAGATGACAACACGGGAGGGGAGCCGGGCCTTGCGTCTCCGGCTGGCGGTGGGATCCCCGCCGCTGTGCTCCACAGCACCTTCTCCGCCCTCTTCATCAGTTGACGCTGCAGACAGGGAGAAACAAAACACAGGCATCAGGGCACTGTACAATGGACACATACACACATGACAGTTGCACATGAGTGGCATTGGCAAACCTCAGACATGTCATCACAATCCCCAACACTCATGTCATTGCAACTCGCACACATGAGCCATACCACAGCCATATCGCAACTGCCACCACCATCCATACACATACAACAGCATGAGCAGCCAAAGGTGACCCAGACATCACATGCAACACAGGAAGTGCACCACACATGTACACACACCACCACACTTGCATGCATGTGTACACCTCTGCCAAGTGTCGCACTGTTCAGACGGGCATCCATGTCACATCTGCCAATCAGGCTTCCACATACCGCAGTCACATGCATCCATGTTGCATCACTGTTGCACTCTTGTCAAATACACACACATGCACATGTACACAGTGCTCATACATGCAGCCGAAAAAAAACAACATACATGCGTGACATCACGGACATGTCTACTTAAATACACATTCATCCAAACATGTGTGCACGCACAACTGCATTTGGCATGCAAGCCTACACACACAAGCACCATCCATGTCTCACACATTACAGCCCTCGCATGTGTCAGACCTACGGCCCTGGACACCCCCACCTATACTCGACCCCATACAAACAGATGTGCAACCTGCACACTACCGAATAATCACCACACGCACTGCTCACAATCAGGATGCATGTACACTCACCGCTCGACTCCAGACGGGTCTGCTTCTCCAGGACCTGGACGTGGAGCGCTGGGGATATGCGTTCCAGGACCCTCATCTGTTCTTCCGACAAGTGGCCCCGGCGCCCCTTGGCATCCGCTGCTTTCAAGAGGCGCCGGGCCTTGTTCAGGGTCCTGGACCTGAAGTCCTCCCAGCGCTTCCTGACATGTTGTAAATCGCGGACTGCCACCCCCTCCGCGTTGATGGCAGTCACGATGTCAGTCCAGATCCGAGTCCGTCCTTCCTTGTCGGCGCGGGAACTTCCGAAGAGGGCATCATACTGCCCCAGGACTTGCTCCACCAGGACACCAACTTCGGTGGCACTGAAGCTTGTGCCCCTCTGCCTCTCTGGCCGGGGGTTGTCAGTGGTCACAGATGGTGTTTGCCCCGACATGACAACCCCAGAGGCAGGAGTGGGTGGGCAACTGGGTCCTGGGGCTGGGCTGTGGAGCGATGGAATACCAGTCGGAAGTGTTCGGTTCCAGCAGGGGTGGTCACAGCAACAGCACCCCAGGCTGATGTGCAGGCAGCAAATGGCAGTGCACGTGGGCAGCAGGCAGTCAGGCAGCAGCAGATGGCAGGTGGGAGCGTGCTCGGGGCTCTGGGGGGCAGTAGTTCGGCCTTCTGGGCAGGAGCGTGGTCTTCCGTGTGCATACGCGTGGCCAGCTTGATACGGAGTGATTTGGCACGTGAAAAGTCTGCACGTCAGCGTGAAATACGAGGAAAGGCCCTTAGCGCGTAAGCGCGTCAGCACGCATACGCGATTCTATTGGACCAAAGGCCCTCAGCGCGTAAGCGCGTCTGTGACGTGACCCGCACGGGTGTTTCCCACACAGCACGTGATGACAGAGCACACGTGGAAAGACTGCACGTCAGAGTGTCATCGCGTGTTATTGGACAGCACGTCAGAGTGTCATCGCGTGTAATTGGTGGGAATGGGCCTAGCGCGTACACGCGGCAGTGACAAAGCGTTTAATTGGTGGAAATGGCCCTAGCGCGTACACGCCGCGTAAGTGACGCTGGACGTGTGGGCCTGTATAAAAGGTACGTGTAGAACACCATTTCCTTGTACGTGCTTTTCGTGGAGAGTGAGTGGGTGAATTCTGTACTTCTTGTCGTTTCACACGCGATTTACTTCACAGCGTTTCAAGTTCGTATTCCCTGTTACCTCTGACAGCTTTTTCTCTTTTACTGGTTTACCTGGGCCTGTTCCCTCAAACAGTGTTCCCTTCTACTGTTGTCCTGTCTCCTCAGACAGCGTACAAATCTTCTTTTGGCGGGGGTGTTGCCAACCAAACGCGCTCCTTTTTCACGCTCTTTTACCTGGCAGACGGTGAGTCATGCACGTATCTAACATCTGTGCTTGCCCCGTGTGTAGCCTACCCCTTCAGAGGTCATTCTAGGCTGCGTGTGACACGCATACGTTCATTCTTGTGTTACTGGGTGCCACAGCGTAGTGCAGGTTTTTCTTTCTGCACACGTGGTCTAGGAGGGGTTGCGTGCACGTCATCTCCCTTTTTTGGGGCTCCTGTGCGTAGCGTGACCCGTCATCTTTCCCCAGGGGTTACATTCAGCCTTGCAAGAGCACTAGGGTACAATTACCATCTGGTACCCAACCCCTTTGACCCCCAATTGCCCAGGACAATAGTTTACAGCCACTCCCATACGCACATTTACATCAGTGCCATGGCTGGGAGGCGAGGATTCCGTAAGGGTGGCAAAGGTGGAAGAGCCACAAGTGGTGGCCGTGGTGGATCCGGTAGGGGACGTGGTCGTTACTTGCAGGGTGAGCCTGTCCCCCCATGTGTGGAGGACCAGTCAAGGGCACCCATAATCCCCCCACCCCTCCCCCTCCCGTTGAGGCTGATGTGGCTGACACCATCCATGCTCAGCCCTTGTTGGACCAGCCCATTGTGGCACCAGACCTGGCTGACTCCATGGCTGACTTCCAGGTCAGCAGGCCTATGACACGTGCGCTGGTGCACGTTGATGTCACCATGCCACGTGCATCTGGCCCAGCAAGGTCATCTGCTGCCCCAAGTAGGCAGGGTGGAGAGGCTGCAGGGGTAGCTGCGGCTCCATCCACCCCAGCCCTCACACACCCAGCCAGGACAGTGTCGGTCCTAGTCCATCCTGCTGACATTCCCCCTGACACCATCACACTTGTGCCAATGCCTGCACCAACTCCCATGCTGAGTGTGCAATCCCACACTCCTGATACAGAGTCCACCAGGGCTCCTGCCCCTAGTGTCCAGAGCGGCGCAGGACACTCAGGATCACCACCACCTTCCAAGCGGAAGAGAAAGAGTGCTCGTCCGGCACAGACTGATGCCCCAGACACGGCTACACAGTCCGGCCCGTCCAGGAAGCCCAGCTTCACGGATGACGAACTGAATGCACTTGTCGAGTATGTGTCCGCACATGACAACGAGATGGTCATTGTTGCAGGATCCAAGACCACACCTGCACAACGCCAGGCACACTGGCAGACCGTTGCAGACATCGTAAGTGCCCTTGGAATCGTGAGGCGCACAGCCAATGATTGCTATAAGCGCTGGAATGACCTAAAGCGCAGGGCAAAGAGTAAGCTGGCCTCAAGTCATGCCGCAACTCTAGTGACTGGAGGTGGGTCTCCAGTAGTAGACATGGAACTCACTCCACATGAGTCAGTCGCTGGGACTTACGTCACGGATGAACAGATCCAAGGCATGGGAGATCTGCCTGATTACGAGGCATTGTCCGGTGAGTGCACATGCATGTGTGTGTCATCCATGTGCATGGTGTGTGTGAGGGCTTCTGTTTGTGTGCCAGGTGAGAGTGTGTGCGCTTGAGTCGTATGGGTCAGCCATGTGCTTCATGCAATACATCCTGCGCAGCTGCATTTGGCCATAGCAGTATCCCTTCTGCCAACAGTAGACATCTAGCCCAACTGCACGCCATTTGCCCTGGAAGTGTCACCTTGCCACAACATTGTTGCTTATTTTTCACTGTTCATTCTGTCAGATTGTTTGCATTCCACCACTTTTACTAGGCATTTCGCAGTCCTCTAGTCACATGTCTGACATGGCTATGGTAAAGTGGAGTGACTTTGTTACCTGGATATCATTTGTTCACACATGTCCCTGTGCAATTGGACCATTTCGGACTGGCAGCTCCAGGTGAAAAATCTGACCTGTTTGAATTAGAAAAGCTATTACATGCGGGAACTGGACTGAATGAATAGGTGCTGCCCTCCTCTCCATCTTCACTCAATAGCAATGGTACATGCCATCTGTGTGATGGCATGTGTGTTTCACCTGGCAATCACAGGCCAATGTGTGATGCCACTGCCAGGCAGCATGCAGAAAATGTGTTCATCTTCCATCTTGGTGTCATCAGTGTGTGCCATTTGCCTGCCCTTCATATGCAGTGAGGGTGCATGCATGGGAGGGTTTTAGTCATGTGGGACATGTGTCAATCAAGTACTGGTTCTCTTGCTTCTCAGCCCTCATTGTGTGCCATGGTGCTAATGCCTGTTTCCATTTCTTTGTTTTTATGTCTTTGCAGGGGAAGACGCACCTGATACTGCTGGGGTTGTGGAGATGGTGCAGACTCAGGAGGGGTCCGAGGGCCGACCAACCACCAGTGAGGGACGTGGTGTGGTGGTGGGTGAGAACCCACAACTGCTGCAGGTCGTGCTCTCAAGGGGTGTCTCTGGCTGCACCTCCCCCGAGCTGTACTCAGGTGTTGATTCGGATGAGACCTACGTGCCGTCGCAGGTGAGTGTTCCAGGGAGGGATTCTGTTCTGTCCCACCCACCTGCACCAGGGTCAGAACCCTCAATGGGGATGTCAGTGTTGGCAGCTACGCCTTTGGTGGTTACGGATGCAGGGTCACACTCCGCGACATCTGATCCTGTTCCTGGGCCAGCAGATCAGAGGGGGAATGCAGTCCTGCAGCCTCAGGCAGTGCCGGCACAGCAAGGCGCAGTTCGCCTTGCCCCAGACAGGTGTGGTGCCCGCCGACGTGGTGGCCGTACGCCACCTGGCAATACCGCATGGGAGCAATCCATTTACGGTATGGCAACCCAACAGGCAGCATCATCCGAGATGATGGCTCAGGCCATGGATAGGGTGGCCACTTCCATTGTCCCCCCTGAAAGGCTGATGGAGCGACTACAGCAGGCAACCGACTCCATCTGCCAGTCACACAGGGAGGACATGTTGGCGTCCAACAGGGACAGGCGGGCGGCACTGGCGACTCTGCAGGAGGCCATCTCCATAGAGTCCCAGGGCCACAGGGAAGCCCTGAGGCAGGAGCTCCTTCAGCTCAGGACGACTCTTGTTGAGCTTGAGGCTTCAACACACCAAAGGACAGAAAAGCAGCTGGAGCATCTCACCCGTACGCTCTCAGCTGAGATGCAGGCAACGAGGGCGGAGGTCCGGGCATCCCGTGAGTTGTTGCATGGGGACCTCCGCACACTCATCCTCCAGAACCAGACCTACCACACCCGCATGCTTGCAGCCATGGAGGAGCAGACTAGGGCCTTGCGTGGGCTGCCTCCCATAGTGCAACCACCTCCGGATGCAGCTGCACAGGGTGATAATAGCGACAGCAGTGATACTCCCACAATAGGGTAGCCGTGTGGGCCATGAGCCCATGGAGGTGTTTTCTTTTCCCAGGATCCACGCAGGTGGGTTCTGGTGTGCATCCTGTCCTCGGACCTCCTGGGTGGCCTCCCCAAGCCCCCCGGGCCCATCAATGGCCATTTTTTATTTTTTTTTATTTTTATTTTTATTTTTATTTCTATTTTTTATTATTTTTTCCCAATTTTTTTGGGACAATTTGTTGGCTTCCGTGGTTCCTGTGGGCATACGCTGCATTGTGGCTGGGCACATGCAGGCTTGTCATGTATTTGGTTCAGATGCTTGGGTTAGAGTCACACACACCCCTCCTGCTTCCCGTTTCCATGGGCTTGCAAAGGGTGTGCCCAAGTGACATTGACGTACATGGTGACATTGGACTCCCACTACATGTGTGGGTAGTCTAGTCAATACTGTGTATACATTCCTAGTGCATATTGCTGTTGTGTTGTACACTGCATGTTGCATTGATGTGTAACTCATCATCTGTGTCTACCTCCCAATTTGCAGGTCCCTTCCTCATGTCTACACAAGGCCCTCTAGTTTGGAGATGGGGTCCATGTTGGCAGCAGTGCACCTACAACTCTACATGGCGCCAACACCGCACAGTTGGTAGTGGTGGGAGTGCAGGCATTTCCAGGTGGTGAGACTACTAATATATAACATTTGTGATGTCATGTTAATGGTAGTACCTGCTCAAGTTTGTTGTTGGTCCTGCATTGCTGTGAGCATTTCAGGTGTTGCAAGTTTCAATTAGGGACACTCTACATTGTGACACTAGTGTCATGTTGTGGGGATTACTTTGTTTACCTGCAAATAGCATGACATGGCACGGTGTGTCGTGTGGCGGTGCTGGGGATGGGTTGGCTGACATGGCACTGTCCTCTTGTTGCATTTTGCAAGTGGGTATTCATTTTAGCTGCTTGAATGTGTTACTTCAGAAAACTGCATTGGTGGTGTCTGTGTGGGTAGGGATGCACACATTGGGCCTCATTACAACTCTGGCGTTAAGGGTTAACGCCACCGTTAACCCTTAACGCCTGATTCTGATTTTAACGCCTGCTTTTAGCAGGCGTTAAAATCCATGGCGCTAACCTGCCATGGTGCTAATTACGCCGCCGTAATTTACGGCGGCGTAATTAGCGCCTTCCCCACTCCCATTATGCCCTATGGGGCAAAAATGGGAATGGGGAAGGGAAAATGGGAAATGGGGATTTACCGCCCCACTCACCTTGGAATGGGGCGGTAAATCCGCCATCCACCATGGTGTAAACGGAGTTTACACCATGGTGGTAAAGTTGGTGCACTTAGCACCAAGGTTGTAATGAGGCCCATTGTGACACTTCCAGGTGAACAATCTCAGGCTGATATGGTTTTCACGGTTCATTCTCCAGACATTCAGGATCAGTGTCAGGTTGAGTCATCATTGATTTTCAGATGGAATGTGCCAGGGCAGTGTGCACTCCACAGGGGTGTGATTTCTATGTGAAGTAATTAGCCACTAGCTGTGTACGGGCTGCCACCCCCCGTGCCCTTTCCCCTCCCATGCGCAGCGGCTGTGCATGTGGTTGGGGATGTGGGGCCACCACCATGTCCACGGCCAGGCCCCGGCGTGTTGCAACGTTGTGCAGGACACATGCTGCCACTATGATCCTGCACACTACTGGGGGAGCGTACAACAGCTGCCCGCCAGAACGGTCAAGGGAGCGAAAGCGTGACTTTAGCACTCCGAATGTGCGCTCCACTATGCCCCGGGTTGTAATGTGGGCTGTGTTATATCTTACCTGGGGTGGCGTGGTGGGGTTCCGAATTGGCGTCATCATGTGGGGGCTGAGAGGGTAGGCACTGTCCCCTGTGGAGGTGGTGATTGGTATCATTGGTGGGGTTGTGACCTTGCTCAGTATCTGACATGCATGCATGTGCAGTGGCATTCATACTCACCAAGCAGCCATGTATCGCCATGCCGCCCAGCTTCTAGGTCCCGGCTTAGGGTGGACATTCGGTAAATGAAGCTGTCGTGGGTTGACC
The DNA here is from genome assembly GCF_040938575.1 of Ambystoma mexicanum. Lineage (NCBI taxonomy): Eukaryota > Metazoa > Chordata > Amphibia > Caudata > Ambystomatidae > Ambystoma > Ambystoma mexicanum. The sequence continues at coordinate 975,977,607 of NC_090929.1, read as the reverse complement.
CGGGATAGTTGGCAAATACTGAGGTGATGATTCCCTTGGCATTACATACTACCTGCACGTTGATGGAATGCCAGTGCTTGCGGTTCCTATAGATGTGCTCTGATGCCCTGGGGGGACGTAGAGCCACATGGGTGCAGTCAATGGCACCTAGCACTTTGGGGAATCGTGCCACACCGTAAAAATCCAGGGCGGCAGCATGCCTTTCTGCAGGTGTTCTGGGCAGGTATATGTGCCTGCGGACTGATGGGCGTGCAGTGATGATGTTCAAGACCTGGTGTAGGCAGCGTGACTGGGTGGCCTGTGATACCCCACCCACAATGGCACTTGTCCGCTGAAATGATCCAGTGGCTAAGAAGTGCAGTACATTGAGGACCTTCTCCAGGGGGCTGAGTGCTTGGGAGCACAGGGTGGGTGATGTGAGGTCATCCTCCACTCACTCACCAGGTCCAGTATAATGTGTGGTGGAAACCTGTACCTCCCATGCACCTGGTCATCAGGCATCCCGAAAAGGCTGGTTCTGGGTGTGAATATTCTGGCCCTGACTATCCTCCTCCTCCTCCTTTGGTAGCCCACGCCCACTGCTGCTAGGAACGGTATGTTCATCCTGGGTCTGAGCTTGTTATTTTGTTAGCGCGCAAATTTATGCGTTGCGCGTGTTGTAGGCGAGCGTGTGACCCGCGCACCCCTGAAATCCAGTACCCAGTCCAATAGCGTGTGGAAATTCCCGCGCACCCCGGGATACAGGTGCGCTGACGTACTTGCATGTGTAAGTGCCCGCGCACCCCTGATATACACGTACATAGGCCAATCGCGTGTATGCGCACTTTTGTCCAATTACACGCGATGACACTCTGACGTGCTGTCCAATTACACGCGATGACACTCTGACGTGCTGTCCAATTACACGCGATGACACTCTGACGTGCAGTCTTTCCACGTGTGCTCTGTCATCACGTGCTGTGTGGGAAACACCCGTGCGGGTCACGTCACAGACGCGCTTACGCGCTGAGGGCCTTTGGTCCAATAGAATCGCGTATGCGTGCTGACGCGCTTACGCGCTAAGGGCCTTTCCTCGAATTTCACGCTGACGTGCAGACTTTTCACGTGCCAAATCACTCCGTATCAAGCTGGCCACGCGTATGCACACGGAAGACCACGCTCCTGCCCAGAAGGCCGAACTACTGCCCCCCAGAGCCCCGAGCACGCTCCCACCTGCCATCTGCTGCTGCCTGACTGCCTGCTGCCCACGTGCACTGCCATTTGCTGCCTGCACATCAGCCAGGGGTGCTGTTGCTGTGACCACCCCTGCTGGAACCGAAGACTCCCGACTGGTATTCCATCGCTCCACAGCCCAGCCCCAGGACCCAGTTGCCCACCCACTCCTGCCTCTGGGGTTGTCATGTCGGGGCAAACACCATCTGTGACCACTGACAACCCCCGGCCAGAGAGGCAGAGGGGCACCAGCTTCAGTGCCACCGAAGTTGGTGTCCTGGTGGAGCAAGTCCTGGGGCAGTATGATGCCCTCTTTGGAAGTTCCCGCGCCGACAAGGAAGGACGGACTCGGATCTGGACTGACATCGTGACTGCCATCAACACGGAGGGGGTGGCAGTCCGCGACTTACAACATGTCAGGAAGCGCTGGGAGGACTTCAGGTCCAGGACCCTGAACAAGGCCCGGCGCCTCTTGAAGGCAGCGGATGCCAAGGGGCGCCGGGGCCACTTGTCGGAAGAACAGATGAGGGTCCTGGAACGCATATCCCCAGCGCTCCACGTCCAGGCCCTGGAGAAACAGACCCGTCTGGAGTCGAGCGGTGAGTGTACATGCATCCTGATTGTGAGCAGTGCGTGTGGTGATTATTCGGTAGTGTGCAGGTTGCACATCTGTTTGTATGGGGTCGAGTATGGGTGGGGGTGTACAGGGCCGTGGGGCTGACACATGCGAGGGCTGTAATGTGTGAGACATGGATGGTGCTTGTGTGTGTAGGCTTGCATGCCAAATGCAGTTGTGTGTGCACACATGTTTGGATGAATGTGTATGTAAGTAGACATGTCCGTGATGTCACGCATGTATGTTGTTTTCGGCTGCATGTATGAGCACTGTGTACATGTGCATGTGTGTGTATTTGACAAGGGTGCAACAGTGATGCAACATGGATGCATGTGACAGCGGTATGTGGAAGCCTGATTGGCAGATGTGACATGGATGCCCGTCTGAACAGTGCGACACTTGGCAGAGGTGTACACATGCATGCAAGTTTGGTGGTGTGTGTACATGTGTGGTGCACTTCCTGTGTTGCATGTGATGTCTGGCTCACCTTTGGCTGCTCATGCTGTTGTATGTGTATGGATGGTGGTGGCAGTTGCGATATGGCTGTGGTATGGCTCATGTGTGCGAGTTGCAATGACATGTGTGTTGGGGATTGTGATGACATGTCTGAGGTTTGCCAATGCCACTCATGTGCAACTGTCATGTGTGTATGTGTCCATTGTACAGTGCCCTGATGCCTGTGTTTTGTTTCTCCCTGTCTGCAGCGTCAACTGATGAAGAGGGCGGAGAAGGTGCTGTGGAGCACAGCGGCGGGGATCCCACCGCCAGCCGGAGACGCAAGGCCCGGCTCCCCTCCTGTGTTGTCATCTCGTCGGGGAGTGAGGAGTCCGGTGCCGCGTCCCAGACTGCAGCTGCCGGGGGGAGGTCCAAGAGGCGGAGGTTGGAGTTGGACTCCTCGGCAGCAGAAGGGGCAGCTGGGACCCCACAGAGCCCAACAGGGGAAGATGGCACGGAGTCATCCAGGTTGGTGGGGGGTTTGGTGGAGGAGGAGGCCGTGCAAGCACCAGAGACGGGGTCTGGAGGTGGGGATCCCACTGGTGCTAGTGGTGCAGTCCAGGACCAGGGACAGGAGGCAGCACAGGCCGCCGCGGAGGTGCTTGTGTGCAATCCTGTCCCCGATCCTGTCCCTGCATCATCTTGCACCAGCAGGGATGCCTACGTCCAGACCCGTTTTCAGGCAGGGGATGAGCTGACGATAACTGGCCTTCCTCTGCCTGCGGACGTGGCTATCCAGGTCCGGGTTGAGCCTGTCCTGGCTGGTGTGGCGTTGCGTCAACGGGCCATGCGAGGTGACCTGCAGTCTTTTCATGGAGAGACTGCACGTCATCTCGAATGGCTCGTTGACCACGTCAGCCTGCTGGGACAGGTCACCCAGACCGGATTCCTCCGTCTGATGGGGCTTGCTCCGACCCCCTCCTCAACTGGACCCCCTACGCGCCAGTCATCCTCTGTGCCATCTTCCCACCCATCAGTCACCTGGGTGCCCTGTGGAGCTGCCTCTGACAGTGCGGCCAGGCTGGTGGAGGAGGCATCCCTGCCACAGTCGGGAGTCGGACGTCCAGCAGGGGTGGCCACATCAACAACTGCACCCCAGCCGGCGGAGGATGTGCAGGCAGCAGGAGGCAGTGCACGGGCAGAGGCAGAGCAGCAGCAGCAACATGGTGGGAGCCATGAAGGCTCGGGGCCTTCGACATCGGAGGGGCAGGCATCGGCCGGAGGGCAGGAGGACCCAGGACAGAGAGTGTCTTCCGTGTGGCAGCGGTTGGGCCATGCCATAGGTGCGGAGCGGCGGCGGGCGGAAGAGGCGCGGCTCACAATGGTCAGGGCGGAGAACTCCATGCGGAGGGCCCTGAGGCGGGCCGAGTGCCTCGAGGCAATCCGCAGGGGTTTGGAGGAGGATACGGCGTCGTCCCTGCGGACCCTCGGGGCCATGGAACTGGACCGCCTCCGGGACATCGAACAGGAGTTCGATGATGCCCTGGCCCGGAACACCACGGAGTGAGCCGCTGGACTTGCCCGCAGCCTTTGTATATAGTTCTTTAGTTTTAGGTTTCCTTTGTTTGTTCTTATGATTTGGAGTCGACGGATACTGCTCCACTTTTTGTATATAGTTGCTTTTTAGGTTTCCTTTGTTCAGTTGGGCTCATGGACCCTTTGAAGTTTTTTTACATAGTTCTTAATTGGATAGATATTTTTTTTTCATTTGACTTTGGACGACATTTTTTTGGATTATGATTTGCTGTTTTTTTTTTTATTCGGACATGCAGCTTATTTTTTTTCATTCCCATTCTAGTTTGTTTCATTTCTTTAGCATTCTTTCTTTTTTTCAATACAATTTTGTTTTCATACTTCACTGTGTGGTATCATCTCATTGGTTTCATGCATGTCATGTTGGGTGTTTTCCCATTCAATTGCAACCATTGTGTGTGACGGACATGGGTTCATTAGCTTCAGGAACATTTGGGGTGTGACATGTAATTTCCATTTCCATGTGGGTGAATGGGTTACTTGGTAGGGCTTTTTGGCTGTGGAGGCTGACCATAACGCACATGATTGGGGATTGTGAGGACCTGGTGGAGGCTGCCCATGGTGGCTGGGGGGTGGGGGTGGGTGGGATACATGAGTGGGGGCCTGGTGGAGGGTGCCCCTGCACTGCTGGGGGGTGGGGGTGGTGGGAGACATGAGTGGGGCCTGGTGGAGGGTGCCCCTGCACTGCTAGGGGGTGGGGGTGGTGGGAGACATGGGTGGGGGCCTGGTGGAGGCTGCCCCTGGTGGCTGGGGGGTGGGGGTGGTGGGAGACATGAGTGGGGGCCTGGTGGAGGCTGCCCCTGGTGGCTGGGGGATGGGGGTGCTGGGAGACATGAGTGGGGGCCTGGTGGGGGCTGCCCATGGTGGCTGGGGGGTGGGGGTGGTGGTAGACATGAGTGGGGGCCTGGTGGAGGCTGCCCCTGCACTGCTGGGGGGTGGGGGTGGTGGGAGACATGAGTGGGGGCCTGGTGGAGGGTGCCCCTGGTGGCTGGGAGGTGGGGGTGGTGGGAGACATGAGTGGGGGCCTGGTGGAGGCTGCCCCTGCACTGCTGGGGGGTGGGGGTGGTGGGAGACATGAGTGGGGGCCTGGTGGAGGGTGCCCCTGGTGGCTGGGGGGTGGGGGTGGTGGTAGACATGAGTGGGGGCCTGGTGGAGGCTGCCCCTGCACTGCTGGGGGGTGGGGGTGGTGGGAGACATGGGTGGGGGCCTGGTGGAGGCTGCCCCTGGTGGCTGGGGGGTGGGGGTGGTGGTAGACATGAGTGGGGGCCTGGTGGAGGGTGCCCCTGCACTGCTGGGGGGTGGGGTGGTGGGAGACATGAGTGGGGGCCTGGTGGAGGGTGCCCCTGCACTGCTGGGGGATGGGGGTGGTGGGAGACATGGGTGGGGGCCTGGTGGAGGCTGCCCCTGCACTGCTGGGGGGTGGGGGTGGTGGGAGACATGAGGGGGGCCTGGTGGAGGGTGCCACTGCACTGCTGGGGGGTGGGGGTGGTGGGAGACATGAGTGGGGGCCTGGTGGAGGGTGCCCCTGCACTGCTGGGGGGTGGGGGTGGTGGGAGACATGGGTGGGGGCCTGGTGGAGGCTGCCCCTGGTGGCTGGGGGGTGGGGGTGGTGGGAGACATGAGTGGGGGCCTGGTGGAGGCTGCCCCTGCACTGCTGGGGGGTGGGGGTGGTGGGAGACATGGGTGGGGGCCTGGTGGAGGGTGCCCCTGGTGGCTGGTGGGTGGGGGTGGTGGGAGACATGAGTGGGGGCCTGATGGGGGCTGCCCATGGTGGCTGGGGGGTGGGGGTGGTGGTAGACATGAGTAGGGGCCAGGTGGAGGCTGCCCCTGCACTGCTGGGGGGTGGGGGTGGTGGGAGACATGAGTGGGGGCCTGGCGGAGGGTGCCCCTGGTGGCTGGGGGGTGGGGGTGGTGGGAGACATGAGTGGGGGCCTGGTGGAGGCTGCCCCTGCACTGCTGGGGGGTGGGGGTGGTGGGAGACATGAGTGGGGGCCTGGTGGAGGGTGCCCCTGGTGGCTGGGGTGTGGGGGTGGTGGGAGACATGAGTGGGGGCCTGGTGGAGGGTGCCCCTGGTAGCTTGGGGGTGGGGGTGGTGGTAGACATGAGTGGGGGCCTGGTGGAGGCTGCCCCTGCACTGCTGGGGGGTGGGGGTGATGGGAGACATGGGTGGGGGCCTGGTGGAGGCTGCCCCTGGTGGCTGGGGGGTGGGGGTGGTGGGAGACATGAGTGGGGGCCTGGTGGAGGGTGCCCCTGCACTGCTGGGGGGTGGGGGTGGTGGGCGACATGGGTGGGGGCCTGGTGGAGGCTGCCCCTGCACTGCTGGGGGGTGGGGTGGTGGGAGACATGAGTGGGGGCCTGGTGGAGGGTGCCCCTGCACTGCTGGGGGGTGGGGGTGGTGGGAGACATGAGTGGGGGCCTGGTGGAGGGTGCCCCTGCACTGCTGGGGGGTGGGGGGGTGGGAGACATGAGTGGGGGCCTGGTGGAGGGTGCCCCTGGTGGCTGGGGGGTGGGGGTGGTGGGAGACATGAGTGGGGGCCTGGTGGAGGCTGCCCCTGCACTGCTGGGGGGTGGGGGTGGTGGGAGACATGAGTGGGGGCCTGGTGGAGGCTGCCCCTGGTAGCTGGGGGGTGCGGGTGGTGGGAGACATGAGTGGGGGCCTGGTGGAGGCTGCCCCTGCACTGCTGGGGGTTGGGGGTGGTGGGAGACATGAGTGGGGGCCTGGTGGAGGCTGCCCCTGCACTGCTGGGGGGTGGGGGTGGTGGGAGACATGAGTGGGGGCCTGGTGGAGGCTGCCCCTGCACTGCTGGGGGGTGGGGGTGGTGGGAGACATGAGTGGGGGCCTGGTGGAGGCTGCCCCTGCACTGCTGGGGGGTGGGGGTGGTGGGAGACATGAGTGGGGGCCTGGTGGAGGGTGCCCCTGGATAGTGGGGCGTGGGGGTGGTGGGAGACAAGAGTGGGGGCCTGGTGGAGGGTGCCCCTGCACTGCTGGGGGGTGGGGGTGGTGGGAGACATGAGTGGGGGCCTGGTGGAGGCTGCCCCTGCACTGCGGGGGGGTGGGGGTGGTGGGAGACATGAGTGGGGGCCTGGTGGAGGCTGCCCCTGGTGGCTGGGGGGTGGGGGTGGTGGGAGACATGAGTGGGGGCCTGGTGGAGGATGCCCCTGCACTGCTGTGGGGTGGGGGTGGTGGGAGACATGAGTGGGGGCCTGGTGGAGGGTGCCCCTGCACTGCTGAGGGGTGGGGGTGGTGGGAGACATGAGTGGGGGCCTGGTGGAGGGTGCCCCTGGATGGTGGGGGGTGGGGGTGGTGGGAGACATGAGTGGGGGCCTGGTGGAGGGTGCCCCTGCACTGCTGGGGGGTGGGGGTGGTGGGAGACATGAGTGGGGGCCTGGTGGAGGCTGCCCCTGCACTGCTGGGGGTGGGGGTGGTGGGAGACATGAGTGGGGGCCTGGTGGAGGCTGCCCCTGCACTGCTGGGGGGTGGGGGTGGTGGGAGACATGAGTGGGGGCCTGGTGGAGGCTGCCCCTGCACTGCTGGGGGGTGGGGGTGGTGGGAGACATGAGTGGGGGCCTGGTGGAGGGTGCCCCTGGATGGTGGGGGGTGGGGGTGGTGGGAGACATGAGTGGGGGCCTGGTGGAGGGTGCCCCTGCACTGCTGGGGGGTGGGGGTGGTGGGAGACATGAGTGGGGGCCTGGTGGAGGGTGCCCCTGCACTGCTGAGGGGTGGGGGTGGTGGGAGACATGAGTGGGGGCCTGGTGGAGGGTGCCCCTGGATGGTGGGGGGTGGGGGTGGTGGGAGACATGAGTGGGGGCCTGGTGGAGGGTGCCCCTGCACTGCTGGGGGGTGGGGGTGGTGGGAGACATGAGTGGGGGCCTGGTGGAGGGTGCCCCTGGTGGCTGGGGAGTGGGGGTGGTGGGAGACATGAGTGGGGGCCTGGTGGCGGCTGCCCATGGTGGCTGGGAGGTGGGGGTGGTGGTAGACATGAGTGGGGGTCTGGTGGAGGCTGCCCCTGCACTGCTGGGGGGTGGGGGTGGTGGGAGACATGAGTGGGGGCCTGGTGGAGGCTGCCCCTGGTGGCTGGGGGGTGGGGGTGGTGGGATACATGAGTGGGGGCCTGGTGAGGGCTGCCCATGGTGGCTGGGGGTGGGGGTGGTGGTAGACATGAGTGGGGGCCTGGTGGAGGCTGCCCCCGCACTGCTGGGGGGTGGGGGTGGTGGGAGACATGAGTGGGGGCCTGGTGGAGGCTGCCCCTGGTGGCTGGGGGGTGGGGGTGGTGGGAGACATGAGTGGGGGCCTGGTGGAGGCTGCCCCTGCACTGCTGGGGGGTGGGGGTGGTGGGAGACATGAGTGGGGGCCTGGTGGAGGCTGCCCCTGCACTGCTGGGGGTGGGGGTGGTGGGAGACATGAGTGGGAGCCTGGTGGAGGCTGCCCCTGCACTGCTGGGGGGTGGGGGTGGTGGGAGACATGAGTGGGGGCCTGGTGGAGGGTGCCCCTGGATGGTGGGGGGTGGGGGTGGTGGGAGACATGAATGGGGGCCTGGTGGAGGGTGCCCCTGCACTGCTGGGGGGTGGGGGTGGTGGGAGACATGAGTGGGGGCCTGGTGGAGGGTGCCCCTGGTGGCTGGGGGTGGGGGTGGTGGGAGACATGAGTGGGGGCCTGGTGGAGGCTGCCCCTGGTGGCTGGGGCGTGGGGGTGGTGGGAGACATGAGTGGGGGCCTGGTGGAGGCTGCCCCTGCACTGCTGGGGGGTGGGGGTGGTGGGAGACATGAGTGGGGGCCTGGTGGAGGGTGCCCCTGCACTGCTGGGGGGTGGGGGTGGTGGGAGACATGAGTGGGGGCCTGGTGGAGGGTGCCCCTGGATGGTTGGGGGTGGGGGTGGTGGGAGACATGAGTGGGGGCCTGGTGGAGGGTGCCCCTGCACTGCTGGGGGGTGGGGGTGGTGGGAGACATGAGTGGGGGCCTGGTGGAGGGTGCCCCTGGTGGCTGGGGGGTGGGGGTGGTGGGAGACATGAGTGGGGGCCTGGTGGGGGCAGCCCATGGTGGCTGGGGGGTGGGGGTGGTGGTAGACATGAGTGGGGGCCTGGTGGAGGCTGCCCCTGCACTGCTGGGGGGTGGGGGGGTGGGAGACATGAGTGGGGGCCTGGTGGAGGCTGCCCCTGGTGGCTGGGGGGTGGGGGTGGTGGGAGACATGAGTGGGGGACTGGTGGAGGCTGCCCCTGCACTGCTGGAGGGTGGGGGTGGTGGGAGACATGAGTGGGGGCCTGGTGGAGGCTGCCCCTGCACTGCTGGGGGGTGGGGGTGGTGGGAGACATGAGTGGGGGCCTGGTGGAGGCTGCCCCTGCACTGCTGGGGGGTGGGGGTGGTGGGAGACATGAGTGGGGGCCTGGTGGAGGGTGCCCCTGCACTGCTGGGGGGTGGGGGGGGTGGGAGACATGAGTGGGGGCCTGGTGGAGGGTGCCCCTGGTGGCTGGGGGGTGGGGGTGGTGGGAGACATGAGTGGGGGCCTGGTGGAGGCTGCCCCTGCACTGCTGGGGGGTGGGGGTGGTGGGAGACATTGGGGGCCTGGTGGAGGCTGCCCCTGGTAGCTGGGGGGTGCGGGTGGTGGGAGACATGAGTGGGGGCCTGGTGGAGGCTGCCCCTGCACTGCTGGGGGTTGGGGGTGGTGGGAGACATGAGTGGGGGCCTGGTGGAGGCTGCCCCTGCACTGCTGGGGGGTGGGGGTGGTGGGAGACATGAGTGGGGGCCTGGTGGAGGCTGCCCCTGCACTGCTGGGGGGTGGGGGTGGTGGGAGACATGAGTGGGGGCCTGGTGGAGGCTGCCCCTGCACTGCTGGGGGGTGGGGGTGGTGGGAGACATGAGTGGGGGCCTGGTGGAGGGTGCCCCTGGATGGTGGGGGGTGGGGGTGGTGGGAGACAAGAGTGGGGGCCTGGTGGAGGGTGCCCCTGCACTGCTGGGTGGTGGGGGTGGTGGGAGACATGAGTGGGGGCCTGGTGGAGGCTGCCCCTGCACTGCTGGGGGGTGGGGGTGGTGGGAGACATGAGTGGGGGCCTGGTGGAGGCTGCCCCTGGTGGCTGGGGGGTGGGGGTGGTGGGAGACATGAGTGGGGGCCTGGTGGAGGATGCCCCTGCACTGCTGTGGGGTGGGGGTGGTGGGAGACATGAGTGGGGGCCTGGTGGAGGGTGCCCCTGCACTGCTGAGGGGTGGGGGTGGTGGGAGACATGAGTGGGGGCCTGGTGGAGGGTGCCCCTGGATGGTGGGGGGTGGGGGTGGTGGGAGACATGAGTGGGGGCCTGGTGGAGGGTGCCCCTGCACTGCTGGGGGGTGGGGGTGGTGGGAGACATGAGTGGGGGCCTGGTGGAGGCTGCCCCTGCACTGCTGGGGGGTGGGGGTGGTGGGAGACATGAGTGGGGGCCTGGTGGAGGCTGCCCCTGCACTGCTGGGGGGTGGGGGTGGTGGGAGACATGAGTGGGGGCCTGGTGGAGGCTGCCCCTGCACTGCTGGGGGGTGGGGGTGGTGGGAGACATGAGTGGGGGCATGGTGGAGGGTGCCCCTGGATGGTGGGGGGTGGGGGTGGTGGGAGACATGAGTGGGGGCCTGGTGGAGGGTGCCCCTGCACTGCTGGGGGGTGGGGGTGGTGGGAGACATGAGTGGGGGCCTGGTGGAGGCTGCCCCTGCACTGCTGGGGGGTGGGGGTGGTGGGAGACATGAGTGGGGGCCTGGTGGAGGCTGCCCCTGGTGGCTGGGGGGTGGGGGTGGTGGGAGACATGAGTGGGGGCCTGGTGGAGGATGCCCCTGCACTGCTGGGGGGTGGGGGTGGTGGGAGACATGAGTGGGGGCCTGGTGGAGGGTGCCCCTGCACTGCTGAGGGGTGGGGGTGGTGGGAGACATGAGTGGGGGCCTGGTGGAGGGTGCCCCTGGATGGTGGGGGGTGGGGGTGGTGGGAGACATGAGTGGGGGCCTGGTGGAGGGTGCCCCTGCACTGCTGGGGGGTGGGGGTGGTGGGAGACATGAGTGGGGGCCTGGTGGAGGGTGCCCCTGGTGGCTGGGGAGTGGGGGTGGTGGGAGACATGAGTGGGGGCCTGGTGGCGGCTGCCCATGGTGGCTGGGGGGTGGGGGTGGTGGTAGACATGAGTGGGGGTCTGGTGGAGGCTGCCCCTGCACTGCTGGGGGGTGGGGGTGGTGGGACACATGAGTGGGGGCCTGGTGGAGGCTGCCCCTGGTGGCTGGGGGGTGTGGGTGGTGGGATACATGAGTGGGGGCCTGGTGAGGGCTGCCCATGGTGGCTGGGGGGTGGGGGTGGTGGTAGACATGAGTGGGGCCTGGTGGAGGCTGCCCCCGCACTGCTGGGGGGTGGGGGTGGTGGGAGACATGAGTGGGGGCCTGGTGGAGGCTGCCCCTGGTGGCTGGGGGGTGGGGGTGGTGGGAGACATGAGTGGGGGCCTGGTGGAGGCTGCCCCTGCACTGCTGGGGGGTGGGGGTGGTGGGAGACATGAGTGGGAGCCTGGTGGAGGCTGCGCCTGCACTGCTGGGGGTGGGGGTGGTGGGAGACATGAGTGGGAGCCTGGTGGAGGCTGCCCCTGCACTGCTGGGGGGTGGGGGTGGTGGGAGACATGAGTGGGGGCCTGGTGGAGGGTGCCCCGGATGGTGGGGGGTGGGGGTGGTGGGAGACATGAATGGGGGCCTGGTGGAGGGTGCCCCTGCACTGCTGGGGGGTGGGGGTGGTGGGAGACATGAGTGGGGGCCTGGTGGAGGGTGCCCCTGGTGGCTGGGGGTGGGGGTGGTGGGAGACATGAGTGGGGGCCTGGTGGAGGCTGCCCCTGGTGGCTGGGGCGTGGGGGTGGTGGGAGACATGAGTGGGGGCCTGGTGGAGGCTGCCCCTGCACTGCTGGGGGGTGGGGGTGGTGGGAGACATGAGTGGGGGCCTGGTGGAGGGTGCCCCTGCACTGCTGGGGGGTGGGGGTGGTGGGAGACATGAGTGGGGGCCTGGTGGAGGGTGCCCCTGGATGGTTGGGGGTGGGGGTGGTGGGAGACATGAGTGGGGGCCTGGTGGAGGGTGCCCCTGCACTGCTGGGGGGTGGGGGTGGTGGGAGACATGAGTGGGGGCCTGGTGGAGGGTGCCCCTGGTGGCTGGGGGGTGGGGGTGGTGGGAGACATGAGTGGGGGCCTGGTGGGGGCAGCCCATGGTGGCTGGGGGGTGGGGGTGGTGGTAGACATGAGTGGGGGCCTGGTGGAGGCTGCCCCTGCACTGCTGGGGTGTGGGGGGGTGGGAGACATGAGTCGGGGCCTGGTGGAGGCTGCCCCTGGTGGCTGGGGGGTGGGGGTGGTGGGAGACATGAGTGGGGGCCTGGTGGAGGCTGCCCCTGCACTGCTGGAGGGTGGGGGTGATGGGAGACATGAGTGGGGGCCTGGTGGAGGCTGCCCCTGCACTGCTGGGTGGTGGGGGTGGTGGGAGACATGAGTGGGGGCCTGGTGGAGGCTGCCCCTGCACTGCTGGGGGGTGGGGGTGGTGGGAGACATGAGTGGGGGCCTGGTGGAGGGTGCCCCTGGATGGTGGGGGGTGGGGGTGGTGGGAGACATGAGTGGGGGCCTGGTGGAGGGTGCCCCTGCACTGCTGGGGGGTGGGGGTGGTGGGAGACATGAGTGGGGGCCTGGTGGAGGCTGCCCCTGCACTGCTGGGGGGTGGGGGTGGTGGGAGACATGAGTGGGGGCCTGGTGGAGGCTGACCCTGCACTGCTGGGGGGTGGGGGTGGTGGGAGACATGAGTGGGGGCCTGGTGGAGGCTGCCCCTGCACTGCTGGGGGGTGGGGGTGGTGGGAGACATGAGTGGGGGCCTGGTGGAGGGTGCCCCTGGTTGGTGGGGGTGGGGGTGGTGGGAGACATGAGTGGGGGCCTGGTGGAGGGTGCCCCTGCACTGCTGGGGGGTGGGGGTGGTGGGAGACATGAGTGGGGGCCTGGTGGAGGGTGCCCCTGGTGGCTGGGGGGTGGGGGTGGTGGGAGACATGAGTGGGGGCCTGGTGGAGGCTGCCCCTGGTGGCTGGGGGGTGGGGGTGGTGGGAGACATGAGTGGGGGCCTGGTGGAGGGTGCCCCTGCACTGCTGGGGGGTGGGGGTGGTGGGAGACATGAGTGGGGGCCTGGTGGAGGGTGCCCCTGCACTGCTGGGGGATGGGGGTGGTGGGAGACATGAGTGGGGGCCTGGTGGAGGGTGCCCCTGGATGGTGGGGGGTGGGGGTGGTGGGAGACATGAGTGGGGGCCAGGTGGAGGGTGCCCCTGCACTGCTGGGGGGTGGGGGTGGTGGGAGACATGAGTGGGGGCCTGGTGGAGGGTGCCCCTGGTGTCTGGGGGTTGGGGTTGTGGTGGGAGACATGAGTGGGGGCCTGGTGGGGGCTGCCCATGGTGGCTGGGGGGTGGGGGTGGTGGTAGACATGAGTGGGGGCCTGGTGGAGGCTGCCCCTGCACTGCTGGGGGGTGGGGGTGGTGGGAGACATGAGTGGGGGCCTGGTGGAGGGTGCCCCTGGTGGCTGGGGGGTGGGGGTGGTGGGAGACATGAGTGGGGGCCTGGTGGGGGCTGCCCATGGTGGCTGGGGGGTGGTGGTAGACATGAGTGGGGGCCTGGTGGAGGCTGCCCCTGCACTGCTGGGGGGTGGGGGTGGTGGGAGACATGAGTGGGGGCCTGGTGGAGGGTGCCCCTGGATGGTGGGGGGTGGGGGTGGTGGGAGACATGAGTGGGGGCCTGGTGGAGGGTGCCCCTGGTGGCTGGGGGGTGGGGGTGATGGGAGACATGAGTGGGGGCCTGGTGGAGGCTGCCCCTGCACTGCTGTGGGGTGGGGGTGGTGGGAGACATGAGTGGGGGCCTGGTGGAGGGTGCCCCTGCACTGCTGGGGGGCAGGGGTGGTGGGAGACATGAGTGGGGGCCTGGTGGAGGGTGCCCCTGGTGGCTGGGGGGTGGGGGTGGTGGGAGACATGAGTGGGGGCCTGGTGGAGGCTGCCCCTGCACTGCTGGGGGGTGGGGGTGGTGGGAGACATGAGTGGGGGCCTGGTGGAGGGTGCCCCTGCACTGCTGGGGGGTGGGGGTGGTGGGAGACATGAGTGGGGGCCTGGTGGAGGCTGCCCCTGCACTGCTGGGGGGTGGGGGTGGTGGGAGACATGAGTGGGGGCCTGGTGGAGGCTGCCCCTGCACTGCTGGGGGGTGGGGGTGGTGGGAGACATGAGTGGGGGCCTGGTGGAGGGTGCCCCTGCACTGCTGGGGGGTGGGGGTGGTGGGAGACATGAGTGGGGGCCTGGTGGAGGCTGCCCCTGCACTGCTGGGGGGTGGGGGTGGTGGGAGACATGATAGGGGGCCTGGTGGGGGCTGGCCATGGTGGCTCGGGGGTGGGGGTGGTGGGAGACATGCATTGTTGATCAGTAGTGCAAGATGACATGTGGGTTGGCTGGGGGGCATGCCCATGGTGGATGGGCTGCCTGCGGGACATGAGCAGGGGTGCAGGGTAGTCCCCCGTGGTGTGGGCTGCCTGCAGGGGCCGTGGAGGTTGTGGAGCGTACACCTGGGAGGACCCACACGGCCAATTCACGTGTAGTACTCCTGAAATACACATACCCTGCTGAAATCGCGTGTGGAACTTCCCGCGCACCCCTGAAATACACGTACCCTGCTGAAATTGCGTGTGGAACTTCCCGCGCACCCCTGAAATACACGTACCCTGCTGAAATCGCGTGTGGAACTTCCCGCGCACCCCTGAAATACACGTACCCTGCTCGCACTGGCCCAATCGCGTGTGGAACTTCCTGCACACCCCTGAAATACACGTACCCTGCTGAAATCGCGTGTGGAACTTCCCGCGCACCCCTGGAATACACATACCCTGCTGAAATCGCGTGTGGAACTTCCCAAGCACCCCTGAAATACACGTACCCTGCTGAAATCGCGTGTGGAACTTCCCGCGCACCCATGGAATACACGTACCCTGCTCGCACTGGGCCAATCGCGTGTGGAACTTCCCGCGCACCCCTGAAATACACGTACCCTGCCGAAATCGCGTGTGAGACTTCCCGCGCACCCCGGTATACACGCACATGTATTTTTTGTCAGCGGGTGTCCGTGTTTGTGGGTACCCCTTTGCACGTCATTTGTCCTGGAGGGCCACAGTATAGGACATTCATCATGGCTGTATATAGGTGCTATTTGTTGGCGCACCTTTTGGCGCACATTTCTTCCAGGCGCAGAGACACTACCGCCTGCTTTCTTGTGGCGGTCGTGTTTGTGTCTGTGCGCTGGTTTGAGCATGCGCTTTTTTGCCCTATTCTATTCCATGAATACGTGTTGTAGGCGAGCGTGTGGGCGTTCCGCGCACTTGTACCCTGTACTTCCCCCGTGACGCCCACGTTTTGGCAAGTTGTTCCCCATTCCGAGTGTTACGCCCCGTGTTCCGCCTACTTTTGTTGCGTGCGCAGCGCTATGTGCGATTTTCGCTGTGGCCTGTGCGATTTTCGCTGTGACCTGGCGCACGCTGTTAGATGGCCTGTGCGCCAACGTGCGCCGCGCACTTTTTTATCGCACATCCGATGGTTTTCTCGCGCACGGCCTCCATGAATCGATGTGCGCTGCTTTTCGTGCGATTTTCGCACTTGCACTGCGATTTTCGCTATTCCACTGCGATTCGCACGTTTTTGCCCACTTGCGCCGCGCTAATTATTCCATGAATCGGCCTGTTGGTGTTTTGCACTCATATAGCTTAACTTGAAGGTATCTCATTTTAGTATCATGTGCAGTCAGCATCCATATATGATGAAACTGACTGCTACATCTAGTTTTGTCAAAACAAAGTCATCTATTCTCTGTAGCATATTGATCTGTCTTTGAACATTATTATTTTAGTGCAAAACTTGCAAAATTCTCTTTAAGACTTTGCAAGAAAACTTGCAGGGGGAAACTTTCTATTTCTGTATTATCAGACCTTAGTGTTTCTTCTTTTTCAGAAATCACACCATTTTGGACTTCATAGTTACGCACACTCTCATCAATAGCAAGAGGCACATGCATTCCTTGAAGGTAACCCTCCTCATTAAAAAAATATATGTATGAGAAGTATGTTTCCACTCTATGCCAAACACATCACAAAAGTTACCACATGAACTGTTTCTATATTTTTATGGAATGCAGTCACCTTAAGTAATTTCTTAAGTTTATTCAATACAAAAATGAACAATTTTCTTTTCATATGAAAAGCTTCTTTAATTACTACTTCTACTTTTTTTCTTTAGCAAAACTGCTTTACAATTCATCTAGATTTTGGTTTCACAGTTCTCCAAAGATTTTCCCATATATTCAGCTAATGCCACAATTATGACATCACAGATAACATCACTGATAATATCACTAATTACATTACAACAGTAACCTGCATTAAGGATGGCCTTCTGCCACGGTCAGTGCGCATGGCCAAATATATTTTAACACATGAATGGGTAATAATCATAGTCTTCACCCATGTGCACTGTATATTCTAAAACACTAACATGTCACCAACCATAAACTTTGGCCTTCACTAGTGGCTACAGCTTTTAGTTGTGTCCACAGTATATTATATACTCTAATTAGCCACTCGCCATGGGCTTAAGCACAATACTGACCAGTCGACACAATCTTTCACCATTCCCTTTCACCATGAGCAGTTTGTACATCTTTTGGCCATGTCCATTGTACATTGTACATTTTAAAGTACTAACATGCCATAAGCAATGGACTTTAGATGTGCCCACTGTGTATTATAGAACACTAACCAGGCTCTATCTATGGCCTTTAGCTGTGTCCACTGTATATTGCATACACCATCCAGCCACTAGCCATGGTCTTCAACACAATACTAGCCAGTGGCTATGGCATTTAGCCATGCCAACTGTATATTCTAACATATTAATGGGCACTAGCTATGGCCTTTAGCTATGGCCACTGACTACAGCTTTCAACGTTGCACACTGTATATTTTAAAACAGTGACGGGCCTCTAGGCATGGGTTTTAACCACACGCATTACTATATTGCAACAGTAACTGACCACTAGCTATTGTGTTTGGTGATGACCCGTGACCATATCATTCATCATGGCCAAGTCCATGGCCTAAATTGTTATTAAGCAAATCAAAGTTTTCATGAGCTAATTTATAAAAGATGTTATGTCTAATTCCATTATTAATGTAATCAGTTATATAGATTGTAACTAGTGTTGTCATCAGTGATGGCATCAGTGATGTAATTTGTAATATCATCAGTGTTCTCATACAACATGTAATTAGTGATGTCATCAGTGATGTGATCTATGATGGCCTCATTGTGGTCACACACTGCGCAACATGGGGTGCAAAGTTAATGTGGCTTTAGCTGAATTTCAGGGGTTTTGTAGCGTTAAGTTCTCACCTTAACGTCCCTGCAACTAACATTTTTTTTCCTTGATTTTCAAGGGTTTTATTATTACATAGATGTTTTCCACACATGGCCAGTGGCTATGGCCTACGGCTGTGCCCAGTGTATATTTTAGAACAATACCAGACCACTAACCATGGCCTTCAACCATGTCCGGTGGGCACGGCCTGGTCAATTTTAGAACTCTACCTGACCACTAGCCATGGCCTTCATACATGTCCAGTGGGCATGGCCGCCTCAATATTTTAAAACACTTGCAACCCAATCAAAGATGTTCATTAATCACAACCTAATTTTGACCTGTTTTGACAGTAGTATTGTAGTACATAAAATATTGCAGACTTAGGGAACGCACAATGTTTTTAGGCAGTGTGCAGTGAGATTAAATTATTTCAAGAGGATCTCTCACTTTGGTTAAATATCGTGCTACAAGTCCCCTGTTTTATGGCCGTCTCTTGGTGTCTGTTGTGCTACACTGTACAACCCCAACTAATCATATTTAAGTAGCACTGAAAAAGTAAAAAAATGACCAACTGCAAGAATAACATATGCCCAGGTACCTTTGCCCCCATAGCGAAAATCAAAAGCTGGCACCCATGAATATATGCACAGATAACGAAAAAACAGTTAGGAACTGAGAAGGGTAAAACACTAGAAATCATACATATAACAAAAAGGTAACAATAAAGAACATTTATTTGTTTTTGCATTTTATATTTTGTACATTTTATTTTTCTAAAGAATGGGATACAAAAATGAACAATTAAAAACATTCCTGGCATTTGCAATTGGACTATGTTCTGATAAAGCCTTTCCCAAAGCGTATAGGATGCCACCCCCCAGCTCGATCAAGTTGTGACAGGTTTTGCACATCACCACAAAGTTTGAAAGATCAGGTGCAACATTAACACCAACCAATTAGAAACACTGACACACATATAAAATCCTGTCCAGCATCTATAATAGCTGCGGCTATTCAACACAGCTACAAATCTTTTTTGTAGCCGGGGCTACACATACATTCTCCACAAACTGAAAACCCAACTAAGCCAACCTTCAAAACTTCAAATAAGACACAGGAGCACCCAAGCACACAAAATAACACACACAGATAAAATTCTGATGTGTATCATCCACATCAAAATATGATTATTGCACAGAAAATGTATGGTCCAATAGATGCATCTATACCAGCAGTCATGTCTATCGGAACAACCAACGAAAAGGCGAAAAAGCCTAGACACGCCCATGCATGTGCCTGTAATAGCCACAGTTACAGAGAAGCCTTGCCGGTTCAACTGTTGCTACCTGTGGCTAAGACACGTCCACGAACACTTGACGTGCCATTTGCTGGTTTATAGCAGTGGCTGCACAGGGTACCACTTTTAACTGTGGGTAGCAATGCCACACAACGGGTGGGTGCAGGATAGTCATGGTTAAACATGCCAACCCTTGCTGTGGCTAGGTGCGATCCTAAAAAGACCAATCACTCCCTTTTTTGTTTAGCCACGGTTCTCTCATAGTAAATCCCTCTTGCAGCCACAGATATCACACGTCCACAAACACTTGATGTGCCATTTGCTGGTATACAGTTGTGGCTGCACATGGTACTGCTTTTCCCCATGGGTAGCAATGCAGCGCACAGGGCGCAAGCAGTATGGTCATAGTAAAACACGCCACCCCTTGCTGTGGCATGGTGTGATCCTAAAAAGACCAATCAGTCCTTGTTTTTGTATAATCGCGGTTCCCTCATAGTAAAACCATCTTGTAGCCATGGACATCACACGTCCAAGAACACTGGCCGTGCCATTTGCTGGTATATAGCCATGGCTGCAAAGGGTACCACTTGTAATCACGGGCAGCAAGGTCACGCAACGGGTGGGTGCTGTGTAGCCACTGCTATCAGATTTTTTATTTTTTATTTCTGAGTATGGAATATGAATGACAAAAAAGACAGTAGTGATACAATGGTAGTTAAAATTAGTTATGTAAGATACATCATAATAAAGAGAGAGCATCAAATATGCTAAAATACTACACTCAGTGTACTTTAAAACAGTCCTTTTAAAGACTCCTTATCCCATATGAATATACAAATACAATGAAATAATATCCATCACATACACATGTACACAAATACAATAAATTTACATTGAAAACCCTTTTCTAAAATGACTCATTATTCATAGCCATGGTTAGAGTACATTGACTTTTTCCTAGTTGCGGTTACAATTTGAAAGTTTGAGGAGGTAGGACACATAGATTTTCATACATACATAATAGATAATTCTTACAAAGGAATCATTGAGGCCTATAGCTGCAGGTATAGTCCAGCGAACCCTTGTCTACAACCCTTCCAGTCCCACTTTAAGAAACACAATTGAATACCCAGGTTTTTATGACCCTCATATCCTGTATGCAGTGCATCATATGCACTATATAAGATACAGCATTTGTGCATACAACACTGTTGTTCTCTTCGCACATACTAATCATTGGGGGGACTTGGATATTAAAAAAATACAAAAATATAAACAATTTTAAAACTACCACTATAATAAACAAACAGGGATATATAAACTGGGTGAGAATAAACAAAGGGCATTATACTGGGTGGTTGCAGAACAAAGGACGGGGAAGGTTAAGTAAACCCAGAGAACAAGAGAGAGTAGGGTGGGATAAGTAAACTTGGAGGACAAGGGATATTAAAAAACATACAGTTAGAAATACTGGTACTATCATTTTTGTTAGCAGTCTTTTTCACCACACAAAAAAACAACATCCAAAGAGACCACTGCAGATAGTTAGAAATATTTCAAGAAAAAAGAACACTGTTTTTTTTTAAAAAAGGAGAAAATCCTATGCAGCTTTTGCTAAAAGACACCAAGACGTGGACCTTCAAATGTTCCATTTCAAAGCTTAGAAACATCCAGTTTCAGTGGAACAAAACCAACTGTGAATGAACCCTCCACTTCTGCAACATTGTCAATTCCACCTGTTCCAACCTGACTGCTGCCAATGAATCAGTTATGAGTGTAATGTGTTGCCTATGCCACAATTGGCTTCTCCCGGAAGTTGCCACACTAACCCACTGAGAAATCAATCTCCCCAAACACAATGTAAATTGCCATCACTAATTTACTAACTCAATAAAGGTACAATAAAAGCATAAAAACTGGTACTATAATCTGTTGAAACTGGTTGGGAACAAACAAGGGAAATTATGTTGAGGTATTACAATAGAGTAAAAGGAGTATGTTAAGTAAATGTGAAAAACAAGAGAGAATGGCGTAGGTTAAGTACACCGGTAGAACAGGAAAGGATGGAGTAAGTTAAGTAAACTTGAAGAACATGGGAAACATGGGGAACATAGGAAACACTTTGAATGTAGGCTGACCTTTCACTGGAGTTAATTGAACAACTTCTTCAGTAGCAAAAGCACCTCAAGTACTTGATCCTATCAGCACCTGCCCACCAAAAAAAACAATAAGGACTCAAACAGAAAATAAATGCAAAGTATCCAAATTTCGTTCAACAGATACTAAAATAAGCAGCCACAAGAAAATAAAAAAATAAAAAATGACTGAAATGAACCTGCAAAACACCATCAATTTGACTAACTCACAGAAAAGTCAAAACAACTAAGAGTACTGCATAGCTGAAACTGCATTAACATTACAACACATACAATCAAATAAACATCCAACCACACTACCATGCCTGCATATAAATGCCATTGATCTAATTTTGTAGGTACATGTTAGTGAAAGTTAAAAATACATTAAAGCATAAAAAAATGACTAAAATGAACCTGCAAAACACCATCAATTTGACAAACTCACAGAAAAGTCAAAACAATTAAGAGTATTGCATAGCTGAAACTGCATTAACATTACAACACATACAATCAAATAAACGTCCAACCACACTAGCATGCCTGCATATAAATGCCATTGATCTAATTTTGTAGGTACATGTTAGTGAAAGTTAAAAATACATTAAAGCATACTTGCCACACAATCAGAGCAGATGAACAAAATGATAGCGAACACCATCTGATAGCAGTGATTGATTTAACTACTACACACAACACTGCAAACAAACCTTCAAAAATGTAAATATGTCTTAACACTTACTTTTACATTAGCCAAACTCTTGTCATGTGCACACTGTCAGTTCTGGAATCAAAAGGATACAATTGCAAAAAATCGGTGGCTTTTATATTTTCAAAAACGAATACCATATAAAGAGGACTATGTACTAAAAAAATACAAAAATGGATGACACATTTTCACCACAACCTATAACGACAGCTACACAAATAATAGCAACCAATCACAAACAATATAACTCACTGAAATCCTCTAGATTCCTGTGTATCACTGGCCAGCATCTCTCGCAGCCACTACATGCCATTTACCGCAAATAGCTGCGGCTGCACATGGTGCCACTTTTCCACACGGATAGCAACGGCGCATGAGAAGTCATGAGAAGTGCATGCTAAATAGCCGCAGGTAAACACCACAATTGTTGCTATTGCTAGGCATGATCCTCAATACACCAATCACTCCCCTTCGTAATAGCCGCGGCTATGACAATTCTTTTTTTTAAAAACAACATCTGATTATGGAATATAAATGACAAAAGAGGCAGTAGTAATACAATGGTACTTAAAAGGTGTCAATACAATACATGACTGCTCACGGAGCTATTTAAAGTGGATGATTATAAAGAAGTTTCAGCACTCATGAGAGACCACAATCAATTATGGATTTCAAACGACAACATACAGTTTTACATACCCAATTTCTATAGACATGATGGTGTACACCTAACCAATGAAGGAAATGCAGTGTTCCTTCATAACATCAAAACTGTACCCCAAATGTGCTAAAATACTACACTCAGTGTATCCCAATACAGTCCTTTTAAGGACTACTTATCACATTTAAATACACAAATGCAATAAAATAATACCCAAAAACATTTTTATTAATATAACCATGGTTAGAGTTCACTGACTTTTTTATAACCACGGTTACACATTTTTACGTTAAGGGGGGGCGGGGCTCACTTCCGGTTCTGTAACACAATAGAAGTTAAAAGATCAATATAGTAAAAGACTGCTCATGTAGGTATGTAAGGTAGATGAAGATAAAGAAAACAGAGTATAATACATGACAGTAAACTAGGTGGGGATACATTTAATAGGTACACTTACACAAGATATAATAGCTTGGGTGACTATAAACAGGTTAAAACAAAGTGTACGGGGAATCTAAAACTAGAGTAGGGTGGCTCTTTTTTGTATTGATTTTTCAAACAATGTTCTTCTTTATTTCTCCACAGTCTAACATGTAAGAAAGTCTGAAAACAACCAAAATAGATAAGACTCCAAAATACCTACTGTACCATTGAAATTCTATAAGGGTGGCTCAAATTACACTCACAACAGAATCAATACACCCCTCTAGGGAAATAAGGACAAAGGTGATCTTGTAAGGATAACAAGTTTAATCTTACAAATGAGGATGGTAGCAAATGTCTCTACTACCTTAACAGTCTTCTCCTGTCCCTCTGCCCGTTCCTTCCTGCCAAAGTGGTTTCAAGCAGGGGTTTATATAGGTCTGGCTTGCCATGGTTATGTCAATCGAGCTGGATCATGACTTCAGCCAAATCTCTCCTTTGTCCATAATATAGGTGCTCCAAAGCCTTCTTCCTTCATTGTCAGCAGTTTTGTCAGGGCATGCTGTTCTACATTTTGCTAACTATGCAAAAACGCAGTGTAGCTCATTCTATCATGCATTTTGCTAACTAGGCAAAAAAACACTGCAGCTCTGCAGACTTTAACAAACCTTGAGCCCTAGCCCAAAGAAAACTAAACATTGTTATCTATTTAAAGTTTTCATTCATTCTATCCATATTTCACTCATCCTGCTTACGTTATCTGGGTCCTGTAGTTTCCTCCAAAATGTACATGTATAATTTATCCGATTCTGCATTTCGCTGCACAAAACATGTGAGTCATATTTATAACCTGCATGGACCGACCCTTGACGGACAGTGGACACCTGGTGAGTCAGTTCATGTTGGCTATAGTGAAGAACACTGCACACTAAGCCTGTGGTCTATTTAGATCCCAAAGGCCACAATCCTTCTGCGGAGTAGAGGGAGTTTGACTCCTCTACAGCACTAACTAAACATTTAAAATGCCTGGCATCTGACATTGCAAATCTATCCAACTATTAGTTAATTACGCCTTATGTTAGACAATAACTACCTTCTTCAGTGCTTGCCTGTGTCTATGTGTATGTGATTATGTTTGCACTAGAGAACCTCCCAGTGCCTCTCCTCCCCCCAGTCCATTATAGTGCCTTAAAGATGTTGTGCCTAACTCTAAAGCGCTTGGGGTTTTGGGACGATCCTGGTTTCTTCCCAACACATCTTTGACCATGGCCAGCGATTATTCACCCCTGACATCACTATACCTATAAAAATATCTTTAAAAAAATAAACAGATCTACTCTTACCCGCTGCTATCTGTAGTCATATGTATCCTCAAATATAGCCGTGATTATCGGAAAAAAGGGAGAAAGAATAAAACATTTGTCTGCCCCCTAAGCCATCACAAAGTGGCCTCCTCGCCTGTGCCAGCTCCCCCCATTCCCCAGATGGCTTCCTATCCTCCCCTCCTCCGTCCCTTTCCCACCACATCACACACTGTTTCTGTGACACAGTTTGCTTTGAGATGTTGGCTATTCGATGCTGTAGCTGCAGGTACAGCTACAGAAAGCGTTGTGTTGCAAACTCAGTCTCTGCACCTTCTATAACTTCCAAATTGCACTTGCTGTCCTCCAGCAACCTCCCCACCTCTAGACTAAAGTAATTTGCAATTATTTTAACCTGCAAATTGATTTTTAACTACTTTTCATTTCCTGTTATCCTCAGCTTTAACCGTGGTTATCTCTCGCATCAAGAGAAAAACAAGATGGAGGCTGTTTAATTTTTGAAAACACCCGGTTTTGAGTAAATCCCTGAGAAACAGCTATCAATTTTTGAGAAGGGGCACCCCCTTTTCCATCAAATATTTAAATAACCAGTGCATGGAATAACCCCAAACCATGCATGGATCGTGAGTCAATGTTTCGTGCCCAAGTTGTTTCGGACCTGGTCCAAATCCGTCCAGCTGTTTGGGTTGGGTGCTTTGGCAAAAAAGGACCTTGTTTGTCTATGGGAAAATCAATGGGAAGTAGGCCACACTTTTGGGGAAAATAAATGTTTGTCTTCTTAATAACTTTTTATTTTTTAACAAATCTTTATGAAACGTTGCAGTCTGGGAGTGTGAGGCGTGAGTCCTTAATCACTTTAGAAATTTTGCTCAAATATATTACTTGAATCAAAAGTTATTAACAATAGTATTTTGAGGGGTTCTTATGGGAGTCTGACTCACCTTAACTATAGGGCGGCGACCCCCGCCCTCTAATATATATATGTATATGTATATATGTATATATATTAGAGGGCGGCAACAGGCAGAATGGCGTTATATAGGAAATTTAAATGAATAATTGCTAATAATGTTGGACTCGAATGCCAAATTTGTTTGAAATTCTGCAAACAAAATTGTACAAATCCCCCCTGCCTCTCCCATCAAACCCAGATGGGAAAGTTTGGGAAAGATTCCTTAAAAAATCAAAGTTATTAAGAAAACAAAAAAGAACACTTTCTGCCTATTCCCCATTCATTTTCCACAGACAAAAGTGGTCCATTTCTGCTCAGCCACACAGCCAAAACTGCTGGACAGATTTGGACCAGGTTTGGAAGAACTTGGGCATGAAGCATGGATTTCCGATCCTTTTGTGGTTTGGTGTTATTCCGTGCAGTACATTTTTAAATGTGTGACACAGAAGGGGGTGTCCCCTTCTCCAAAATAAATAGCTAAATCTGCCTGTACATATTCAATATCTGTGTGCTTAGGGTGTTTATAAATTAAACAGCCGCCATCTTTTTTTTCTCTGGCCTAGAGAAATCCGCAGTTATATCATAGGTTATAGCCAAGGGTATCAGAAAATAAAATGCAGATAAAAAGACATCTGAAGGTAAAAAAACATGCAAATGCCATCAGGCTAGAGGTTGGGTGGAGACAAGAGAACACCTAGTGAATTTTGGGATTTGGGGGGGGCTAGCGACGAGGTTTGTAAAACAAGGCTCCAACATTTTTTCCGATACCCTTGGCTATAAACTTTGGTATAACCACAACTACAGTGAGGTGAGTAGGCTATCAGAGAAGTGGAGGAGCAGGTACATATGAGGGGGCCACTTGGTGAGGGCCTGGGAAGGCAGGGGAGGATGTTTGTTTTTTTGTTGTTTTCTCTGATAATAGCGGGTATAAAAACTACAATACCCATGGGTATCTGTAGGACGTATTACAGATACCATTAGGTATCTGTACTGCACTTCAATTGTACCCGTGGCTATGGGAAAAAAAGTAATAAAAAAGTAAATTAGTCATTAGGACCGATAGAGTCAGGTCGGGGGTGAAAAAGCCATGGCAAGTGACTTGGTAGTGTTTTAAAGTAAAGAGTGGGCAAAGACATGAGGGTGTGACACACACTGGGCTGCTAGTATTTTAAAATATGAGGGTTGCATAAAGTGGACCTGGCCAAAGGCAATGGCCAGTAGATTGAAAGTGTTTTGCAATATACAATGGGCCCACCGAAGGCCGTGCCCACTGGCACTCGTCAGTGGCATGGAAATAAGCTATGGAATAACAAAATCCTTGTAATTCAATGAAAAAACTTTAAAGATCAGTTAAGGTGAGAAACTTGTCACAACAAAACTCCTGAAAATCATTGCATTAGGGAACTCGGGACCTACTTAACTCAGAGTGTTCCTGTTGCAAAGCCCAAGAGCACTTATATAATGAGAAAATGGCATTATCATGGATATATGATATTATAGGGTAAATCAACGGGAACGTGCAGAGTTAAGCCGGTACTGGGTTCCCTAATGCAATGAATTTCAGAGACTTTGTTGTGATAAGTTTCTCACCTTAAGTGATCTTTAACTACAATGTTTTCATTGACTATATGTATACATAAACATTTTAATTTATTTTCTGCAATAACTGTGTTAAAGGGATGTTATGGTTATGTTGCACTAATAAAATCCTATGAAATTAATTGGAAAAAACTTTGTAAAAGGGACGTTATGGTTTCAAAGTAAAATGAAAAAACAAAGAAATTCACCAGCACTTCATGCTGTAGCCGCAAGCAGAATTGTTATTCCCATTCAAGCCTATCCTGATTTTGAAAATGTTGGAACGCCCTACAATTTAGTCCCCTCTTGACAAAATCACTTTGAAATTTGCACAAACATTCAGTTTGGTCTATAATCTTTTTTTAAAAACTTTCTTGCAGAATCGTCAAACAGCACCAAAGTTATAAGCCAACTGAATTTGCCTGTCTTGACGCAATGGCACCAAACGCCATTCAGAGTTGCATCTATATTTTTATTGTACATTTTTGTGCAGTTTCGTTAACGGTACCAGAGCTATAAGACATCTGTTAACTACTCTTCACCAACATTTCAATGTACACATGTGCATGCATGTCCTAGAACATGTGTCAAAATCAGCAACATCACAGCAGTGTCGTTCACGGACATCGGAGAAGAAAAACCACCCGATTTTTGTATTTTCTAGACATATTGCATCCCATACTCAACACCCCTTACCTCCCAAGAGATTGTTTCATTTGTTTGACAAGTGTAATGTTGTGTTTTTTAATATGTTTTTACTGCAATGTTCACGGACTATGGGTGCAGTTTGTGAATCCAACATGAGCGAAATTCTTTGCCATACATGTTTATCCACATTTAAAACGTTTTGGGACCCTCCTATACGCCGCTCACAAAACCGCTCAAGATTTTGCAAAATAATTCAAAGTTTGGTGTACAATTCTTTTGCAATGTTTCCTAAGTATTCGTCCAACAGCACCAAAGATATAAGCTGTCCAAAAACTGCTCTTCTTATGGGTTGAACAACTTAACCATAACCGCAGGGTCGCTAATATTCACAGACCCTGTAAAATATATATTCTGTTTGTTTTGTCCATGGTGCATAGCCCACTTTTTTACACCCTTGCACTCACCCTAAGCCTTTTGTGTCACACCGTGGAAGCCTACAGTTAAAAGAGAAGCATTTATAAAATCTCTGGAAATGGAGCAATAACCTCTTAAATACATATCAACATTTTATGCTGGGCATGTATCCGAGGAGACATCATAAACTTGATTGGATTAGTTGGTTAGTATCCCCAGAAAAATGGAGCAAAATCTGCAAGTCATAGGGCCTCATTCCGAGTACGGCGCTAACCAATGGCGCTATTAACGCCTTGGTTGATGCCGTACCCGGACCGGCAGCGCCTTGGTGGATGGCGGAATTACCGCCCCATTCCAAGGTTGGCGGGGCGGTAATTCCCCATTCACCAAGGCTCTTCCCCATTCCCAAATGAGCCCCCATAGGGCTCAATGGGAATGGGGAAGATGCAAATAACGGTGACCGTTCATTACGGTCACCGTTATTGGCTTGGAGGCCCCTTTGCGCCCTCGACTTTAACACCTGCTCAAAGCAGGCGTTAAGGGCGAGGGCGCAAAGGGAACTCGGAGTATGGCGTTAAGGGATCACCGCCACCGTTCTCGTTACCGGTGGCTGCTATCCCTTACCGCCATACTCGGAATGAGGCCCATAGGCCCTAAGCACTGACATGTTCACAATCGTGACTGCCAGTCATCCAGCTGTGGATCACGCGCGTTTGCATTACCCTTTGAACCTTCATTTCCTGCTTTCCTAGGAGGATATCTTAGGGGCAACGGGCTCGCCTTAGAAGCAAGACACCATGGAGCACCACAGGTTCGATACCGGGGTCTGCGCTTAGAAACCTCTGGGTATTAAGTGCGTTGTAAATACCTATCATATCATTGTGTTTTTACCATCTTCTTAAACTAACTGGATCGATTCCTTTCAAAGTAAAGGAAGGAACACGTGTACCAGCTGGAGTGCTAGGCTCGGGAACCTCTTGAAAAATACAAAGGCACTTTTTGGGAGCGCTGAGGGCCTGAGCAATCTGCAAAGTTAACGTGTTTTTAGTGTGATATGTATTTGTCTTGTATTTTTATTTCTGCTCCTTATAGATGAGTGAGGCCTTTGGGCCATAGTCCGGGCCGGATTTCTGTTCCAACCTACAGGCCAGCTAAGATTTTCTGCTTCCTAGAAACATGTGACTCCGTCTCCACCTTCCGCCTCATGGTTTATTTGGCTGCCACAAGAAAATGAGAAAGTTAAATGGTTGCTTTTTTTTAACTGCCCTTACGGTAAAGTAATGCAATTTGTGAGTAAATAGTTTATTCATGGCTTCTGGTTTACCATCCACAGCCTGCCCACCTTCACCAGCAAGTTGCATCTTTCCTGGTGCAGTACATTAGCAGATCATCATTACCCTTGTAGTCATCTCTGGATGTAATGTGAGGTTTCTATTTGCCTCTGGTAAATAACCCAGTCATTTTTAATCCATCACCTTGAGCTGACAGACAAGGTAACAAAGTCAACTTCCACCCTTCGCTTACTGCAAGTCAGAAAAAACATTTGCAAAGCCAATTTTGTGTGTGCCTAGCTGTGGTTGCCAAGCAGATTTCCACTGCACCAGGAGTCATGAAAACATATAAATTGAACTGCGGTGAGTTGGTACCTCCTGCCTTGGCTCTGATGCTCTAACAAGTTGTGTTGCAGCTGCGGCTTGTTTGGAATGTTTTTTTTTATTGGCCTTGACAGAGCACTTAAAGTGGTCACTGACTGTATGTGTAATGTAGTGATAATATTATGAATGGAATCGTTGACAGGCAAGCCTTAAGGTATGCGCGTGGAATGGCACGATGCAATAAATTTGCAATGTCCATTGTGACCAGGCTGTTATGAAAAAGTGCGAGTTCACTTTTATATCTGTTCCTCCAAATAGCCAGTTGTGCACTTGGCAGTCTCCTTATCCATATCACAGACTGCACTATCAACTTTATTAGTCCTCTAAATTTAAATGTACTAAGATGCATAGATTGTGTATGCCCTAATCTAGCTGGGAAGTAATAGACCACTTAGAACAAGGGGCTACAGTAAAATGATACAATAACATGTTTACAATCAGAAGTATAGAATGTTATAAGTACAGTTAGCACCCGGGGCAGGCTAAGCAGCCAATCAGTTTGCTCAGATTGCGGTCTGAATCCTACGATTCAAGCCTGCATTCTGAGAAAGCTTGGAGTGGTGCGTTCCTGCCCTGCCATCCTGCCCCCTTTCTTTCCGACTCCACTCCCTCCCTTGAACTCTCCCCACTAACCTGTTTCCTCAGGCAGCAGTGTCATTACCACAACTGCAGCCTGAGCTGCAATGGACATGGAAGAGGGGCTCCGCATGGAGTCCTGTCTTCCATTTTCATGGTGGCCATGTTAAGTGAGTATTTGTTTGAATGAATGTGCTGTGTGCGCGTGTCCCATTACTTTTGCCGTTGGGCCGGATCAGGTGGTTACAGCACAATGCTTAATTAGGACATTAGGAGAGGGTTTCCGGGCAGGGGGTGCACGCAGAGGTTACAGATTAGGAAGGAAAAAGCAAACCATTAACATGTGAGAGAGTTTCTTCAGGTGTTCATGGGATATGCATTGCACTTGGGATGTAAATAGGAACACTTTAATAGCTCATCTTGGAATCCATTGGTTTTTGTGAAGCCCATTGTAAAAAGAAGTGCCTGGGCATTATAGCCTGGGAAATAGCAGGAGGTCTTAAATGTTCTGTTCTTTTTCACTTCCAGTCCCCCCACCTGTCTCGCGGTTCTTTTGAAGTGAACAGTCATTGCAGACCATGAAGTTCATCAAAGGGGAAGGTAATCAGTATGAGGTAGTTGAGTGTAAAGATAGAAAAGTCCTGTTTATAGGAACAAAAAGATTTGGGAAATATATTTCGTGAGATAATGGCAGACCTACAAGTGTCAGTGTGTGTGTGTGTGTGTGCATGTGTGTCCCCATTTCAGGAACAAAGGGATAATGTATTCAGGCCAGATTCACTATCTACAGATCCCAAACCACCATACCATGGCATATCTATCTATCTATCTATCTATCTATCTATCTATCTATCTATCTATCTATCTATCTATCTATCTATCTATCTATCTATCTATCTATCTATCTATCTATCTATCTATCTATCTATCCATCTACCTTTCCATCTATCCTGTGCTTGTATTGTCCACTTTCTATGAGCAGTGGACACCACACAGAGGCAGGAAGAGGATTGGGCTGCCGAGCAGGAAGATATAAGGTGATGCAGGGGAGTAGGTTGAGGGTGTGGTGTTAGGGTACATGGGTGCTCAGTAATGGGCTCTGGTTTGTGTGAGAGAATGGAGAGGACTCCGAGAGGAGTGGGCAGGGTGGATGCAGCAAGGGTTGGGAGTAGGCCCTGAGGCAGGGCAGCAGTAAATGTCAGGTTGTAGCAATGGAGAAGGAAGTGTGAGCGGTGAAGATCCCCAATGAGAAGTGGGAGAGGTAGAAAGGAATGGGGCAGAACAGTCTATTGACACAGAAAGAAGCAACAGATGAATGCTGATTAAAGCTATTCATTGTAGAGGAAATAGTCAGTGGCAGGATTCCATGAGTCAGAGGACAGCGGGAGACAATTTGTGGAAACTAACACATGGCCCCATAAGTGCTTCTAACTGAAAGTATTGCTTACTTCATCATACATCTACTCTAGACTACTTCCACTCAACCTCCTCTTCTGAATTAGCACTCATCCTTCTCAGGGCCCAACCAACAGTCAAAGACTTAGGGCCTCATCAGGGGTTGGGCAGTATCACAGCGAAAATTGCACCGGGATACCGCCCAACGCTATTAGCATTACTGCTACTGGGTCCGGCGCTATTAGTGCCGGATCCCGAGTAGTGATACAGCAGTAAGTTCCCATTCCCCATTGGGTCCATTGGGGGGTGCTATTACTGCCGGCAGTAATTGCGTTGAAGGTTGATGGCTGAAAAATGGGCAGAAAGCAGGATTTTTACCTCCAGCAAAAAGCTGGAGGTAAAATTCTGAATTTCTGCCCAACTCGTAATAGGGCAGTCCTTAAATGCAGTGGTATTAGCGTTACTGCCGCATTTAAGGGCTACCGCCCAACTTGTGATGGGGTCCTTAAGTCTCAATCACCAGCAATTATTTCTCTATGCTATTCAACCTCTCTCGGTCACCACTGCACTCTTCCTTTCTTTCTTCCATTCTGCAACTGTGCTACCCCTTTTGAAGAAACCATGTGCTGACCCAAACATCCCAGCAAACTATTGCCTAGTTTCCCAGCTTCACTATAAGTCCTGCAGTGGGTGGTCTTTAACCAGATAACTCAGTACCATGAGGATAATGGCCTTGAAGATTCACTTCAATCAGGCTTCCTTAGTAAACACTTCATCATGACTTCACACATGCGTGTCTCCAACTTTCTCTCTAATGCTTACCATTCCAAACTCTTTCCTGTAGTCATCCTTTGAGCAGCTCTGTCTCTTTCAACAATGTCAACGACTCCTCTTGCCTCCTAACTTTCCAGTTCCTTGAGTTTCGCAAATCTGGTTTCAACTACATTACCTCCTTAATGGTAGATTGCTGCTTTAAAATCTTCTGGAATTCGCAAACTTCAGAACATATCCACCTCTCTGTCAGCATCACCGAAGAAACAGTCCTTGGACCTCTGCTCTTCATCCTCTCTACCTCTGCCCAAGGAAGACGTATCTGATCCTTTGCTGACAACATTCACATCTGTCTTTCCTTTCCCTACTTACTGCAGTCATCTCGGAATGGATTACCAACTGTCTCACTGCTACCCATCACTGGATGGATTTCTGCTGCCTCATACAGAACTCTTCAAATATAGAAGTAATCTTTTTCCTGGCTTCCAACACAAACCCTTCCCTCCGCTCTTCTTTCTCCTTGCCACCTGGCCTTTTTACTCCCTCGCCCAAGGCTCGCACCTTGGTGCCCTCTTTATTAGCAACACCTAACTGCACAAATCCCGTCACTACTTCCACCTCTGCTTTTTGCATTCACCTTCTCAACGGCCAGAAAATGTGTACAATTTCTTCCTCACTACTCTGAAAACTCTAATCTGTACCTTCAGGCTCAGCAAACTCAAACACTTCTCATGCTTACTTGCCCTTCTGCTAGACTTTGTACTACCTCTAGATAAAGTCCTCAGCTTAGCTACCCACATTCTTTACAACCTACCTTGTTCCTCCTCCACTTCTACCTACGAACACTATGCTGGCTGGCTCTCCATGTGTAACTGTTCCCTTTTATAGTCCCTTCTGCAAGTCAATAAAGCAATCAACGGCCTTGCACCTCAGAGCCTGTCTGGCTATGCCTCTATCTACCCTTCATCTAGTTCCTTCTATTCCACCTCTCCACTGAACTTAACTGTCCCCTCACCCCTCATGCCTTCTTTTGCGTCTGCTCTTTCTCCCTACTTTACACACTCCCTTGGAACCAGCTGCCGATCACACAGACATTCAGATTGTGGATATCTTCAAATACTGTCTTATCCTATACTTACTTTCTAAAGAAGGAGCTCCACTACTCTCTCCCCCATCCTCCCTATCTGACACAACACTCATTCCAGTGCAGCATATTAATATAATAATTACATTTTGTATAAAATGGCCTCCTACGTTCAGGACACAATGCAAATTATAAAAGAAGTCCAAGACCCTCTTTGATCCGATAATAGAAATCCTTTTGGGCCTTGGTTATACACGAGTATGCCTCAGAGAGCATCCATATACATGTTGGAAGACAAACTACCACTGGACCATACAGTAGGAACTACCCCCATCGCATTCATACTTTAGTGTGCCGAGATGAGTTTGGTAGAACGTTATTTTCATTTTAGTGGAGACTTCTACCAGCAGATCCAGAGCACTGCTATGGGTGCCACTCTGGCACCCAGCATTGCCAATCTGTATATGGAGCTATTTGAATAGAGTAAAATCATGCATACCAACAATCCTTCTGTCAAACACATCCGTAGTTGGAGGTGCTGTATTGACAAGATTTTTGGCATTTGCCATGGATCCACAGCAGAGTTACAGGAATTTATCCAATGGATTAACACTCAAGACAGGTTTCTGAAATTCACCTCTAACTTTAGTTAAGAAACCCTCAATATTTTGGATTTCACAGTTACAGCAGATTCAGATTCCAAGACTCTCTTTGTTAGACCATATAACAAAACTACTGATAGGAACATCGTCCCTCATTACAATAGCTTCCACCCTAAACATGTGAGGCACTGAGGGACAACCTCCTGCTGGGCCAGTTTTTAAGACTTAAACGCAACAGCACCAAAAAGTCAGACTTCCTCATAGAAGCTGCTAAAATGGAAAAACGGTTGAACTTAAAGGGTTACCCACAAAACATCACTGTAAAGCCCTCAAAAGAGCTAAAAACAACCACTGTGAGGCTCTTTTAGAGTACAAAGACCGGACTTTGGAAAATTAGAAAACACAGAAGTTGGTATTTGTAAACACGTATAGCCACATCCTGAATGCGATTAAAAAATGTATTCTGAAAAATTGGAATGTTTTGGAAAAGGGTGTTATTCCAGTACCTAGGCCGGTGGTAGCCTTTAGACACAACAAAAACATCAAGGAAAATCTGACAAGGAATGACATAAGCCTTCAACCTCCTAAACAAACCACATTCACTGAACAATGGGGAATTTCACATGTGATGGGCCATTTTCCCTGTGGTCAATGCACCTATTGCCACTTCACTTTTAGAAGCACCAAGGTGAACTTGGGACTGCACATCCCTTGGAAACAGAACTTACATACCAACTGCAACTCTTCTATGGGTTTCTATGTGATTTGGTGCCCCTGTAATATGATCTACATAGGGAAAGCCGACAGAAAAATCAAACTAAGAATTGGGGAGCACAAACGTTTAAAAAACCGTACCACTAATGCTCCTATGGTTGATCATTGGATAGAGAAGATGCATGTGCCCAACGACTTTAAATGGTCAGTAATTTATAAACTCAACCGTAGTATGGATACAAACAGAGACAAAACCATCCTCTTGCGTAAAGAACTTAATAAAAGTGCTTTGAATGGTTTAAATGAGAACATTGATTGGTTGAATCAATAAATCCTATCTGACACCTTATTCACACACTGTATCCACAGGCTCTGTTTAACCCTTTAGATGCCTAGATTTATTTAGCAGAGCTGACTGTCTTTTGCTCATCTTGCTCCGTAGGTCCGGTTTAGGAACATTCTGCGATATACATCAATTTGTGCACCAACATCAGAACGACATCTTAAGTGTTGGTCCCCAGTCTTCACATGATGCTGAGCAGTTCAACATCTTGTTCTTTTAATTTTGTAGCTGCAACATTTAGTGGCCTGATAGATGATTTTCCCAGGTTATTTTAACATCTAAAACAGATCGGTTGTTCACCCCTGTTCAGTTGCAGCTGTCCCTTTAATGGATTTCG
The DNA here is from genome assembly GCF_040938575.1 of Ambystoma mexicanum. Taxonomy (NCBI): domain Eukaryota; kingdom Metazoa; phylum Chordata; class Amphibia; order Caudata; family Ambystomatidae; genus Ambystoma; species Ambystoma mexicanum. Next base: position 975,942,758 of record NC_090929.1, on the reverse strand, counting down.
GCATCAGATGCCCCAATTTTGTAGCTGCAACATTTAGTGAACTGAAAGATGATTTTCCCAGGTTATTCAAAGATATACAACATATCGGTTGTTTACCTCTGTTCAGCTGTAGCTATCCCTTTAATGGATTTCGGCATCAGATGCCTCACAGTGATTAATTACGGTGCCTTTAACTAGCACGTGATCGACCAATAGGAACCAACAACAGTAGGACCAATAGGAACGTACGCCCTACGTTGATCACTGTATTTCAACCTGTGATGTAGTCATTGTGACTGTATACGCCTCAGGCACAGGACCTGAGACTGGGCTTCGTTTACGGACTCTTCTGATCATGGGTGAGTGTTCTATCTGGACTAGCCATTAGCGAATACTGGGGCTGCCACTACTATTAGACCACGCGCAGTTTTACTCCTGTTTTCTTCCTTGCCCCCTACAGAGTGTACTGTGACACTATCAGCCACAGTACTGCCAAGGGATACCTACCATCTAGAGGAGCAGGCAGCAGTTTTCACGCTACCGCAAGTTTCTGTGACACACCTAGGAAGTTCAAAATTCGAGTTTGTTGGGTTATTATCTACAATAATCACCACAGTGGCAGCCTTTTTAGGTAATGCCCTGCCTCTGGTCGCACTGACAGAACCACTCCCCATAAGGCTTGTTCTGCTCGGTCCCTTAACGGCTTGATCCCCCGAGCCGACCTCACACAGTCTTGCTTACTTTCTCTATTTGTCGTACAGGGCACGACCCACGGTACACTGGACACTTACTTCAGTCAGATACCTCCACCTTACGTGATCTTGACCTGCCGTGTTACCTTCTCACGGTGACATGTAACCCTTGACTGGAGGTAATTTTAATGACATTTCACAACGTGATTGATTTTATCAAACAATTGGAATCATCGATTTCCCGAAGTTTCACCATGCAAAGACTCGATTAGAACCATTCTTGTCAAGGTTGTGCCACCAGTTGCCCTTAGCTTTATTGAACGCTTGACTTTTTTCAGATCATCTACTTTGGTTATGGTTCAAAGAGCACAAACAGCAATCGAAATTGGTTTGAAGCCCAGATTACGGTCAATCAGCAATGGTGTTTGACGACCCAGGTGAGCTGGACTACAAGCTTGCAATTACAACACGCTGTACTTATTCGTTACCGGTAAACTGCAACACGAAAGTGCATTCGACTAACATAGGTCTAGATATGTACACTCCGAATTCAGTCCGCTTAATCTTGTCAACTTTAATTGGCCCTCCATAGTGTTTTTTATTCCATCCCTGGCCAGACCACTACAAGTACCTATTGCTGCAATCAGATTATTGCTTATCTCTTTTTCTTCTTTAGTTGCTTTAACCATGCCCGTTAGAGAGTTGTTACCTCTCTCTTGTGGCGCCAGATCTGATTAATACAGATTGGTGCAGCCTTAATCTAGTAAACGAATAACCCGTAGACATATGGACACTGATACCAATGTCTGTTCTATAGCAGGTGATGCCCTCGATCGCTGGTATTTGAGAGCTAATTGCTGGGCCTTCCGTAACTCCTTCCACCTTCTTGGGTTGTGTGGTACCTATTCGTAGTGACACAACAAATTGCAGAGTTGATTTAAAGTTCTTGCATGTTTTTATTGAACTAACTGTTTTATTTAATAGCAATACAAGTTCTTTTGAAATCAGTCCATTCAGTGGATTGCAGACAGTCCCTGATGATTTTCCATTCTAATTTGCACACATGAATTTGGTAAAAAAACATTTTGGAAGAATATGATGAGAGTAAGAATGAGTATGAATGTATCCTGAACAGTATGAGTGGAGTGTTTGATGTGCTTGATTGATGGTATCTGCACAGCACATGACACTTTTTCCATAAAACTGTATAGGGATTAACATTAGAAGCTCATACTATCTAACACTGTCTGTTACATTGTTGCACTGTGTTATTGACCTATTATCTAATAATGGTCTCTTATCAACTTGTGTTTTTTTCAATTTTATTGCATTTTTAACTTGTTTTGGAACTAATTAACTGTTCATATTGTGTTTTCAATGCTTCATGAGTTTGATTGCTCTCCTATGCCTCTGCTCTTTGAGCGGAATCTACCTTGATGCATTAGAGTGACTTGCCCCCTAACATTGTTTTGTTTGTTACTAAAGGTTTCTGAACCTAATTGAGGGTCTGCTAGGTGTGGGCTTTGCTTCCCTTGCACCTCTCCTTGTTTTGATGGGCCCTCTTTATTAGTAACATCTAACTGCACAAATCCCATCACTACTTCCACCTCTGCTTTTTGCATTAACCTTCTCAATGTTCAGAAAATGTGTCAATTTCTTCCTCACTACTCTTTGAAAACTCTAATTTACACTTTCAGGCCCAGCAAACTCAAACACTGCTCATGCTTACTCCTTGCCCTTCTGCTGTACGTTTACCTCTAGATAAAGTGCCTCATGACGAGTTTGGCGGTAACCCATAAATCCGGCTGTAGTGCTGTTACCGCTGGATTTAAGGGTCCGCCAAATCACGGGTTTGGCAGATTTTCCCCCAGCTCTGAGCTGGGGGGAAATCCGCTGAAGATTAGCCCATTTTCAGTGCACATACCACCGGCGAGAAATCCGCCGGCGGTAAGAGCGTGAAAATTCCCCATTGAGCCCAATGGGGAATGGGGAATTCCTGAATGGGCTCAGTGGGGAATGGGCAATACCCGTTCCGTCAAACCCGTGAACCGGAGCTAATAGCGCTGGTGGGTTTAGCGGTAGGGCAGATAACGCCAGCGCTATTAGCGCCGGCGTTACCGCCCAACTCGTGATGAGGCCAAAAATCCTCAGCTTAGCTACCTACATTCTTTACAAACCTACCTTGTTCCTCCTCCACTTCTACTTATGAATACTATGTTGGTTGGCTCTCCATGTGAACTGCTCCCTTTTTAAAGTCCCTTCTGCTAGTCAATAAATCTATCAATGGCCTTGCACCTCAGAGCCTGTCTGGCTATGCCTCTATCTCCCCTTCATAAGTTCCTTCTGCTACACCTCACCACTGAACTTCCCTCTCCTTTGCCGCCTCATGCCTTCTTTTGCGTCTGCTCTTTCTCTCTACTTTAAACACTCAGTTGGAACCAGCTGCTGATCACAAAGACATTCAGATTGTGTATATCTTCAAATACTGGCTAATGCAGTACTTACCTGCTAAAGATGGAGCTCCCCTCTTCCCTCCCCCATTCTCCCTACCTGACACAACGCTCATTCCAGTGCAGCATATTAATATAATAATTACATTTTGTATGTTTGTGCAGTACGTCTCTTTAGTTTGATGCACTTGATCCATAGGTTAATGTCATCTTTTTAGTCAGCTGGTTCAAATATTGTTTGTTTTGTTTTTGTCGGTGGTCTATGTCCCAATTTGTTCAAACACTCATAAACCTGTTCACCATTTACTCTCCTCCATGTGTTATAGTACAGCCACCCTTCCAAGAATAACCTCTGACCATCTGTAAATCTGTTTTTTGTAAGTCATTTCTGATTGAAATTGACATCACAATTCTTCAAATGCATACACATACAGCTACAAATGCAGATACATCACAGTAGTTCTGGATCTGGATACATCAGACTGATCATGTTTGTAATATCTGCTTAAGGAAGCACATCGAGTGCCTATCTGTCTGCCCCTCGCCTCTGCAATCATTGGAGGACCAGAACAATATTTAACATATTAGGGGATTTGGGGAAGAATATATCTTTAGAAGATGTCCACATTCCTGTTTTAATTTTTTTTTTAATGTGTGTTACAGCCGAACATTGCGAGTTTTGCACAAACAGACGATCACATTTTTATACAAAACATATAAAGGGACATATTAAAAAACTGTGCATACCTGCATATTAAAAGTAATAACATGTCCACATTCAAATGTCTTCAGTTCCTGTTATTCTTGTCCATTACATTACAGAAAAGAAGCTTGGTGAACTGGATAACTGGATATAGATGACTGTAAAACAAAATATGTTGGCCCATTGTAATAAATACATCTATTACACATATTTGAACATTGTTTAATGCATGAAGGGAAACTGTGATAAAAAAAAATCTTTACTTGGACCATTGTAACCTATTATCATCTGCATTCAAAATTATGACATTAACTGTCAAAATAATAAACAAGACATCTCTTGCCTGGTATCATTTAAGTTTAAATTGTTCATGGTCACCTACTTCACAGATGCTTTACTAATGTAAGATAGCCACGCAGGACCCATGACCGCGCAGGGCACTTTCTTGCGATGCAAAGTGATTGGAACCTTAATACACCTAATAGTTACAGGTTAGAATCATCCAGATTTATTGAACAATGCACTTTACAGAATGACATCAATTCCAGTTTATAAACTGAACCCATCCATAACTCTAATTACATTCATTGTAGATTGTGTGTATGTGCCTTCTGTTTTTCATTTCTGTAATGCTAACTTATGTCATTTCCTGTAATGAGTCTCCCAAAGTTTCTTTAAACATACACTTCACAGTTACTGACCAAGTCTCAGCTTCTGATCAAAAACCCAGCTACATTTGCAAACCCATGTATCACCAAACCTCGCTTTGGTGGTGCTTCTATTTCAGCAAATCCCATAGAGCTATTCAATTCTCTCCACTACTGGATCTGCAAGCACAGGGACCAACTAACACTTTCGGGAAAACACTTGAACCCTTGCTTTTCACTAACTGTGGGATGGGAGAACAGAATTACTCCTCCTTCGTCCTGAATACTGTGTACTCATTAGGAGCATAGCTACTCTTCAAAGAACCAAAGTTTGCTTATCCAAATAACCTGCACTCCAGGCTATCATCATATGAGTAAACAACTCCACTAAATACTCAAGGTTACAGATAATACCCACGGTATTACCCAAATTGTTTACAATTGTTCGAATGACACAATTGTTCGAATAATAGGGGTCCTAATTGACCTTCTGCACAATTGAACGTATGGTCATTTTAATATATATTATGGGTTGGGTTGGTGTAATAATAATATAAGGGGATTGGGAGGGGGGTTAGGGTGGGGGTTGGATTGTGTGGGAGGCTGCGGGGGGTTTCCCCCCGCATATATATCCTAATTGACCGTTTAAATTCGGTCAATTGTGCAGAAGGTCAATTGTTATTCGAACAATTGACATTCAAACAATTTGTGTACAACCAATACCCACAGCTATGATATCCATAGACAAGTAGTTACACGTAAGCATGAACCACATCTGCATGCCCTAGAGTGCCCTACACAACCGCCATGCATGTGTCTAAGGACCAGCCACGAGGACATGCTCTGGTCACCAGGCATGACACCCACTACTGCCAAATAAAAGACACATCTTCACCAAGGCTTATCATCATGCACTAGCATCATTTGCACCTATACTAGCCTTCGATACTTGAAACAACAACCACATAGCATCACAATCCAACCATCTTGTGATATCACAAACAACACTCAACCTATTGGACACATTGAAACTGTGAGCAAAATGTATACATATCGCCCGTTTTTATCTTCTGAAACGTCTTCCTACCCAGCACATTACCCAACACCATATCGGCCCCATTTTTATCTGCAAGGGGGCTGATACATCAGTACGAGATGCTATTATTTTGCCTTTAGGTACATCTTTGTTATTCATTGGGGATAGGAGGGCTCACACATGAATGCACTTGCAATAACTCACACATGTGTACTATGTTCAAGCATGTAGGCATTCTGGCAAGCGTCTTACCCCATAGTGTTGGTGGAACAAAGGTCAGTGCGGTTGCCTTGTAAACTACTGAAAGAAATGGGAGCACATGTCGATCTTTGGAGAGCCCATCATCAACTGTGTGAGCCCCTCAACCAACTAAGAACCATTGTTCAATCTAAACCACCAATGTGTGTGTTCCCAGTAGACACTACTGAACATAGTTTGCTTTTATTTAATACACTATTTTGTTGAGTCCATTTTCCAGTCTAACCCACATAAAGTCATGTCAAACAGTATTTTACTATGTGCATGTTAATTAAACACAGACGTATTGTATGATGCACTCACCTACTGCAATCTAACAGGGTTTAAACATGGGTCTCCAGAGCAGTGAATGCAATCAGTACACAGTAAACTGAGCACCAGAACCAAAGGATCAGTTGATTTCTTTTTACAAGCACCCATCATAACCATCATGCTAGTGGACTTGATGTCTAGCTGCATTCCTAGGAAAGACACAATCAACTCTGGTAGGCCACTGCAAGTCTGATTTCCTTTGACAATGTTATCTTTATGTTTTCCCATCTGTCACAAGGTCATGGGCTAGATTAGTGTTATCATAAATGATTGTTCATACATATATAAACTATGGATAAAAATTGCAGTGAATGCATACAAAGTAGGTATTAAAGACCTGTACCACTAAGTCATACTGGGCATCAGTAGTTAAGGGAATCTGGCTTCATCCAATGTAAATGTATATAGTACTTGTTCAGAGTGCTCTAAGAGATTCTTTATACACTCTCTCAGGTTTCTAGTGCAATGAAATACAATAACTCTGGTTTCACTATAGTTCAGCATAAAGAATGTTCCCATATATTTCCATATAGTATTGCCTTTCTGCACAATGGATCTGGTTATTTAGATTAATGGTCGGCTAGGACTAGTTTTGGGGGGGACAAATGGAACCCTTACCCTGTAAAGCTGCCCTTCTTGTTGAATCCACTCGCCTGCAGCTGGCCACATGACAACAAAAGCATTCTTCAAATAGCAGCTCACATCATTCTCCCACCCCACTCATTTGCACCAGGCTGACTGCCGAGAGCTGCAGCATTCAGGCAATCTATCAAGGACACTTTTCGCTGATTTGAGTCATACCTTTCCCTTCGCAGGGCGAAACTTGAAATGGAAACTAAAGTAAGGCTTTTGTATTCTAGACATTCTGCTGATGTGATAATTGTACTTGTATCACTTAAAAAGGAGGATGAGATTCTGAGTGCCACCATTAATCTTGTTTCAAATCATCTGAACACAGCATTTGCCCAGACCTGATCAGTTAATCCCACCAATTCCTGAAAGGAAAACAAACAGCTCATGTAGGAGAACCGCCCCCTAAAGGCCAAGGCCAAGAGGATGGGTATCTTCATAGTGGTGGATTACATTAATTGCTGTACTATGCTGTACGGTTTGCCTCTTGCCTGTTACAGTGCAGTACTAGCTAATATACGTCTGTGTCTTTAGTATAACATCTGACCTAGAATGACTCAACATTGGGGTAAAGTACAGTGATTTGTGTTGTCTCCCTTGTGAGAGTGCTAATCCATTTCCATTGGCATTGGATAGATTTGGATATGGGGTTACTGTACTGTCTTTTGTGATGTTTTATTTCTAATTCCTAATAGCGAGGATCCATGACATTCAAATGCTGTATGCTTGTTTTCTTTAGCGCCAGGACTGACGCCTCAGGACTTATCCATGCATTGGAAAGAGCTCAGTTCCCTGCAGGGCTGCCGCTGCCCTCCATGCTACAGGATTATTTTCAATGGACTGTCCACCCAGAGGCATAATTTGCACCCACTACGAGACAATGGGCCTCATTACGACTCAGGCGGTAAGGGGTTTACGGCGGCGTAAACAGCGCCGACCCTTACCGCCTGATTCCGAGGTCCCTTAGCGCCATGCAGGTTTTAACACCTGCTTTTAGCAGGTGTTAAAATCCATGGCGCTAAGGGACCTTGATGTTAATTACGCCACCGTAATTTACGGTGGCGTAATTAACGCCTTCCCCACTCCCATTATGCCCTATGGGGCAAAAATGGGAATGGGGAAGGGTAAATGGGGACTGGGGACTTACCGCCCCGCCAACCTCGGAATGGGGCGGTAGGTCCGCCAACCACCATGGCGTAAACGTAGTTTACGCCATGGTGGTAAAGGTACGACCCAGGCGGTAACTTACCGCCTGGGTCGTAATGAGGCCCAATGTGTGGTTTTTAATTTAGACTGTCCAAAACAGCACAGCGAGTTAGCAGCACAATCCAAGTGGCTGGACGAGGGACAACTGTAGGGGGAAAATCCCATTACTTCAAGTACCAACACCAGCAGTCAGCACACTGTCCGGAAACCTTAAACCATCATGTCAGTGCGTACCCTCTTCTGCTCGACACCCTGCCCATGGATTCACTCCTTACATGACTTCAATCCAAGCCCCCTAAAATACCAAGGCCCGAGCTTCTCACACGGTTCTCACCTGCACTCCTCTAGCAGTCCTCACAGATGAATGTGTACTTCCTTTTGATATACATAATTATGTATAATGACTTGCATCAATATATTTAAACAAAACATGAAATTAATCATTAAACAGTCGGTCTATCGGTCTATCCCTGTGTTGATGCCAGGGGATATGGTATGAGACTTCTGCAATTCGTAATTTGTATCTAAGATCTATAGCTTACTAATATTTTTGTTATTGTGTTCATATGTTTTCAATACAGACATACTTTATAGTGCACTCAACTCCTACAACTTGTGGAAAAATCTCCCTCCTCCCCCCGATTGCACTGCCCATGACAATTTAGTTAAAAAAATGCATGGCCAAAATATCCACCATGACACACCATCTACCCCCAACCAAAATGACTGTTTGACTCCCAAAGCGAGAATGGCATACATATTCTGATAGCAGACTACACCCTAATCGCTGCCACATTCCATTCAATTACCACTGATAGAAGATCAAAGGACATTCCTTCTGTGAGAGGTTTTATTTAATCAACATTACAGGCATAAAAACCTAAACAAATTCATTGAATACGTATTCAATTATTATAATATAATTATTATTATATGTTGCACCTTATTATACTAATATACCTTATTTTAATAATATAATAAGGTGCATTGCTTTTTGTTGCATTTACCATCCACATCTTTCTAAAAGGGCTGTTTGTACATCTTAAGTAAGAATGGCATATTCTGATGCAAGATCATATACTAATTGCTGCCCCTTCTTTCAAGGACCACTGTTGGGACATACAATGGCAATTGTCCTACCGTGAATGTCCTGGGGAAGCACCTTAAATGTTTTTTCTATATATTTTTACTTACTGACATATCTTAGGCTGAGTTGACTCCTGCAACTTGTAGGGAAATCTCTCTTCTGCTCCCTTTTCCTAGCACTTCTCATGCCGGTCGCGTAAAACACTGCCCGGCTAAAAGACCCACCATTTCCATAGCATACTCCCACCAAAATGGCCGTGTGTGCGCCCAAAGTGAGAATTAGACACATATTATGATACAAGATAACATATTTGTTGCTGCTCCATTTTATTAAAAGGTCACTGACAAAAGATCAAGGGACTAACAGTCAGTAAAAGGTTTTACTTAATCAAAGTTGCATATGTAAAAACCTAAACAGATTACAAATTAAATTATACAAAATACAGACCTATGTCTCTACATGTGATTGGATGTACAAACTACAGTACAACATTCCATTAACAAAAGCCTGGCAAAACTTGCACAAACCACCTCCTCTGAAAATAGCCATTGCATCTAAGGTGATCCAGACTCATATATTCATTTCTGCTTTCCTTTCAAAGGCCACTGGTTGGACCTTATGAAACAGGAAATTGCCCGGCTGATAATGTCCTGTGAAAGTGCCTCAAACCACCACTTTGAAAGGCGATCATTTAGCTTAGACTTGTCCATTGGATAATGAGGCCTCTTCAAATATCCCTTCACCTGAGCCCATAACATTATTTTAAAAATATCAACCATAATCAGTATTCTTAATAAATGTTTTCAAACATATCACACTCATAGGCAAATGTGTTGTATCTTTGTTCTAACCTTATGTTCATCCACATCGAAATCTTTAGAAAACTAGCAACTAGCTGATTGGCTTACTGAAGAGGTGATGGTGACAAGGTGAGTTAAAAGAGATTTATTAATGGCTTCATAACAATACAACTTTATATGAAAATACAAGTTAAATGGCTAATATAAAGGCAACATGAATGTCGAGCGTCTTCACTCTCTCTCGCCTCTTCAATCGTTGCTCGTCCTACTACATTGTATGCTCGAGCCGGTTCCTCTACGCTCGCTCTCACACCACGTGCAGCGTCCTTAGATACACGGAACACTACACATCCCCCTTTCCTTATGGCACCTTAAATAAATATTATGAATTCACATAGTCCAATAAATGCCTTGGCTGTCTGTAGTTCCTTCCAGCTCTAGATTTCTTCCTGTACGTTTCCAGCCGCCAATCTGTATTGTTTGCCAAGGACAAAGAGCTTGCAGAATTGTGACTGAGACAACCTCTAACACTACCAGCTTCTTTAACAAAATCTCTCGGTACAACATCACTATCCATGCTTCTTTTCATACACCCATTACTCCTCTTCACTTCATTTCACCAGCACCACTTTCCACACAATCATCTCCTAATACCATCACTCTCTCGTTGTTCCATACCCTACCATCATTGGCTTTCACAGCATGCAAGTACACTTCCACTACTCTGACAGGTTTGGACCAGTGACAACCATCCTCTCTTAAAGGTACCGGAACTTTAATTCTCACCAAGCACCCTACTCATGGAACTCTACCCTTTCTAAAACTATTATCATGTAGACTCTTGGTAGACGTTTGCTTTTGTTCAATATTCTTCTCCACTCCTTCTAAATTCACAGCCTTACCAGCCACCACATTCATCCACCCAGGGAATAACTTGGTATTGGCCTTCCTCCCTCTGCTTAATTCAAAAGGGCAAACCCCACGGTGATGTCTGGTGTGAATCTGTGGGCTAACATGGTTTCTCTTACAACAGTTTTCCACTCTTTGCCATTTACCCAGGCCCATTTGATGGCATCCTTGATAACCCGGTTGTATCGCTCCACAATGCCATTGGACTGTGGGTGATAAATCGCACAACATCTGTGTGCTATGGATCTCTCACTCAAATACTCCTCCATCACCTTAGACTTGAACTGCGAACCATTGTCCGTCAGTACTTCTTCTAGGTAACCTTCTCATTCACACAGCTCTTCCATGAACTCAATTACTTTCTGGGTAGTGACTAGTGTCATGAAAGCAATTTCCACCCACCTAGTCAACATATCGATGACTACTAAACAAAACGTGGAAGATCCACCACTCCATATCCGGCCCACCACATCCATTGCAATCTTACTCCATGGAGCTTCTGGTATGTCCCTTAACACCATTGGATAACTCACACCCATGCACACTTTATCACTCTTTGAACAAAGGATACAACTTCTAATCTTTTCCTCCACTTGACGGTCGCACCCAGGCCACCAATATGTGTTTCTAATTCTTCTTTTCATTTTTACAATGCCTTGATGGCCTTCGTGGCCTAATTGCATTATTTTCTCTCTGAGTCCATCTCATCAGATACCCACTATGCATGTACAGTTCATCTCTGATATTCCAGAATGTGCTAACTCCAGTCTGTGTCATTTTAATTCTGCTCCACTTTCCTTCTTCCACATTCTTCATAACTTCCTTAAGTACTGAATCTTTGCTCACTTCCTCATCCCATTCTTGTCTAGATACAGACTGCTCTGATATTTCACAAAACAGTTCTTGTTCTTCCGAACCATCAACAACATCATTGAGATTGGTTAAACATGACAGACAGTCATGATTCTTTGATCCAGGGATATACACAATGTTGAAATTAAATTCTTGAAGCCTGGATACCCATCTTCTAATTCTGCTGGAGATCTTGCCGAGACCATTCTTGCTAAACACTAATGGTAAAAAATGTATGGAACAAGCACAGTTCCATACATTATATGACACCAATGGCTTGTGATCCACCAATGGTTTGTGATCTGTGTGAATGTCAAACTTCACTCCCCATACAAAGCTTCTAAATTTCTCTGTAGCCCACTTTATTGCTAGCGCCTCCTTCTCTATGGTTGCATAATTCTTCTCCGCTCCTTTGAGTAATCTTGAAGTGAATGATATCACTAACTCTCTCCCATCATGATATTGTGATAGGGACGCTCCGAGCCCTACATCACTCGCATCCATTGTGATTATGGTCTTTCTTCCTCTCACATAACTTTGAAGGGCTGAGGCCCTAGCGAGAGCTTCTTTGATGAAGAGAAATTCCTTTCACGTCCCTCATTCCATACAAATTTCTTGTTCGTTTTCAACAAGTTTCTCAACTCCACCGTGTGATCAGAGTAATTTTCAATGAACTTTGTATAGTATTCTGCCATGCCTAAAAATGTCCTGAGCTGCTCATTGTTTCCGGGTGTAATCATAAGTTTAATTGAGTCAGCCAGGTCTTTCTTTGGTGTGATTCCATCTCCTGAAATCACATGTCCTAGATACTCAATTTCTCTTCTATTAATTTTAGATTTGTCTTTACTGAGTACCATTCCAGCTTGCTGAAGTTTTTTAAGTACTTTACTCAGTCGTATGTTATGTTCTTCTTGATCTTTGGCATGTATCAGCTCATCATCTTGAAAGAATACTACCCCTTCTTCTCCTTCCAGGATTCTATACATAACTTTCTGAAAGGCTGAAGCAGCGGAAATCAGACTGAAAGGCATTCTTCGATACTGAAAAAAACCTTCTGGCGTTATGAAATGGTAAGCAGCTGTGAGATCCAAAGTGGAAAATATTTTTGCAGGACCCAGTGTTGAAATAAGTTCCTGAATGTTTGGTAAAGGATGCCTATCTGGGATTATGCACTTATTAAGTTCCTTCATATTGATGCATAGTCTCACCGTCCCCAAGCTTTTCCTTACTACTACCATGGGTGATACCCATTCATCTATCCTTTCAATTATGCCTTGATCTTCCAACTTTTTTAGTTCTTTCTTGACTTCATCTCTGAGGGCTAACGGTACATTGCGCATCTTTTGAGCGACAGGTGTAGAGTCTAATTTGAGTAGTATGCGATGTGAGAAGCTCTTTAAACATCCTATTACATTCTCTTTGAATATTTCATCTTTAATTTTCTGTATATAGCCTAATCCTGTTACATCCACTTGATATACAGTGTCATTAGCATTGGGGTCTAACCGTACTTTCAACAGTTTCTGATGAGTCCAACTCATCAATGAAGTCTCACCATTCTTTGAGACATAGATGCAACCTACTGCTTCTCTGTCTTTGAACTTAATGGTGGCCATGAACCACCCAATGAGGTCAATTTTAGGTCCACCATACGCTTTGGGTCTGACATCAACTTCACATAGGTACTCTGGCCCACAAGTTCTCCATACATCTTCTGGAATAAGAGTATACTTGGCACCAGAATCCACCATCATGACGATGGGGCACCCATTCACTGTTATCTTTGTCCTAGGGCTATCAATTTGTGCAAATTCATCGAATACCATCAATACGCATTCTTCTCCTTCATCGTTATCACCAATCCAATTGAGATTTGAATCGTCACGTTGATTGCTTCTACTGTCCTCTTCCACTGCATCTCCTGCAGATTATCTTCAATTCAGGACATGCGTTACTGTTCGTCCAGTGCGATGGACTTCCACACCTGTAACAGCCTTTCTGTCTGGTTCTTCCCCTTCCTCTTTGAAAATTGTGTCCTTTGTATTGATGTTCCCCATCCAGTATCATCGTTCGATTGAACTGAAATCGACTACCCCTCTTGCCAGATTCACGTTTTTCATAATTCTCTTTAACTCTCGTTCTGGCATCTCTTTGATGAACAACATTCATTCTGGATGTCATTCTCTTGTTTACACCTCTTATTGCTCCTATCACTTCGTCTTTATCAGACTGTACAGAGCTGACTGATGGTTTGATTGATACCTCTTTCACTCTATTCTCTAATGTTTGTACACAGGTCTCCGTGTGTTCGACCTCTTTGGCTAGTCTCAGAAAAATATCCAGCGAGGGATCATCCTCGGACCAGAGTCTCTCTCTGACTTTGCTACTTCTACATTCAGCATAAATTGGTCTCTGATCCTCTCCTCCAGCTGCTGATCAAATTTGCAATTACGGGCCAGCTTTCTCAGAACAGTGACATATTGTTCCACTGTTTCATCTTGTTCCTGAATTCTTTTCCCAAACGTATACCTCTCCAGTATGGTACTAACTTTCTTCTCTAAGTTTTTATTAAGTTTTTTATAGCAATCTCATATTCATTCATGTCCCCAACATCCTCATCTTGAAGGTCTGGCAGATCTTCATATTTCTCTTGCCCTGCAGGTCCTAAACAGTGTAAAAGCAAGGATTTCTTCCTTTCAATGCTGTAGGTCGTCCCACAGACCACATGTGCATAGTGCTCAAATGACTTGAGCCAATGCTTCCGGGGTAGTGTTGGTTCCCCTACGTCTGGTAAAAAACATTTGGGGAGGCTGAACCCCCTGCATTGCTATGATACTGACTGATTGGTTGCTTATCTATGTTAGATAATGGCCAAAGATGGCCCACTTGTTGTTGTGATGTTCTTCGGCAGTATCTTTATATGACATGTTAAGGCAGACCTCTGTTTTCTGTCTCCTGCCTGTATATTCTTCACCACCTTAATATAAATGTACTGTGAGGAGTATGAAGATTGTGAGTTGTGAGGATTGCCACTGCAGTGCAATGCAAACAAAATTGCTGCTTGTCACGATGCCTTGAGTTTGCCTTATATGCAGAGTTAAGTATGGGAATGACTCTGTGCGTTCATTCAATGTGATTGTGCATGACACGGGCATGCATTGATATTCTCAGCGTTTATTGTTTTTTTTTTTTTAAACAGGACGGGTATGTTCACTGCAGTGAACGTTTATAAGGAAGAATTACTCCCTTGTTCTTTGGACCAGTCGCTGGACGGATGGTTGACCAATCACAGCAATCGCGTGGGCATCGTATCATCAAAGAGAAAGGATGGCTCGCCCAGACCAACTAGGTTCAGCCTCCTTTCCGGTCTTTGACCAATCTGCTCCCTGGCTAAGAGAGGAAACACCCTCCGACGCCGCAAGCCGGCTCTGTTACACTGGATCCATGTTGGTCGGAGCCACGGGTACGCAGAGAGGAAACGGCAGGGAGGAAATTTGTTTATCCTGGATGTGCGGGGTGGAAGAAGCAGCGATGCGTGGCGTGAACAGAAGCAGGGGTGTAGAGGCAGCGACTCCGCTCCTACCTGCCTACTGGCCGGAGATCCTTCTCAACGGCCGTATGGATCCGAAGCTCCTCATCGCCATTGAAGAGGTGACGGTGACAAGGTGAGTTAAAAGATATTTATTAATAACAATACAAATATGAAAATACAAGTTAATGGCTGATATAAAGGGGACATGAATGTCAAGCGTCTTCACTCTCTCTGCCCTCTTCAACCATTGCTTGTCCTACTGCATTCCATGCTCGAGTCTGTTCCTCTATGCTCACTCTCCCATCGCGTGCAGCATCCTTAGATACACGGAACACTACACTTACACAACACTTGACAATATTATGTAAAACATTTTTTTAAAACTGTGTTGGCACCAAATAAGTTCTCCTAACAAAATAAGTAGTATGAGATATGATAAGCACACTAATGTACGGGTTGATTGTGTGTCATCTTTGGAAACTTCTTAATTTTTAATGTATAATCAAACATCCCTCAATCACATACCCCTTGTTAACCAAGTTAATCAAGAAAATTCATACAGGGTCACCATTGTCACCTTACATAGCCTTTAGCTGAAGAGAATTATCACAGAGGGTGCCTTATTATGAGTTTGGTGGCTATTGGCTGCAGAAATACTGTCAAAGTATATCTTTGCTGCTGGGTCTAGTTGGTGATGTTCCCCTTGATGTAGTCTCACAGGTCCGCATTGTGGTTTGGAAGAGGTATCCATGGTGGTGTTAGGGTAATTTCTGGCGGTCGGCAGAGCCATACCCGGGGTCCGCAGACCTCCAGCTCTCGGAAGGCCCTAACTCCTTCCTCGTCCCAAAGAGGTAGAGGGGCCACACAAGAGCAATGGGTTACTGCTGTTTATTACAAGAAAACAGACAGGGACAAATACATGGAGCGTAGGTTCCAGGCAACTTCTCATCTTTGTCGGGCTTGCAGGCCCTTTTTGTACCTGAGTGACGTAACATAGCATCACCTGCAAAAGCTCATCCCCAAACCTACCTCCACTCTGGGTTGGCTCCCCGAGTGGTAGGTTCAGTATAGGACCATATAGTGAAAGGGGTTATTGGTAGGGTAGAGGCCAGGTGGTATGCTTGGTTCGTCCCTATAAATGGTTACTTCGAAAATGTTACATGGAGAGAGTTAGTGATTGATTGTGTGGTAATGTTGTCAGTGGTTAGCCCCCGTGCCCTGATTGGTCCATCAGCGAGCCCCCAAGCCTGGGACCATCGTCTTTCCCAGCCTGCGATGTACCTGGTGCTGGCAACAATGTATAACTATGTGTCAGTGGAAGACAATGGACAGGTCCTGCTACTGCCATTAGAGAGCTCCTTTCCCATCGCCGCCTGTGTCTGATTTGTTACAACTTTGTTGCAAGAGGGGTACCAGACGTGGGACACCAGTGCTTCTTCAGTCTTTGGGAATTGGCGTCGTATCAGGTCAGCTTGGTCACTTGTTGGGAGACCGTGGCTGAGGTCGAATTACGGGGATTTGATTTGTATTTTGCTCCGGGTAATCGCAGCAGTGGCAGGTGTCACCTTGGCTTGGAGAGCGCGGAATCTGGATTGCAACATCGCAACCTTGGCTGCGCTGGATCCAGCCAGGGGCTGTTCTGCATGCTCAGCCCCGTGTAGCTCCGTATGAGCTGCTCTGGGCCTGTTGGCTCTGGTTTGAGGCCTACTTCGGCTTGGTTGTATGTTGTGGCATAAGGTCCATAAGGCAAGGGGGTGTGGGGTGTGGTGTGGTTCCTTGTACATCGGTCCATCTATAGGGTCTTGTCTCCAGGGTTAGTAGCATGAAGCCTCTGAAACCATATACACAAACACTTCCGGCGTCTTACGTTTCTGCAATGTGATTGCTGGCCTATGTGAAAAATAATAACGATGTACGTCTGTCAGTGTACACGGTCGCTAAATCATAGCATTGAGCGTGTTCTTCTTGTGGATTGGTGTGTGTCTGATCCAGGTACGCTGCAGCACATGTTTTTCTGTCTGTTGCGGCTATGTCTTCGTGTCCTCTCTAACAATGGCAGCTTAGGTTGTGAAGTGTTTAGTCAAGCTGGTCCATGCGATCGCCCCCAGCTACGTCTTGGTGCCCGCCGCGTGTCTTGAGCGGGATGCGGCCTGGTTTTGCAGATGGAGCATGGCCACGGTGTGCGTTGGCATCCGGGGCAGTGGGCAGAGGTGCAAACATTGTGAGGCCAGAGGTTCTTTGGCCGTGACGTTGTCTTCCATATTTTGTATGTGGGGTAAGGGACCATCCCATTTTTCCTCTTCAGTGGTAATTCCTCAATTTTTTGGGTGGTGAAGTGGAAGAAATACTTCCTTACATTTGATAGTTCCTGCAATTTCGCAACACATTCATAGTATGGTGGTGTAGTTAATCTGGCAGTATTTATGTTACCATGACTTGTTTTTATCACACTGCCATTCTAGTCATGAGGTCCAATGGCATTACAACTATGCCCCCTGCATTAACATTGTCAATTACTCGGCCAGTGTCACCAGACATACTTAACCCGACATGCTTTATACACTCTGGTAGTGGAATATCGAGATGTACCGCTGTGTTAGGCAGGATGCAGCAGAATAACACAAAGGAGCACACATTCACTGGTGATTAGAGTTCCCTTGCCAGATACATGCAGACAGCGGTATCTGTTCTTCAAAAGTCCAAATGTTTGCTCTCTTGTTTTGTAGGTCTTCACAGGTGACACATTGTTTCTTGGTTTTGCAGCATTTTCAGGACACAATATTTGGACAACGGATACTCCCTGTTATTTACACATAAAAAAGAAACATCTACATGGAAATACAAAGAAGCCACCTGCATAGTTTTCACTGTGTCATGTGCTCCATGATCAAACAATGCCAACTGTTTGTGCTTTTGTGTAGACATGGGAAAGGCACTTGCGTAATACATAGACAGAAGCCAAAACTGTTGGATCTGCCAGGACTTGAGAGTGAAGGACCTGCATTGGGGTTATAAATCGAGTGGTTGAAGGTAGACCGGTTTACACAATTTTTATCAGACAAGTAGGGTGTTTACAACACCAATTGAGTCATAAACTCTCATAAGACTGCTTTGAAAAGCACTGTCAGGCACTTCAAGTGCAACGTTTGATGGTAAGGCTTGATTGAAATGAGCACAAGGTGTTCCCAAGTGGAGGTGTTTTGGGCGGGAAGGGGCAGGATCTGGGTGGGAATGGCCATAAGAATTAGCATGGCCAGACCATGGGCAGTCAATGGGTGAACGAATAACCAAACAACAACCAACAAGCTGTGTGTCCCTCCTCAATATGCTGTTTCTCCCTATCTGCACTCTAATGCAATAGTTTCGGCTTATAGTTGGTGCTTAGCACCACCTAATAGCCAAAATTAAAAAGGGTTCTTAGAAAGCCTATCTAAGAATCTCTATAGGTCAGATCTACAGTGCAAAAGCAATAGAACTCAAAACGGAACAGAAGATCCAAAATTCAAAATACTAACAACAACCGGCAAACTATATACTGCTGCTACTCCTCAGGAAAAATGACTAAACGAGGAAATATTTGAAGACTGTGAGTAATAATTAGGTCTAACATGCAGGTCCATTGCACCTTTATAAAATAGTGTGATTTGTCTATTTGATCAAGTGCCACTACCAGTGCCTTTCTAGCATATATTGGCAGTAGCTTCAGCCACATTAGACATCCCTGTTATGCCATAGAAAGCACATTTCGCAAGTGGAAACTGAAGAGTGGGCAAGGCGGTAGGTTTCATAAAGTCTATTAGCACATGGAGATCGTTATTGATCCCCTCTTAGCCATTCACAATTTTTGGATTGAAGTCCATAACTACAGGAATTGACTTAATTCTGTCTCTGTCTTCAGAACCAGACAGGGAAACAACAATGCAATTTCCAGGCAAGATTAGTTTAAACAAGACTCTTCCTCTCTGGGGGGACCTTTTTTTGGCTACAACATACTATTGAACACACGAAAAAGAAATATGAAACATTGCAAAATGCTTTCACTTTCTTATAGACAAACAGTTTACTTTTGAATTACACCGAGCACATGCTCATGTAACACCTGTGCCAGTTCAAACAAGTTGCAATTACAATGCCCAGCTTATGAAGACAACCAAGTTATTTAAATGCTACAAAATTAAACCACATTTAATTTATCAACAGAGTTTGTCTATGTACTTAACTCACTCTTGAAGTAACATTTCTTACTTTAACACCAAAATGCCAAACATCTATTGCTACTTCCACCATGTACTAACAGCCTTATAGACTTCAGGAGAAGTCATTATCACTTGGGATAATAACTCTTGACCAATTTATGCCCCTCAGCTTTGACTTGGGCCATAACATGGTAGCGGGTGGGTCATTATCCCACTATAACGACTACTCCCTCAGTCGATAAGGCTAGATAATCATGTGTTATAGGATTTTACAAAAAGCAGATTGAGATAGCACTTTCACCATGGCCACAACCCCTTTGTATAGATCCAGTAACACAGAGCTGCAATAATAGAAACAGCTTGATGTATCTGGATCCCGTCTGGATGTCTCTTTATTTGTTTCTGTTTTTCGTCAGCGCCCTTAAGCCTTAGGGTCAGTGGTTTTGTGCTATACAAATCCTAAATAAATAAAATAAATAAATGTACACCAAGCAAGTATGCTTTCAGAGCCAGCTGTTTAGGCATTGGAAACAAATTAACTATCATTCTATAAACGAGCTACTTGGATACACTTTGAGGAACATTGTTCATACTCAGCCACTGCATGACAAGACTTTGAGGCCTTGCTAAACAATGAACTACAGCAACACCTTGGTCAGGTGTGTGCTGCTCACCTGAAAAAATGTTGCTCAGGGAAATGTCCCAGTGATAACCTTCGCCAAAACGAGAGAAAAAGTCAATGCCTGTCCAACTTCAGAGTTACTTTACCCTCAATGTTAACTTTTTACAGGTGTCAAAACTCTTATTTTTTTATTTGTAGTGTTTATTGGTTAAAACAAGCCTTATAGACAAGTAATACCACCATATAAAATACAATACACAACAATAACATAATACAATAAGATACTATTATTCATCTATATATTCAAAAAATATCACTACAATCACAATAAACAATAACATTAAAAGAAAAGACGAGCTAAAATCAGTGTTAACTAATAAGTGCACCCGCACGGTTCCATACATTATATGCAACAGCAAACATTACAACTGATTCTTCTCCGATCAATGTACTCCAGAATTGATCATTTTCTCTGCTCAGCTTAGGAGAGATAACACTGGTGTACTCTTTTTCATAGGAGGGCTTCATAGCTGGACATTGTGTTAGGATATGACGCACTGTCTCCACTGTTTGGTTGCCCAGACGACAGAGTTGTTCCTCCCTGGGCAAAGCTTTCCATCTGCCCATATGGGGAGATGGAAAGTTTCAGGGAAGATAGACTGTCAACATCATTACAGTGAGCCAAAACTGAGGCTTTCTTCTTTAAGACTTGATTCCAGTTTGGAAGCGTCGGGTCAGTAGGTCGTTCATTGAGAGATTAAGGTCGAAGTGTAGGGATGCTGTGTCCTCACGCATCTGCAAAAGGAACACATTCTTACATCAGCCTGTATCGGCTGCAGCCATATAAGACAAAAGAGTGCCAGGTTTTCCATCAGCTTACAGAATAGTAATATACATAATACTCTGCTGTTCAAGCCAGCATGATCTTTTAGATTGCATGCCCAGTTTGCACCGCATAGCCCCCACAGGTACTGACTGTGGAACCCCCAAGATGGAACACAGTATTTTCCCTTCCAAACGGGTCGCCCCAATTCGTCAAATGGCCCAAAACCACAGCCAGCCCATAGAGAATTCCGGGCACAATACTTGTCCAATACAATGCTCTGTGACCATTTATGTTTTTCCCAGCTTTGGGGCAAATACATATTTTGAAGATGGACCATTTTTTAAGGATCTTAGAATGGACATATCAATTATAAAATTCCACAGCTGGGGAGCTGCAGATTGGAACGCCTAGATATTTATACTATTTTACCACCATAAGCCTTTTCCCATTCATGGACCAAGAAAACATTGTCCCGCTGGAGCACATGCCAATGACCAACACTTTAGTCTTGCTAGTGTTAACAACCAGATTATTATTATGTGCAAACAGAGCCAGGGTTTCGATCGATCTCTGCAGCCCTATTGGTGTACGATCACGCAGGACCGTTTTGTCGGCATATCCAAGTCCAGACACGGCCTGTGTTCTTATTTTAGGGGGGAAGTTTCAGGTCGATTGAATGAAAGGGCCTATATCACTCACATAGCGATTGTAGAATATGGGTGCCAATGCACACCCCGGCTTCACTTTCGAAGTTAAACCTTATCTCAGATGACATCTGTGCCAACTGATTGAGTCATACCCTTACCGAGTTATCGGTATGAAGTGAGATGATAAAATAAAGTAATGAGCAATCAATGCCCCAGTATCGGAGCTTAGTCCACAACAGTGGGCGTGAAACAGTATCAAATGCCCTACTAAAATCTGTAAAGCACATGTAGAGGCTATCATTTGGAGTCTTCCTAGCTGAGGCAATGACATATTCAAGCACACAGTTGCTGGGCATGGTATTGCACCCCTTACGAAAGCGGTTTAATTCGGTGGCAGCAGACCCGCTTCTGCTATCCATTTGTTACGTTTTTAGTAGGATATTCGCAAAGAGTTTTTGACATGGATCAACCATTGCTAGAAGATGATAATTCGCCGGATCAGTGTGGTGTGCCTTTTTGTGGATAGGGATCAAAATGAATCACCTCCAACTAAGAGCTATATATTATTTTAAAAAGATTTTCCAGGAAAACTGCCCAGAATTGCAGGTTTTCTTTAAGTGCTGCATTAGATAGTGTATCAGGGCCAGGGGCACAAGAGTTATTCAAACTCAAACAGTGGATTATATGGATGATATAATCATGCTGGAAACCCTCGGCAAATTCTTGCTTATATACGTAGTGAGTATTTACCTCCGGGTTCATATTAGGGCAATAGAATAGATTACTGGTTTCATCCCAGACACTCTCACATATAGGATTCAATTATGTGCCCACGCAATTAGATATGAAGCGTCTTGACATGGCCCAGAACCTTTTTTCATCATTATTTTTTGCCATTTCCCAAAAGGACATCCAGTTCGAAGATTGCAGGGAAAATCAATGGCTTCTTAGCCAGTATTTATATTTAGTAATAGCAAGAGTCTGTAATTTACTCTTGCACTGAGCATCATAATGGCAAAAAGTACATATAGATCTCATTTCGTTCTGGAGGTTTCTCTTAGCCCTATGTATAGAAGGGTCAAAGCAATTAGAATGCTGCACCATCTGTCCATGTGCACGGGACTGAAGATGCAGCACCCCATTCAACCACACCATGAAGCACTGTATGCTTCAATTCCTGGTATCAAGCCAACTGATAAATGATTTGGCGTGCAGGTTTATGTATGTGCCAATCTTGTTGATATTTCTAGGGCCAAAGACTAGGCAGTTCCCTTGACAATTTACGCTGGCTTTATTCTGAAGCCTGGTGATCCTGTGTGATCGATGCAATTCAAATGAACATCTCAATGTTGTGTGATCACTGATAGATGAAAGTGGAAGTGAAGTTTGTACAGAGAGATCTTGTGGGGTTATCCGTAAATACAAAATCCAAGTTGGAAAACCAGTTGTCATTAGTCCATGTGAACAGTGGCGGTCCAGTAGCCCCAAATTTACAATTCAAACAGGTCAAATCAAATCTAGACATAAAGTCTTACCATGCTTGAACTTTCCCTTTAGCAGTTTCAGTGCGTCCTTCAGTCAGGCCCATGTTGGCCTCATGCAAGGTCTGCAGGTTACAATTTATTAGATTGGGAGCATTGAAGTCTCCTGCAATTATAACTTTCCCCTGTGGGGATCTTTCACTCCAGGTTCCCAATATATCCTTCATCTGGGAAAGTATTTCTTTGACTTTAGCCAACGCCAGAGGTGAGTAGATGTTTATAACCAGCGGCAGAAGTCAATCGAATCCAATATAATCATAGCTGCCAGAACATAGGATTATGTGTTCTCTTAATAAAAAACAGATACTTTCATAGAGGATTTGGCTCCTAAGATTAGACCACCAAACAGGTGGCCTAAAACACTGGATGCTGTATGCCTAAAAATTATATTAAAACCATCAATATGTTGATCGTTAGTGGCCCAGGTTTCTTGCAGTATAATGACATCGCTATCACCAATGACTGACAATCCAATTTGGTTTTTCATAAAGGAGTTATACCCCTGAGTGTTCCAACAAAGCACCTTCAATTTTTTTTTAAGAACAAAATTTCAGGGGTGGGTATATGTTTCTTGTTCCCAAGTACGACTGCACAGATAATTCTGGGTGATCCAGGGGGGCCTCCTCTCACAAGATCTCTTATACCAACAAACTTCATTATCGGTTGAAGACAGAAAGCAAACCATTAAATTAAAGCCCCTTGCCTCAAGTGCCTGGGCCCCCGTACAATGCAATGCCAGTGAGGCAAGGCTAATGAGGGCCCAATTTGACACACTATCCCACTTGGGCAACTCAACTCCATAAATGTCCTCATGCTTAATAGCATTGAGCCAAGGAATTGCCCTCCAGAGTTGCAGAAATCTTTCAGGCGTAATTTCTTCACGTTTAACTAATGACCCCAGATTGGACCATGAGTGTGTATTAAGAGAGGGTTGCAGGATGTTCAAGCTGTCAGTCATTGGATAGGAATAGTATGAGCTTAGCTCGGTTTGGTGATGATAGTTGAAAGGTCAGGAGCCAATGACTTTGGCTGTGACGGGTATCGGAATTCCTTGTGTCCAGCAGATATGACCTCCTACTTGTTGGTTGAAACATGCGGTTCCCTGGCCCATGTACTGCACACAAACCTGTCCAAGTGGCCTCTGAGTTCTACTTGCCTACAGGACATTTATACCTGTTCCTTAATAGATAAGGAGACTGAACCCTTGGATGTTTTTGAGTGCCGCGCTAATATGAATTGCTTCTTTTGGGAGCCCTGTGGCTTGAGAAATTCAACTTGCTTAAGACGCAGCAGGGCTATCTTTTTTTCAATCTGCTTCACCTTATTCTTTGCTGTTTCAGGTGGAGTTTGCAGTAGGGAAATCTCATTACAGAGTGCCTCATTACCTTCCACATTCATTGCTGCGGCAATACGGACAGTGTTGTTCGATTCGAGCGCCAGCCCAAATGTGTCTGAATGGTCAGCATAGTCACCCACAAATTCTCGATCAAAATTGTCTGACAGTAGAATAAAGCAAGTACCAGATGGGCAATCAATGTGCTGAGATGGTTCAGAGAAAGCAATGTCATGACAATGGGGAGGTGTGTGGTCCCGATTATTTATCAGGATGGCAAACGCCAAATTGACCACTACCGCTTTAAGCGTTTGTTGTTCAGTTGGGAACGATGAGAATAGGATGAACAGAGTAAGCAAAGAAGATAAATCCACATATGTGGTAATTGTAGGATGTTCTCCTTCGGAAGCAAAAGGTCCAATATATTCCCCTGTGTCGGAGACTAGTGCTTCAAGATTAGGAGTGGCGGATAAATTAGTCTTCATAAGATTGTCACCTTGTGAACCTGCGTGGCCCACAGTGTTTCTCTGTAGATTATTACAGAGGTTAAGAAGTGATCCATGGTTGTCAATTGTGAAGGAGAGTCTCGCAGTACTCGTTTGCAATGTCAACGCTGGTGCAGCAAATTTCTCAGCCCTATGCTTCAAAGTCAGGACGGTGACGCCAAAAAATACTGTCGGCAAAAGTCCAGTAATTTTCATGTAAGTTCCATGGCTCCTTGAGGGGCTGTGAAGATGCTTATCATTTCTAGCAGCATGCTGCGTAGGCAATATTTCTTTTCTGAATCTCTTTCATGGTGGAATAAAGAGAAGGAATCAAAGTGTGTGTGTGCTTAGCTCAACCACTCACTGAAAGAATTCCCTTCACAGTGCCTCAATACAGAGAGTTTGCCTGACATATATCAGCGAGCAAGGGATTACCAGGGGCCTGAGCCAAACTTCTGTGATGCACCAAAGGGAACTACAAAATACCAGTTGCTCGTTAAAACAAACAATGAGAGAAAAAGTAAAAGACAGCTAATCTACTGTCTGCTCTCTGCCACAACACACTCTCCTCTTACCGGTGTGTTGTCATAGAACTTTAGGTACGCCAGCTACTGAAGCCAACCTAGTAGTGGCATCAGCTTCGGCTACGGGGAAGCCTACAGACTAGTTTGAAGTCGGTGTCAGTGGTCAGCACAATGGTACTCAACACCCCCACTCAGCATCGGTGATCGGTGGCAATCAGCACCAAGAAATGCCAACAAAGGATTGCGGGCACAGACGTCCGCCCTAAAGGCTCTCCAAGTTAGTTAAAGGAAATGATCCGGTGGCGAGCAGAAACGTTTCAAGCCGCACTGATAGTGGAAAAGAATTCAACTGCTACAGCCGCTTCGGACACTTCCCTGGTGAATTGTTTTTGATATAACAATTATTTTCAATATGATACTGGACCCATTCCTCATGTTGTATCAGTCCGGCCAATAGACACAACCAATAGACACGGGTACAGAGTACAGAATACAGAGCACTAAGCGCAGAGCGTTGAGCCTGGAGCTTGGAGTATGTGAACACACACACAGTCCACCTCACTCTGCCTGCTTTCCCCCACTGCTCAGTAGTCAATAGTCATCGCTTCCCTCTCTGTCTCGGCTGTCGGCTGTCAAGAGGAAAGAGCCAAAAGAGGTAACTGATCCTAGTGAGGAATCCCTCTGGTGGCCTGGAAAAGGGTGGGATGCTGCTGGTAATCACAACTAGCAGGAACAAACAAGCCACGCCGGCGAGTCCCGTGAACCCATCTCCCACTCCAAACCAATGAAGGCGCCCACAGAGCCCGTGTGGCCCCACCCCAGGTTAACCATTGTAGGGACTCAGGGTTCAGACTCAGAGCTCACTCACTCAAACTAGAGTAAAGCCTCACGACACAACACGTCAAGCTGCACCGCCTCTCAGTCCAATGCCGCAGCCGCTTCTTGCGTGCTAGAACTCTGTGAAATAGTAACACCAAATCTTTAAAACATATTTCTTAATACTGCAACCACTTTGTGAACACGGACACAATGACAAAAAAGGGCAAACAGCTGAAAGTAGCAATAACATGGTTAGAGGCCTTTCAATAATAACAAAAACAGAAGATGGAGAAGTAAGCTTGTTGATACATTCGGGAAGAACCAACATTGCAAAGTGAAACCAAATCTGGAAGCAAGAGAAACCAAGGCAGACATACACTTCGCAGTCATTCAGCTCTTTCAATAAAAATGGCACTGAGTGAAACCCTCAAGGCCAGGATTCCAGAAACTTTGCACTGGTGCAAGTTCAATTAGCACTAGGGCTAAAATTGCCCTTCTGGAAAAAACGTATTTGTTCAGTGCATTTTTGCACCAGAGCAAAAGACCATGACTAAGTCAAACATTGGGACTCATTTGGAGTCCGGCGGTAGTGCTTCTGCTGCTACCAGCGAGTTGCTGCCAGACACGTAATAATTTACTGGCACCTGACTTCCCAGTTCCACCGGGAGATTACAACTCTGGCTGTCGGGGAGGCAGGCAGCAGTAAAATTTAAGTCCTCAGACTCTATGGGAGTGGGGAGACGGAAGCCGGCGTACTGGGGAGGAGTCTGCCTACCATGGCCGCTGCACCCAGCAGGGTCAGACCTATCGGGCACAGCGGTAACAGCAGGCAGACGATGAATGAAATAATGAAGTGAACCTTGGGCGTAGATTCTTGCTATGATGTCTTGTTTTTCAATAAACTCGAAATATCAATCCATTAAGCCCTTATTTTTGCCATCTGAACAGACTTCATTGGGTGACCTCGTTTGTGGAAAGTTTTAGGGCCCGATACATGGAATTTTTTGCATGGTTCAAAGTGACTTTGAACTGCTGAAAAATGACTTTACATTGCCGACACAAACCCTGATTCATGGAACTGCGCAAAGTGTATTTTTGCCGTACAAAGTCAGTGCAAAATACACTTTGGGCCTCATTCCGAGATTGGAGGTAGCCATGGCGCTAATAGCGCCTTGGCTGCCTCCAATAACTGTACCGAGTCCGCCCTTATTCAATGGGGACTTACCAGTCTATTCGGACCTTTGCGGGACTGGTAAGTCCCCATTGAAAATACCATTCCCCATTCCCATTTGAGCCCCCATAAGGCTCAATGGGAATGGGGAAGGTGCAAATAACGGTACCGCAATTTGCGGTACCGTTATTTGTTCCATGGACCCTTTGCTGCTCCCACTAAGGCCGCCTGGTAAAACCAGGCAGCCTTAGCGGGACCCGCAAAGGGACCTCAGAATAGGGTGCAAAGGGATTACCGGCACCGGTGTCCTTACCGGTGCCCGTAATCCCTTTGCGCAGCCTCGGAATTAGCCCATTTGCATAGTTGCATAAATCAGAGCTTGTGTAGGCAGTGCAAAGTCACTTTTCAGCAGTGCAAAGTCGCTTTGAACCGTGCAAAAAATTCCATGAATCGGGCCCCAAGGCATCTCCTCACATGTTTGCTGGTAATCAGAATCACAGGAATAATTTCTACTTGAACCTACACATTCTGCATTGGGTATATATTTTCTATAACTGAGAGGATGGGCTTACAATATATGTGGAATTGAGTTGCTTGCCATGGGCTTCCAAAATATTGTTATCTGGAACCTACTATTAAACACTTAAGTGTGGATGAACCACTGCTAACCCAGGCTTATTGGATGAGCTGAAAATCAAATTGAATATTTGGCAGCTCCGTGATGACTCATAGGACATGCCTGCAGCCCAAAGTCATATACAATCCCCTGCCAGAGTTGTGTCATGTGGGCCAATCAGAACAACCAAACATCTTGTACATTTTGGTGGGCCGTTGAAATCTGAAAATTCCCTGGAAAGGTTTCATGACTCGATAAGAGACCTAGCAACCATCTTGGCTTTCTGTTGTTTGTCCAGGGCTTTTAGAGGGAGGAAGAGGGTTGGTCCAGAATGGGAGAGAGCAGAAGAGCTTGGGTTGCAGCCACTCACAGCATTTTATGACTGTTTTATTCCCTTTTCATTCCATGCTTGAGACATTTTATTTTGTATCGTGCTTGCTTTGAGAAGTTCCTTTAAATCTGACTTCCCTTTTTATACAGCCCTAGTGAATCCCTTTATGATCCTTTAAAAAAAAAAACATTATCCATGAAGTGTTGTTTGATTTTGAATATGGTTACTACCTTCTTTCGGCCCCAAAAATGTTAAAAATGGAGAGCAGAAATCCTTTGGGAAAACCCCTTGTGAACCGCTTTTCGATTGCATTTTTAGTTAATCGCTGCGTTGTACTAGAAACTCTTTTGAAATACCTCCCATTAGTGTCTCCAAAAAATGTTATTGATCCATTTGGGAGCATGTCATGTTAGAGTGGGGAACTTACTTTCTTTTTTAGGGTTCCAATCGCCTCATCTGCTTTAGCTGGTTGCTCCCTAAGAGCCTCTCATCATGATTAACCATGTCTTCTTCATACTGTCCTACGTTACTGGTAGTACGCTTCACAATTCAAATTCGGCCACAGGCTACATGGTATAGGTTCACCTAGTACATGTACATATTTGGTGTAATACCAGTTTTGGTGATAGTGACAGCAGGGTCCCAGATTCACTTGTGCAACAAAGAAAACCCACCTAAGAGGAAGCAATGCTAGAGGCACATTCATCATAAGGACGCGGGTGTAGAGGAGAAGCACATCTGGTTTATCGCGTTGAGGGCTGCATCCTCTGGAAATTGTTCATGTTTGGAGGAAGATGATGCCTGTTCTGGAGCTTAAAGGAGATGTTCTCTAAAAAATGTTATTGTTTACAAATATTGTCCATAACAAAAAATATAGATTGAAATTATTTTTAAGAAAAGTTCCCACGTAAAATAAGCAGCAAATCTGCTGTAACTTCCAGCTTTTAAAGGACTTCCGTGCATCCCTTTTGTATGTAGAAACAGTATAATTTGTTTCTTTAATTCTCTGTTCTTGCGGCAGTAAACAATCAGGAGCCCCCTACAGCCCTGTCTGCCCAGAGCCAACCATAGCTACCTGCAATATGCCCGCCTGGTCCCTCTCGGCTCCCCGCTCAGCCTAGACCCCCATATCAGAATTCTGGTTCTGGCCCAGCACCCCAGCCTAGACAACCCCAGGCCGGATCCCAGACAAATGCCTCTCATCCCCAGTCAGTAGTAAGAACAGTCAGGGTGCCTCTTCTGTCACTGCCTTGCCACCCTGTCCCGAGCAGCCAGAGCCTTCCAGTTCCCTCAAGCTTGACAAGAGCTGTACCCAGATGAAGAACCCCTGGCATTCCAGCTCCTCACCCTAACCAACCCCTTCACATCCAGTGGACCCTAGGTGACAGCCCAGGTAGGTAACAAGCATGCCAGGATGCTGGTGGACACAGGAACCACCTTCAGCACACTGAGGCTGGGGGAGCTACAAGATGCCCCAGTGTCCGGCTGGACTGTCAGAACTGTAGAATTAGAGGGCATTGCATCTAAGGTGCCTGTATCATTGTGGTGCGCTGCCTCCTCTGGCCTACTAAAGCACTCAGCTTGACCATGTCACTGCTGCCCTACTCTCTTGTCTATGCATTGTTGTGGGTTGTGTGTCCATGGTCCATTCTCCCCAATTTACCAGTACAAGATCCCGCAGCAGAACTTACAACATTGCTACAAACACGCTGCAGGCTACACTAGGGACAAAATAGAACACAAATCTTGGGGAAAGCAGTAAGTAATAATGTGGAGCTTTAAGCTAGAAAACGTTTGCGCACAGACAAGACTGAGCTGGCCATGCGCATTGCCTCTGGCCCTCATGTACATGAGAATTAAGCCCAGCCGCTGCATTTGAGACAATGATGGCAAGACCAATGCCCCTGCCGGCTGCAGCTCCTCCCTCTCTGAAGAGGTTGCCTTTGGCAGTGACTGATGATTCAGTTCTGGCATATTTCAAACACCTTATTTCAGTCATAAGACAGATCTGCAGCCAGGCCAGCGAGGCACAACCTATGACAGGCCAGCAAAGATTACATTTAGTGCAGGAGGGACAGCTAAAACACAGCACCCCACATCATGGACTTTTTTTTCCTTGTGCAGAAGCGATGTGACCTAGCAGTTCGAATGGATGGCCACTTTTGGGGTGGGTACCAAGCCAGATTTGCATATGGTCTTTCCATTTTTGTAATGTCTTGGCAGGTGAACAACAATGGTCTGGAGGGTTGCCCAGAGCAAAGCAAGAGGTTAAGATTAAACCTTCCAGCCATCACCTCTTGTGTTTTGCTATTTTTTTCACCAAATTCTGCACCAACTGCACTTGGAGACCCTGCCAGCATGACAAGAGTATATTTCTCTTGCCAAGAGGAAGTGACCTGTCAGATTTTAACATCGATATATATATTTCTTTAACTTTAACATTTTTAGAAGTGTGTGTTTTTTGTTTTTGATTAACTGTTTTTGGAACTCAGATAGTTTTAATTCTGGTCTCTTGAACAGTAATTTTGTTGGATAATATTTTGTATATTTTATTTTATTTTTTCATCATTTATATTTTGAATTTTCAAGTTTTAATTTTGGCATTGTTTTATGTTTTCATCTATAAATGTTTATATTTTTATAATTCAAAATTTACATATTTAATATTTGTTTTTAATTTCTTGAATTTAGTTTCAAGCTTTATCTTTTTGAAAGCAGATATTGTTTCCATTTTTGGCATTATTGGCATTTGTACATTGTTATGTTTGGAATATTATATGTTCGCCCTGCGTTTGAGGTGTAACAGTTCTGCTTTTGAATGTCCTCTAGTATCTCAGTGTGACCATCATATAGCAGGAGTGTACCAAGCTCCTTTTATTTTAAGTGCATTTTATTTTACATTTTATTTTCCAGCGTACTAGCCTTGCCTTTCATCTTTCATCATTGCACTATGCCATCATCCCGCCTTTTTGTACTAGCTTTTTGATTTCTTTCTAGCTTGCTTTATTGAGAGAACTCTGCTTTTCCCTGGATCTACTGACATTTTCATCTGCTCCCCGAAGGGCTTAAAGGACAGAGAGACTCTGAATCATCTGTACACACTCTGCTCCAACTGGGTGTTCTTGCTCCCTCTGAGTCCTCAAAGCCAATCCTTAAATGTCTGACATCAGCCAGTTTATGGTTGCTCTGCTCCTCCTCCCGCCTGCATTAGCAGACTACCAAGAAAACTCTTTCCGCCAGATCTGCCATTTGGCAGTCCACAAATTCAATCTAACCAACTGCTAGGTCTGGGCCTGCATGCCTCCCCATCAGGGTGCACCGTTCCCACTACAGGCCATACCTGCCAGTTCCTCCAACACCATCCCGGGAAGCCCAGTGAACACCTGAAAAAAGCATCTCTAACTGCATGATACAAAGCCACCCTCCCTGTGTGCTTTGAGGGGGAAAGAGAAGAATGGGCAGAAGATGTAGACACCACCCCCAGATGCAATCCCACCGGTTATGAAGAAAATAGTCAAGGTCTAACGTGGACTGCCCTGAAGACCCAGAAAACTGGACATCCTCTCCCTGTGAGAACACCCCAACTAACTTGTCAACAATGCAGCCCCACCTCATAACTTACATTGTGTGCTGGGTATGGAAGCTACCATTACCTGAGTGCCAGACAACAGGCATCTGATTGCCAGCTGAAGACCACTTCTGAATCTGTGGCAGCAAGCTGTACAAGCAGCTGCCTGGACTCTGGAGCGGCAGCAGTGCCCTGGGCCATATTGTACCTGCCATCAGGGTCACCAAGGAAAGACCTCCTGGCAAGATCAAAAATGCTGTGATGTACAACAAGCCCATGCCTCTGATGGACACAGAGCTGTATGGCACCGTATTATTGCTCCATATGGGTGTCATGAGCTAGGTAGGGCTGCATACCCCAGAGGGGTGTCATTAGAGTAGATTGGGCTGTGTATCGGTTGCAGGCAAGTCTAGAAGTGGTGGCAAATGAGATGGCTGTCTCACTGGTAACGTTAGCCACCAAGCAGAGTGAGTTGAGAAAAATGGTTCAAAATCAACAACCTGATATTGGCTTCCCATGGCGGAGTGTGTACATGTGTTGGATCTGAGCATAGTCTATTTGTTCCAGTCTCCTCTAATAAGATCCTTGACCACGTCGCTCACATCACCTCCCTTGGGGCTACCCACTGTACTCTAGAACCTTGAAGTGTCTCATGTGCTACAGGGAATTATCAATAATGATCTCAGTCCCAAATAACCGGACAGACTCAAATAATATGGCAATGTACTACTTCATTATCAGCATAGAAATAAAGTAGGACAATCTGATGATTAACAGGCAGTAATTCACACACTCACACTCAAACATGATTATACAAAGGTATTGTACCTCGACATGCATCATCTATGTCATCATACTACATGGCAAACTGAAACCTATTGAAGAAAGGGATTGGTTAAGGGAACGTATATACCTATATTATATATAAGTGTTAATAACTTAATTGGCTCCCCTTATCTGGTGAGCATGCCTCGAACTGTGTCTAAATACGTATAATACTGATTATAATGGAAGAAATGGCAGCAGGTTGGTCTTTGTAACATTGTATATCATGCTGCTATGTAGACCCTCTGATTGGTTGGCATGCTTTCCCAACCTTGGATTTTCATCTTGGTAGCAGCACGTAAGCATTACGAAACTCGGGTGCCACAAGAAACGTCAGACTACTCCCCACTTTCCCAATTAGTCTATTGTCTCTCATCAGTCAGGCCCCAAGCCAAGGCTTCTACTCTGTAGTTGACCACAAAGCCTGCTCTTTTCTCTGGGACATTTAAGGGAGTGTAGGCAGGCTATTATCTATGTTTGGGCTTAATGAATAGCTCTTGTTTTCAATTTCTGAATAACATGTGAGACCACAGATATGTCCATCTCAACCTTGTATTTACTGCTATTTGATTCAATAGTATTGGCTGTCATTACCACTCTTGGCCTCTAGAGACTTGCTCACTCCATCTTACATGGGATTTCCACATCTTTAATTGTCTAATACTTGGCTCTTGTAGATGTTTTCTCCTTCGCTTAATCTAAGAGAAATATGTCCTACGTACATGACTTATCCCTTCGTCTCTACTTGTGCCTTGAAATTATTCCTTAATAGCATCCTTGATCCCAGGCCAATAGACTGTTTTTGCAGCATCTCCTGATTCTGCAGCCCTGGTCTTTCAGAATGTAATAACAGACTGGTTAAGCTCCTTCTGTGGAAAAATGCTTTTATATGTCTTATATTCTGTTGGGGGGTTGGCTTGCACTCATTATCTTCAGACTGCTCTGGCACCTCATATCAAAGTGTTGCCAGACCCCTGGGCCCTAATTCACCATTGCTCCTATCCCCTTACATGCAACATCCTGGAATCCAGACTTCCTAAACCAAGACCTTCACAGATTAGCCCGGATTGAGATGTGACACTGGTCCCCAGCCCTGTTGATATGGTCCATTTCAGTACCAGAACCGGCTGTGGAAATGACAGTGCCCACAGATGGATACTTGTGGTTCTCATATATGTCACTCGTTGCATTTTAATGTTTTGTTTTCATGTTCACAAATCTGTTTCACTGTATGTGACTGCACTGACCCTGACACGGGGATTGTTGCATTTCAATGTATTACATGACTTTTCATTTCTCCACTGTATTTTTCAGCTTGTAAACATGTTCCCACCCCAGGTGCAGCTAACAGCTGCCAGTTGTACGGCCAATGTAATCACCTCTCCCTGAGAAACACTTCTCCTCCCCTCTGGAGTCCCCCACAGTCCCTGCATGTGTACCCACCTGTCCCGACCCTGTGACCTCCTCCCCCCCTTTCTGTCACCTGGACAGCTGTTTTCATCATGGCATCTACTGCAGCCCTCATGGGAACAGTTTCCTCCCCTCCCAAGGGGGCCTGCCTATGTTTGCCGACCTGCCCCCTCTTCCTGTCACCAGCCCCTCTGGACCCTGGAACATTTGTGTGGGAACCATTGTGTTCATCATGGGGTATGTTTTCCCACCTGTCATGTTGCCGCCCCCTTCCAGGACCAAATGTCCTCAAATCATGGGAACTGCCCAGAAGGGTCTGGAGGGGGGAGCGATAGCTGTACAAGGGGGCCTGTGCCTGCACGTGTCATCCTACACCCTGTAAAATTGCCACCATTTGGCTGTCACTTGGAACCTGGGTACCATTTTGTGCATCACAGGGAGGCAGGAGGGTCGGCTCTGGAGGGGCGGATCAACAGCCTTATAAGCGGACACGGGACTGTGGCTTGCTCTCTTTTTCTTGCTGCAGTGCTGTGCTGGATGGATGGGCGACATAGAACTTGCTGAGGCCCTCACCGGGTACACTTCTCCCAGTCTGGCCTCCCTCTTTACTTTCCCTCCTTGGGTAGCCCTGCACCCCCAATCTGCTGGCCTCCTGTTTCTGCCCCATACCCTTCTCTCTCACTTTCTATGTCTTTGTCTCTCTCTCCACCCTTCCCTCTTTCTCTCCTTCTCTGCCACTCTCTTTTTCTCTTTTCTCTCTCCATGACCCCCTTGCTCTCCTGTCCCTCTCTCCCTCCTTCTCTATCTCTTTCCTTTTCTCTCTCTCTATTGTCATTCTTTCTCTCTCTCTCTCTCCCCCTTTTTCCCACCCTTCTACTCTTCCTCTCTCTCTTTCTTGCTCTGTCTCCTTCTTTCTTTCTCTTTCTCTGTCTTTCACTTCTTCTCTGTCTCTTTTCACCCCCCATGGGCCTGTTGCCTGTCTTTCTACCACCCCGGGCCCATGTCTCCCCCCTTCTATCAGGCCTCACCCTCTTCAACCCTTCCCTTCCTTCCTCTGTGTCCCTTGCTCCCCTTGCCTCCAAGGGTGTTCCTGAGGGTATGGGTCCCATGCCAGTGGGTGTGTCTACCTAGTATGCCTGCCATCAATGTCCAACCTTGTGCCCACAGCCCAGTGCAGACAAACATCCATGTCCAGTGTGCCTAATCTACTCTACTGGCAACGTGCCTACTTCTCTGTCTGTAATAAATCTGTTCCTGATGTTTTGCACAAGCATTGGTGCCTTCTTTTGTGTTCCACCTTTCTTATGGAGCCTGCCTGTTATTGCCAGAGGGGGCACCCTGTTTGCATACAAAACTCACCCTTTCCGGGGTCTGTTAACTCCCTCAACCAGAATTGTGACTGCCTCATTTTGGCATGCATCCCACTTCCACAATCCACAAATAGTTGTGCATCCACTGCCATCAAAATTCCTCATAACACATGTTTCCCTTTTCCTCTTAAGGACTTTGATAACGTTGCTCTGCATCTCTCTATATCCTATAGTGCCTAACAAACTCCCTCTACTTCTCAATATTCCTCCTCAAGTCAATTGCCTGGGCTAGCGTTCTTTTTTGCCTAGAATTTAGTTTATTGTGTATCAAGTTTAAATGTATCCATAGCCAGCTCCACCCTAACCTTCCTTCAGCTTGTCCTTAGCCAGCCCTTTCAATGCATCCAGCCCACTTACGTATGCCTCTCTAACCATTTCTTAGCCTCTTCATTCTTTTCATCATTCTTTCTTAATACACTAATTTCTGGAAGCTTCTTCTTTGACCTTCATCCTGACCCTTCTGCAGCTCTTTTGAGACCACCTAAAAATGTAGCTAACATTTCTCACCTGTATTCTTAAATTCCATTACACAAACATGGAGTAATGATGCACCTATCATGTGTCAAAGAAAAGCACAGATACTTTCCTTATTTAATGCAATTAAATAAGGACTGAACTCAGAACAAAAGCTACACGTGTTTCTTGGCTAAAGTATGCATTGAATGAAAACTGAATTATGTTACACAGTAATTAGTAATTAGTTATCATTAATAAAATGTTGTTACATCTTGGTTAATTTGTCTCTCAGTTATACACAGGTGTTACGCATGTGTTGCCTATGAATTCATTACACATTCCTTTCTGATGTGGAAATACCGTTAATCATAAAGGAAAATCCAACAGTGTTACCTATATTTGAAGGCACTAAATGTGAAAAAGCATATCGGGCCAAATTATTATCAAATGCAGCTTAGAAACATGCCTGATTTAAATTCCTAGGACTATTAATCCAAAAAGACAATGCCAGGAACATTATGGAATTCACTTAATTTATAAAAATTGTCATAAGTAATGTGGCTAAACAGCCAATATCTCAGGAAAACAAATGATTATACATGTTATACCTAACCATAATTAAAACACCACTAGTAATTAACACAATTTAAAAGTGGAGACTAGTTCAATTAAAGAGGTCAACAGTAAACAGGTAAACAATAATCTAAACGGATGATTCGAATAATCTGCAACCCTATCTTTAAAAAGGATGGCAATTTTTAGCAAACCAGGTACACAAAACGTCCCACTTCAAAATGCTAACAGAATACATAACACAAGCACTGAAGGGTTAGTAAAAAAAAACTAAGCTAAAAATGAAGACTTCATTTCATGCTTGAAATTATATCTCAAAAATAGTGAAAGCAATTCAAGCTTACAGTTTCATGAATTATTTATTGAACAAATGCAAAAGTCAACATTTTTAATTGTGTATGAGCGTTTGAATATTCTGATCTTTTGCTACTCTTGTGGATAAACCTGAACAGGTAAAATGGTTAATTTACCTAAGTGTCACATTTTCAAAAAATCTGTGAGTATTTAATCACTTAGATAACCATGCTGTTAGCATGATACATACATGAAAATGGTTTTATTCACCATTAAACAAGCTACTTGGGCAGGAACTCCATTTAAGTGGTACTTTGCGGGTATCAAACTGAGCCTTGCAATTTATGATAGCATGGCTCGAACATCCGAGTTTGCGAGAACTACACCCAAAACCAAAGAGTAGAAGACTTGTTTTTTAAACAAATTTTGAGACTCCCAAATTCAGCACCAATGTTTATGCTACATATGAACTCAATGAACCCTATGCCATATAGATGCAGTTTGTGCTGAAAGAGGCGGCGAACAGAGAGCTTGCAACAGAGTAGTACACCTTGGCTCTGAGCATCAGGCATTGCTTAGAAATGTGATGCTACTCCATAGACCAACAATGGGAGCACAGAGATGAGGCGAAAGCATACTGATAAACCAGAATCTAAATAAAAAGTTCAAAGAGGGTGACAAACGAAGATTACAAAACACTCCTGTACAGGCAGAAAAGTAATTTTACGCTGTCAACAAAAAAATAAACAAGGAAACCAAAAGAAGTCTATGAGGCTCTCTTTTCATGTATTTACAAATCATTTTAAAAAGAAGGGATTAGAGGAGAAATAGAGTGCCAAAGCTATTAGTAAAGATCAAGAGTGACTGATAATGCAGAGTGTGCCACATCCAGCATTGTTTCTACCCATGCAAGGAGAAACACGGATTTGTTAGAAGAAATTGAGGAAAGTGTTGGGGAATTATGTGCAGACAGCACATGGACCAAATTGTGCAATGGAAAGGAAGACGTCAGTACTTAATCACTGTCTGGGGACATTTGGTTAAAACCAATTTGACACCTTTGGTAATAAAGAGTATGACAAATCTATAAAAAAGTTACATAACCACCATGAGAAAAAAGTTAGTCGGACCCTGGAAAGGTATCATTTTGGGAAAACAGTACAAGCTGAAGGAGAATGCATTGAATAGTACATCCCGGCATTAAGGGGATAAGCCACAACATATGAGTTTAATGCAAGTTTGGAAGAACGTCTCCATGACCAATGTATTCTATACTGTAGAGAGGGAAAAGAGATATATGTCTCATGGCCAAAGGCAATCCTACTTTGGATTAAGTGCTATGAGTAGCCAAAGATGCCAAACACACCAACTAGGGTGTCAAAGAACTGGAACCCAAACCCCATATAGAAGTCCAAGTACTGCAAAACTGAGAATAGCTCTGCCAAGGAATGGCTGATGCTCACATTGTGCAATATAGGAGCAGCAGTGTTCCCAAGAGCAGGAGTTGGATTGCCAAACTAGAAGGAACAGACAATCGCCACCACGAGAAACTTGATAAAAAAGATAGGAAATGATGTTATCAATGCAACACCTTGTGCAACTTTTTCAACAGTGAGATGTACAGAAAAGTGCCACAGGAGAGGACACCTTGCAAAATGTTGCCAGAGCATGTTCACTACCAACTTGATAGAAGAACTCTATGAAGTTTTAGATAAGTCTGTATTGATTGTAGAAGATGATGGTGCAGATTCTGAGAAAAAAATATAATGATTGACTCAGATGCAAAATACACTCTTCTTTCACAGAAAATATACAAATCAAATTTCAAAGGAATAGATAGTCTCAATAGGATAGAGATAAATCCTGGGGCCTATGGTGGCAAGACCAAAGTATAAGTCGGCTGGTTCAAGTCAGAGTTATGTTTCAAGCAATGCATGGCAGGAAGAAAAGTGTATGTTTCACGCAAAGGAAGTGTTCCACTATTAACTTGATCCTAACATGACATGTTCTGTATTTGCATGTGAAGAAAACACAGTGATAGAACAAGATTTGTTCAGAGATTAACTGAAGTGCCTCTGTGGTTACCTCCATCAGATAAAGCTAAGAACAGGATCAGATCTTGTAGTACACAAACTTAGAAATGCATCCATACATTTATGTGATGAAGTAGATGCTCAGCTAAAGTGCTTGGAGGAACAAGGATGGGTTGAGATGACTGATGCAACAGAGTGGGTATCTCAGGGGTCTGCAACTTGTGGCTCTCCAAACATTTTGGACTACAACTTCAAGTATCCTTCACTTGTAACGATGTTGGTTAGCGCTGATGGGAGTAGTAGTCCACAATATCTGGAGAGCCAAATGTTGCAGACTCCTGGGGTATCTCCATTAGTATTTGTACATAAAAGCAACAGAAAACAAAGGCTTTGCATTGACGCCAGGGCGATGAACTAGTGCATAATTCCTGATTGGCACTATCAAGTCTAGCAGAACTCTTAGGTACATTTGCAAAGGCCAGTATATTCTTACATTAGATCTCAACTCAGCTTTGCAAAAAGTCCAACTTACATTCAAGGAGACTCACCACTGTCATAACACCAGAAGGGATATTTAAATGGGTTAGAATGCCTTCTTGGTTGGTTTCTGTGGTTGCAGTTTTTCAGAGGGTTTTGTAACAACTGTTGCAAGATGAAGTGTGCATTTTATGTTTCCAAGATGATGTGCTCATTTATGGGAAGGACCGCGAGGTACATGAAACAATGTTACAACGAGCTATGACTATATTGGAAAAAACATGAAGGACATTTATCGAGGAAACGTGCAAATTATACAAAACAGAGATACAATATTTTGCTCACGTAGGGCCTCATTACGACCCGGGCAGTAAGGGATTACCGGTACCAGTAAGGGCACTGGTGCCAGTAATCCCTTACCGCCCAATTCCGAGGTCCCTTTGCAGGTCCTCCCTTAACGGCTGGTTTTACCAGCCGTTAAGGACGGGTCCCGCAAAGGGACCTTGGAGGTAATTATGGTACCGCAATTTGTGGTACCGTAATTACCGCCTTCCCCATGAGGGCAAAAATGGGAATGGAGAAGGGCCAATGGTCAATGGGGAATTACCGCCGCGCCAACCTTGGAATGGGGTGGTAATTCTGCCATTCACCATGGCGGAATCGGTAAGGTACCGGCGTCAA
Organism: Ambystoma mexicanum; assembly: GCF_040938575.1. Lineage (NCBI taxonomy): Eukaryota > Metazoa > Chordata > Amphibia > Caudata > Ambystomatidae > Ambystoma > Ambystoma mexicanum. The sequence continues at coordinate 975,902,867 of NC_090929.1, read as the reverse complement.
CCATGGCGCTAATAGCGCCATGGTTAACACCTGGGTCGTAATGAGGCCCGTAGTCTCAGAAAGGGGTGTAGAGCCCAGGAAGGATTTAATGAAAGCTTTAACCAGCACACCTGTGCACAAGGGCAAGATCACATTATTTCGTTTTTAGGCATGGGAAAATACTATGCAAAGTGTATTTCCCAATTTGTGAAAGCAACACACAAGATGATGAAGTTAGCAAAGAAAGGTGTCACTTTTGAGTAGAATAAGGAATGTGAATTCATAACAGTCAAGGAAGTCCTTGAGAGGACTCCATCTCTTAAAAAATTAAATCCAACAGAAAGAACATAGTAACTATAGATGCCAGCAACAAGGGTGTGGGTGTGGTTCCTATGCAAACTGAAAGGGGAGAAGAATACAACATTGCTTTTGCTAGTAGTACTCCATCCATAGGAAGAAAATTATTTCACCATTGAGAAAGTATTAGAGGCCATCAAGGGGGCCATAGAGAAAATCAGGCTGTTCCCTTGGGCTCCAAAGTTGAACTAACTTTTGATCACAATCCCCTAAAGGAAATTATAAACAGGAAGGGTTTGGATAAGGTGTCTTTGCGAATATGGAGGTGAATTAATAGCCTACATGAATATACATGGAATGCTTTGTATGTTCCAGGAGTAACATTTCTTTATGGTGGACTGTCTCTCAAAACTCATGAGCATAGATGGAGGAGGAACAGATGACGCAGAAGAGTAGTTATATCAAAGGAAACGTGGGACCCAGTCACAGAAAAGGACACTAGGCTAATCAAAATAATGGGCCTCATTACGATGTTGGAGGTAACCATGGAGCTATTATCGCCATGGCTGCCTCCAAATCCTTACTGACTCCGCCCTGGTGAATGGAGCTATTACCGCCCCATTCCAAGGTTGGCGGGGGCGGTAATTTTCCTGATTCACCAGGGCCCTTCCCCATTCCCATTTGAGCCCCCATAGGGCTCAATGGGAATGGGGAAGGCACTAATAACGGTACTGCAAATTGCGGTACCGTTATTAACTCCAAAGTCCCTTTGCAGGTCCCGTCCTTAACGCCTGGTAAAACCAGGCGTTAAGGGAGGACCCGCAAAGGGAACTCGTAGTAGGGCGGTAAGGGATTACCGGCACCGGTGCCCTTAACGGTACCGGTAATCCCTTACCGCCCACCTCGTAATGAGGCCCAATGTCAACATTATAAAGAAATGAATGAAGGAAAAAGGGATTTGAAGAACTGGGTGGCAAACCTTTAAGGAGAATCAAATATAAACTACACTGTGAACAGGTATTTGTGATAAGAAGTGATTGCATTAGACCAAAGAAGGTATACAAGAACGAATCATCAAGTTGATTCATGAAGGGCACCAAAGGATGAAAAAGACCAAACAAAGGTTCTGAAAAGACTTCTGGCGGCCAGTAGTTGACTTGCAAGTGGGGAGAGTGGTAATAATGTTTTATTTGTGACAATACCCAGTATTCTATGCAAACGTATGGGTTTTGACATTGCAGTGCCCACTAGAAGCATCACAAGCAATGCATATTGCATGGTTCTAATAGACCTCCACACCAAGCAGCCAGAGGTAGCGTATGTAAAGAATGTTTGCACCACAGGTGTCATACATTTTCTTAAGAAGACAGGAGTGAAGGATATCCCAGAATTTTATTCACTGATAATGGGATATTACTAGTGTTACATGAGATGAAAACATTTCTTACAAATAATTGGATAGGACATGCCACTAGTGTGGTGTACCATGCAGAAACTAACGGCATGGCAGAGAGGTTCAATAGTGTGTTAAAGAACAGTATACAGGGAGCACAACAATTTTTTGAAAAACTGGAGACAGTTGGTTATTAGGACAGTGGTGACCCACAGATGTACGCCCCACTCATCCCCGGGGATATCCCCTTTCAAGTTATTGGGGGTAGGAAACCAAACACCAGGAGGTACCCTCTAGGATTGGGGAGATATGGGGAAATGATGGAAACTCTAGAGGAAACAAAGGAGAGGATTGGGCAGAGGCAAGTTGACAACAAAAGGTATATGACAGGAGGAAATCAACTACCGTGAGTTTGTATGATATAGGTGACTGGGTATGAATCATGCTAACAAGCAATCCGCAAGGGAAGGCACATGTATGTTCCCAACCATGTAAGGTTAAAGTACTACATGAAGTTGTCAGAACACTTAATGTAAAAGTATGGAACTTAAGCAGGGTGTGATGGGATATGAAGCACATTTGTGGTATAGGGACACAACTAAGCGGAGGAGACAATGTGAGATGTTCATCAAGTAGCAATTCAGGAGGGATGAATCAAGCCGCAGGCACATCAGTGACAGGTAACTTCACCCTACACACAGAAAGGGACAGGTCACCCCGCGCCAGTGGCTGGGAACCCCTCCAATCTCTCCAACTTGAACAAACCCAAGAGAAAAAATAATATGTCAAAGCACTGAGAAGTTTATGTCAAATAAAATTCTCACTAACCATACATCCTCTGTCTTTTAGGATTATGCAATCAACTACCTATAGCTACTACAACTGTGTCATGTATGGCAAAAGGGGGTTTGTGTGGCTAGAAGGGAGAACCATGATTTGGTTCGATATTGAAAGGACGAGAAGGCTGTTGAGTGAGAGAATGGTAGGGCATAGAGTCGATTCTCTGAGGCAGAGAAAGGTAATACATGATATCCACTTACCTGCATCATCATTTCACAACCCTTCATTAACACTCCCCACTTCACTGGCAGCGCTTGTACATATTTCAAATCACAGCGCCTTCCACCCTCCTCACAGTATTCCCTTTATGCATGCTGAGGTGGTGCCAGGCCCAAGAGCAGTTGGGCAATGTATGGGCCTGGTATAGGATGTCCCCTGTCCCGTCCGACACTTGAGAAGGGGTGCGTTTTCATTCCTTGCCCCTTTGGCATGGGCAGGCACAGGTGCAGAGTCCAGAGTCTCTTCTTCCTCCTGAGCTATCTGCCTGGGGGTCCACCTCTGTCTTCTGCCTCTGCTGGTCTATCTCTGGAAAACCCCAGACGACTGCTTCACCTTCTCTTACTTCACCATGTGCAAAACGTATTAAGTAATTGCACTGCTGAAAAATGTAGTGTATTCACAGCTATTATGTGAACGAGCATTACGTCAGCTATGGTAGCTCATTCCGCTACATACAGTTCCTTCCACCACTGTTAGAGGCACCCCTCTTGCTTCTTATAGCTGCCCTCTCTTCTAAGTCTTGTTAAAAAGCAGTCGGCATTGGGCATATAAACACCTTTTCATGCACACCAATTTTCGGTTTTAAGTATCCTGTAGATACATAAAAAACATTAAATAAATTTAAAAAATCACTAGCAGACAACAATGACAAATATTGCCCAATATGTGTCTTCAGGCTTTAGATTTAATAATCTGAAAAGGCTGACTTTATGTTTCCAAATGCCTTATTTTCTGGATATGGATGTATGTTTTGAACATTATTGTCGGCAATACATGGTTAAGCATTAGGGAATACTAAGCTGTACTGAGAAAATGTTCAGTTGCATCTCACACACTTTGCTGGCTGGTGGGTGGTCTACTTTCGAGGTAGAAATAGAGCTACCCAGTGCCACTATTCATTTTGGATAGAAAGGGTTCAAAGTTTGTATCAATAAAATGGCTGGTACAGAGAAGGGAGTCATCCTTAAAGAAAGGCCCTTTGATCCCAGGTAATTCCAGCATATTCGCCAGGTTCATCTTGTCAGTGTACTGCGGCTTTAATTTCACACCCCAAAGCGGTGCTGCAGCTGTCTTGGTGAAGACAGACTCTACAGACGAGGTATTATGAGTTCAAGCCAGCCATGCATATTTCAGAAGGTGTGGAACCACAGAGTAAGCAGCTGCCCTGTAAAATGTAGCGACACCTAATTGGATGTGATTGACTGACTAGAGAAAGTATTTTCCATTTAGAGGGAAGAGGCATGAATGAGCTGAAATAGGTTAAAGAGTTGTACTATGTGGTGAGCGGGAAATAAATGTTTTCACTGTTTGTATATAGGTTGCTTCTCAGTTTGAACTGCTCAATATTCCATGTTCACCTGTGAATGTTTCAAAACATACACGTGGAAAAAGAAGCCTGTTCTTGCCATAAGAATCTCTAGCTCAGAAAGAACATGCAGCTACAATTGGACAAATAGCCATGGCAAAAGGTACATGTTAGGTGTGTATTAAACCTCAAAGATTTATTAACAGCTTCACTCCAAGCAAAAATATATATTTTGTTAAGGTCCTATTAATACAAAGATTGAGATGAGTTTTCGTAGAAATTGCGGATGTTTAGCAATTTTAATGAAAGAATGTGGAACATTGATAGATGTAATTCTACATTTAGGAAGCTTTCTGTGAGTGTGTGATAATTGTACATGATGAAATCCCCCAGCGGGGCAACAGCGGGCATTACTGAAGAAGAAACATGAAGGGCCGTATTACAGAAGACCCAAGTGACATGAGCGGGCACTAGGCAGATGCCTAAGCACTTGGCGCATAATCTCTTTGGAAGAGCAGATTTCCCTTCACACATATGCCGAATGTGTTGCGAGTAAGCATTATAAACTTATTCAAATCACTTATCGGTGAAAAATGCAACATTTCTAGATGCACCAAAACATACAATTCACACGCTTCTGCTGCATGTCTTCAATTATACAAAAAGTCATTTATGAATTGCACAGGCATTCTACATATCAAAACACATATCATTTACATGAATCTCCTTATTTTTGTACACACTAGATCACACAATAAACATAAATCCCATCTTTTGGAATTGTCTTAGCAATCAACAGTGCGTGATACATTACACAATTCACACACTTAATCACACCACATACAGCGAACATCTTTACATTAAGCATATGCATATCAGTGCAATGTTGTGCACCATAGCCTACAACATACGATCTGCAGCCTCTAAGCAACTAATACGTGAAATTAACACCTCTTTTTTTAATGCGCCTCTGCAATCGGTGTCGACGTGTAATGGCTGATTAGTGCCACATCTTCATCATTGAATAGTATCTAAAAAAGATATTTTAACCTATTTTTAAATTGTCATGGTGCTGGGTTACTTACAGTTGATATTAGTAACAAGCAACCACCTTTTTAGATGTGTTGGGGGAATTGGAAAGCCAGAGCGAAAGGCTTTCCACCAGTGACCCCCTAGGGAAGGGCTGAGGTGAGTGGCAGCAGGGCAGGATAATATTTGCTACCTGAAAAGTTTCCTGAATGAGGAGGAGGGGGCATTTCACATTAAAGCAAAAGTCCAGGAGGGATCTGTTGTGAATCCACAAACCCTAGGTCATGCAAGAGACGTGTTTTTAAGCCTGGAAAGCCGGGTAGTCAAGACACCTGTATTGAACCCTGAAACCCATGGCTTAAGAACAAGACTCTTTATGAATCTTCATAACCCAAGGCCAAAAAAGGGAAAGAAAGATACCTGTTAGGACAGCTCCATTGACACAAAGTCCGAAACACTAGAAACTGTTTGCTTGTCTGAATGAAACTAAGGCCCAGAAGATATGGAGAGGCCCAAGAAACAAGCATATTTTATATGTAGTAAGTATAGAATCTGAGGTGTGGGTTTATGAACGTTTGCTTTGTCTACATTCATGTTATAAGCATCGGTAAGAAAGGAGGCTAAAGACTCATTCATATTAGGATTGAGGCCGTTCTTTTGGGTACACTGTTTAGACATTCATTTGTCATCTAGAGTGAAGCACTTGACCCAGTCACGCAGGCAGGAAAGAAGCACATCACTGAAATGTGTGATCCACCCGAATCCTGCATTTGGCCTGTGCTTGAGACCACGTGCCAAGATGGCCACCATGGTATTTTGCACTTCAGCCATGTTCCTGTTGTATCCCGGGACCTTCCAATTGGCTTCACCACGTTATAGCTAATCGGGGTCACAGAGAGGCAGGAACCGGCCCATCCACACAAGGCTTGCATCGAGCCCCAGGAGGAAGTCTCCTTCTACATTTCACTGATGTGATACAAACAGCTGATCCAGCTCCCTCCTGCTTTCTCTCATCCCTCTCCTATGCAACCCTCCCGAGCAACAAATCCCCAAGTTAAGCCCATTTGGGCGCTGACACCTTTTCTCTGCACTAAATCCTTACCAGCTCGTGCAATTACGACTAAAAAAGCACATTTCCATCTGGCTGATGTGCTTTTAAATGTGTTTTTTTTAGCTGTATTTAAAGTTTTCTAAAAGCCTTTAGTCACATAATACATTGTGTGACTGAGAAAGACATCAAAAGTTGTGATCCACCTGAATCCTACATTTGACCTGTGCTTTAGGCCACTCTCCAAGATGGCCGCCCTGGTATTTTGCACTGCAGCCATGTTCCTGTTGTAGTTGGGCCCTTGGGATAGGCTGCCTTCACCACCTTATAGCCAGTCATGGTCACCGGGAGGCGGGAGCCAGCCCATCCACACAAGACCCACAACGAAGGCCCCTGTCTGCTCCCTGTCTGCTGCTGGTAAGCTGTTTGGGGGGTTTCCTGCACCCCCCTCACCAGACCATTGATGATGTCGCTCCCACAATCTTCAGGGGAGCCTGAACTACCATGACTTTCTCACCTCCATAACAATGGGTTTGTCCCCTCCAACTGGACACACTCCTACCCCTCTGACTTTCCCTCGCTCTCTCCATCCCACCTGTTCTCCCACTCTTACAGCCTGTGATTGCACTGTATGTTCACCTACTGCTACCAATTTGAATTCAGCTGTGCCCTTGGTGGTTGTCCTGTGTGCTTTTTCTCTTGAACCTGGTTGGCACAGTGACTGCATTGTGCTTCTCTCCCGTGTTGTTCCTATCCTGTTCATCCAAATTAAGGATCACATTGACACCATTGCTCCTGCTCTGGCCGACTTATGGCTGACTTCTGCAACCTTTCTTTCGCCTCTGGAGCCTGCCCCTTCCCTCTGAAGCACTCTCTTCATCTCCATCACTCCTTTCCTGCGCAAACTCCTGTAATAGCTGGCCATTTCCCAGCTAAATCTCCACACTGATTCTGTTGGTTGTCTGCATGACAATCAGTCTGGCTTCAGAGCTGCTATTCTGAACATCCGTGAAGACCTACTCTCCAACCTCGATTCTAACATCCCTTCTGTCCTCATCCTACTTTATCTTTCTTCTGCCTTTGACACAGTCAACCATGCCATTCTGCTCAACCGTCTCCGTGATAACCTTGGTATCACTGATCAGGCCTGGCCTGGCTGACCTCTTTCCTCTCTGATCGACCATCCCAGATCCAACTTGGGTCCTTCCTTTCCTCTCTCTCACTCTCTACCTGTGGTGTTCCCCAGGGGTCTAACCTCTCCTCCTGGCTTTTCAACCAATACCTGCCACCCCTTGCCCACCGCATTACCACTGTCTGCTCCAACTTTCAGTGCTATGCGGATGACACTCAGCTCACTTTTAGGCTTCCCTCTGTCAACTCTTTTCATTCGCTCATCTCTGATTGTCTTTCTGCTATCCAGGAGTGGTGTGCTGCAATGGTCTATGCTATAATGCCAGTAAAATGGAGATTCTCCTCATTGGCACACCTACACCCTCCTTTCCTGTCACCCTCTGGCTGACCTCCCTTGGCCCTCTTCCTGCTCGCACCTGTGAGGCTAAGAAACTCTGAGTCATCTTCGACTCCACACTCTCTTTTTCTCTTCACATCTTTGACATCTCTAAGATATCAAGCTACCAACTGCACCTCCTAAGAGGTATTCTTCCTTTCCTCTCATTTCCCCAGAAGCTCACTGTCTCCAGAGCTCTGGTTCTCTCTAAGCTGGACTACTGCAACAGCCTCTTTCTAAATCTGCCTGCTTCTACTTTCCGCTCTCAGCAACTCATCCAGAACAGGACTGCGAGACTTGTCCTTGGCACCAAGCTCTGGGATCATATCTCTCCAGCTCTGAAATTTCTTCATTGGCTCCCAGTGGCTGCAAGGCTTAAATCAAGACCCTTTGCATTGTCCACAAGGCTTTCTGGGGCCTGGGTCCACAATACCTTCAACTCTCCCTCTGTAAATACCTTTCTACTCAAGCTCTTCACTCCTACACCTCTAACTCCGCCAGGGTCAGTCCCTTCTCCAAGCAACAAGTTGGGGGTAGATCTCTTTCCTCAGCTGGGTTCTCCCTCTGGAACAGCCTCCCTGCCTCTCTGAAACCTGAGGAGAACCATCTTCGATTCCGGAAGCACCTCAAGACCTTCCTCTGCCCTGCTGATCTGTCTGCTTCGGCACCGGGCACCTGCTTAACCTTTGATTTTCAGGCCCAGGTCCTTGCCCACCCAGCCACATACCCGCACTTCCTCTTGGCAACCCTTGCACTTGGGTCTGTGTCTGTAACCTTACAGTCCCCTTACCTGCACTTACCAGTGTTAGGAAAGATTTCGTTATTGTAGGGAACTTTCCTTCCATGTGGCAACCCCTAAACTTTTTGCTATTGTTTTCAACCTGTTTTCTTGACTTTGCCAGAGAAGTGCAGCCTTCTGCCGTACTCCTCTGGGCTTTCGCTCCTTTCTTACGGGGAAACTGACATGCCCTTAAGACAGTCAGTACCGGGGAACGCTGTTTCCCGTAGTTTCTTTTATCGTGTCGCCATTTTAGTGCAACACGACACAAGAGGGCACTGTAAGCTAAGTTACAGCTCTCTTGGGTCTCTAGCCTTCTACAGACCCTAGACACTCTTGTAGGATGGTTTTTGGATCGGTGCAAGTCATTCAGGGACTGGGCTGGTGGCAGCGATCATTTGGTTTATTTTGAGCTCCTTTTGCCGTTCTGAGCACCTTTTTGCCGCGAACACAAAAGGGTGGCCCGGCTACCCAAAATGGCCGGACCACGAGGCTCCTTTGTCTCGTCCACTGTCCGTCTTGCTCCCTTTACCTTCCCCCAGGTCAGGCGACCCGGGGCCTTCCTTATTTGGGCATGTAGTTTCCCGCGAAACACGGTTGCTTTCGCGGGCTTCTACATGTCGTTTGAGTGCCCCCAGGATGTGGGCTAGGCTGTCTGGTCCCAATACACATCCTGGGTGCCAGAGAGTCTAGGGTGGTGTGAATGCCTGGGACCACCGTGGTCCGTGATTGGTCCACGTATGGTATGTGTGTTGATGAGCGGATCTCCCATTGGCTCCCCTCCGTTTTGGCGCGAAGGGAACCGTGGATAAGAGGGAGCTGGAAACACCACTACCAGGTCGATCTCCTGAGTTCTTACGAACCCAGGGATACAGGAGCCAAGTATCCTGCGAACACGAGGCTGGACCGAGGAATCACTGGTGACCCCCTGAAGAACTTCTGCTCCTCATTGCTGTCGTCCGGTGAAGCCCTTTCCACCTAAGATCGAACAAGAAGGCCTGTACTGGCGCTTCGACCTATTGGAATAGCAGGACCAGCTATTCCCGGCACCTTCATCAACTCCTGCTGTAAGCCTTCGGAAGTGTCTCTGGGCCATCCAGTTGACTGACCAGCTTACTAAGGAGGCCTGCTCTGTAATCGCCGACAGGTTGGGTGGTATTCTGAGTCCGGGGCATGCTCACACGCTTCGTTTGCTTAGCAGTCCTAAGCTAGAGGTGAGCGGTGCTCGTTTGGCTTGAATACACCCGGCCGTTCCGTTGCCCTGCTGTGGCGACAAAACTGTGCTTGTTTCTTCGATCGGGACGTCTTTTTACTCTGCACGACGACGAGACGTTCCCTGCTCTTCAGAACCTGCCAGAAGCTGCATCTATCGAGGAGAAGCTCGGGCCTGCTTGCTTCGGGGACCGGTGAGTAGATTAGCTAGGATCTGGTCGCCCTCCTGCAGTGCCTCTTGCTTTTCCCCGCTGTAAATACAGCACCCCTTGTCCGTACTCGCGCCCTGCTTCTGCCTCACAGTGGAGGCTGCGCTAGAGTCGCGGACCGTGTTCTCCTTCATTAGAGCTCCCTACAGAGCTGTTCAACGTCCTCCGAAGAGCTTCACCTTCTGCCCATTGGCACCGGCGTGTGCAGGTACTTTTGAGCGCTAGGCTCCACTCTTCGTAGGGATTGGACTACCATCCAGTTAGGGGCCTCAGAAGGCGGACATATCACTCGCATTGGTTCGCACTGCCTGTTTTCCTTCCCCTGCAGGTGGATAACATATTTCGTGCTGCTAATGCTGTGAAACTGTGTATTCTGTATATATATTGGGTGGATAGTGTATGTGTTGGTTTAATATCGTTGTATATTGCTGCTTTTACTGTGGTTATTAGTTTCAAGGCCTTATAATAAATGTGTATCTATTTTTGATATAAACAACTGTTTGGAGTAGTTTGTAAGCGCTCTTGCTTTGTGTGCTCATTGCGGGCTTTCAGTCACCCTCACCCCTCTTGAGACCTAGTCTTGACCGCCGCGATCGCTACCTTGATTGGTCTGGCTTGTCCAGAGGTTACCCTGTTCCAAGTAATTAGGTTGGCCTTCTGAACTTCTGCGCCACCAGGACAGAGTTCAGAAATCCGTCTTAACAAATTGGTGTACAGCGGTGGGATACGACTGAAGGTATCCAGTGTTGCGCACGAGCTAAGGCGTTTTCAGGTTATTCCAACCAGGACACGCAGTAAAGTATTGAATATAACGTTAAAAAGGCCATAGTCCTATCAACAGTATGGAAACGAATACTTTATTAACCTTAAATGCTTCGAAATCTGAAACATTGAAGAAGATGTGTGCGGAGAGAGGGGTTTCCTCTCAAGGCACTAAATTGGAAATGATCCAGAGAATCGTGGCGTGGCAAGAAGCGCAGCTTGACGCTATAACTTCCGAGGACAGTGCAGAAGGTGGTGGGGCTGCTCTCACTGGCAGAACCGACGGTTCTGCCGCTGCACTGATCCATCACGACCACGAGGACAGGGAGGATGTAATGTCTAACGTTTCCTCTGCCAGTGTTGATGGGGAGGCTATGCTTGAATTCAAGAAGCAAGAGCTGCGGTTTAGGCAGCAGGAGCTTGAATTCAGCATAGCCAAACTGAAAATCGACCAGGCAGAAAAACAAAAAGACAGGGATCACCAGTTGGAACTGGCCAAGCTTCGGTTCGCAAATGGGTCCAAGGGTCCTGGACATGGTTCTGGGGCTTCCTCTCATCCACGGTTTCCAAAAGATCTGCTCAGTGTGTATGAGGAACGAAATGACATTATGGACTGGTTAAATGCGTTTGAGTATGCATGCGAGGTTCAAGAGGTTGATAATGCGGATAAGATTGCATGGTTACTCAGCAGACTGCCCCATTCTGGTTGCAGTGCCATTATGGAAATGTCGAAGGCTGAGCGCGCTGATTTTGCAATGTTGAAGCAGACTCTCATTTTAAAGTTTGGGAAGACTCCGACCCAATATTTGAAAAGGTTTAGAGAGTATAAGAAAAAGGAAGGTGGTACTTGGGTGTCGTATGTAGCTGAGTCCCTGAAAAACTTGACTGGCTGGGTTGAAGGTTATAAGGTTTCTACCTTCGAAGGCATGATCAATCTGGTCATGCTGGAACACATTTTTGCTTCTTCTTCCCCGGAGCTTAAGCAGCATTTGGCCGATTCGAAGGAGATAGATCCTAAGAAGCTGGCCATTGCAGCAGACTTATGGGTGTCACATCGAGTGTCCCATAAGGACAAAACTCATCCTGGTAAGCAGGAGGAAGGGAAAAAGTCCAAAGATATGGAGGGTGGGGAATCTGCTAAATCTTCTTCCCATAAGGGCCACAAAAAGAAAAATAAGGGTAAGCCATACGAGAACTCACAGGGTAGCGGAGGTTCGCCTCCGAAACAGAACTCTGGTTATAATAAGCCTCCCTACGTAAACAGACCCAATGGGGCTTGTTTTTCTTGTGGAGCAACTGACCATGTGAAGGGGGATCCCCGGTGTAAGGTTAAACCTTTGGGGGTCCACTCCGCTAATCTGGCCTTCTCCTCCTACGAGGAAGAAGAGATTACAGGAGCATCCTTCTCCTCAGACTCGTTTCCCAGCGGGATCGAGGCTGAGGTAGTTTTAGTGTCCCTGGGTTCCTGGGAGCCTAAAGTCGCAGAGGCGTATGCTAGGATTCCGGATAATACCAAGCACTACTTTAAAGACAGTGTGTTGATCAACGGAGTGGATACTCCAGCTCTTAGGGATAGTGGGTGCAGTCGAACTGTAGTGGATTCTACCTTGGTAGACTCAGAGGAAGTTGCCAGAGCTCCTCTGATGCCCACTAAGTTGGCTGACGGCCCCCTCCGTATGTTTCCCGTGATCCCTGTTAATCTAACTTTAAATGGTACAGCAGTTAGGATTCCAGTGAGCAGTCAGAGAAACGTCCCGGGAAAGGTCTTGTTGGGCAATGATCTCAGAGCTCTAGGGCTCGTAGGAGACACTGCCGAAAGACCCTACACACGGTCTCAAGCACGGGCAGCATTGGCCAAGTCCAATACGCCGCCCCAGCCGAAGGGGAAACCCAAGGCGAAAGGAGTCAACAAGTCCCGACGGGGAAAGAGAATATTCCCCCGAGCTCGCCTACCACTGCGGTGGAGGGAGTTGGTCAATCGCCCGAGCCTGACGAGGAGGTGGCGATGCCTGAAGTGTTCGACCCCAACGACCATCCTGAACTACAAGACTTGTTAGTTGAAGGAGGTCCTGATAGGGACGACTTCAGTAAGGGCCAACGTGAGTGCCCATCTCTGGAAGGCCTAAGGAGACAGGCCTGCTCCCAGCTTGAGGGTGAACCTCCTGGGTTGCAAAGGATTTACCAGGAAGGTGGACTCCTTTATAGTGAGCCCACAGAGTCTACAGAAGGAGACCATAGGAGGTTGGTGGTTTCCCTTGCTGTTAGGCCCTTCCTCCTGCAGTTGGCGCATGTCGTTCACCTTGCTGGTCACCTTGGTATGAGGAGGACCAAGCAAAGGTTATCCATGCACTTCTACTGGCCCAAGATGGGGGAGCAAGTAGAAAGTCACTGCAGGAGTTGTGCCGCCTGCCAGTTGTCTGGTAAGGTTGGCGCGACAATCCAAGCTCCGTTGGTACCGCTCCCAGTTGTGGGGGTACCATTTGAAAGGGTAGGGATCGACATGGTTGGTCCCCTTGACCCGCAAACATCCTCAGGCAATAGGTTTATCCTGGTGCTGGTCGACCATGCAACCCGGTATCCTGAGGCCGTCCCATTTACAACTGTAACTGCCAAGCCAGTTGCAGAAGCTTTACTCGGCATGTTCACTAGGGTTGGCTTCCCTAAAGAAGTTGTGTCGGATCATGGCAGCAACTTTATGTCGAAGTATAGGCAGGCTATGTGGAAAGAATGTGGGGTCACCTACAGGTTCTCTTCTGCATACCGCCCCCAGACCGATGGTCTGGGGGGGCGTTTCAACAGGACGTTAACGAGCATGATTGGGGCTCTGGAGGAGCCTCAGAGAAGAGAATGGGATCTTCTTGTTTCATGCTTACTGTTTGCCTACCGAGAGGTACCACAGGAGGGTGTTGGCTTCAGCCCCTTCGAACTTCTGTTCGGTCCTCCCGTACGGGGACCCTTAGCCATTGTCAAGGAGGGATGGGAGATGCCCACTCCCCCTGTTACTACCAATGTAGTTGATTATGTGCTAGGGCTCAGAAAACGGATGGTACTTCTGCTGGGCTTGGCTAGTGCTAAATTGAAGGCAGGGCAAGCGCTGGTGAAACATTGGTACGACCAGAAAGCTTCCCTCATCAACTTTACACATGGCCAGCAAGTCCTGATCGTGAATCCCATAAGGCCTCGAGCTTTACAGGACAAATGGTCAGGCCCTTACCCAGTGGTGGAGCCCCTGGGTGAGGTTAGCTATTCAGTGGACCTTGGAAGGCCTGGACAGGCTCTAAAAGTGTTTCACGTGAATAGGCTGAAGGCTTTCGTCCCAAGCGGCGAAATCGCAGCACTGCTATTGGCTTCAGACGTTGAGGAAGAGGAGTCTGAACCTCTCCCTGACCTGTTCCAAAGCAGTCCTTCAGAAAGCTCTTTTGAGGGTGTCCGAGTGGCCCCTCACCAAAATGGACAAGGCTCAGTGGTTTGCCTTGGACATGAAGTAGGTGGAGGGAGGAGACAGCCTCTATCCAGTAAGGTACCAGCGGTACAAGACTGGCCTACCCCCACTACGCAAACCCAAGTGAGAGCCTTCTTAGGACTCACGGGTTATTACCGCAATTTTGTGGCAGACTATGGCACCATAGCTGCTCCTCTGACTGCCCTCACAACTCCGAAGAAACCCAAGAAGGTAACTTGGACTGACGAGTGTGAGAAGGCCTTCAATGGCTTGAAAGACTCCTTGTGCCAGGCCCCTGTGCTCAGGGCCCCTGATTATCAAAGACCTTTTATCGTGCAGACGGATGCCTCTGACACTGGGATAGGAGCTGTACTATCACAAGTAGATGAGAAGGGTAAGGAACACCCTATCGGTTTTATTAGTCGCCAGCTTAAGGACAGAGAGCTCAGATGGTCCACGGTAGAGAAAGAATGTTTCTCTGTTGTGTGGGCCCTAAGGAAGCTGCGGCCCTACCTCTATGGGACCCACTTCACTGTGCAGACTGACCATAAGCCGTTAAAGTGGCTAATGAACATGAAGGGGGAGAATCCAAAGTTGCTTAGGTGGTCCATAAGTCTACAAGGCTTCGACTTCACTATTGAGCATAGGCCAGGTGTCCAACATAGCAATGCTGATGGGTTCTCCAGAATGTTTTACCGACCTGAACAAGAGACTCATCCAGGGGTGGATTAGTTCCCCCTGTCCATAGTCTGGGAGGGGCGAGTGTTAGGAAAGATTTCGTTATTGTAGGGAACTTTCCTTCCATGTGGCAACCCCTAAACTTTTTGCTATTGTTTTCAACCTGTTTTCTTGACTTTGCCAGAGAAGTGCAGCCTTCTGCCGTACTCCTCTGGGCTTTCGCTCCTTTCTTACGGGGAAACTGACATGCCCTTAAGACAGTCAGTACCGGGGAACGCTGTTTCCCGTAGTTTCTTTTATCGTGTCGCCATTTTAGTGCAACACGACACAAGAGGGCACTGTAAGCTAAGTTACAGCTCTCTTGGGTCTCTAGCCTTCTACAGACCCTAGACACTCTTGTAGGATGGTTTTTGGATCGGTGCAAGTCATTCAGGGACTGGGCTGGTGGCAGCGATCATTTGGTTTATTTTGAGCTCCTTTTGCCGTTCTGAGCACCTTTTTGCCGCGAACACAAAAGGGTGGCCCGGCTACCCAAAATGGCCGGACCACGAGGCTCCTTTGTCTCGTCCACTGTCCGTCTTGCTCCCTTTACCTTCCCCCAGGTCAGGCGACCCGGGGCCTTCCTTATTTGGGCATGTAGTTTCCCGCGAAACACGGTTGCTTTCGCGGGCTTCTACATGTCGTTTGAGTGCCCCCAGGATGTGGGCTAGGCTGTCTGGTCCCAATACACATCCTGGGTGCCAGAGAGTCTAGGGTGGTGTGAATGCCTGGGACCACCGTGGTCCGTGATTGGTCCACGTATGGTATGTGTGTTGATGAGCGGATCTCCCATTGGCTCCCCTCCGTTTTGGCGCGAAGGGAACCGTGGATAAGAGGGAGCTGGAAACACCACTACCAGGTCGATCTCCTGAGTTCTTACGAACCCAGGGATACAGGAGCCAAGTATCCTGCGAACACGAGGCTGGACCGAGGAATCACTGGTGACCCCCTGAAGAACTTCTGCTCCTCATTGCTGTCGTCCGGTGAAGCCCTTTCCACCTAAGATCGAACAAGAAGGCCTGTACTGGCGCTTCGACCTATTGGAATAGCAGGACCAGCTATTCCCGGCACCTTCATCAACTCCTGCTGTAAGCCTTCGGAAGTGTCTCTGGGCCATCCAGTTGACTGACCAGCTTACTAAGGAGGCCTGCTCTGTAATCGCCGACAGGTTGGGTGGTATTCTGAGTCCGGGGCATGCTCACACGCTTCGTTTGCTTAGCAGTCCTAAGCTAGAGGTGAGCGGTGCTCGTTTGGCTTGAATACACCCGGCCGTTCCGTTGCCCTGCTGTGGCGACAAAACTGTGCTTGTTTCTTCGATCGGGACGTCTTTTTACTCTGCACGACGACGAGACGTTCCCTGCTCTTCAGAACCTGCCAGAAGCTGCATCTATCGAGGAGAAGCTCGGGCCTGCTTGCTTCGGGGACCGGTGAGTAGATTAGCTAGGATCTGGTCGCCCTCCTGCAGTGCCTCTTGCTTTTCCCCGCTGTAAATACAGCACCCCTTGTCCGTACTCGCGCCCTGCTTCTGCCTCACAGTGGAGGCTGCGCTAGAGTCGCGGACCGTGTTCTCCTTCATTAGAGCTCCCTACAGAGCTGTTCAACGTCCTCCGAAGAGCTTCACCTTCTGCCCATTGGCACCGGCGTGTGCAGGTACTTTTGAGCGCTAGGCTCCACTCTTCGTAGGGATTGGACTACCATCCAGTTAGGGGCCTCAGAAGGCGGACATATCACTCGCATTGGTTCGCACTGCCTGTTTTCCTTCCCCTGCAGGTGGATAACATATTTCGTGCTGCTAATGCTGTGAAACTGTGTATTCTGTATATATATTGGGTGGATAGTGTATGTGTTGGTTTAATATCGTTGTATATTGCTGCTTTTACTGTGGTTATTAGTTTCAAGGCCTTATAATAAATGTGTATCTATTTTTGATATAAACAACTGTTTGGAGTAGTTTGTAAGCGCTCTTGCTTTGTGTGCTCATTGCGGGCTTTCAGTCACCCTCACCCCTCTTGAGACCTAGTCTTGACCGCCGCGATCGCTACCTTGATTGGTCTGGCTTGTCCAGAGGTTACCCTGTTCCAAGTAATTAGGTTGGCCTTCTGAACTTCTGCGCCACCAGGACAGAGTTCAGAAATCCGTCTTAACAACCAGACACCCCCGTCTCCGCTTTTTGCTTGCACTTGCCAACTTGCTGGCTGCACTACCAGTTGTTGTTTTATTCTTACTCAGCACTTTCCACAACACCCCTCACGCTTGCACTTTCGGCCCTCCCTATCACCTGCACTTGCACGTTCTCAATATCAATGGGCCTAGTTAGATCAAGGTTTTGTCCTCCCTTGTTCTCCTCCCTTGCCTCGTCGCTCTCTGAAACACTTGTGTATGAGCATGATACAAATAAAATATCATATCAGGGTGTCCATGAAGGGGAGAGGATGTATTAGAATAGGTTTTAGAAATGTATTTGTCTTTACAAGGGGAACCCCAGGAGCACCAAGGAATCAACATTTAGTTGTACCCCCTTTGGCACATTCTTTTTAAAAGTTCCTCCTTAGTTACGCAACTTTCCCTAGTCCCATTCGGCATTTATCAAACCTGAACCCTGAACCCAGTTTATTTTTACATAAGTAAAGATACAGCAGACACCAAACATTGTGCATGTTGTACAATGGCCTTGAGTTCACCACAGTACTATCCACACATTTTGCTGAGCCCAGTTGGAAAAATACGTATTTTCCATTGCCTTATGTCAGGATCTGATTTTCAATAGATGCTTCCACAATAGCAGCCAGTGTATTTCTCAGATTATACATCTAATCCTTCTCAACCATGGCCACAGCGAGTTGCAGCTTCATTCTTACTACTCCATCAGAGCTATTCTGTACTCCAACAAATTTGGAGCATGCCACAGTTTGATCCTATGGAGGATCGTTTTTAATTTGGCCTTTTAGAAGATTGGTAGATTATCTTGTTCCAAGGCCTAAATGAAGTCAATGTCACAAATGTTTTCCAAAAGTATTTTCAGTTATTCTGAGACTACCCACATTCGTATCACTTCATAGCTTAATTCCGTGAATGGCAGCAAACGTTGCTTGAACATGGTGAATATCCAAAGCAAGAGAAGAGCAGTTTCACGGAAACATCTTATAAAACTGTGGATTGTCCCGCGCTCTCACTCAACACCAGGTAATATACTATAGCTTGAGTTTTGTATAAGATCACATGGTTAACATGAACGCTCAAATAATCAAATGATTCAAACGTTTTGATAATGTCATTACCAATGTATCATTCGTTCTGTATTATCTATCGCAATTACAAACAATGGTCTTTGACTTTTGGCCATTTATTATCAGCTCCTTGCTATTGCCAAGCTGTTCAAATTTACCTAAATATTTCCACAGTCCCATTGGTTCCTGGGCAATAACATTCAAACATCTGCAAATATAAGGACCTCCTAGGTCAGAGCTTTTTATTTTAGGGGAGTCAGCATTCAAGATTTAAATGCCATACACCACATTGTTAATGAATATTTATTTTATGTTTTATTTATTTTATTTTGTCATTTATATAGCACACAAAGCCCAGAGGTATCTGGGTGCTTTCAACTTAAGATAGTGTGTTACATTGATGACTTATTGTGATTACATGTTACAGTTATTGAGAACAAGCAACATAAGTTAGGATGCATACATTGGGAAACCTCACCTCATGGTACAGGGAGCTACATCAAAGTATACAGTTGGAAATGGGTAGCAAGCAACATATGTTAGGGTGCATAAATTGGGAAACCTCACCTCAAGGTACGGGAAGCTATATCAAAGTATACAGTTGCAAGTGGGTAACAAGCGACATAGATTCGGGTGCATAAATTGGGAAACCTCACCTCATGGTACGCAGAGCTACATCCAAGTATACAGTTGCAAGTAGGTAACAAGCAACATAAATTAGGATGCAAAAATTGGGAAACCTCACCTCATGGTATGGGAAGCTATTTAAGTGCGCAGTGAGGTTATAACAGGCAGGAAGTCTGTGCAGGCTGCATAATAGGTAGTGACAGAGCAAAGTAATTGAAAGATGGAGCCTTTCCCAGGAAGGCGTGTTAGTATGTCTCGGGAGTCTAGGGTGGGTGAGCACTAGTATAAACAGTCGGTGCAGCGTGCAAGGCGACCATCAGGCAAGTATCAAGAGTGGTAAATGCCGGCAGGTGGAGATTAGAGTTAGAGGGCACATACTGGCCCGAACATGGACAGACAGGGCCTTCGATGCAAGCCTTAGAGTCAACAGGCCGGTTCCTGCTTCCCGGTCGATCCGATTGGCTAATGAAGGCAAGGCTAGCCAATGGGGGCGGAAGTAGGGCATGCACATCGGCAGAGGGACTGCGGTCTGAAAAGGGCGCCATGTTAACAGGCTTAATCATAGAGTGAAGCAGGCATCTATAGGTTCAAAGACACGTGGATACAGCGCTATTACATCCATAAAGCTTTGTCCTGTTTTGATGTTTGTTTTCCCTGTGTTTGTGTAAGCACCCCAATGCCTGCGGGCTGTAGGCGCTATAGAAATAAATTAATAAAGTTGTTTTGCATTTTTGAAATAAAGTTAGCAAATGCAGGGGTAATAATGCAAGTTAAACCACAGGTGGAGCGCAAGGCCCATTTAAATGGGGAACCTTAACCACATTTGGCTGCACATCTTGGTCCATCAGAGCTCTTCGATGGGCTCCGGAGCTCCGATCAGCTGCTCCATACTCGCTAGGTGAATATCAATGAGTGGAATCCAGAGAGCCTCCATGTGGGCCTTAGAGTCGATGGGCCGGCTCCCACCTCCCGGTCGATTCGATTGGCTAATGAAGGCAAGGCTAGCCAATGGGGGCGAGAGCAGGGCAGCCACACCTGCAGAGGGACTGTCGTGCGAAAAGGGTGGCCATTTTAACAGGGCTAATCATAGAGTGAAGCAGGCATCTATATGTTCAAAGACACGTGGATAAAGCGCTATTGCATCCATAAAGTAGTTTTGCATTTTCGAAATAAAGTTAGCAAATGCAGGGGTAATAATGCAAGTTAAACCATAGGTGGAGCGCAAGGCCCATTTAAATGGGGGACCTTACCCACATGCGGCCGTACATCTTGGGCCATCAGAGCTCTTCAATGGGCTCCAGAGCTCTGATCAGCTGCTCCACACTCGCCGGGTGAATATCAATGAGTGGAATCCAGAGGGCCTCCATGCGGGCCTTCGTCTCAATGGGCCGGCCTGCCCATAGGTGAAACTAGCAGATATGATAATAAGCACCCCTGCCTTACTCTCTCTCATAGTGGAAAAAGTGTTCAGTGGCATATTTCAGTTATGTTTCTGCAGAAACATAACTGAAATATGCCACCTAAAATACAAGCTGTAGCAAGCAGGAAAGTGCCCACTTTTAAGAACAGCACTGATGCTTGTGATGTCCAAGATCAAACTCTTCATACGAAATCTACCACATTTACATTCTTGTCTACCTGGTCCAGCCACTAGTTCCAGAACTGGTGATAAGCAGGGTGAAAGTGCTGATTCCTCAATCGTATTTGATTTGAATTATAGAGGAAATAAGGTACCCATTCTGACTGGTGTTGTAATACAATAGACAATAAAACCTGATGTTGTACAGCCAGAGGTTGAGGAGAACATACTTGAATAAATCAACATAAACATGCAAATGTTGGTCAAAGAGAGGAAAAGGAGAAGTGCAGACATTGCTCGCCATTGCTCTGTGCCCTCTTTGCCCCATGGCAAGCCCTGGTAAAGACAACAGTGAGGTCTAGTGAGAAAGACGATTAAAGTGTTGCTCCTAGCCCTAGACATGTGATTGCAAGTGAAACTGTCCTCGTTCAAGGAGGAAGTGGATGATGATGATGTAGGAGCTGTTGGAACACATCCTGAATCAAAGGTTATCAGGGCATGAAGGAGCATGCCCTCTGCACCCTCCAGATAACACAGAGCTGGAATGCCTGATTATTCATGCTCATCTCTTCTCTAGGCACCCCTTCCACCAGAATACTTTCATTGACTCTTGTAACCCAGGCCATAAAACAAGGCAGTATCAACATTCTTTCAGCAAAAGTACAAAGGGCTTCCTTACAAGGTGGGCGGTATTCCGACAGTAAATAGCGACCAATTGAATTAACGTTACTGCCACTTGTTCCGGCGGAATTACCGCTGGATCATAAGTGGTGGTGGCAGAGTTAATCCCCATTTTTAGCAATTATTGTGGAATTACCACTGTGGTAATTCTACTGATTCTGCCGATTTTCAG
This sequence comes from Ambystoma mexicanum, assembly GCF_040938575.1. Classification (NCBI taxonomy): domain Eukaryota; kingdom Metazoa; phylum Chordata; class Amphibia; order Caudata; family Ambystomatidae; genus Ambystoma; species Ambystoma mexicanum. The sequence continues at coordinate 975,881,843 of NC_090929.1, read as the reverse complement.
CAGAAAGCCAGAGGATTTACCTCTAGCATGATGCTGGAGGCCAATCCCCCACTCCAGGACCATACTCGTTGTATGGCTTTGCGGGAAAAGTGGAGGTAATTCCATTATCACCTATTTTTCCCCTCACCACCACACTTGTAATGAGGCTCAAAGTACATACGGAATAATCCTTCGGTGTGAATATTACTTTGGTAAGGTGGGCAGAACATTGGCAGCTCAACCCCTGCTCTGTTGATTGCTGAACAGAACTGGGGTTGAAGGATTCCAAGAATTTGTCAAAGCTAATTGTCCATTATATCAGGTGCCTGGTCATACATATGTTTCCACAGTTACAATGACTGATCTTCAGAACACTAATCAGTGTTTAGAAAAGTATTGATGAGGTACACCATTCATGTGACAACAGACACGTGGACCAGTGTATAGGCAACAAACTGTATGTGCATCATTACACAATGAGTACATTTTTTAGGAATGGCACACAGCCCTGGCCACCAAGACTAATTCAACTGCTAGTGCCAAAGTTCACTGGAGAAGGTGCACACAGCAGCAAACAGCGAGGTGGTTATCAATACCATGGTTTTGGGGTGGATGAGACCAAACACATTGGTTGTTGGTTTTGAGCAACAGGAGTAGCAACATTGTGTGTATAACAGCAAGTACTTTGGATGTCATGTCATAGTACAGCACTTCTTAAACAAGTACTGGCAAAACCAACATTTTTGGCTTTTGTGTAGGCACTGGATAGGCATTTGCAAGGCACTGTAATATTGTTACCACATGGCCATAAAATGGTAAAAGCTGGACAGTGGTGCAAGTATATAGCCAAATGATAGCAGTAATTGCAAAATGCTGATCTAATAAGTACACATAAAACAGAACTATTGTTTTGCCAGTGTTTGTTTTTTAACAGGCTTTCAGCACAAGGACACACATACTGCTTATTAAAGTAGCAGAAGACACTCTTGGTTAAGACATGTTTATTGAACCAGAAACACATATACAAATGTAATAAAGTAATTAACGCTTAGAAGACTGTTTAGAAAAATACTGGCAGGCCAAAGTTTGATATTATGGATTGATATACCTATAGCTAGAGTCTCAAAGAGAGACTAGTAGGATGTGTTTTAGGCAGGGAATGTTGGTAGTGGACAGGAATGTCAATTGTTATTAGCATGGCCATGGACAGAAAATGGATGGGTAAATAATCAAACAGCACCCAAAGCCTGTGTACCCATCCTCAGATCCAATTTCCCTCCTAGCTGTACTCCAATGCAATTGTTGTGTTTTATAGGTGGTGCCTTACCACCAGCTGATAGCTAAAACTAAAAATCCAAAGAGGCCATTTCTACCATTCTGACAAAGCCCATACGATCCCAAGAGGAGTGCAAAACTACAAATGGCCGTCTCCTGCTCAGCTACATGTACAAGGTTTCTTCTCAATGGAATGCATACACTATGTGCTTCAGTGCCTGCTGAAACGGCACACGGTTATCAACATGTATGTGAGGCTACACGAACGATAATCCATGTGTTTGACTCCAAGGCTAGGGCATCATGTGCAATGGCTCATCTAGCATCTAGAAATTAAAAGGCCTGGTTAGAATATGCAAGAACAGGTTCATATTCATAATAGAACACACAACACACTACAGAAAGAATTTTCTTTGGGGTTATTAAAAATGATATAGTAAATATACAAGTGTTTTCAGAAAAATAATCCTTGTTTTCAAGGAGAACAGGAACAGGGACTTTTAGTTGCTAAGTTCTCTGTAAGCCAGAGCTCATTTAAACACTCTATTATTCATGTTTAGATGCTTCCACATATTTGTGTGAACAGTCTTTTACACAAGACACATTTTCTCAGACGTTTGCAGAATGACCACTCCACACGGACCATACTTTGGATGTTGGCAATGTGGAGTCTGTGACACAAACCACGGCATTTAATATGCCAAAACAATGGTAATCAAGTCAATTTTCTGTCATTTCTTTCTTGCTCCAGGTCTCAAGCCTTGTTGCTAATTCAAATACATATGTTCTCGTTCTCATACCCTAGTGCCTATAAAAAAAAAGTGCATTGTGAATCAAACCAGTTGTTACATTTCTTATGTATTATCAAAAGCTTGTACGTTCCCTCATAACTGTTGTACTTTATATTCTGGAAACTTGGACAAGATAATTATAAAGAATAAACCTTTTTCACAGATGAAACATCTTTCTCATGGCCATATATATCAACAACTGGCCAGGGAGAGATTCAAAGAACACTTTGCCTGTTGAAATCTTTTTATTTGGATCCTATGAAAAAAATAAACCAATAGCGTTTCATTGAAATACATTCAAAAGTAACAACGGTGGGCATTGAGACTTTGGGCACAATTCATTCTCATTTCGGCAAAATTCATTTCTGGCATACAGTTGATGATCCTGCTAGTACATCAATTGATTTCTGCATGATAGAGCATGGCTTTAGCCCTGCTTCCCAACATCAATGCTTTTCTTCTTTATGACGTTGCTGCATTACAAACATTCACAACAGAGCATCTCGGGCAACAGCCTAAAGGTGCACTGTTTCTCCTTTCAAGTCCATAAAGAGTCAAGGCACATTTCACTAGTCATATTAAAATGGTATGCACACTAGCATACACACCAAATACATACTACAAGAGGGACATTCTTTACAAGTGTTGCTACTACAAATGATGCAAGGACCCTGTTTGTTTATGGTGTGCAGCATATAAACTCTCACTATTATTATATATGAAGACACTTTATAGGGTAATGTTTTTTTCTGAGTTGCAACCCTAAACATACGTTCAGTCAGAGGTAGTTACTATTACATCATCTCCTAAATTAAGCGACAATGACAGACTATGGAGCTAATTTTTTATTTGCAATGGTTTTTGAGCAATTGTATAGCACATGGCCTAAATCCATATTGAATGTCAGAGCTCTCTGTTGCCATGATGAACAATCCTAGGAAATATACAAACTTAAACATATTTTTTTCAAAAATGAGCTAGGCTTCCAAATCTTTTTTCTTTCGGTGAAGGACTGAAGGACCATCCATAAAGCAATGCTCCACTACCTTCCTTTCAAATTGCAGCAGCACCAATTCTTTTCCATTGCCTTCCCACATGCACACTGTGTGCTAACACTGTTAAGCCTGTCCTTGCCTCCATGTCATTGATGCTGAAACCAAATATTTGTTGACAGTATTTTAAACGTATGTCCTGAAACATTTCTAAATCTCCTGTGTTACAAAATTGTATAAGGGCCTTCACATGTTTGGGCACCCCCTTTTCACATAAATGTAGACAAGGACTGTATGACGTGATGACCCAGGCTCCAGCCATGTCTTTCTCCTGGTCTATTCCTCTCTCAGTGGTGGATTTGCACAGGTCAGATTGTGTCTGTTTGCTTCCTAGGCATGTTTGTTGGCAGGATGGAGCACACATGATTGCCACTTTTTGACCAGTATCACTTCTAATTGATCACAATTACGTGAATTATTTTATGTTTTAATTAATTATTCAATGTAAACAATGGGTTTCCACAATAGGCAAATCATTTTGTTCTGACTCACACATATTATTTCTTCTATACAGACATACTGAAGTCTGGGTCAAGCTCTTTATTATCCGTAATATTTTCAATGTCTTCTGAATCTACTAAAAGTGATAATTCAGCAGCATGGGATGTAATTGAGATTTTGGAAAATTGGTCTCATACCAATCAAGCTTTGATCAGGTAGATCAGGAAAGGTATTTATGGACAACACATTCTGTTACCTCTTCTGTAACTACTGACTGCGGGTAGGAAGGGTTGCAGAATAATCATGATTTTTGGTAACCTTCCATTGCTCTGCACTGGTGTTTATTTTGAATTCTGGCCACTGCACATGGGCATCTTTCATTATAATATTTGGTGAAAGATTGTATTGCTGCAACATCAAATCTAGCCATGTCAATGTATTTTGACAGCCTGCATCCCTTTTTTGTGGTGTGGCCCATGTTTTTATGTTTTTCTTATTCCTAGGCCTCTATTGAAAAGTAAGCACACGAGAAAGAATGTGTGATGCCTTAAAAATTATATTAATATGTCTGAATAAAAGCAATTTTTCAACAGATGTAATATACTTTGCAAAAAACATGCTTAACAAGTTTCTTAGCAGTGTAAGCAAGGGAAATATAGCATAATTTAAGCGACCAGTGATAAAACAACTTCCAGCGGAGTTTCTTGGTTTTCACACTTTTTCGGATGAACAATAAACATAGAAAAATTAGGTGTATTCACGTTGATTCATATCTGTAGCGTACAACTTGGACTGTTTTTGTGTGCATCTACACAAGACAAAGAGAAATGATCCAGAGGATTTAGATGTAGTTTCCTGATATGTTGTAAGATTTTTGCAAAATCTATTAACACTCCAAACATATACAAAGTTCACACTTTATCAAAGAGATTATTCTCACTGGCATACCTGCGTGTTATGGTAGTCTTCCTAAAGTTCAGTTCAAGTAAGACTTCATAAAACTTCATAAAACTATCCCAATGGCAAACAGGTCTCCAACTCTTATTATCAGTCTGTACTACTAATGAAACCTTGGTAGAGTGGCAGATAAGTCAGGCTTATCATAAGTGAAGATGAGAGCTGTCGGTAGGTACACTGAACACAGTTAGTATAGTATTCAAAAGAAACACTTACACCAATACATGTATATTAAAATATATATTTATTATAAAAACGAGGATTTTCATAAAATACTTCGATCACTTAACCAATACACAAAGGATTACTTATAGATACTTTTCAAAGGCCACTGCTTAGTTGGTTGTTGCTTGTGATTACAATTGTTACAGTCTATGACACTAATGACAGTACTACCGTATTATCGGTATGACCGCGCACTTGCGCATAGACCAAGAAATACGGTAGTTGTATTTAGTTAGCTACATAAGATAAAGTCGTTTCAGAAGGAAAAAGGTTGGTTACTCAAACAGTAGCAGTGCTTAAGTTTCTAGAGATGTTAAAACTAACAGCTTTAAAAGTCTGATCCCTAACTCTATGTTAAAGTCAGTTTTGGAGAGGATCAAAGTCTAATGAAGGAGCAGAACAGCAACAGTTCCAGTGGATACTCTCAGTCTTTATCAAGAATTCTAGAAGAATTAACAAAATGCAAGGAACCCTGTTAAAGGACTCAAAAATGTCTGACAGCTTGGGTCAGAGATAAGAGTGGACACCCTAGACACCTCGATGTGCAATCCAACACTCTGGAATGACTTCTTGGTTAAAGGTAAGCAATACCTTTTCACCCCACAGTATCTTAGGTTAGAAGAAATGTTCGTAGATGGGTTTTCCTCTGTGTAGCAGTGATGGATCTGGTCTCCAGATTCCTTGGTCTGGTGATGAAAGGCAGGACAATGAGCGGGGTATCTCAGCAACAGTCTTGAGAGAGAGAGAACCTCTGGCATGGATTTCTTCAGCTTCTCTGGTCAGTCTGCACTTTTGGAACCTTTTCTGCAACACCAACAAATGACACGATTTGTCTGGTCAATCTTCTTCGATACCTGGAGTCCTGCACTCTGATAAGGGGACTTGGATGAGTCGGATTGTGTCTCTGGAGGTTCACCTGGAGCTCAGCAAAGACTTCGATGAAGTCGGCCAAGACAATGTCATCTACCACTGGCCCCCATGTCTCTGATCGCAAGGGTGTCCTGACCATTTAAGAGTACGCTGAGCCTCATTACCTGCCTGCCGATCTGTAGATAAGGGTGCCAACAGCAAAGTAGCAGTACCCTTTCCGGACCAGCAGACTACAACTATGCTTTCCTAGGCCTGTGCGCCCAGCATCTCTGACATGCATCCTTCGGAGTCCCCATTCCCGTGGCATCCCGTATGACTCAACGGGAATGGGGGCTAACATTTTCCGATGCCTGACTTCCTAATCCGCCAGGACTTGTAATGTCCCAGTGGCGATGGGATATCAGGCTCCGGAAAGTGTTTCAGTCTGGCAGCAACCTGCCTCTAGCACCAGCGGCTTACCACTGGACTTGTAATGAGGCCCGCTGTCTTTACAATACTCTTAAGTGTTATCAGGAATGGAATTATAGACTTCAATGTTCTGTTGTTCCCAAAGTCCAAGAGTTACTAAAGAAACTCTAGCTTGAACACCAATTGGTTCTTCAGCTGGAGTGTGAAGGCTAGGACCTGCCATTGGTATATCCACATCACGTGTGAATGCTAAGCTGAGAGATGGCATCCATGAAGGTTTACCCTTACATTTGGGATCTCCTTTCACATGGTCACCAGACCCACAAACCACATATTTCCTAAAGGTCTTCTGGGATGGGTGTTCTGGTAACCGCCCTCTGGTTTGGGTTCAGAGGTTTCACTAGCCCTATAAGGTTGTTTAGGGGGATATTTACCCTTGTTATGTGTGTGGCCCTCTTTTGGTGGGAGATATTTGGAATGCTCCTTCTCATCTTTCTTATGCTTCTTCCCATCGTCTTTCTTGTGAGGAGTCCCAGAATCCTTATGAGTAGCCCTATTGGCCAGTCACAAGTCAGCAGCTAGTGATAGCTTCTTGAGGTCCAATTCCTTGGAGTCAGCAAGGTGCTGTCTCAGCTCCGGGGAACCAGCATCAAAAATACTTTCTAGGATGAAGAGACATCTCATACCATCATAAGTGCTCACCTTGTAGCCCTGTATGCACCCATCAAGGTTTTTCAGGCTCTCACAGACCCAGGTCGCCCACAATATACCATCTCTCTTCCTTTGGTCCCTAAACCTTTTCAGGTATTGCTAAGGGTCTTCTCAAACCTGGCAATGAGAGCAGTTTTGACCAACTGGTAATCTTGTCTATTAGCATCATTCAACTCCATCACACCCTCACAGCCATTCTGGGGAGCCTGGAGATTACCCATGGAACAAACTCACTTTCACATATATCTTGTACTTTGCATGTAAACTCAAACATACCTACCCAATCCAAAATATCAGTTTATGGATCATATAAACTCACCAAATCCTTGGGGAGACAGAGCTTCCTGAACCTGGAGGTGTCAGACATAGAAGACTCTGAAATTGAAGGGGAATCAAGAGACAACTTTTTCATATCATACTCATGCTGCATCTCTTACTCTCTAAGTTGCAGTTCCTTCCTTAGTTCCTTTTCTTGCATTTCAGACTGAATCTCAAGTTTTCTAAATTCAATTTGCATTTGAATGTTCCTAAATCAAGAACCAGCTCTGCTGACATGTTAGTCATAGGTAGGGGTAAGGCTAGGTGGTTTGGAGGTGGATCAACAATTACATTAGTACCCACATCATCATCATCAACGTCATTTTCTGGAAGATGAGGGCTAAGAGTTATACTTTGTCCATCATTATTATCCATTATGCTTGAGGAGAACCATCTCCGGTTCCGGAAGCACCTCAAACAATTCCTCTTTGCTTCTGCTTTCTCTCTCCCTCTCCCCTGCTAAATTCTTCACTGAAACTGCACTGAATCTGCAACTGGGCCACTCTCACCGACCTCGGTCCTTGGCCCAGCCACTCTCCACTTGCACTGCCTCCCTGGCAACCCCTGCACTGCAGGACTGTCTCTGTATCCCTACAGCCCCCCCTTCCCAGCACTTGTCTGCACTTACCTTGCACTTGCCATCAGCTGGCCCTATTTATTTATTTATTTTTATTCTACTTACCCTGTACTGCACTTCCCCCCTCCACTTCCCTTTGCACTTTTTCCCTTCCCCCTACCCCTGCACTTGCACGATCTAAATGATACCTGGCCTAGTAGGATCGTTGTCTGTCTTCCCCTTGTTCCCCCCTCCCTGCCTCGTTGCGCCTTGAAACACTTGTGTATAGGCGCGTTACAAATGCCATATCATATCATATCATATCAATTCTGGGAGTAGGAGTAACAGGCCTTCTTACTGTTTGTTAATCCAACACATTTTGGATCAACTCAGCTTTCTTTCCTTTAGTATTAAGGCCTTTTTCTTTACACATTTCTTTCACTTTATCAACACAAATATTAATAAGAGCTTCTGTTGTATAGTTTTCCATAGTGGACATGATTTCGTACTTTAAAGTATAGTAACTAGCGTTAGAGATGGATTCTTTGAACACAATACAACCAGGAGTCAATGTTTTGCAACCTACACAAATCTCAGCTAACACTGCACCATCTGTGATGTGTCGAAGGGGGCGAAGATGAAAAGGCACAGTTATGGCAAGAGCGATTGAGCTTGGGCAGTACATTCCGCTCAGCCTAGACATTACCAGGACAAATATCAGTGGCATGCCTGCCAGCAATTCTAACCCTAGATACCTTTCTCACTAATGCACAAAGCAACCATGACTGGCACACCTGTATGGCCTCTGATGTATCAAAGGGTGCATAGAAAACACTGGCCGTCTCTGTCGTCTCCTGCATACAAGAAATGAAGTGGGCTAAAAGGAAAAGGCACAGTTATGACAAGAGCAGATGTAATAGGTCAATACATTTCACTTGGTGTATAAACTGCAGAGGCAGATATTGGTGGCATTCCTTTTGCAAATTGTAAAATAAAATGCTTAACAGGTTACTCAACAGTGTAAGCATGGCAAATACAGCATAATTTAGATGAATGATGATAAAACGACTTCTAGAAAATGTTCTTGGTGCTCACCCTTGTTTAATATGAGGGTCTTTACAATGAAACTTCCACCTGAGGCAGTCTTTGGTTATAGCAATAAACATTCTAAAATAAGAATTATTCACATATCTGTAGTGTATAAGTTGGTATGTATTTTGTGTAGATCTACACAAAACAGAGAGAAAAGATACAGAGAATTTAGATGTACATTCCTGATATGTTGGAATGTATTTGCAACACTTGTTAAAATCTCTTAATATATGCAAAGTTCATGCTTATCAAAGAGATCATTTGTGCTATTGCACAAATCAACAATGTCGGGCAAACCTGCATGATCTGTGTTGTGGTGAAAGCTGTGGAGAAGGCACTGGATGTCCCTTTCTTCTCACGCAGACAGGAACTATAATGAGTTAAGGGCAAAAGGCATAGTTATTACAAGAGGAAACAAAATGGGGCAATACAATCCACTCAGCCTAACACTACATAGGCAAATATTAGTAACATGCCTTCTTGCAATTGAGACCTGTTGGGTATTTTGTGGATATTTGGGGCTTTGCGGTATTTTCTTACCGCCAAAATACCTTTAGCAATAATCACTCTCTATATTCATATTGGGTCACACATGACAATAATACATTGCATTATTTCAGAATTCAGACCTATTTAGATGATATGCGCGGTAGTTTGCGTGGTTGGTTGGTATAGTGGTTGGTTTATTTGTGGCCCCAATATCCAACATCCCTTGTTTTTTATCTAGATTGTTCTTGATCACTAGAGAGACCTCAGGCCTACATTTTAGGGATACCACATTTTCAGTGTTAGTGTTGTGTGCCACCATGGGCTATTGTGGTATTTTTGTGGTAATTTCCACTACCTTATATACGGTAGGGAACTATGTCCAGAGAGTCTCTCTTCCCGTTGACTCATGTACCTCCAACAGGCTATGCTACAAACAGTCACTCACAACTGTCCATACTGAATAGAATCATGCACACATCTGTTTTAAAATGACAATTGCACTGTTTAAAAATCTACCCACGTTTAAACCTTTCCCCATGCAAAATGAAAGACAGAAATAATACACACTAGCTATCTGTTTTCAAATGTTTTTGTATTATAGAAATTTCTTTTAAACACAGTTTAACTCTTTTTACAGAAATAAATGAAATGGTACAATATTATTTGTGATAAAATGAACAGAGAGCTGCGAGAATATATTCAATTGGTAACATTAAATATGCTGATAAGAGACTGAGACTCCCTTTAATACACTGACTGAACAGTTTCGCACACTTTCGCACAGCTCCCACTCGCTTCTATAATTACCTTATCTGTTCAGCATGAGTTTTCTTCGGCTATTCTCTTTCTGAATTTGGCTCCCTTGAAAATCAACCCCAGTGAGAACAAGCGTCTGCCGTTCTCAAACCGGGGTTATTGCCTGGAACTCTCAGCTTTTGCAGCAGGAATCCCCAGCCAGGAAACAGATCCTTCTCCCAGCTCTGCAAGATCTCGATTGTCCTCCCCCTCCCCTCAAGCTTCTCCAGCAAAGTTCTAATCACAGCCTCTAGCATGATACTTGCTATGACGCTGCTCCAATCAGAATCAATCATGTCATCTCCTCCCTCACTACACTATGGCTCATTTCTACAGTGGCAATTGTAACAAACTGATTTCCTGTTCCTTCGAGCTCTTTGCTTCCTGTAGTTATGTGGACAGAGCAGCAGAGAAAAAAAAATGAATGTGCGTTTAAAAGTTCACTTTCAGAGTAGGCCTAATTCTGCAGTGGAGACACATTTTTATTAGTGGGTTATGTTAAATGAAGTTTTATTAGTCAGGTTAGTTATTAATAAGGTTAGTTATTAATTTTCAAATGTGTCTCTTGCAACATAGGCATTTCAGGTGAAAAATAGTGTGCATTTTGAATGTGCACATGTGTGCTTTTAACTGTAAAAATAGATTTGCATCTTATATGTAAAAATCGTTTTTGACTGAATAGCCTGTCTTTACTTATATGTCCATGTTACTCTGGCAACACATATAGCAATGCACCACACCCATGTGGTGGTGCTGCATCAAAAAAAAATGCTACCTGTGCAGTAGTGCTGTACTCTGTGCTGTAACACGCCAAATATCCTTACATACCCAAGCGACCACTCTCACTGTTATACCTCAGTGGACTGTGATGTGTCGGAGGTTACTAGAAGCACTGGTTGTTCCTGTCATGGTGCAAAGAAAGCACTGTTCATCTCTGTCTACTCCTGCAGACAACAAATGAAGTGGGCAAAGAGGGCGTGCACAGTGCTGATAAGAGCAAATGGAAAGGGGCAATACAATCCACTCGGCTTAGGCACTGCACAGACAGATATAAGTGACAGGCCTTCTGCCAATTAGAACCCAAGAGATTATTATTGCTAAAGCGCGTGCACTGTCATACTTGCACTGCCTGTGATGTGTTGGAGGTTACTGAGAAAGCATTTGGCTCTTCCTGTCTTTTCCTGCAGACCGGAAATGAAATAGGCTAAGACGAAAAGGCATAGGTTTCACAACTTCAAATAGTATGGGGCATTATTTTCCACCCAGCCTAGAAACTACAAAGACATGCTAACGACATGCATGCTTGCGACTGTAACCCAAGAGACCATCCTCGCTAATTCACAAAGCAACCATGAATGGCATACCTGCTTCAAATGCAATGTTTAAGAGGGTGTGGAGAAAACACTACCTATCCCTGTCCCATCCTGCTTACAAGAAATTCAATGGGCCAAATGGAAAAGGAATAGTTATGACAGGAGCAAATGAGATGATGCAATACATTCCACTCAGCCTAGACACTACACAGATAAATACTAGTGACATCCCTGCTCACAATTGTAACACAAGGGACCATTATCACTAATGTTAAAAGCGGCCATGACTGGTATATCTGCGGGGTCTGTGATGTGTCCTAGGCTGCAGAGAAGACACTGGCTGTTCCTGTCTTATCCTGCAGGCAAGAAAATAAATGGGCCAAGAACAAAAGGCACAGCTCTTATGAGAGCAAATGAGATGGGGAAATAAATTCCTCTTGGCCTAGACACTACACGGACAAATATCACTAACAAGCCTACTCACAATTGAAATTCAAGAGACCATCCTCATTAATTTACAGGGCGACCGCTACTAGTATACATGCATTAAATGCAAAGTGTTGAAGGTTGCGAGAAAGCACAAGCTGTCCCTGTCTCCTTATGCAGGCAACAAATAGAGTGAGCCAATATGAAAATTAACAGTTATATTAAGAGCACATGTTATTGGGCAATGCATTCTACACAGCCTAGATACTGCACTGAGAGATATTAGTGACATGCTTACTTGTAAGTGTAATCCAGAAGACCATTCTCGCTAATGCACAATACAACAGTGACTCGCATACCTGCATTTAGTGCAATGTGTTGGAGGGTAAAGAAGCAGCACTAGTCACCCCTGTCTCCCCCTGTGGACAAGACATTAAATGAGCAAAGAGGAAAAGGGGAAAATTAGATTTGCAAAGTACACATGCAAGGCATAAATACTTAAGACTTTTCGTCATTGATTTGTATTATGCACCCTGGCCTACGTCGATGCTGAAAGAGCATTGTTACAGCAGTTTCACGTAATCTCGTAGTCAGGCTGGGGTGGCCCTTCTTTGTAAATTCCTCTGACTGTATACATGAAATCAATGTCCTTGTTCATTGCATAACACTTCATTGGGGTGTCTTTCAATTGTATCTGGTTGGGCGCCACAATTGATTAGCCATTGTCAAATCAGAGTAACATCTTTGGACACAATGTGCAGTACATTCTGGTGCATACTGGTACAGGCAGTTTGGATATAAACTTGAGGGTGTTCCCCTGGACAGGGCTGGGGAAATATAAGCAAAACCAGAAAAGTGTCCCACCAGGAAAGGATTTGTATATAGAAACAAATTTCTAATAAATCATTGGTGTTGGTGGTTGCAGAGTGTGTGGTAAACTGTACTCGGGCCTGGCAGTCTAAATCAAAGACAGGGAAATGGCAACCTTGTAAGATTCAAGATGGCAACTCATTATTTTATGCCTTGCATATTGCAAGTTATTTATTTACCAGCATTATTCAATTGATATATCGTATCTTCAGACAGATAGAAAAACACATGTATACTTTAAGGGGTCGCACGTGAGCGATTCAAGGAAGACTCTGCGCGTGTTTCCCGCTGTCCGTGCGCCCAATCCAGCCATGGCGCGCAGGCATACACGGCGTGCGCTACGCACACAGCAAAAGCGCACATAGCGCGGCGCACACAACCAAAGTGGGCGGAACAGTCGGCGTAACACGCGGAATGGGGAATAACGCGTGAAAAAGAAGGCGTAACTGGGGAAGTACTGCAGGGAACTACAAGGAACGCCCACACGCACGCGAACAACCAGTATTCATGGATTCGACTACGGGAAACCCGCGCACGCAAAAGACGCACACAGGCGTCAACGCGTCCGCCACACGAGGGCAGGCGGAAGCGTCCCCGCGCACAGTATAAAAGTGCATGCAAACAACAAACACTTATATACAGCTACGAAGAATGCCCCATTTGTCGCAGCACTGATCGTGGGACACCGCAGGAGGAGGAGAATAGCCAGGGCAAGCATTTTCACACCACGGACAAGCCTTTTTGGGATGCCTGACAACCAGGTCTACGGCAGGTATAGGTTTCCACCCCACATCATCCTAGACCTGGTCAGGGAGTGGGAAGATGACCTTACCTCCCCCACCCTTTGCTCCCAAGCATTGAGCCCCTTGGAGAAGGTGCTCAATGTCCTGCATTTTTTGGCCACTGGGTCATTTCAGCGGACTACTGCCATAGTGGGGGGGGTCTCACAGGCCACGCAGTCACGCTGCCTACACCAGGTACTGGCAATCATGACAGCACGCCCCTCAGTCCGCAGGCACATATACATGCCCAGAACACCCGCAGAAAGGCAGGCCATTGTCCTGGATTTTTTCAGGGTGGCACACTTCCCCAAAGTGCTCGGTGCCATAGATTGCACCCATGTGGCCCTACGTCCACCTAGGGCCACTGAGCACATCTACCGAAACCGCAAGCACTGGCATTCCATCAATGTACAGGTGGTATGCGATGCAAAGGGAATCATCACCTCTGTCTATGCAAACTACCCTGGCTCCACCCATGACAGTTTCATATACAGAATGTCCGTCCTGAGCCGGGCCCTGCAAGCTGGGCAGCATGGCGACACATGGCTCCTAGGTGAGTACAAATGCCCTTGCACATGCATGCATGTCACACACACACACACTAATAAACAAACCACAATAATCACAACCATTTACACCTCCCCAGGGGACAGTGCCTACCCTCTGAGCAACCACATGATGACGCCAATCCGGAACTCCACCACACCACCCCAGGTAAGATACAACACCGCCCATATTGCAACCACCTCCCCATTGGAGCGCACATTCGGAGTGCTCAAGTCACGTTTCTGCTTCCTTGACCGCTCTAGCGGGCAGCTACTCTATGCACCACCAGTAGTGTGCAGGATCATTGTGGCAGCATGTGTCCTGCACAATGTTGCAACACGGCAGGGCATCCCGGTGGACATGGTGGTGCCCCCACATCCCCAACCACCGGCACAGGCGCTGCCCATGGGAGGGGACAGGGCACGTGGCGAGGAAGCCCGGACCCAGCTTGTGGCCACATTTTTCCCCTAAACTCCCACCCCTGCGGAGTGCACACAGGCCTGGCACATACCAGGTGACAATCGATGATGACAAAGAGACAGTCAACTGTCACAACCCTACCACCCTGAGATAGTTGCCATGGAAGTGCCACATTGTCTGCATCCCTAGCTACTTAAACACAAGCTATCCTGTGTGACCAAAAGGCACACATATGACATGACATGATATGGCCTATACACAAGTATTTCAAGGTGCGATGAGGCAGGGAGGGGGGAACAAGGGAAGACAGACAATGGTACTACTAGGCCAGGTGTCATTTAGATTGTGCAAGTGCAGGGGTAGGGGGAAGGGAAAAGTGCAAGGGGAAGGGGAGGGGGGAGTGCAGTACAGGGTAAGTAGACCAAAAAACAAATACATAGGCCAGCTGGTGGCAACTGCAAAGGTAAGTGCAGACAAGTGCTGGGAAGGGGGGGCTGTAGGGATAGAGAGACAGTACTGCAGTGCAGGGGTTGCCAGGGAGGCAGTGCAAGTGGAGAGTGGCTGGGCCAGGGACCGAGGTCAGTGAGAGTGGCCCAGTTTCAGATCCAGTGCAGTTCCAGTGAAGAATTTAGCAAGGGAGAGGCAGAGAGAAAGAAGAAGCAAAGAGGAAGGTCTTGAGGTGCTTCCCGAACCGGAGTTGGTTCTCCTCAAGTTCCAGTGAGGCAGGAAGGCTGTTCCAGAGGGAGGGCCCTGCCGCGGAGAGAGATCTACCCCCAGCTAGTTGCTTTGAGAAGCGGATGACCCTGACATGCAAGGTGTGAATCACACACACCTGCAAAACAGGCCATGGCCATCACTGTTATATCACTCAAACCCTCCCAAACAACAACATGACATGGCAAGCAATACCCATACACCAACACAGTAACAATAAGGTACACATTGCCATGTCCAAAATTTACAGTGGCATCAGACAATGATGCCTGACCTGGAATCAGATTAAATGATTGACCAACAACCTCCCACCCAAAATAAGTCATTTCCAAATGCATTACAAGAGTCAAAGACGTAACATAACAATGAATGCCTGTCTACATGCACATTGTGCATTGCAAAATCAACACTGCAGCTTCTGTGTGCTGTGTCCTACTCCTGCAACACACTGCTCAGCGCACAGCACAGTGAACAGCCATTGTGTGTGCTGCACACCCTGAGCATCACATCTAAGCGACAGACCACATCAAAAAGCAAATTAGGCATGTACAGGATCCATAATTGGTCACAGAACATGTGCTGCAGGGACACAGTGGGCACCAGAAGGCAAACAGTGTACACGTGGATGTGCAAGGGTGGTAGTACATGTAGTCCATCAGAGTGCAAGTGTGTGGGTCAGCAAGGACATGCACTCAACATATGCATGTGCAATCAAGTGACCATCAGTGTTCTCTACACATCACATGTGAACATTCATCATGTGTACACCCCAGCATGTCAAACCACAACTATCCCCTCGCACCTGAAAGGTAAACACAACACATGAACAGGCATTGATCAGCAGAACACAACATGTACATAGGATACCACCATTACAATGTCAGGGTTACCATCACACTGCAGGGCAAGGCAACTATCAACAACAACCCCCCCCCTCCCTCACAAATGACCATGACCCACTGAACAACTGCACCTGGGTCATGGAGCCTTCAACCCTCAATTCCACCTGGCCACAGGATCACCTTTCCCCTTCGTCAACATCTCCCACCTTGTGTGTAAAAAGGTGCCACCACCCTCAGAATCCACACTCATTTCCAAAATCACAAAATCCAAGGCATAAAAACGAACCAGAACACCCTCCAGTAGATGACTTGACGTAGCAGTACCTCACAAAGGCCAAGTACTACCACAATGATGCAACAACCAAGGTAGCACAGTAAAACAATGTCACAACAGGATGTGAACCATGTGTGGTACATAACATAGAATGATGCACCATGAACGGATGTGTACTGTCACAGGTCCCGTGTACAGGCGCGGGAGTGTCACGAAACAACAACCCCCACCGTGTCCCGGGTGCCTGCAAGGTCAAACTCACACAGGCCCCTGAGACCCTGGTGGGGAAGGAGGGTCAGGGATATGCAGTCGGGACAGGTTTTGGCACACTGGATAACTGGAATGAGTGGCAGGAGAGGGGAGCAGGAATGACACATGAAAATAGGGAATGCACGAAAATGTACTACCTGCATGAACACATACACAATCCAAACAAACTTGGACATCATTGTCATGGCCTTCTGTAGTCCAGGCTTAGGAGTGGCATGAACCAACCACCCCCTCTAGGGTTTTGGCGCCTGCAGGTTTGGGGCTTACACAGGCATCCGCAACCCCAGCGGGGAAAGAGGGTTAGGGAACGTTGCTTGGATAGGTACGGGAAGCAGGAACACCGGGTAGAGGGTAGAGGGTTCAAAATTGCATAGGATTCCGGGTGATTAGGGGAAAAAAAAATACCAAATTGAATTACACATTCATCCATGCATCAGTGCACCCCCCAGCAAGCCTATGCAGAGCAGTTTGAAAGAAAAACAACAAGACACTTAGCTCTGGTTTTGAGTGCTGGCCTCCTGCCTGCGCACTCTCAGGTCCGGTTACAGGAGCACTGCAATGCTGCAAAGAGAGCCACAGTCAACAACCTGTACGTGCCAATTACACAAAAACACACCACCAAACATGCCCCATAGCAACAAACTACTCTACAAACAGACAGTCTGGTGTAGATGCTTCGTACCCATATATAACATTACCCCTGTGATGGGTCATACACAGTCAATGCAGTAAGTCAGCCGCCGGTGGGTGCGTGGCAAATGGAACACCAATGTGTCACAATTCACACAACATGCAATGTTCCCTGGGTAAGCAGACATACCCATATAGCAAGCCATGACTTCAGAGCAAGTTGTGTACCACCATGACCGAAACAAAGTTGGCAGTGCATTTATCATAATGTACATGGAAATGAAATGCACTGCACCCGAGTATGTCCCTTGCTGTATGTCCCTGTGAGCTGCCCCTTTCCATGTCTCGGAGGGCTACATGGTTGATACAAGTCCCTCGATGGACCTTGGTGTACAGGAGGGTATGTGCCACTGCCCCTGCAGGTGTCCCAGACAACCTTACAATCAACAGCCATCAGTCCACCAACACATCTGAGCTGCATTGTGTGCTTCAACACCAATATTCGTCCAAGCTCACCCTCAGTGCTGTGACTAAGCCTACATGTGCAACTCGCCTGGTGCAAGCTTTGCTGTGTTGTGGCCCCCCTGTGTTGCTCACCTTGCCTGGAGTTCCTTGGAACACGTCAGCAGTTCCAGGATGTAGGTCTGCAATCCCTGTGCCTCTGCTTGTGCACACATGTGCATGTGGGCAACAACAAACGTGTCCAGAATTCCGTCGTCCAATGGGCCATGTCTGCTGGCAAAGGTGCTCTGGAGGCTCATCCCCCTGCAGAAAGGGCATAAAACACATGATTAATGCTTCAAAGTCATCTGTCTGTGTCTCTTCAGGCATCTCATTACTCGACCATGTCAGAGAGTGACATCATAAATCACACCATCAGTCCGTCTTTCACATCCAAAGTGTGGAACACTATCTACAGCATGAATTGCAATAAGCACGTGTACAGTAAAGATAAGAAACATACTACACAATGCATAGCAATGAATGTACACATTAATCATGAAACACCCCATCTAGCAAAAGCTGAACAGTGGACAATAACACCAAAATCATCCCCACTAGGGGTGTAAACACAAGTCAAACAGCACCAGACATGCCACAGATATGACAGTCCAAAGCCCTTGTGTAAAAGGTTGTGACACCGAACCATCCTTGCGAGCCCATGGATAAGGGAGGCAGGAGTGGCATATGTGAGTCAAGGACCCCAAGCAGCAAACACATACACAAGACAGGCCTGAAGGGCCCAGCTGGAACAGACAGTGGATGCCTTCAAAAGCCACAAAGCACCGCACCGTCACATGAAAGCACAATAGACAAGCAATTTTAAACTATATTAACTAATTACACTAACTATGGAAAACCTACATTACCTAATTAAACTAACTATCAACCAGAAACTTAACTAACTAAACTAAAAGAAAAATCAAAAATGGCCACATACGACCCGGGGGGGAGGGGAGGCACCCAGGAGGGGGGAGGTACAGGGTGCTGCTCAACATCCACAAGCGATGATGCTGAGCCAAAAAAACCCTCCATGGGCTCAACGCCTGCACAGCCCGACCTATGTGAGAGATAGATGGTCGTCCGAGTCTGGCTCATCCTGGAAAGGAGGACGTGGCACAGTAGCCTGGCCACGCCTAGCCGCAGCTTGCCCCTCGTCGGCAGCAAGTCTGCCGGACGGGTGACCCTCGTTCTGTGTGGCGATGTGACATAGGTCTGCATGCAGAACCTCACGTGATACACGTGCTTCCTCTTGCAAGGTAGCACGTGTAACACGGAGTTCCTCCTGCAAGGCCTGGCTGGACAACCGCTGCACCTCCCGGTAAGCCTGTAGCTCAGCCAAGATGGTACGCTCAAGCTGTGCAAACCTCTCCTCTGCCTGCTGCCTCTGGGACATCATGAGGACACCCAGAGTGGATTTGAGGGAAGCATACTCCTCCCTAAGGGCATCCATGTGCGCCTCTACGTGAGCAGCAATTGCTTGACGCAGAGACGACATTTCAGCCTGGCGTGCCCTGTCTGAGGCCGCCATGCCCAGCCTGAGCGAGCGGGCCGTGGACCGTGCCGCCTGCTGCTGGAAAAGCACCTGCCTAGCAGGGGGGAGCACAGATCGGGTCACACGCTCCATGCTCTCAGCGATGTTCTTCATTGCTGCTCCCTGCCGTTCTGAATTGGCAGTCATGTCTTGCTCCCACTCAGTATACTGCGGTTGCGCGCGGCAACCGCGTTGCCGGGCTTGACCCCTGCGGGACCCAAGGACCGGGGGTTGTAAGAGGATTCAATTCAGCACTACAGCCAAGTTAACGCCTAGTCTAGAATACTGAATGAAAACCCTTATTGATATATCTTTAGGTCCAGTTCATGCGTTCTGGATGACTACCCTTGTATAACACCCCTCTCTTGGAATCCCCCTGACCCCACTGAGCCAAGAAGTAATTCTGTTTTGCAAGTTTAAAAGGTTTATTTGATAAATTAAAATATATATCACACTTTTTAATAAATTAATAATTGAATATCACACTTAATCTGATATGGTAAATATTAACAACGGAGAATCTGGCACTAGCACACTTCTTTAATCACTAATGAGTTGACATGAAATGGATAAGGTAGCACACTGGTAAATAGGAACAAAAGTATAATGTGGTAGAGGATGCTTTATGTAGGCTCAGGTGGATGCAATATTCAATGAATGCAGTACTGAAAATACGCAATATGATTTCAACCAAACAATGTAATCACTTTTCTCTGGCTACTCCCCTCCCCTCCTTGATGCAAGGCAAGGAAATGGAAGGAAAACACACAGTTCTCAGAAATGCAATCAACTGTAATTCAGTTCAATCCAGCAAGCTTAAACAGAAGTTTGAAAACACAGGCAAATGCTTTGATAGGTGCTAGCAATGAATGAGAAATATGCTGGAAACGCTCTTAATTCCCTTTTAGAGGTTCAGGATGAGTGGTATCTAGTTAATATTAGTCCAGGCTCACACTAGCAATGATGCCGGGATAGTTAGCAGGTTAAACGAATTTCTGGCAAATGAAATCAGGCAGCAGCAGTTTTTTTACATGTGAAGAAATTGCAAATCGCGGCAAAATTCGCGGATGCGCCGAGCGCTATTACAAAGGAACCGCAAGGACTATCTCTACCGTTTTGGGGTCCTAGGAAAGCCTGGGATCTCAGCTTCCAAATGAAAGTTATTGCAAGTCTCTAGCCCAAACGGTTGCGGAGATATGAGTAATTTAGTAAAGGTCGTTTTTGGTTTTGTAAATTTTAAACGCACACTTTTTCAAAATGACAAATTTTACTAGAAATGACAGGTGACAGATAGGAGGCAGTTCTACTTAGGTTAAATAGATTGAATTAGATGAATTTAAACTAAGAGATGTGTTCTGAGTTTTGCCAAGTACTCACAAGAGATTTTGAACAGGAAAGCGACTTGGTCACGATCTTCAGTCTGGTCAGGTCTTTCCGGATTCTGCTCACAGCGCCTGGTCTGGTCTCGGCTAGGCACAGCACTGCTTTCTCTCTGGTCTGGTCTCTGCTAGGCACAGCACTGCTTTCTCTCTGGTCTGGTCTCTGCTCTGGATAGATTGAAGTCTCTAGTTTGGCTTTCTGGAGTTTGATGGAGGTAAGTATGGATTTTTCCGGCAGCCACTTTTTACGACGTCTGTAATAAAAACCTTTGCCTGAGTGGAGAGGGCTTTGTTCACTCTCTGGCAGAGCACAGGAAATTCAATTATCAGATAGATGGCATATCCTTAGTATGGGCAGCAAAAGGAACATTGGCCTGGGAACATAGTTGTGACTCAAGTTTCACTCCTGATGGGATCCGTTGCTAGGCAAAATCAAGTTCCTTAAGCCAGACCTTCAGCTAACTTTTTGTTGCTATTAAAATAACTTGTAATTTTACACATGCAGCTAGAATGCTGATTCTAAGTGCAAAACTATGACATTTCAACAGTTACAAAGGCATGTGACACCAAACATAGGTCACTCATTTAATTTAACATTTTCGATTTTGGTGGTTTTAAATCCAGTTGCAGTTAGGCTTAAGCTGCTGACTCCATAGCATTTTTGTTATAAGCATTGTTTTTGGGCTCTTCATTTCCCAGATTTTGTAGGCACACAAAACTCCATTCTGCCAAATGTCTGCTGGTGTTCAGTGAATATTTTGCACATGTTGCAAGGTTTGAAATAGGCATTTTGCTTGCCTTCAGAAAAACACACAGTGGGTTTTAAAACGCCGGCTTTTGGATAGTGGTGAGTACTGGTACTGCACCCATTTTTGGGATTTTCTTGGATTAATGCATTCTAAACAGGAATGGTTCTTACATGGTAGTAAATCCTTGCTTAACATTGTTTTGATGGGGCTCCTTACAGTAAGATGGTTAGGTGGAACCCCACAAAAAGGGTTGAATCTTTAAAGTGGTCCAATGAGTCACGATTTCAGCAACTTTTTGACATCAGTAAAAGTGGATTTTGTTAACAAAGACCTTTCTTTACCCTGGTGGGTGGCAAGTTAGGTAACCATTTTGGTGTGCGCACAACTGCGCAGCTTTCCTGGATTTCGGCGCACATGTGGGTTTTCCGCCATCTTGAATTTCCTAAGCCCACAGCACCAAATGTTGTAGCAGGGTAGCTTAAACGTGGGTCAGGACACCCTACAGGGTCCTCGCTGTGTTGGCACCGCCCGCGGCTGCACGACTACATGCCCCCATCGACGTGATGTCCCAGGCACATCAGTGACTGGTGTGGAGAGTGACCCTGCGTCCCGATCCACCACGGGCGGAGGAACCAAGACTGTCTGATCCCTCAGTGCAGGTGTCGCAGACAGAGGAGTGTCCACATCAGAATCACTCACCCCTGACACATGTACTTGATGCTCATCCAACTCAACATGGACGTCAGAGTCGTCATCAAGGCTGGACTCATAGGCAGCCAGAGACAAGATGGACTGTAGCACTTGGGGGTTTTCGTGGCCTACCACCCCACGACCCCCACTAGTGCCGGGTTGATGTAGTGGTAACAACCCTATGTCTGGCATGACAACACCATCCTCCGCCTCCATTGCGTCATCACCTGAAAAATAGAGAGAAAAAAGGTCACTACACATGTCAGAAGCACACAACACACACACACACCGACAGCAAATGCATCAGGCAGACATGTGACACACAACATATAACCTGGCATGCATGCTGGGTCAACTTTGAATTGCTTCTGTGATCAGACCTGTTGAAAGGTGGCAGTTTCCATGGAAGTGGGTCTATGCAGTGCAGAAAATGTATACGCCACTCACTACCTACATGTACAAGGTGCCAGGAAATGTGAAGGCAGTGCAATGTCAAATTCAGACATCACGTGCATTGTGCATTCAATGTGTACCATATCTAGAAGCCAAGCACCCCTCCACCCCAGTACCAAAGCAGGGATGCCTAGCATGGTATCAAAAGGCTGACCATACACCTGTGTATTGACAGGCAGTGTTGACTGGCATCAACAGCTCAATGTGATTCAAGTGACAACACTGCAAATGATGCTGGGACAGTAAGCAGGACACATGATGAAAACTCTGGATGCCGCCCATGTGTGAAGAAGACACAACAACAGTTGGACAGAGTCATTGGCCATTGAACAGGCTGAGGCCTGTGAGCCACACAGATTGTCAGACCCTAACCATGTGTGCAATGCAGGACTGAGTCACAGTTGACATGGGAAGGCTGATGAGATGGCAGGCAATATATGTAACCAAGGACTTGTATTACAGTGGTCATCCAGTCAAGGACACATAGGGGCATGCGTGCAATGCACATGGAGCATGAATGGGCACTCATGTCCCTACGGGACATCTGACCTATGCACAGTACAAGTGAGATACCCTGCATCAAGTACTAAGGCTGTACCACACGGCATATGTCTGGCAGATTCTACGCTGGAAATTAGCATCTACACAGGACGCATTAACAAGAAAATACACATTGGCAAGATTGAAGAACACCAGTACAAAGGTGGAACTGGGGTGCAGAGTGGTGGAGGAGGGGCAAGGGAGCATGTCTACATGGAGTCCCTGCATGCAGGCAAAGGAGACATGCATGACGGAAGCATTGCATTACTTACACATCAGAACCATGTACACATCACATGTAGTGGCAATCATGCACAATACATCCCACAAGTGAAACACACATGTCCTCAACAAACACGCATCAACACTCACTGGACTGGGCATCAAAGTCCAGCATCTCTCCCACTCCTTCGACCAATTCAGGTGGTATGAACTCCGCAACGAGTGCCTCTTCCTCCTCTGGTGCAGGCCCACCGCCAGTCACCAGAGTCAAGTTGTAATTAGAGGCACGCTTAGCCTTAGTGCTGCGTTTGATGTTATTCCAACGCTTTTTGCACTCTTGCGCCATGCGCACCTCATGGCCGAATGAACTGACATGTTCCGCAACATGCTTCCAGTGGGTGTCACGTTGGGCAGCCGTAGTCTGACTATTGGCACCCACTAGAATGTCACGGCTGTGGCCCCGCACGTAGTCCATGAGGAAGTCCAGTTCCTGCTTGCAGAAAGGCTTCTTCCTCGACGTGCAGGAGGTCGTGGCTGTGTGTGGGGTCCCAGCCTGTGCTGCAGGTGCAACCTTCCTCCTCTTGGACTGTGGCGCAGACCCTGGCTGGCTAATGCCGCCCTGACCAGTATGGCTAGTGGGTTCGGTGGATTGAGCCAAGGGAGTGGCAGGTGGAGGGACAACCAAAGGCCTGACTTGTGTCAGTGGCAGCTGGGTGCCCTCTAATGGACCCTGCGCAGCAACATCAGCTGTGGCAGGGTCATTGACCACAACGGTCCTGGTTGGCAGACTCACAACCGGGGTGTTGTTGGGTCCATCTGCCCCTGCACTTGCCAACACCCGGCTGTTCGGGGCAGCAGATGACATGACTGCCCCAGGGACACGTGTCTTGGTCTGAGCAGCCCGGCCTGCCCCTATGGTTTCTCTCCTGGCCTGTTGGAGATCTACCAAGGGCTCCTCAAGTGCCAACGCAGCCTGCGCTGGCAGACCCTGAGCCTGGGTGGCGATGTCCACAGCTGCACCTGCAGCTACCACTACCCTTGGGCCCGTGGCAGTCGATGGAACAGACTGCCGGGTCACACGGGCGCCAGTGCCAGATGCAGAAGCTGCATCCCCCAGAACCACAGGGGGTGGTGGCATGACTGCACTGACACATGGCACAACATTGTGCTCAAGTGGCACACCCCTGCCTCTTCCCCCTCTGTGGCCGCCCTGGACACCCTGGAGTCCCCCTACTCCCTGGTCACCACGGCCATGTCCCGACCACGCCCGCCACGAGGAGTACGCCCAGCTGAGGCGCCCCTCACCTTTGGTGGCCTCCCAACCATGGCACAGATGTAGTAGTGCCGGCACAGATGGAGTGGTGCCAATGGGAGGTGTACACCACAAATGACCTGGGCAATTGGGGCGAAGGCGCGTGGGAAGCAAGATGTTAACAGCCCCCCTGCACCTGCAAGGCTGTATGTGACCCCGGTGATGTAGTGACGGGTCACGCAACGCTCAGGCACACCAAAACTGCAGTAAAACCGTGCACGCAACCCTGCAGCCTACGTGCATGGATTCAACCTCCCGCAGTACGTGGTGGCACCCAGTAACACGAATAACGCGTACGCGTGGGACACGCAGGCTACTATGACATCGAAAATGGGTGCGATACACAGGGGCACCGCAGTGGGAAAAAGAGCGTGTGCGACTCACCGTCTGACTAGCACGATGCAGAAAAACACGCGTAGCCAATACCCCCGCCAAAAGAAGGGATACGTCCTTGATAGCTGTGAAGTTGTGATGGCGTGCGAAACAACAGGAAGCAGCAACACACGTCGGTCTCCACGAAAGGCACGTACAGCGAACTGCTGGCCCTGCTCACCTTTAACCCGTGCTGAGGGAAACGCCCGCGCGCGTCACGTCACTTACACGCATGGGCCCTTTCCTCGGATTACACGCGGACGTACAGTTTTTCACGCGCGCTGAAATGCCCATGCATGCCTGCGCGCGTCACGTCACCGGGGCGCTTGCGCTTGACGGGCCTTCTGTCCAATGAAATTGCGTATGCGTGCAGACACGCTTACGCGCTAAGGGCCTTTCCTCGAATTACACGCTGATGTGCAAAATGTTCACGTGCCAAATCACTCCGTATCAAGCTGGCCACGCGTAAGCACACGGAAGACCACGCTCCTGCCCAGAAGGCCGAATTACTGCCCCCCAGAGCCCCGAGCACGCTCCCACCTGCCATCTGCTGCTGCCTGACTGCCTGCTGCCCACGTGCCCTGCCATTTGCTGCCTGCACATCAGCCAGGGGTGCTGTTGCTGTGACCACCCCTGCTGGAACCGAAGACTCCCGACTGGGATTCCATCGCTCCACAGCCCAGCCCCAGGACCCAGTTGCCCACCCACTCCTGCCTCTGGGGTTGTCATGTCGGGCACTGCAAAATCTGGCACCACTGACAACCCCCGGCCAGAGAGGCAGAGGGGCACCAGCTTCAGTGCCAGGGAAGTTGGTATCCTGGTGGAGCAAGTCCTGGGGCAGTATGATGCCCTCTTCAGAAGTTCCCGCGCCGACAAGGAAGGACGGACTCGGATCTGGACGGACATCGTGACTGCCATCAACACGGAGGGGGTGGCAGTCCGCGACTTCCAACATGTCAAGAAGTGCTGGGAGGACTTCAGGTCCAGGACCCTGAACAAGGCCCGGCGCCTCTTGAAGGCAGCGGATGCTAAGGGGCGCCGGGGCCAATTGTCGGAAGATCAGATGAGGGTCCTGGAATGCATATCCCCAGCGCTCCACGTCCAGGTCCTTGAGAGGCAGACCCATCTGGAGTAGAGCGGTAAGTGTACATGCCTCCTGATTGTGAGCTGTGCGTGTGGTGATGTTTCAGTAGTGTGCAGGTTGCACATCTGTTTGTATGGGGTCGAGTATGGGTGGGGGTGTACAGGGCCGTGAGGCTAACACATGCGAGGGCTGTAATGTGTGAGACATGGATGGTGCTTGTGTGTGTAGGCTTGCATGCCAAATGCAGTTGTGTGGGCACACATGTTTGGATGAATGTGTATGTAAGTGGACATGTTCGTGATGTCACGCATGTATGTTGTTTTCAGCTGCATGTATCAGCACTGTGTACATGTGCATTTGTGTGTATTTGACAAGGGTGCAACAGTGATGAAACATGGATGCATGTGACAGCAGGATGTGGAAGCCTGATTGGCAGATGTGACATGGATGCCCATCTGAACGCTGCGACACTTGGGATAGGTGTACACATGCATGCAAGTGTGGTGGTGTGTGTACATGTGTAGTGCACTTCCTGTGTTGCATGTGATGTCTGGCTCAGCTTTGCCTGCTCATGCTGTTGTATGTGTATGGATGGTGCTGGCAGTTGCGATATGGCTGTGGTATGGCTCATGTGTGCGAGTTGAAATGACATGTGTGTTGGGGATTGTGATGGCATGTCTGAGGTTTGCCAATGCCACTCATGTACAACTGTCATATTTGTATGTGTCCATTGTACAGTGCCCTGATGCCTGTGTTTTATTTCTCCCTGTCTGCAGCGTCAACTGATGAAGAGGGCAGAGAAGGTGCTGTGGAGCACAGCGGCGGGGATCCCACCGCCAGCCGGAGACGCAAGGCCCGGCTCCCCTCCCAGGTTGTGATCTCGTCGGGGAGTGAGGAGTCCGGTGCCGCGTCCCAGGCCGCAGCTGCCGGGGGGAGGTCCAAGAGGCGGAGGTTGGAGTTGGACTCCTCGGCAGCAGAAGAGGCAGCTGGGACCCCACAGGGCCCAACGGGGGAAGATGGCACGGAGTCATCCAGGTTTGTGGGGGGTTTGGTGGAGGAGGAGGCCATGCAAGCAACAGAGACGAGGTCTGGAGGTGGGGATTCCACTGGCGCTAGTGGTGCAGTGCAGGACCAGGGACAGGAGGCAGCACAGGCCGCCGCGGAGGTGCCTGTGTGCAATCCTGTCCCTGATCCTGTCCCTGCATCATCTTGCACCAGCAGGGATGCCTACGTCCAGACTCGTTTTCAGGCAGGGGACGAGCTCACGACAACTGGCCTTCCTCTGCCTGCGGACGTGGCTATCCGGGTCCGGGTTGAGCCTGTCCTGACTGGTGTGGCGTTGCGTCAACAGGCAATGCGAGGTGACCTGCAGTCTTTTCATGAGGAGACTGCACGTCATCTCGAATGGCTCGTTGACCGCGTTGGCCTACTGGGACAGGTCACCCAGGCCGGATTTCTCCGTTTGATGGGGCTTGCTGCGACCCCCTCCTCAACTGAACCCCCTATGCGCCAGTCGTCCTCCGTGCCATCTTCCCACCCATCAGTCACCTGGGTGCCCTGTGGAGCTGCCTCTGACGGTGCGGCCAGGCTGGTGGAGGAGGCATCCCTGCCACAGTCGGGAGTCGGACGTCCAGCAGGGGTGGCCACATCAACGACTGCACCCCAGCCAGCGGAGGATGTGCAGGCAGCAGGAGGCAGTGCAAGGGCAGAGGCACAGCAGCAACGTGCTGGGAGCCATGAAGGCTCGGGGCCTTCAACATCGGAGGGGCAGGCATCGGCCGGAGGGCAGGAGGACCCAGGACAGAAAGTGTCTTCCGTGTGGCAGCGGTTGGGCCACGCCATAGATGCGGAGCGGCAGCGGGCGGAAGAGGCACGGCTCACGATGGTCAGGGCAGAGAACTCCATGCGGAGGGCCCTGAGGCGGGCCGAGTGCCTCGAGGCAATCCGCAGGGGGTTGGAGGTGGACACGTCGACAGCCCTGCGGACCCTCGGGGCCATGGAGGAGGACCGCCTCCGGGACATTGAGCAGGAGTTCGATGATGCCCTGGCCCGGGACATCCAAAAGTGAGCCGTCGGACTAGCCCGCTGCCCTTGTACATAGTTATGTAGTTAGTGTTAGGTTTCCTTTGTTTTTGCCTTTTTTTTGGACCTTTTGGACAATGGGACATATTTTTGTATATAGTTTTTTTTATTAGGTAGTGTTGTTAGATAGGTTTCATTTCTTTTGTTGGGATCATGGACCCTGGCTTGCTCATCTGTACATAGTTCACTGTTGGATTTTCTTTTTATTTTACAATTTACCCATGGAGCAATGGCTTTCAATTATAATTTTCCTTTGGATTTTCTTTTGTGGACTGTGACTTTGGACACCATTCCTTTGGATTATGATTTTTGGTTTTGCATTTTTTCACGGACATGCTTCTTTTTATTTTTTTACATTCCCATTTCTGTTTGTTTATTTTTGATTCAATTTATGTTTCCTTTAATACATATTTTTAGATCAAACTTCAAAGTGTAGTATCATCTCATTGGTTTCATGCATATCATGATATGGGTTTTGAGATTCACTGACACCCATTGGGTGTATGTGAGGGACATGTGTTCGTTTCCAAACTTGCAATTGGTGTTCTATCATGTTATTGCCATTTCTAAGTGGGTGGATGCAATACTCGGGTAGGTGTTTGGCATTTGGAGGCTGACCATAGGGACCAGGGATCTAGATTGTGATGACATGTTGGCTGGGGAACATGAGTTGGGGCCTGGTGGAGGGTGCACCACAGTGCTGGGGGTGGGGGTGATGGGAGACATGAGTTGGGGCCTGGTGGAGGGTGCAACACAGTGCTGGGGGGTGGGGGTGATGGGAGACATGAGTTGGGGCCTGGTGGAGGGTGCACCACAGTGCTGGGGGGTGGGGGTGCAGGGGAACATGAGTTGGGGGGTTGCCAGTGAATTCGTCGAAAAAATTGGTCGACCAGACAAATGGTCGAATCAAATTGGTCGAAAACCATTTCGTCGAATTTTTTTTTTTTCTATTTTAACCCTTTTTTTTTTTTTTTTTTGGGGGGGACCCCCCCAACCCCCTTTTTTTCTCTAAAAACCCATTTTTTAACAAAACGAAAACACAAAAATAAATATATAAATAAAAAAAAATTTTCGACGAAATGGTTTTCGACCAAATTGCGTCGACCAAATTGCAGTCGACCAGTTTTTTTTCGACGAGTTGACTGGACACCGAGTTGGGGCCTGGTGGAGGGTACACCACAGTGCTGGGGGGTGGGGGTGCAGGGGAACATGAGTTGGACATGAGTGGGGGCCTGCTGGGAGGTGCCCCACAGTGCTGGGGGGTGGGGGTGCAGGGGAACATGAGTTGGACATGAGTGGGGGCCTGCTGGCAGGTGCCCCACAGTGCTGGGGGGTGGGGGTGCGGGGGAACATGAGTGGGAGCCTGGTGGAGGGTGCACCACAGTGCTGGGGGGTGCGGGTGCAGGGGAACATGAGTGGGTGCCTGGTGGAGGGTGCACCACAGTGCTGGGGGGTGGGGGTGATGGGAGACATGAGTTGGGGCCTGGTGGAGGGTGCACCACAGTGCTGTGGGGTGGGGGTGATGGGAGACATGAGTTTGGGCCTGGTGGAGGGTGCACCACAGTGCTGGGGGGTGGGGGTGCAGGGGAACATGAGTTGGACATGAGTGGGGGCCTGCTGGCAGGTGCCCCACAGTGCTGGGGGGTGGGGGTGCAGGGGAACATGAGTTGGACATGAGTGGAGGCCTGCTGGCAGGTGCCCCACAGTGCTGGGGGGTGGGGGTGCAGGGGAACATGAGTGGGTGCCTGGTGGAGGGTGCACCACAATGCTGGGGGGTGGGGGTGCAGGGGAACATGAGTGGGTGCCTGGTGGAGGGTGCACCACAGTGCTGGGGGGTGGGGGTGATGGGAGACATGAGATGGGGCCTGGTGGAGGGTGCACCACAGTGCTGGGGGGTGGGGGTGATGGGAGACATGAGTTGGGGCCTGGTGGAGGGTGCACCACAATGCTGGGGCGTGGGGGTGCAGGGGAACATGAGTTGGACATGAGTGGGGGCCTGCGACAGGTGCCGCACAGTGCTGGGGGGTGGGGGTGCAGGGGAACATGAGTTGGACATGAGTGGGGGCCTGCTGGCAGGTGCCCCACAGTGCTGGGGGGTGGGGGTGCGGGGGAACATGAGTGGGAGCCTGGTGGAGGGTGTACCACAGTGCTGGGGGGTGGGGGTGCAGGGGAACATGAGTGGGTGCCTGGTGGAGGGTGCACCACAGTGCTGGGGGGTGGGGGTGATGGGAGACATGAGTTGGGGCCTGGTGGAGGGTGCACCACAGTGCTGTGGGGTGGGGGTGATGGGAGACATGAGTTGGGGCCTGGTGGAGGGTGCACCACAGTGCTGGGGGGTGGGGGTGCAGGGGAACATGAGTTGGACATGAGTGGGGGCCTGCTGGCAGGTGCCCCACAGTGCTGGGGGGTGGGGGTGCAGGGGAACATGAGTTGGACATGAGTGGAGGCCTGCTGGCAGGTGCCCCACAGTGCTGGGGGTGGGGGTGCAGGCGAACATGAGTGGGTGCCTGGTGGAGGGTGCACCACAGTGCTGGGGGGTGGGGGTGCAGGGGAACATGAGTTGGGTCCTGGTGGAGGGTGCACCACAGTGCTGGGGTGTGGGGGTGCAGGGGAACATGAGTTGGACATGAGTGGGGGCCTGCTGGCAGGTGCCCCACAGTGCTGGGGGGTGGGGGAGCAGGAGAACATGAGTGGAAGCCTGGTGGAGGGTGCACCACAATGCTGGGGGGTGGGGGTGCAGGGGAACATGAGTGGGTGCCTGGTGGAGGGTGCACCACAGTGCTGGGGGGTGGGGGTGATGGGAGACATGAGATGGGGCCTGGTGGAGGGTGCACCACAGTGCTGGGGGGTGGGGGTGATGGGAGACATGAGTTGGGGCCTGGTGGAGGGTGCACCACAATGCTGGGGCGTGGGGGTGCAGGGGAACATGAGTTGGACATGAGTGGGGGCCTGCGACAGGTGCCGCACAGTGCTGGGGGGTGGGGGTGCAGGGGAACATGAGTTGGACATGAGTGGGGGCCTGCTGGCAGGTGCCCCACAGTGCTGGGGGGTGGGGGTGCGGGGGAACATGAGTGGGAGCCTGGTGGAGGGTGTACCACAGTGCTGGGGGGTGGGGGTGCAGGGGAACATGAGTGGGTGCCTGGTGGAGGGTGCACCACAGTGCTGGGGGGTGGGGGTGATGGGAGACATGAGTTGGGGCCTGGTGGAGGGTGCACCACAGTGCTGTGGGGTGGGGGTGATGGGAGACATGAGTTGGGGCCTGGTGGAGGGTGCACCACAGTGCTGGGGGGTGGGGGTGCAGGGGAACATGAGTTGGACATGAGTGGGGGCCTGCTGGCAGGTGCCCCACAGTGCTGGGGGGTGGGGGTGCAGGGGAACATGAGTTGGACATGAGTGGAGGCCTGCTGGCAGGTGCCCCACAGTGCTGGGGGTGGGGGTGCAGGGGAACATGAGTGGGTGCCTGGTGGAGGGTGCACCACAGTGCTGGGGGGTGGGGGTGCAGGGGAACATGAGTTGGGTCCTGGTGGAGGGTGCACCACAGTGCTGGGGGGGTGGGGGTGCAGGGGAACATGAGTTGGACATGAGTGGGGGCCTGCTGGCAGGTGCCCCACAGTGCTGGGGGGTGGGGGAGCAGGAGAACATGAGTGGAAGCCTGGTGGAGGGTGCACCACAATGCTGGGGGGTGGGGGTGCAGGGGAACATGAGTGGGTGCCTGGTGGAGGGTGAACCACAGTGCTGGGGGGTGGGGGTGATGGGAGACATGAGATGGGGCCTGGTGGAGGGTGCACCACAGTGCTGGGGGGTGGGGGTGATGGGAGACATGAGTTGGGGCCTGGTGGAGAGTGCACCACAATGCTGGGGCGTGGGGGTGCAGGGGAACATGAGTTGGACATGAGTGGGGGCCTGCGACAGGTGCCGCACAGTGCTGGGGGGTGGGGGTGCAGGGGAACATGAGTTGGGTCCTGGTGGAGGGTGCACCACAGTGCTGGGGGGTGGGGGTGCAGGGGAACATGAGTTGGACATGAGTGGGGGCCTGCTGGCAGGTGCCCCACAGTGCTGGGGGGTGGGGGTGCAGGGGAACATGAGTGGAAGCCTGGTGGAGGGTGCACCACAATGCTGGGGGGTGGGGGTGCAGGGGAACATGAGTGGGTGCCTGGTGGAGGGTGCACCACAGTGCTGGGGGGTGGGGGTGATGGGAGACATGAGATGGGGCCTGGTGGAGGGTGCACCACAGTGCTGGGGGGTGGGGGTGATGGGAGACATGAGTTGGGGCCTGGTGGAGGGTGCACCACAATGCTGGGGCGTGGGGGTGCAGGGGAACATGAGTTGGACATGAGTGGGGGCCTGCGACAGGTGCCGCACAGTGCTGGGGGGTGGGGGTGCAGGGGAACATGAGTTGGACATGAGTGGGGGCCTGCTGGCAGGTGCCCCACAGTGCTGGGGGGTGGGGGTGCGGGGGAACATGAGTGGGAGCCTGGTGGAGGGTGCACCACAGTGCTGGGGGGTGGGGGTGCAGGGGAACATGAGTGGGTGCCTGGTGGAGGGTGCACCACAGTGCTGGGGGGTGGGGGTGATGGGAGACATGAGTTGGGGCCTGGTGGAGGGTGCACCACAGTGCTGTGGGGTGGGGGTGATGGGAGACATGAGTTGGGGCCTGGTGGAGGGTGCACCACAGTGCTGGGGGGTGGGGGTGCAGGGGAACATGAGTTGGACATGAGTGGGGGCCTGCTGGCAGGTGCCCCACAGTGCTGGGGGTGGGGGTGCAGGGGAACATGAGTTGGACATGAGTGGAGGCCTGCTGGCAGGTGCCCCACAGTGCTGGGGGTGGGGGTGCAGGGGAACATGAGTATGTGCCTGGTGGAGGGTGCACCACAGTGCTGGGGGGTGGGGGTGCAGGGGAACATGAGTTGGGTCTTGGTGGAGGGTGCACCACAGTGCTGGGGGGTGGGGGTGCAGGGGAACATGAGTTGGACATGAGTGGGGGCCTGCTGGCAGGTGCCCCACAGTGCTGGGGGGTGGGGGAGCAGGAGAACATGAGTGGAAGCCTGGTGGAGGGTGCACCACAATGCTGGGGGGTGGGGGTGCAGGGGAACATGAGTGGGTGCCTGGTGGAGGGTGAACCACAGTGCTGGGGGGTGGGGGTGATTGGAGACATGAGATGGGGCCTGGTGGAGGGTGCACCACAGTGCTGGGGGGTGGGGGTGATGGGAGACATGAGTTGGGGCCTGGTGGAGAGTGCACCACAATGCTGGGGCGTGGGGGTGCAGGGGAACATGAGTTGGACATGAGTGGGGGCCTGCGACAGGTGCCGCACAGTGCTGGGGGGTGGGGGTGCAGGGGAACATGAGTTGGACATGAGTGGGGGCCTGCTGGCAGGTGCCCCAAAGTGCTGGGGGGTGGGGGTGCAGGGGAACATGAGTGGGTGCCTGGTGGAGGGTGCACCACAGTGTTGGGGGGTGGGGGTGCAGGGGAACATGAGTGGGTGCCTGGTGGAGGGTGCACCACAGTGCTGGGGGGTGGGGGTGCAGGGGAACATGAGTTGGACATGAGTGGGGGCCTGCTGGCAGGTGCCCCACAGTGCTGGGGGGTGGGGGTGCAGGGGAACATGAGTTGGACATGAGTGGGGGCCTGCTGGCAGGTGCCCCACAGTGCTGGGGGGTGGGGGTGCAGGGGAACATGAGTGGGAGCCTGGTGGAGGGTGCACCACAGTGCTGGGGGGTGGGGGTGCAGGGGAACATGAGTGGGTGCCTGGTGGAAGGTGCACCACAGTGCTGGAGGGTGGGGGTGCAGGGGAACATGAGTTGGGGTCTGGTGGAGGGTGCACCACAGTGCTGCGGGGTGGGGGTGCAGGGGAACATGAGTTGGACATGAGTGGGGGCCTGCTGGCAGGTGCCCCACAGTGCTGGGGGGTGGGGGTGCAGGGGAACATGAGTTGGACATGAGTGGGGGCCTGGTGGAGGGTGCACCGCAGAGCTGGCGGGTGGGGGTGCAGGGGAGCATGAGTTGGGGCCTGGTGGAGGGTGCACCACAGTGCTGGGGGGTGGGGGTGCAGGGGAACATGAGTTGGGGCCTGGTGGAGGGTGCACCAGAGTGCTGGGGGCTGGGGGTGCAGGGGAACATGAGTTGGACATGAGTGGGGGCCTGCTGGCAGGTGCCCCACAGTGCTGGGGGGTGGGGGTGCAGGGGAACATGAGTTGGACATGCGTGGGGGCCTGCTGGCAGGTGCCCCACAGTGCTGGGAAGTGGGGGTGCAGGGGAACATGAGTGGGAGCCTGGTGGAGGGTGCACCACAGTGCTGGGGGGTGGGGGTGCAGGGGAACATGACAGGGTGCCTGGTGGAGGGTGCACCACAGTGCTGGGGGGTGGGGGTGATGGGAGACATGAGTTGGGGCCTGGTGGAGGGTGCACCACAGTGCTGGGGGGTGGAGGTGCAGGGGAACATGAGTTGGGGCCTGGTGGAGGGTGCACCACAATGCTGGGGGGTGGGGGTGCAGGGGAACATGAGTTGGACATGAGTGGGGGCCTGCTGGCAGGTGCCCCACAGTGCTGGGGGGTGGGGGTGCAGGGGAACATGAGTTGGACATGAGTGGGGGCCTGGTGGAGGGTGCACCACAGTGCTGGGGGGTGGGGGTGCAGGGGAACATGGGTTGGGACCTGGTGGAGGGTGCACCACAGTGCTGGGGGCTGGGGGTGCAGGGGGACATGAGTTGGGGCCTGGTGGAGGGTGCATCACAGTGCTGGGGGGTGGGGGTGCAGGGGGACGAGTGGGGGTGCAGGCTAGTCCCCCGTGGTGTGGGCTGCCTGCAGGGGGCGTGGAGGTTGTGGAGCGAACACCTGGGAGGACCCACACGGCCAATTCACGTGTAGTACTCCATGGAACCCCTGAATTACACGTACACTGCTGATGTCGCGTGTGAAACTTCCCGCGCACCCCAAGATACACGTAGCCAGGACATTCGCGTGTGGAACTTCCAGCGCACCCCTGAAATACAAGTACCCTGCTGATATCGCGTGTGAAACTTCCCGCGCACCCCAAGATACACGTAGCCAGGACATTCGCGTGTGGAACTTCCAGCGCACCCCTGAAATACACGTACCCTGCTGATATCGCGTGTGAAACTTCCCGCGCACCCCAAGATACACGTAGCCAGGACATTTGCGTGTGGAACTTCCCGCGCACCCCTGATATACACGTAACCTGCTGAATTCACGTGTGAAACTTCCCGCGCACCCCTGATGTACACGTACCCTGATGGAATCGCGTGTGGAACTTCCAGCGCACCCCTGAAATACACGTACCCAGCTGAAATGACGTGAGGTACTTCCCGCGCACCCCAGTGATACACGTAGCCCGCTTGCCGTGCTGGTACAGGGTTAGCGCAGCCCTTTGCACTGGATTGGGGATTTTGATGGCTTTTCCCTGCGCGATAGGCGTACTTGGGGGCGTAACTGGCGCTTCTGCAGGGTCGCTGCGCCACTGTGTGCCACGGCTGGTTTTGGTAGCTGGAATCCATGAATACGCTGTGCGCGGAAATGGATTTTAGCGCACGCGGCTGGCGCAGGGATTCGCACGCGCACACTGTGCGCCAGCCGCGTGCGCCACTTGTGCGCTGAATCGATGAATTACCCCCTATGTGTAACACAATGAATATACTAGAGAAAGAAGTGAGCATACATCAAAACAAATAGCTAGTTCACTGGATGGGTGCATGTCAGTCAGGCCGCAGAACGGGGAACAAACAATGTGTCCAAATATTACAGTCTGTGAAATTCCACCAAATGCCTCACTATCTGACTAAACATATAACCCAACAGATGAAAAGGCCACATCGACCTAATCATGGGCTCAGGGGACTATGTAAAGTAACATTCAAATCATTATGACTACACAGCTGCGTAACTGGGTCCATAAATGCTTCACAGGGGGCTATATGTTTCAGAGGCAAAGGTCGTAGTGCTCTGCCTTCCTCAGGGCCCACACAGGAACCCCAGAGAAACAAATATAAAATAAAATAGTAAGATCACTATGCTTAACTTAACTAGATAAAAGCGTAGTGAAGTTTGCTAGTTTGCAAACCAGAATATCACACCAATATCACACCAATGGACTACCTTTGTGACACCTCCACCAGAAAAGAGAAAAAGACACCATTACCAAAGTAAAATCAGAGTCTTGTGATTCATTTCTCTACCAAGCAGGTGAGGTGCCACCCATACCCAGTGGATTCGCTCATAATTGTTCAGGGGATGTTTCCCCAGAGTAGTTTCAAAAACGGAAACAGAGGACTCCCTTCTAATGTTCATGTATACTGCACACCATGCGCAGAACACATAACTTGGTTCGTACATAGTGAGATAATTCACTAAGGGAACTGAGTCATAAAAGGACTCATGCAGGTAAGTAAAGACAGACATACTTAACTGTATTGGGACGGTAATAGAACTTATCTATAGTGTTAGATTAACAATATTGGCGTTGGGGGACAAATCAGCCCACAGTTATGCTGGTTCCTCTGTCGCTTCAAGAGAAGCTGTGCCTCAGGGACTGCTTCCCAGGTATTCGCTAGGAGAAAGAGAGAAAGGGAACTAAAGCTGATGTATAAGCTGTATATGCACAACAGCCTCTTAGTGTCAGTAGATGGCCAATATATATTGGCAGACTGACCGGTCTGTTAGAGGTGTTTTCCTGGACAGTCTGACGGCTCTGTGTTAGGTTCCAATGGTAACCACTCCCAGACTCGTGCTTCCTATGTGATCGTGTTAGAGAGGTAAAGAGAAAGGAAGTGCTGCTATGCTATTTGTATAATCGCCACATCCTTAGCGTGGCAATCGGCGGCCACTATATGTTAGCCGCACTCACCTGCTGTGGGAAGTAATTTTCCGAGTGTCTGTGCTGCTACCCGTTGGTTGCCAATGGTAACCGCTAGCAATGCCGACTTGATAATCGAGACACATGTAGTCTGACGCGGCTAAAGCAGGGTAATGTGGGCGTTTGTGTCACCGGTATAGACAGTGTAGTCAAATAGTAAATCGGGATGTCATGTTGTAAGGTGGAACTGGCCGTTGTCCGCACTGTCCGGAATTGAGAGGTAGTAAGATTGATAATGGGCACAAGATAATACACTATTGGTGATATTAAATGCATGCGCCAGACCCTGTATGCACTTGAGGACTTCTGCCTAGGTCAGGTGCGAGATGAAAGCAAGCACCGTAGGTGGCACCCAAGAGTGTCTAAGTGTGCTGGCAAGGCCTATTTAGAATAATGGAGCCCTGTGCAAACCCGTTTACTTTTAGTGAACAACTGCCTAAGTCAGGTGCTTAATGGGAAAGGGACAAAGCAGCCAAGGAAGGAATTGCTAATTTTACAGTATACATAAAAATAGGGGTAACTACAAGTGACCAGTCCATCTATGGATGTGCAGATTCCTAAAAAGAGCATCCTGATGGGGATTGGGGCAAGCATATTGGCCAGTGTATAACTAAAGTTAATGTTTACCAATAGGTTTACCAATAGTTTGGCGTTTCTTCATTGGGGCCTGCTTCTAAGGTGTTAAGGCAGTGTATCCTCCATGCCTCCGTAGGCAATAGGATTCTTTGTGGGTTTGTAACATATTTGACAATATCCAGCACCCACCAGAGCAGATCATCTGCAGAGTGCTGGTACTCAATGAAGTGAGCAACTAGAGGGGCAGAGGTGCTTCTTTGATTACCATGACATGTTTGTGTCGTTTTCAAAAGAGAGTACCTTTTACATTTTTGGATATGTGGTGTTTCGTTGCCTACACACTGAGTGGGCATTTACAGATAAGACAACAGCTGAGCAACAGGGATGTTGGAAAGAGTGAGGCCCTTTGGGTCCACTGTGCATGCCATGAACCAGGAAGCTCTGCTTGCTTCCTGTCTTCGTGGAGCGTGAGAGTCAGAGGTGTGGAGAGCAGCTGAGGAAGCAGCATCGAGTCTGGATGTGTGTAACTGAGGGTGGTGCATGCATACAAATGAGTACAGTGTGAATGGTGTGCATGTGTGTGAGTGTGCGCATTGATGAGAATTCAGAGTGAATGTTCTGGGTGCTCTTAGCAATGACTATGAGAGAAGCTGTATTTGGTGCATGACTGGTGGTTGAATGGTTTTGAATGTGTGTGTGTGTGTGGTTGAGGTCCGGCAAGCATTGGAGCCTGGATGTTTTCTTACTCATTTTGGATATGTGGTGTTTTGGTGCATACACACTTTATAGCTCTCCACCCCTCACCAGAAATTCTAGAACTACTTATAAATGCTATTAAAATGAGTTAACATTCTATATTTTTAAAGTGCCTTGAACCAGCCCACGCTGTGTCCCGCCACATGCTACACAGGTTGGACATTATCAGTGTTCATCTTGGTGGGTGGCAGTTCAGCCACAATGTTTCTGGGCCACTTTTCTAGAGACACAGCCCTATCAGTGTTTAAGTGCAGAAGCATGCCATGTCTTACTGATCTGAACTCATTTTGGATATGTGGTGTTTTGGTGCATACACACTTTATAGCTCTCCACCCCTCACCAGAAATTCTAGAACTACTTATAAATGCTATTAAAATGAGTTAACATTCTATATTTTTAAAGTGGCTTGAACCAGCCCACGCTGTGTCCTGCCACATGCTACACAGGTTGGACATTATCAGTGTTCATCTGGGTGGGTGGCAGTTCAGCCACACTGTTTCTGGGCCACTTTTCTAGAGACACAGCCCTATCAGTGTTTAAGTGCAGAAGCATGCCATGTCTTACTGATCTGAACTCATTTTGGATATGTGGTGTTTTGGTGCATACACACTTTATAGCTCTCCACCCCTCACCAGAAATTCTAGAACTACTTATAAATGCTATTAAAATGAGTTAACATTCTATATTTTTAAAGTGGCTTCAACCAGCCCACGCTGTGTCCCGCCACATGCTACACAGGTTGGACATTATCAGTGTTCATCTTGGTGGGTGGCCGTTCAGCCACACTGTTTCTGGGCCACTTTTCTAGAGACACAGCCCTATCAGTGTTTAAGTGCAGAAGCATGCCATGTCTTACTGGCATTTCTGGGCAAAGTAAACCTAGCAAACCCAACTTGAAGAGTGATATTACGTGAGGAAGGGTTGAGGTGGGGTGGATGGTATTACAATTGGGCAGGCACCCTGGATGTTTTGATACTGTGGCATGACATTTGTTAGTCACATTAAAGGCAACGTCAACATGATGAGTGTTATTATGTGGTGATGGGGAGGGCATGTGTGAAGGCAGCAAAGACATGTTTTCTTACTGTGGAGTGTCATTTCTTTAACTGGCGTTAAGGCAAAATACAACACAATGGAACGTTCTTATATAGGGGAGCATTTGTAGAGGCAGCAATGATATTTTTTCTTGCTGTGGCCTGGCATATTTATTGACATTAAGGGAAATGCCAACAAGAGCATGCTCTTAAGTGAGAAAACTGGCATATATTGGCATAGCCAGCAGGGACATGTGTTCTTATAGAAATATTAGTGATGCAATGGGCAAAACAAACATGAGCATGCTCTATGTGGAAATACTGGCATGTATAGGTGCAGCCAACATGGACATGAAGGAGCACAATCAGCATGAACATGTTTTTACACTGGCAGATTACTGCCATATGGTGGGCAAAGGCATCATGGAAATGCTCCTGTGCATTGTTGGAGACTTAGCAAAGAGCAGACTTTTTCATGTCTTATCCTACAAAACCGATTGAAAACTGCATGGCTTTTTACCTAATTGTACACAGAAAGTGTTCTGCATAATGCACCATTTCACCCCTTATTTAAATCCAATTATTGAGAGAGACCCTTCTGCACCCCGTTTTGTTTTTTAAGACTCACTCGCTCCACTCTGTCGTTCCAGCAAATTCGAACAGGGAGAACACACTGTCTTACCTCTGTGGGGTTTTTTTGTGGTGTGCACAATTACATTAGCTTCTGACTTGTTAAACAGTCCTGGCTATGACTCTGATGAGAATATGGGTTAGTATAATCAAATATAGTCCAATCCCAAGGAAAAAGAATACATCCATTTGGGTCGGTGAAATTACAGTAATGTCGGTAAAATATGTGTAATAATGTAATGTTATACTCACTTATTAGTGGAGATGGTTGGATTAACAATACCCTGAACTTCATGCATCAATGCCATAAGCATATAAGAACCAAACGGGTAAGGCATGCTCCCCAAAGTTTCCTCTGCAAAGTTCATATATCTATTTTGCTTTTCATATGTAATGTTCATAAACAGCCAACATGTGTTTCAACCCTTTCACAATCTTCCTCAGGGCTTCAAATCAATGGTCATATTCACAAATTCCTATTCATGTATCTACAGCAATGCAAACACCTTGACAATGGTGTTCAAAGTCTCTCACTTCCTGTATCCTTAAAAAGTTGCTAAAATGCCTGTCCACACTTCAGAAAATCATCTCACTAGAGTAGTAGTATTGATTAGATACCCTCTGTTACAAGAGTATTGATGGCAAATAACATGCACTTGGAAAGTTAGTCCCAGTTCCCTGGTGGAATATCCACAGTGCGGTCCCATATACAGTTCCACTACGAACTTGCACTCTGTGAACCTCCATTGTGGGAGGAATTACTTTGCTTCCAAATCTGTGAAAGAGTTTTAGTCTGGCACCAACTTGATGGGTACAAATAAATTTGCTTTGTGCCACTTGGTCTGACCACGAACCAGTAGAAATCAATCTCAAACTCAGATAGTAAACGTTGCTAACTTGTCTTATGGTCTCATTATTCAATATACAATGGACCTTATTTTGATTGAATGGATGGCAGGCCATCTCTACTGTTTTTTTAAAAATAATATTAACATTTAGAGTATAGCCTCCACAATATTTAGTTAGTGCATCAAGTTGTTTGCCTATACATAACGAAACTTCACAAGTAGCACCACATTGTCTGCATATAGCAGGATGCCCATTCTCATATTTGCAATCATCTGGGCATCGCAATCTAATTCTTGAATTATATAAGCTATCTTATTGATGTATAGTGAAAACAGGGGGGCGGGCAACACACAGCCATGTCTCACACTCTTTTTATAGCACAATTCTCTGTACATTCTCCCCCAACGCCAAATCTTACTTCGCTAGTGTTAATGAAGTATGGAGGGTAAACTTCCTGTCGCTTTTAAATTTGCCACTATGTAGACCTATTTACCACATCAAAAGCTGTTTGAAAATCCATGGACACTAAATAGAGAAATATTTTCTTTTGGGTGACTCATTTCTGAAATATTGCACACAAAAGAAAACAGTATTCTACTGTGCCCTTAGTCTTTCAAAACCCACCTTGCAAATTAGAGATTTAATTGATATTAAACATCCAATCATTAAGTCTAGCAAAATGTATGTTACCATACACTTCAGACAGAAAATCATAAGAGTATAGGACCATAGTTCCAGGGAGCACTACTCTCCCCTTTAAAAAAAAGGTCCAAACATTAGGTAGAACATACAGTTCATTAATATAATTAAAAAAGGAAGTTTAAAAAGGAGCCCAAATCCCAAACGCATTAGAGAAAAAATTGATAGGCAGTTTATTTGGGCAGGGTGCTTTTCCTGCTTTTTGGGATAATTAAGCAGCTACAATTTCTGATTCAGTAAAAACAAAATCATGCCTTGAATATGTAACTAGGTCCATTAGAAACAAGTGGTGCGAATTTCAGCCATGCATGAATATTATCAGCACTTCAGACTCCTATAGAAAGTGTGTGCCAGTGTACAAATGATGATGGCAAAGTAGCTGGTGGGTGGCTTAGCTCTGTCATGAGACACAGATGAGAATTCTTACAAAACAAAGAAAGGTGCTAGCATAGTATAGCTTGCACTGATTGGTAGAGTAACATAGCAGAGTAGGACAGTATAGTGTAGTATGACATGTACTAACCCTTAATGCTTTTAACATATCTAACATAATTAACTTACTAACTATAACCCAACTAATCGAATTAGTGATTAGAGTGGAGAAGCCTAGCCCATGGTGCAAACTGTTGTTCCAAACTGTAGGTGCAGAATGTGGATGGTGGCTCTGAAAATAAAATACACCCAAATGCAGAACTATCCACAGTATGGACATGGAGCTCTGAATGCAATGAATTTGCAGAATCATTCTGCCTAAAACAGCCATTATTTAGAGCTTCCAGCACAGGAAATTAGAATGAAAGTGTTTCAAATATCTTTCCGGGGCTACAAAGCCCAACGATGTATAACGTTCA
Organism: Ambystoma mexicanum; assembly: GCF_040938575.1. Taxonomy (NCBI): domain Eukaryota; kingdom Metazoa; phylum Chordata; class Amphibia; order Caudata; family Ambystomatidae; genus Ambystoma; species Ambystoma mexicanum. The sequence goes on along the minus strand of NC_090929.1, from coordinate 975,839,615 downwards.
CTGTGAAGAAGCAGAGGGTTTTTCTGGAAAATGTCTAGGCTGGCTAGGAGAGAGGTTTGATGCATGACGCCATGAAAGGAGGTGTGACATTGCTGGTGAAAACATATGTTTTCTTTATGAACATATAAGTAAAGGGGAGGGAAGCAAAAGGGGGTTCAAAAGGCTGAGAAGGAGGAGTGTCAGGGGCTGGCAAGAGAAAGACGGTGAGAGACCAAAAGTAAACAAATCTGAGGCTTGGGGATTGACTGACAGGTTGGCAGTGTGCAGTGGGTTGCCAAGAAATGGCTCTGTGACAAGCACAACTCCCTTGCTGCATGTCCTACTCCATTAACATAGTCCTGCTTCTGATGTAATGGTGTATCTGTAACTCTGTATATATACCCGTGTATAGTGCATTCATGTAAAGGGTAACTATATATCTGTATATACCTATTTGTAAATTGCTTTAATCTGTATATATGCTCTTCAAAGAACTGTTATTTTTGTAATGTATGTAACCACCTCATCCTCATTATGTGCTCAGATGCCCACGGGTCCGGATGCGCTATACAAACAAATAAATAGATAAATAAACAAAAAAATAAATGTGTTTTGGAAGCTCAACAGTGAAGGGAGAATTGGTTTCCATTGGAGCTGGGTAGACAAACAAGGTCGGAGTGAGAGAGAGACATCAAAGGCACTTTCATGCAAGCTGAGTTTCTTCTCTTAATTTGGTGAGCATATGTTTCAAAGTGATTATAATGAATAAAGCAATTGATTAGGTTGTTCCCTGGCCTAGCCTGCGATGTGTGAAATTGGGATAAAAATAAACAGGGGGCACAAACATATTCATTTTCATTGTGTTTTCTCTTCCATGCAAGGGGCAGATATTGCAGAAAAGCCAACGTGTGCCTATATGTCTCCCAAGGTTATAGATATTCTCCTGCCAAAATGCTGGTGTGTAAGTAACTTCGCTAACAGAGAAAATAAACTTCTGTTGTGGGAGGGGGGGGCTTGAAGTGTGTTTGCACAACAACTTTGACCTGTTATAAACAAAATACAAAGTGTTTTCTTTCTGGTGTAAAATGAGAAATGACAGCTTGTGGTTTATTTTGCCTATTATTGCAAATGTCACATCCTTCTTGATAGATTCTGTTTATTCTGTTGCTTGCGAACATTGTGTGCTAAAATGAGATTTTCAAACTGCATATAAAAATACATGATAACATAAGTACGTGTGCTGGTCCATTGATCGTGTGGTCTAGTAGATCTAGTCAGTTTGTTTAGTAGGCAACCCAATATACCATCTGTGGTAAAAATTAGTTTGCACCGCCCTGCACTATGTCTGGTAATGGTTTCCATAGAGACCCCGGATAAAAGGAGTATTACAGCAAGATAATTCGCCATGTTTTAGATGCATGCTTTAGCAAACAAAGGATAGGGACATTGTTACATGCTGTTGCAAGGGGTGACGGTAATCAGAGGTATTGTTAAGGATTGTAAAGAGGCATCACACTCCAGACCAGGATGCTTTCTACTGGCCAGGGATGCAGCGCACAATTAAAACACTTTTAAATTCATGAATTTGGATTCAACTTTGAGAAGGCACCCAACCCGTCTCACACCCCTCTTAAAGTACACCCTGTGTTGCAATGAACCATGAAACAGGCCGGTGTGTCATAATGACATATTTATTTATTTTTAATTATGAATAAAAATCACATTCAATATGGGGCAGCAATCACTAGGGTGCTGATAATTACACAGTAAATAATAGAATACACTTAGTTTAACCTTCTAGTAAAAGATATACCATACACAAATGAATGAAAGCAAAATTACTCTTTGAGTAGTGCTTTTAAATGGCACCACAATTAAGCATTCCCCCTGCAACACCCCCTCAAATCCCTGTTAACCAAATTGTGTGTGGGTGGAGTGGAGTAGCAAGGGGTCAGGTATACTATGCAAAAATTGGATTGAAAATCCAGCCTACCATCCCTGAATAGGAATGAAGAATCGGATTGAGCTCCCTTGAAAAATGAGCAAAATGGCATTCAGAATTACTAAATAGTGACTTTACATGTGCGGTTGAATGGATAAGGCAAGAATGTGATTGGCTGTATCAAAGAAGCAATAAAACATGCAAGCTACAAGACAATGGGCCTCATTACGACCCTGGCGGTATGGAGTGAACGGCGCCGGCGCCGTTCACTAGGTACCGCCGCATTACGAGTTCCTCTTGCGGGACACGGTAAGCACGCCTGGGAAAACCAGGCATGCTTACCAGGTCCCGCAAGGAGAAGAGGGAGCAAACAACGGGCCATCTTGTAATGGCACGTTGCTTGCTCCCTCTCCCATTCCCATTCAGCCCTATGGGGGCTGAAATGGGAATGGGGAAGGACCATGTCCGGGTCCTTGGAGGGAGGAATTACCGGGCCTTCCGAACTCGGAATGGCCCGGTAAGTCCTCATTCCGAGGACCCGGACCCCGATGTGATTTCGGTGGCAGCCATGCCGCCAATAATGGCATGGTTACCGCCAAACTCGTAATGAGGGCCAATGTATTAAACAACGGGCATACAATGTAGAAAATCGACTTTGGAAGGAAACGCAATGCAGCAAGAATCACACGTGGAAAAATTGCAATTGCTACATTTCACGGGTTTAAAATAGCAAAACGGCTTGGAAATTGAGCTAAACAGACATAATCGGAAATCAGTTTTAATGCTAAGGTACAAAGGCACATCACAGGTATGGTATGAAAGTGAAAAGGTAACACTGGATGGATGACAGTATGGGATTCTTAAAGGGAAAGGAAAAATCTGTTTTTTTAAATGAAAGCAGTTGCATGTGGAAAATCTGTTTTAAAGGGAAAATGACAAGTTTTACTGAGACTGTATTTTAGTGGTTAGGAAAGAGGAACACTGCCAGCGAAAAAGGTTAATTTGCAATTTTAACCCCCTTACGCTGTGTGTCTCTTTATATGGGAATTAATTAATTTATTCCAACTGGTACCAAGACCTTATATAGTGGACGCAAATGATTTGGAAAGAATGGCGCAAACACATGGAAATTAATACAGATTTTCCTAAGCACAGGATACACAGAAGATTCTGACAATTTTAAGGATTTTGCTAGGGTATTTGTCGGATTTCTATGGTATTGGACAAAATATCATATAACAAAGCAAGGGATAAAGTTTTTGGTTACTGGGGAATGGAAATACTTGGAACGAGCACTTGAATGAAATAGTTTGGACAACCAGCCAAGCCTCAGGACACTGGACAAAGATCTGGTCACTTGGGCAACAGCTGGGCTCTCCTCTAGGGACACAGCGGGGAAACTGGGGTCTGGTCTCTTGGACAGCAGGGTGCATCAGCTGGGCAAAGCTGGTAGCTGTGCAAAGCAGGTCTGGTCGCTGGAATAATCCCAAAGGGTTTGGCAGCCTTCTCCCCTTTTTCCCTGAATTATTGGGATTTTTGTAGGGTTTAATTCTGGATTAGAGGTTCAGCCTCGGTAAGAGGTTCTGCCTGGATCTGCTATCAGCTACCCCTGGCCTGGCACTGGAATCTGGAATCTTGCAGGGGGAATGAGAAATGACTGGATCCCTAGATGTTGATTTATGAATGCTCGATTTTCTTGAATCTTGGATTTTTGAATGTCCTGACTGTCTGTATGTCTCCACCTTATATATACCAGGTGACATAAGAGGATTTTTACTATGTGGGCAGAACTAAGCTAGACATACCTCTAAATTGAATAGGTCAGCCTGTAACTGTTGCCGCCTTCCTGTAAGCAGATGGGACTGAAGGAAGTGACTCAGTTTTAGTGTGTGTGTTTTTACAATGTGCTTTGTTCTACCAAAGCTATTTTGGCCAAAGTCAGTTATGGAGCAAAACACTTATATTTACAAATGTCATCATCAGGAAAATTAAATAGGCAGATTCCATATTTCACAAGGGACATTTCTGTCCAAACGCCAAATTTGTGCGATATTGCTTTGTTCTCCTAGCAATCTTTTGCCATTTCCATGGAAGACATTTCACCTAAAATTCTTCAATTGTCTACATAAATACATATTATCACTGGGCATATTTTCATTAAGTTGCAAAACTGTACCATGTATGCTTTCCCCAGAAATTAAGTTTTACTGGCGTTTGCATCCACTATATGTCAGAAATACCTACAATGTCTTATTTTAATGGCACAACAATGGGCCTCATTACAAGTTTGGAGGAAGCTTGCCTGTTGTACAGGCAGGCTACCTCCAAACTTGCGAAAAAATCTGGCACCCGCGAATGGGCAATTACCGGGTCATTCCGAGTTTGGCGGACCTGGTAATTGCCCATTCGCGGGTGGCGGTAATAAGGTACTCTGCATCCACATTTGGTCCCATAGGGCTGAATGGGAATGGGGAGGGTGGTAGCACTGGTACTGTTAATAACGGTGCTACCATCATGTTCTGCTCGTGGGTGTAGGTACGGCCACCAGGTCAGACATGGTGGCTGCAAGGGCACCCGTGAGCAGAATTCATAGTATGGCGGTACGGTAGCAATGGGGCCGGTAATGATACCAGCGCCGTTGTAGCCTTACCGCCATACTTGTAATGAGGCCCAAAGACATTGAAAATGGTCATAATTTCACATTACTGTTTCTTTAGGTTACTGAAATAAATACTTTGATATCAAAAGTCCTTTAAATCAAATGGATGGCATCTGTCACTGGAGGGCAGTCCATAAGATTTCCCGAGTCATCCACCCCCACTGTGTCAGCTCTGGAAAGCAGGGCTACCATAGCAACCTTTCATTCTGGCAGATGCAGCTGAAGAAAGGTGTCACCAGGTATTCACACTTGCCCGTGATAAGGCCAGTTTCCTTGATCCATTGTTCCTGGCTGGAGAAATGCCAGGAAGTCTGACGAGGCCACACATTCCCACACCTTGGCCCATTCATAGTTTGTGGGGAAGATTCCTGTCCCAGGAAGATTTAGTGCCTTTGAATTTCCTGCCCAGGGCCCTTTATTCTGCTGTTTTCAAAGACACATTTTTTTTTCTTACTTTCTTTCACAGAAACCAAGTCTTTAGTAAATAAGTACAATATATACTTAAACCACCCCAGTTGCACACAAATAATGCTGTTTCTGTGTGAATATTGGGATGATATCACATTTTAGCTTTAAAAGTGTCCCTTCATTGTTTTTGCAAAGCAAAGTAACACAGGTTAATTTTACTTTCCTTAGTCATTTACAAATGTGATTTTCCTCGCATCTTCATTCTGCATATTTCCATAGCCCTGGTCCATTTCTAAAACACACACATCTGCTCAAAACAAGGGTTCTTTGAAACTGACATAAGCAAAGGGAGAGAGAGAGCTTCTTGTGAAGAGTTTGGCTGTGTTATTTTGTTGCAAAAGTAAAACGCTTGCCATAGGGCCTGGAGTCAACTTCTATGCTATTTCACAGATTTTACTTGACACATAATGCCTTGCAGGGAGGACTGCCCTCCTTTGCTGGTGTATAACCTGAAGATAGATGGGCATGCAGTGCACAGTCATTTTAAACACAGAACATTTTCTCTTTCAGTTAGAAATCTTGAGCTTTCAGCATAGCAGTGCTGCACCAGGCTGCTTTTGAATTATTCTTTTTAGTGCACATGAAGAAAAAATAACTGTAGCAATTCTTGGGGTGTTCTATGTTTCATCTCGCCCCGTATGTGCTCAACAGAGCCAGTGCAGCCATTCTTCTTGTAACTGCTGAAAATGCAGTTTGGTGGTGCAGAGTTCTGCTCGCCTGGTAAATGTACCCCACAGATTACAATACTACATATTAATAGGCGTGGACTTTTGGAGCAGGTTAATGTTGTGTTGCATTAGTGCAGTTTGAATCACACATTTACTTTTCCCTGCTGCTTGAATTAATTCAGTGATATTGTGATTAGGATGGTGAGGCTGCTGGGTGTATTTTAAAATTCAATTTTCTTTATTTCTCTTCTATTTGAACTACTTTTAGACAGGTAATTGTGAGGACAGTTAGGCTGTTTTGTGACAGGACATTTACTGCAGTGGTTTAGGATGGACATTAGTGCACTACACATGACTTAAATTGGGAATACTGATGTTTGTACTTTTGCAGAGACTAAACTGTATTTATTTATTTATTACATTTATATAGCGCGCAGGCAGCCCAGGGGCATTGTGGCGCTGTTACTTCTAAGGGAACTTAGTTACAGGTACAGGTACATGTTGTGCCTTGGGTTACAGTGAGGCCGGTCCCTGAGTTAAGCAATAGGGAGAATCATCAAGCAAGGTACATCAAACACCATGGTACATCATACATGTTAGTCATTAAAGTATGAGCATGTGAAGTTGCTTAGGTGAACAAGGTAGTTTTCATGGCTTTGCGGAAAGCAGTCAGTGAAGATTCAGCTCGCAGTGAGGTGGGAAGGGTGTTCCAGTGTAGAGCAGCGAGGTAAGGGAAGCTGGCGCCAACTGCTCTAGCTCTTTTTACCCTGGGTACTGAAAGCAAGTTGGCATAGGGTGTCCTGGTGGGTCTTGTGGAAGTGACCGGGTGGATTCTTTGGGAAAGGTACGCTGGGGCTGAGAAATGGACATATTTGTGGGTGATGCTTAGCGCTTTGAATATAATCCTTTCCTTTAAGGGGAGCCAATGGGACACTTTCCTGGCAGTGGAGATGTGTTCTCTCTTGGTAATGCCTTGTGCAGCACGCAGGGCGCTGTTCTGAATTACTTGCAGCTTCTCAAGGTATTTGTGGGAGGTCCCTAAGAAGAGAACGTTACAGTAGTCTAGCCGGGAGCCAGTTATGGCTCTGGCTATGTTGGTGCAGGTGTCTTTGGATAGAAAAGGCCTGATTGCGTTGAGGAGTTTTGCATGGTAGGCAGCAGAGGAGGCGATCCCGTTCACGTGTCTGGTCATGGATAGGTTAGAGTCTAGGTAGATGCCTAGTGTTTTTACTGTGTCAAGTACAGGGATTCTGATTGAGTCAATGGTAAAGTGGCTGAACTGGGAGTCAAGTTTCTTGAGGGTGTCAGGGGATCCTACGAGAAGGAGCTCAGTTTTGTCTGAGTTAAGACAAAGGCCGTTAATAGCCATCCACATTTGGATTGTGTTGTATATGTTATTGAGAGTAGCGCAGTCAGTGTCATAGTCGCCTGTTAGTGTGAGAAGGATCTGAGTGTCGTCAGCGTAGTTAGTGTAGGAGAAGCCCATGGCGTCAAGGTTAAGGAAGAGGGGGTGGGTGAAGATGTTGTATAAGGTAGGGGAGAGGAAGGAGCCTTGGGGCACACCACATAGCATGATGGTGGGTGACGCCGTGGCTAGGTCAGAAAAGACCTGCATGGTCCTACCTTGGAAGAAGGAGGTGATCCAAGTGGTAGCTTCTTGGGAGAAGTTGGCTGTGGAGGTGAGGTGATGGCAGAGGATGTCGTGGTCTACAAGATCGAAAGCTGCAGAGAGGTCGAGGAGAAGGAGCAGGACATGTTTGCCTTGGTCCCTTGTGTCATCCATTTGGTTTTTGAGGTCGAGTAGGGCGGTAGCTGTCCCATGTCTAGGCCAAAAGCCGGATTGTCTCAGTCCTAGGAGATTATGCTCTTCGAGGAAGTGCTCGACCTGCAGGTAGGCTGCCTTGTCCAGAATCTTGAGGAGGAATGGGACTGTGGTGATGGGGCGGTAGTTGTTGGGGGAGGTGGGGTCAAGTGTAGGTTTTTTTATGAGCGGTCGGACCCATACTTCCTTGAGGCAAGAGGGGACTCTCCCTGTGGTGAAGGATGCATTGACGAATGCTGTTAGGAATGGAGCAAGGGTGTCAGCGCAGTCTTTGATGATGGAAGCGGGGCAAGGGTCTCCTTTGCAGTTGGAGGGTTTGATGTTTTTCATGATGTTGATCATGTCTTTCTCTTGAATGGTTTTGAAAGAGAAGGTAGGGGCGGCCTCTGTGGGTTAGGAAGTGGGGGGTTGAGGGATAGAGGGGGTGGGGAGCGCTAGTTTAGTGTTCAGAATTTTGGCTTAGAGTGAGATGATCTTGTTACGCATAGCTGTTTGGGTGTCATCACACCATGCTTTATCTTTGGTGAAATTTTGGGGGGTTGGTGTAGGGGTCTCGAGTTCCCTGAATATGGCGAACATTTCTTTGGTGTTTGATTTGGCTTTTCGGAGATTCTATCTTCAAATGATTCGGCTTTGGCTTTGATGATGGCTTTCTTATATTCATTTGCGAGGGATTTGAAGCTAAGTTTGGCTTTATCATCACGGGATTAGATGGCAGTATGCTCTGGCAATGTTGTCTGCTGACACAATGGCAAGTTAGCGTGAACAAATAATTCAGAGATAACATTCCTGAAGAATTGTTTGCCGATGGAAGTGTGCTACAAAAGTTTATTTTGAGGATCTTTAATTCAGAGGATCAGAAAGAACAGATAAACTGCCTGATCCACCTGAAAACGTGGTTGAATCTACAAAAGATAGTTAAATTGCAAGTGAAGGACAATGAGGTAATTGCAGCCTTGCACACAGACTTGACAGCTATATGTGTGGAAATGTTGCAGTTGGAAGAGAAATTGAAACAGGGTGAGCATTGCCTGCCCACCCAATATGATGATGTAAGTGCAATATTGGCACAGAAAGAGAGACACTTTTCACAAAGTGAGAGAGAAGTTGAACATTTAAAAACTGTCTAGGAGGGCATTTGAAAACATAAAGACATTGAACTATCAGAGGTACACATGCTCAGAATGTGTGGTAGTCAGTCATCTAAAGAATTACAGGCAATGGAAGATCAGATTTTTAGACTTATGGATGAGAATGATAAAAGGATGGAAATAGTTGACAATTGCACAATGCACATTGCTGAATTGAATGAAGAAATAGCAAAATTGAGGACAGAAAATTCTGCACTTCATGGTGAAACTTTGTGTCTCCAGGCAGTGTAAGGAGATTAGATGGCAACATTCGGGTGTCTGAGGTATTAGGAGCACATAGCTGTTCTTGCCCGGTGGATAGCGGGGTGTTGCCCTCACTGAGGCAGGGGGCAGTCACAGCCTGGGAAATGGGCCAGCTGCTGTTCACTCGGAAAATGCTGCCTGCTCTCCTTGGCTCGAGGCTGACTCTGCTTACACAGAGCAGAGAAAGGGGGGTCAAAGTGATCCATCATGCAATGCATTGCATTATTCACTAAGAAAAATGAAGTCAAGGAAGACTTTGATCAAGCCATTCAAAAAGGATTTGGGCATATCCATAGAAGAACATATCAAAAGTGTAACTGAATTATTTCAGAGGTTTGAAATCTCCAAGACCCAATATGGTAGGTCCTCCCACCTCACTATGGGCCCTGCTTCTGCATGTGTCATTCAAGGTTTAAATGATCAGAAGGACTTTGAAATAGAGATTAGGAAACAATTCTCTCCATATCATTCTTTCCAAGATGCTAAGAAGGCTGTTTACCCATGACGCAATTATATGAGTCACCCCGTCAGCTATTGCAAAATTTGAAAAGGTAATTCTTGCGTTTTGATGTGGCATGTGACATTAAATCAACAGAGATCAAGACAACATTTTTTACGGACTGCACCAGAACATAATTTTACAACTGGCTTGTGAATTTATCAGGGATAAAACCTTAGAATTGATTATTGAAAAAGCCCTTAACATCTATGAAACAACATCTCATGAGGATGGTGAGGTTAGGACTAAAGAACCCAAACAAAAAACAAAAGAATATACCCCTGCAATTCTAGAGTTAAAATCTGGGAAGATACGAATGGAGACAGCTCAAATTCAAATAAGGAATGACATACCACATAATCAGAGGAGCATGGCCATGCAAGGGAAGGCAGCATCACCCCAAACACCTGTGTTCCAATGCATAGTTCCCAGTGACAGAAGCTCATATATTAGTCGTTGTTATCTTGGTATTTCACAAAGGACGGATTTTACTATGATATGTCAGGGCCAAATAACACTAAAAATCAGATGTATAATGGACTCTATCAGGCATTGGGGGCCCAAAGTAGATTTTACCCTGCCACAATGATATATGGAAATTAAGGAAGACCAAGGTATGTAGATAGGTTCATTGAAAATAGAAATCAACAAAAAGAACAATTTCAGCCAAATGAAAGACAGAATGTGAAATATGCACCTCGTCATTATGTTCAGTGCTCTCCACAGGTTGACCATGCTCAGAGGATGTTTACCCCACAGTCCCTCCCCCCCTGTGTCCCGGGAATTCAAGGGAAACACAAACAGCAACCAGTCTCCTGAAAGGTGCCATACCAGACCTGATCAGGGTGAATTGAACCAGTAATGGCCTAGAGTGCAGAGGGATGAGTTTAGGGATATGGACAGATTTCAGTGGTTGGAGGTGCAGGTGAAGAGTTTGTCTGAGCAGACAAGAAAACTGTGTGCAGTACAGAAGCAGCAACTGAGTGAAAGTACAGAATGCCACAAGAATGACATTGCACTGGGTGATAACAAATGACTACTGAGCCAGGCTTCCCACAAAGAAAGTGCAAATGACAATGGGCCTCATTATGATACCAGCATTTGCCGTGCTGATAAAAACGGCACGGCTGCCGCGGTATAATTTTTTTTCCGGTGCCCGGGAATGGGCAATTACCCGGTCATTATGCCCCCACGAAACCCGGTAATTACCCATTCCCGGGTGCTGGAAAATAATGCTCCCCATTCCCATTGGAGCCCCATAGGGCTCTATGGGAATGGGGAGGCCAGATGCATCGGCACCTTTCACGAATGGTGCCGGTGCATCCAACATGGTCTGCTCGCAGGTGCTGGTCCGTCCGTCAGGTCAGACCTGGCAGCCGAAAAGGCACCCGCGGGCAGAACTCGTAGTTTGCCGGTCCGGTAACAACAGTACTGGCAAGCTTACCTGTACCGTTGTTACTGGACCAGAAAACTTATAATGAGGCCCAATGATTTACCAATAAATTAACAAACTGAATTGCCTAGCGATTTAAAACCAAGGAAACATATGATTGACAATGATATAGGAAATGAAAACACACACAAGAAGGGGGTGTTGTTTAATCTAGAGTTGAACCAAACCATTCATGTGTGTGAAAATGAGAAAGAACAAAACACAAATACCCAAGAATAACCCAAAGAACAAAGAATCAAAAGACAGTTTAAAAGGGACAGGTACTATGAAACAAGTGAAGTGTTAGGTTATGCTATAAAAACAAGTGAAGAGATTGCATTGCCTGACTGTTCTAATAGTGATCATGTCCCTGCAGAAAAGAAAACTTTGCAAAGACCAGATGAAAATGGATGCCCTGGAGAATATTTCAAGCTACAGATGTTCCATGAGGCAGAAATGACAGCTATGGTACAAGAAATAGGTAAGTGTCACACACCAGAAAATGATGTTCTGCCACATGACACTGATGAAAATACAGACCAACTGGGTTCCAGAGTGGAGGTAAGTGAAAGAGATCCAGGCAATGAGAATAAATCAGACTAGGAATGGGGATGAACGCTGTTGGTCCCAAAGAAGGCCAATCAGTCGCAAAGCTCTGAATGAATTCTCAGGACAGAAAAATAAACAAAGAGGTTGATAGAGAGATAGGCAAAAAGGGGGGTACAACGTAATTGCATATGCCTCTTTTCCTAGCAGAAAGTCAGACAGGCCTGGAGAAAATGAGCCCTGAGATCAGTAACAATTCATATTTCCTTGCATACTTGAAGAATGCGATGACAGCTATTATGTCCCTATTACTGTTGAAGAGTGACGTAATACATTTACAATGCTTGACACAGCTGCTCAGGCAACCGTGATGTTAAGGAAATTGTTGGATGACAAAAACAAAGGGGAATAACTAAAATACATGGTAAGGATGAGTCAGATTGAAGGCCCTGTGCATAATTTCAATGGAGAAGAAATTCCGGTGAAATGTGTCACTGAGGTTGACATCGAGGTAGGGAAGCAAAGAATGAGACAGAAGGTGGTGGTCACACTCATTGAAGAGACACCATTCCTGTTAGTTAATGTTAATGTTAAAGGATATTTGTTGCACTCACTATCACCACCAAAGTTGTACACTGGCGCTTAGGGACAAATTGCCAGAAGAGATTGTCTGCCCTTATTGATGGGGTAAATGAGGTGTTGTGGTCTTTGACCAAAACAAACCATAAACCTAAAAAGGTATTGAGCCAGAGTAACAGTGCAAAAGAATGCCACACCCTTGCTAGATCAGAGAATGCAGTGGAAGTATATCTTCAGAATGGCTGTCTGCCTAGTGACACTGTCCTTCTTATGTGCCAAGGTGAAATGCATTGAGAAAAAGCAAATCAATTTTTAGAGATTTATTTGGACCCCAAGAAAAACTAGCAGACACAGATAGATGAAAACACATTGCGTTTTTGTTTATTTGAGGAAAACTGTAGACAAAATATTGCTTCAGAGTTAGATCAGGAAAAATATATTTCAACAATTGCAGAAATACATAAAAGGATGAGCTGAGCATCTGGGCCCCACTGCTAGTGCATGTGTTCGACTCAGTGGCTAGGTCTGGGGTTGTACCCCAGTCTTAACATGATGCAATAATTATACCCCCATTTAAGCATGAGACAATAAGATTCCAGGTAACTACAGGCCTATCTCGCTTTTGGATACAGTGGACAAGGTCTATGCAAACGTGTTGCTGTCTCACCTTCATTGTTGGTCAATTGAGGGGAATCATATCAATCACCTCCAGGCCAGGTGTCAGCCCGGCATGAGGGTGGTGGACCATTGTTTCAGGTTAAGTGCGGTTCTAGCCAAATGTGTCACCTTACAGCACACCAGAATCTACGTAGTATTCGTGGACCTGTGAACTGCATTTGATAGTGTCTCATGAAGTAAGTTATGGTCTGTGCTGAGAAATGAGGGAGTCCTGGGCCTCCCTTTTGGCCAATATCGAGTCCCTGTATAGGGGTGATAAGGCCTCAGTGAGATGGGGTAGGGTGGGGAGGCTACTGAGTTATTTATAGTAGAGAGGGTGGCTCCCCCCTATTTTGTTTATAATTCAACGTAAACATTGAGAAACTGCTAGACCGTGGCCTAGATTCACCAATATTAGAGGTAGATAAACCCCCTGCTCTTTTTTACGCAGATGATGTTGTTTTGTTTTCTACCACTCCCATGGGCCTGAGACATAATTTGCAGATTTTTATTAGGAAGTGTCAAGAACTCTCAATGGTGCTTAATTCAGAAAAAAAAAATGTGATGGCATTCAGTGGCAAACTCAGCAAGAACATTAAGTTGAAGTTCCTTATTGAAGGTTGTCCTTTAGAGCAAGTGTGGTTTTATGATCATTTAGGTATAAAGTTTGCAGATGATTTGTCATGTAGGGCCTAACATATTGAGGCTGTGGCATCATTAGAAAAGTACATCGGCAGATCCGCCGATTTTACACACAGTCATGGGAGGGAAGCAGTCTCCAGTGCCCTTAAATTGTATAAGGCTCAGGCATGGGCGGCAAGCACGTATGGAGCTGAACTATGGGGTTACTGTGCATAATCCCAGCTTAGTGTTGCAAACAGTCCATTTCTGAGGGCCTTACTCATGCAGCCAAAGGGTAGTCCCTTAGCCAGCCTTTATTGGGAATGCAATCTCAAACCTATTATGGATGTTTTAATAAATAAGCCCCTGACGTATTGGACTAAATTGGGGAGCGCCCCAGGTCTTGCAAAATACAAAGAAGCATTAAGAAGACTACGGAAAGGTTTCTGGTTCTGGTTCCCTTCCCTGGTTTAGGTTCATTCGCAAAGGGTTGGAGTCCCTGGATTTAACTGCTATCTGGTCTAGCATTGAATGGTTATTACCCAGTTGCAGAGATCTGGTAAAAATAACGTGTATCGAAACATCAACTAGCAATATGAAAATGCCTTGTGCAGTGCTGTCCACGGGCTCTCTGTATTTACTGTTGAAGCAGGAGGAGGGACTTGAGGCCTATTTAGATTGTGTGGCACTAGGCTATGCTTGTGCTTTATACCTCCAACTGTGTATGAACATGAATACCTCCAACTGTGTATGGAAAGATGCTCTAATCCCCCAGACACCCAACAAAAATTCTGTGGTAACTCAGAGGAATCGGTCATTCACTTTTAATGTTTTTGTCCTGGATACCCAGGTTCATGAGATTACTAGCTGTTGCCAATTTTGCACCTGAGCGAGTTTGGAAAGAGTGCTGCTGCTGAACACAGTGTATTTCATTTCAAAGTTTATACATAAGGCTTGGTTTAGAAGAACAACATTTGAAAATCAGCCTTGGAAAAGCCATCTGGGAATGTGTGCTGCAATTGTAGTACCCATTGTTGTTGAACCATATGTATTTTAATAATTACATACTTGTACCGGTTGCATCTTAGATGTACACAGATTTTAGGTTTTTGGGCTGCCAATTTATGTAATTTTTCTGCTGTTTTCGAATTTTCTGTATTATTGTACATTGTGATTTAATGTTGATTTTATGGTTCCAAAGCCGAAAAAAGCTATGTTTGAACACACATAAAAGAAGGTCAGGCCTGGATTCTGGTGAATGTAAATGGGCATCCAGAAATGATTGAAGCAATGTTAGCTCCAGAGCAGGAAAAAAGTTTAATTTGTGAAAATGTGTTTAAACAAATGCCTGACAGAGAGGAGATGCCAAGTTAGAAAAAAAAAAAACAGCAAATCTTTGGGCTGGATGGTCCTGATTTGGGGCAAATAATTGTGGGAAGATACATGTTGAGAATCACAATTGGTCCCAAATGCATTTATCACAATGTATGCATTGTAAGTGGGGCCAAAAATAAATTCTATTTTGGAAATTACATCATGCACATAATGTGTATGATTTTAGAGTTTTGGATCAAAAGGTTTGATCAATGCAGGGGGGAGTGGCACCTGAATTTTATAAAAAAAGACAAGTTTATCGATGTGCCCAAATTATGCCATAACCAATTATTAAGCTTCAGGTAAAAAAGGATGACATTGTTCCTACTTTCACCAGGGAAGTTGCTCTAACATTAAAGTACAGAATGGGACAACAGATACAAGGCACGATGTATTTGTGAGCCTCAGTAAATCCATGAGACAGCAGGGGCTAGAAAGTGAATATACACCATTAGTAGAGATTGGGGATGGTGCCATACAAATACTGCTGAACAACAAGGGGGGCCAAGACATTCATTTGGAAGAAGGTACTGCATTAGGGATGGCAGTGCAGGAATCCTACTAGACTGCTGATCTAAATAACCCAGTGATCGGAAACATCCCTGAAAGTTATGTCACTTCACAGGATGAATTTCCTGAGTCCTTAGATTCTAAACCAAAGGGGATTTTCAGGATTCAGTCTGCTTACCCTTATGAATCATAAAATGTGATTTTCTATTATCAGGATTATTGCATCCTATTTAAGGTGAGTCAATATGAAAAAGAAAAACAGCAAAAAGAAATACAGCAATTTGAAATGGCTGATGTGCCAAGATATATGAGGGTGGCGTCTCTCCAGAGAGACACTGCCACACAGCTAGTGGAACACCTTTACATATGGGAATATCTTCTGTTTGGAACAATGGGTTAGACCAAACATTTTTCACAATAGTGTGGCCAACTATATTTTTACAGCATTTCTTTCAATTATATTTGAAGTTAACTTCAATTAATGAAAATGAAGTTCATGGAACTCAGTAGTATCAACCAATTTTACAATTTCCAGGCATATTGTTCATATTTCCTTTAATGTTTTCTTTTAATTCTTTTGCAGCTTTAATTTGCCTTGCAATATGTACTTTCATGATTTATACGTTATACATGTCATTTGCGTGTGTTTACATTTTTTGAAAATGCAACATTTTTGGAAAAATCAAACATTGACTGATTCAAAACAAAATATCATAAAAACATCAATATAAACAAAACAGAGAGTGCATTCCTCTACTATCACCTTGTGTTATGGTTTTCACTAAACACCCAAGTGTCAACATGTAAATGTTTCATATAACAGGGTCTACTTCTTAAAAAAAGACTGAGTAATTTCTCCTATGATGAAAAAAAGCTTGTGGGGGAACCTGGTGACCCTGTCTATTTGGATCTGTCTGGATCTCATATTATCACTTGACTCTGAAAGACAACATAAAAATGTATATAAGTTATTCTATTCCACTAAAATACTATGTACATTATTCTCTGGAGTTCCAATCTATATCTAAATATGAATATTTCAAGCATCTTGCCTCGCATCTTGCTTAGCATCTCCTGTTTCCTTCCCGGATACATGTTATTTGATTTCCTCCATTTGGTTCCTATGTTACTGTCATACGCTGTGCAAAGAAAGCAAGGAGGAAACTGCTACCATCATACATCATTGTATTTGATGTAGAACAAGGATATATAAACTACATCTAGATATGCTTACCCCATAGTCTTTGGTATATACGGTTTTCTACTGCAGAACCTTTTTCAATGCATGGGTTCATTACACCTTAATCCAATTTTCCTTGACCACATGCGTGTAAACTCTTGGTACATCTAGCCTAGTTCAATTGTACAGGGGCCTTTGATACTGTCAACCATGCCATCCTGCTCAACCGTCTCTGTGATAACCTGGGTATCACTGGTCAGGCTCTGGCGTGGCTGACGTCTTTCCTCTCCAATCGACCCTCCCAGGTCCAACTGGGGTACTTCCTCTCTGACATTTTTTCTCTACCTGTGGTGTCCCCCAGGGATCTAACCTCTCTCCCTGGCTGTTCAACCAATATCTGGCACTCCTTGCCCACCACATCGCCGCTCTCTGCCCCAACTTTCAGTGCTATGCGGATGATATCCAGCTAATTTTCAGGCTACCCTCGGCCTCCTCCCCGCCTTCCCTCATCTCTGACTGTCTGTCTGCTATCCAGGAATGGTGTGCCGCCAATGACCTCTTCCTTAATGCCAGTAAGACTGAGATTCTACTCATTGGCACACCCACTCCCTCCTTCCCTGCAACTCTCTGGCTGGCCTCTCTTGGCCCTCCTCCTGCTCCTACCTGCAAGGCAAAAAACCTCAGGGTCATCTTCGACTCCACACTCTCCTTCTCTCCTCACATATCTGACATCTCTAAGCAGTCCAACTACCAGCTGCACCTCCTCAGAGGTATTCTTCCTTTCCTCTCCTTCCACCAGAAGCTCACTGTCTCCCGAGCCCTGGTTCTCTCGAAGCTGGACTACTGTAACAGCCTCTATCTAAATCTACCTGCCTCTACTCTCCGCCCTCTGCAACTTATCCAGAACAGGACTGCGAGACTTGTCCTTGGCCTCGAGCCCAGGGATCGTATCTCTCCAGGACTGAAATCTCTGCACTGGCTCCCAGTGGCTGCGAGGATTAAGTTCAAAACCCTCTGCATTGTCCACAAGGCCTTCTGGGGCCTGGGGCCTAAATACCTTCAACTCTCTCTTCCTAAATATCTTCCGTCTCGAGCTCTTCGCTCATCCGTCTCCAACTCCCTCCGGGCCAGCCGCTTCTCCAAGCAACGAGTTGGGGGTAGATCTCTCTCCGCGGCAGGGGCTTCCCTCTGGAACAGCCTTCCTGCCTCCCTGAAACTTGAGGAGAACCATCTCCGGTTCAGGAAGCACCTCAAAACCTTCCTCTTTGCTTCTGCCTTCTCCCCCCTCTCCCCTGCTAAATTCTTGACTGAAACTGCACTCTACCTGCAACTGGGCCACTCTCCACTTGCACTGCCTCCCTGGTAACCTCTGCACTACGGGACTGTCTCTGTATCCCGACAGCCCCCCTTTCTCAGCACTTGTCTGCACTTACCTTGCACTTGCCACCAGTTTGGCCCTATTATTTATCTGTTTGTTCCACTACCCTGTACTGCACTGTCCCCCCTCCCTTTCCCCTTGCACTTTCCCTTCCCTCCATCCATGCACTTGCGCAATCTGAATGACACCTGGCCTAGTAGGACCGCTGTCTGTCTTTCCGTCTGTTTCCCCCCTCCCTGCCTCGTCATGCCTTGAAACACTTGTGTATAGGTGCGTTACAAATGCCATATCATATCATATCATGTATGTACATGTGTTGGTATCTGCTTCTCCAAACACCATTCATGTCTGTAGTACATATTGTGCAGTCTAAGGAGTATCACACTGAGCAAGAAGAATAGTTTAATCAATAATTAAATAAAATGTGTTAAATAACATTTGGCTCGCCGCAGCGGTTCCTGGAAATACTGAGACCACCCGAAAGGCACCGGGTTAACCAATAAATGGATTTCACTTGCCATCGGTGGCCCAATGTTTTCCTTAGTTTGGACCCCTAAATATTTGGCGATGCACTAATCTTTTCCCTGCTGCGGTGTATAGGCACAATTAATATGTTGCCTTTGTCCACAGATAGCAGTATATTTAAACTGTAATATGGCCTGTCATTTAAGTCCTGCTAGAGGACATCAGAGGTATTTTATTTCAATGCAACCCTTTTCATCTATTTCCAAACAGTGCAAAATATGCTGCCAAATGAGTCTTGGAAGGGGGACATCAGATGTATCTTACTGCAAATGGAACCTGTTCTTCCATACCCGCACAGTGCAAAGAAAAGCTGCACTAATTCCTCTGATTCCAGGCCAAAATATTACCTTTTAGGTACCCGGACGTTGTTTGTTTTCTGTTCCGGTGGTACAATAAAGTCTGGATCACTGCCATACATGCATACGTGATGAAAAAGCTGAGGGACAAAAAATGTATAGTTTATAACTGTTGGGCAGCTTCGCAAGTCATGCCCTATTGTTCAGGCTCCTCAGAGCACTTGGTTGGGCAAAGCCAGAGAACTTATTGGTGGCGTGTTAGACACTCTGGGGGTAATTCATAGAATTAAGCGCACAAGTGGCGCACGCGGCTGGCGCACAGTGTGCGCGTGCAAATCTCTGCGCCAGCCGCGTGCGCTAAAATCCATTTCCGCGCACAGCGTATTCATAGATTTTAGCTACCAAAACCAGCTGTGGCGCACAGTGGTGCAGCGACCTGCAGCAGCGCCAGTTACGCCCCCAAGAACGCCCCTCGTGCAGGGAAAAGCCATCAAAATCCCCAATCCAGCGCAAAGGGCTGCGCTA
Source organism: Ambystoma mexicanum (assembly GCF_040938575.1). NCBI lineage: Eukaryota > Metazoa > Chordata > Amphibia > Caudata > Ambystomatidae > Ambystoma > Ambystoma mexicanum. Next base: position 975,820,561 of record NC_090929.1, on the reverse strand, counting down.
ACCCTGTACCAGCAGGGCAAGCGGGGAACGTGTATTACTGTGGTTCGTGGGAAGTTTCACACGCGATTGGCCCTGTGCGTGTGGGGTACGTGTATTACTGGGGTTTGCGGGAAGTTTCACATGCAAAAGGGCCTGTGCGAGTGGAGTACGTGTATTACTGGGGTTTGCGTGAAGTTTCACACGCGATTGGCCCTGTGCGAGTGGGGTATGTGTATTTCTGGGGTTCGCAGGAAGTTTCACACGCGAAAGGGCCTGTGCGAGTGGGGTACGTGTATTACTGGGGTTCGCGGGAAGTTTCACAAGCGAAAGGACCTGTGCGAGTGGGGTACGTGTATTACTGGGGTTCGCAGGAAGTTTCACACGCAAAAGGGCCTGTGCGAGTGGGGTACGTGTATTACTGGGGTTCGCGGGAAGTTTCACATGCAAAAGGGCCTGTGCGAGTGGGGTACGTGTATTACTGGGGTTTGCGTGAAGTTTCATGTGCGATTGCCCTGTGCGAGTGGGGTACGTGTATTACTGGGGTTTGCGGGAAGTTTCACACGCGAAAGGGCATGTGCGAGTGGGGTACATGTATTACTGGGGTTTGCGGGAAGATTCACACGCGAAAGGGCCTGTGCGAGTGGGGTACGTGTATTACTGGGGTTTGCGGGAAGTTTCACATGCAAAAGGGCCAGTGCGAGTGGGGTACGTATATTGCTGGGGTTTGCGGGAAGTCTCACACGCGATATGAGCAGGGTACGTGTATTTCGGGGGTGCGCGGGAAGCTTCACATGCAAAAGGGCCTGTGCGAGTGGGGTATGTGTATTACTGGGGTTCGCGGGAAGTTTCACACGCAAAAGGGCCTGTGCGAGTGGGGTACGTGTATTACTGGGGTTCGCAGGAAGTTTCACAAGCGAAAGGGCCTGTGCGAGTGGGGTACGTGTATTACTGGGGTTCGCAGGAAGTTTCACATGCAAAAGGGCCTGTGCGAGTGGCGTACGTGTATTACTGGGGTTCGTGGGAAGTTTCACACGCGAAAGGGCCTGTGCGAGTGGGGTACGTGTATTACTGGGGTTTGTGGGACGTTTCACATGCGATTGGCCCTGTGTGTGTGGGGTACGTGTATTACTGGGGTTCGTGGGAAGTTTCACATGCAAAAGGGCCTGTGCGAGTGGGGTACGTGTATTACTGGGGTTCGCGTGAAGTTTCACGCGCGATTGCCCTGTGCGAGTGGGGTACGTGTATTACTGGGGTTCGCAGGAAGTTTCACACGCGAAAGGGCATGTGCGAGTGGGGTACGTGTATTACTGGGGTTCGCGGGAAGTTTCACACGCGAAAGGGCCTGTGCGAGTGGGGTATGTGTATTACTGGGGTTCGCGTGAAGTTTCACGCGCGATTGCCCTGTGCGAGTGGGGTACGTGTATTACTGGGGTTCGCAGGAAGATTCACACGCTAAAGGGCCTGTGCGAGTGGGGTACATGTATTACTGGGGTTCGTGGGAAGTTTCACACGCGAAAGGGCCTGTGCGAGTGGGCTACGTGTATTACTGGGGTTCGTGGGAAGTTTCACATGCGATTGGCCCTGTGCGAGTGGGGTACGTGTATTACTGGGGTTCGCAGGAAGTTTCACACGCGAAAGGACCTGTGCAAGTGGGGTACATGTATTACTGGGGTTTGCGGAAAGTTTCACACGCGAAAGGGCCTGTGCGAGTGTGGTATGTGTATTACTGGGGTTCGTGGGAAGTTTCACATGAGAAAGGGCCTGTGCGAGTGGGGTACGTGTATTACTGGGATTCGTGTGAAGTCTCACACGAGATATGAGCAGGGTACGTGTATTTCGGGGGTGCGTGGGAAGTTTCACACGCGAAAGGGCCTGTGCGAGTGGGGTACGTGTATTACTGGGGTTCGAGGGTAGTTTCACACGCGATTGGCCCTGTGCGAGTGGGGTACGTGTATTACTGGGGTTCGAGGGAAGTTTCACATGCGAAAGGGCCAATGCGAGTGGGGTACGTATATTACTGGGGTTTGCGTGAAGTCTCACACGCGATATGAGCAGGGTACGTGTATTTCGGGGGTGCGCGGGAAGTTTCACACGCGATTGGCCCTGTGCGAGTGGGGTACGTGTATTACTGGGGTTTGCAGGAAGTTTCACACGTGATTGGCCCTGTGCGAGTGGGGTACGTGTACTACTGGGGTTCGCGTGAAGTTTCACACGCGAAAGGGCCAGTGCGAGTGGGGTACTTGTATTACTGGGGTTCGCGTGAAGTCAAACACGCGATATGAACAGGGTACGTGTATTTCAGGGGTGCGTGGGAAGTTTGACATGCGAAAGGGCCTGTGCGAGTGGGGTACGTGTATTACTGGGGTTCGCGGGAAGTTTCACACGCGATTGGCCCTGTGCGAGTGGGGTACGTGTATTACTGGGGTTCGGGGGAAGTTTCACACGCGAAAGGGCCTGTGCGAGTGGGGTACGTGTATTACTGTGGTTCGCGGAAAGTTTCACACGCGAAAGGGCCTGCGCAAGTGGGGTATGTGTATTACTGGGGTTTGCGGGAAGTTTCACACGCGAAAATGCCTGTGCGCGTGGGGTACGTGTACTACTGGGGTTCGTGGGAAGTTTCACACGTGATTGGCCCTGTGCGAGTGGGGTACATGTATTACTGGGGTTCGCGGGAAGATTCACACGCCTAAGGACCTGTGCAAGTGGGGTACATGTATTACTGGGGTTTGCGGGAAGTTTCACACACGAAAGGGCCTGTGCGAGTGGGGTACGTGTATTACTGGGGTTTGTGGGAAGTTTCACACGCAAAAGGGCCTGTGCGAATGGGTACGTGTATTACTGGGATTCGCGTGAAGTCTCACACGCGATATGAGCAGGGTACGTGTATTTCGGGGGTACGCAGGAAGTTTCACACGCGAAAGGGCCTGTGAGAGTGGGGTACGTGTATTACTGGGGTTCGTGGGAAGTTTCACACGCGATTGGCCCTGTGCGAGTGGGGTACGTGTATTACTGGGGTTCGCGGCAAGTTTCACACGCGATTGGCCCTGTGCGAGTGGGGTACATGTATTACTGGGGTTCGCGTGAAGTTTCACATGCGAAAGGGCCAGTGCGAGTGGGGTACGTGTATTACTGGGGTTTGCGTGAAGTCAAACACGCAATATGAGCAGGGTATGTGTATTTCGGGGGTGCACGGGAAGTTTCACACGCGATTGGCCCTGTGCAAGTGGGGTAAGTGTATTACTGGGGTTCGCGTGAAGTCTCACACGCGATATGAGCAGGGTACGTGTATTTCGGGGGTGCGCGGGGAGTCCTACACGTGAATTGGCAGTGTGGGTCCTCCCAGCTGTTCCCTCTATACCCTCCACGGCCCCTGCAGGCAGCCCACATCACAGGGGACTACCCTGCACCCCTGGTCATGTCCCGCAGGCAGCCCATCCACCATGGGCATGCCCCCCAGCCAAGCCACATGTCAGCTTGCACTACTGATCACCAACTCATGTCCCCCTGCACCCCTACCCCCCAGCAGTACGGGGCACCTGCCAGCAGGCCCTCACTCCTGTCCCACTCATGTCCCCCTGGACCTCCACTACCCCAGCATTGCAGGGCACCTGCCAGCAGGGCACCACTCATGTCCCACTCATATCCCCCTGCACCCCCACCCCCCAGCAGTGCAGGACACCTGCCAGCAGGCCCCCACTCATGTCCCTCTGCACCCCCACACCCCAGCAGTGCAGGGCACCTGCCAGCAGGCCCCCACTCATGTCCCACTCATGTCCCCCTGCACCCCCAACCCACAGCAGTGCAGGGCACCTGCCAGCAGGCCCCCACTCATGTCCCACTCATGTCCCCTGCACCCCCAAACCCCAGCAGCGAAGGGCACCTGCCAGCAGGCCCCCACTCATGTCCCACTTATGTCCCCCTGGACCTCCACTACCCCAGCATTGCAGGGCACCTGCCAGCAGGCCACCACTCATGTCCCACTCATGTCCCCCTGCACCCCCACCCCCCGGCAGTGCAGGGCACCTGCAAGCAGGCCCCCAATCATGTCCCACTCATGTACCCCTGCACCCCCAGCCCCCAGCAGTGCAGGGCACCTGCCAGCAGGCCCCCACTCATGTCCCACTCATGTCCCCCTGCCCCCACGTCATGACGATCCTCAATCATGGCCCTTATGGCCAGCCTCCCCAGCCCAAAGACCCAACCAAGTATTGAATCCCTCCGCATAGAAAAGGCAATCACATGATACAACCCCAAAGGCAAGTATGTAAATGAACACATGTCCGTCACACACACACAATGGATGTAAGTGAATGTGAAAAACCATATCATGACATGCATGAAACCAATGAGATAATACCACACTGTCACAACTTTCAGGCTTGTCTGCAATGTCCAGATCACTCCCTGCTAGAGACTCCTCCCCCTCCTCCTAGCCTGAGGGTATGTCCTTGGTCGTCTTCCTGCTCCACTCTTTGACGGGCAACCTTTTTTTTAGGAGATGCGGCCTACCACGGAACGATGCCACTATGGTTGCCGAAGATTCCGGAAACCCAGTGGCCCCGGATCCGTGAAAGCCAGCGGGGAAAAAGCCGAACCAACAAAAAAAACCCGAAACGTCAGCCGTTGGTTAGAATTCCAGAGGTCTCCTAGTGTGGACGCGGAACACCAGCCGCAGGTACGTCTTGGTGTAGTATGCAGCAGAAGGAGTGCACTGTAGAATAGAGCGAAGGGGCTCCAGAGGAGGATCCGAAGGGCACACCTTTGCGAGGAGAACGTAAAGACAGCGTGAGACCGTAGGAACCACTGCGAGAGGGAGAGAGGGAAGAAAGAGGAGAAACGAGGGACCAGGAAGGGGAGCAGCTCCGAGAACGGAAATGAACGAGGAGAAAAAGGCAGGGGGGGCAAGGTAAGCCCAAGAAAGGGAAGGAAAGGGGGGCTCAGGAGAGCCAAGATAAATAATAATGGAGCGTAGCAACAACAGGGTAGCCGAAGCAGTTGCAACGCGAAGAATCAAGTGAAACTGAACGTTGATAACGCCGGCGGCAGCCATCTTGAGAAAGACTAGACCGCAACCTGAGATTACTATCCCAACGCGACAGCACTAGCAATGGTGGCCCAGTCTCCATCGGTTCCATTGTTTGACAAAGAAGGGGCGCATGACAGTATGCCCCCCCCCCGAGCGGGAGAAACCCGGCTTGCCAGGGTGAGCCCGATAAAATTTCCTCACCAGACGGGGGGCATGTACATTGGAACTGGGCTCCCATGAGTCCTCCGATGATGGGTAGCCCTTCCAGGACAGTAAAAATTCCAATCGTCCTCTATGGTAACGGGAGTCTTTAATATCTGCCACCTCGTATTCTTTTTCCTGGGACTCCTGCACCTCAGTGCGACCACCTATAGGTGTGGCCGGGATGTTAGTCAAGGCCGGACGCAATTGGGATGCCTGGAAAACAGGGTGTATCCTTTTCATACACCTTGGCAACCGTAACCGGAAAGCAACAGGATTTATTTGGGAGAGAACCGTATAAGGTCCCACGAATCTGGGTGACAATTTGGATGGGTGGATCCATCTGGGTAGGAATCTGGTGGATAACCGCACCCGTGAGCCACCCTTGATGATGGGGTTATCGGAACGCCTCCGGTCTGCCTGGCGTTTGTATCGATCGTGGGCTTGAGCTAAGGCGATCTTGGCCATTCTGTGTGCCTTAGTAATTTGCTGCAAACGGTCGTCAATCGTAGGGTACACAGATGCGGCAGTGGATACCGGTAATATACTCCTCGGATGTTTACCAAACGTACTGTAAAACGTGCTGAGTCCCGTCGCTGAATGTGTGCAGTTATTGTACGCAAACTCAGCAGTTGGTAACAAATCATACCAGTTGTTTTGCATGTGGTTGGTGTAACACCTGAGATATTGTTCTAATGTCCCATTCAACCTCTCAGTCTGTCCGTTGGTTTGAGGGTGGAACCCAGAGGACAAAGCCCGTTCAATACCCAGCCCAGAGCAGTCCAGAATTTAGAGGTAAATTGACTACCTCGATCCGAGATAATCTTAGTGGGTAGGCCATGTAAGCGGAAAATATCTCGTACGAATACCTCTGCCATCTGTGAGGCTGATGGCAAGCTCGGGAAGGGGGAAAAATGGGCCAACTTGGTGAGTGAATCTACGGTAACCATAATACATGTTTGGCCCCGAAAGATCGGGAGATCCACCATGAAATCAGTGGAAATCAGCTCCCACGGGACTCCGGGCAAGGGAATTTGTTCCAGTAATCCAATGGGTTTTTTAAAACAGTCTTTACTTCGTGAACATTGGCACATGCTTGGACATATCTTTTAATGTCAGTGGACATTCCCGGCCAGAAGAAAGATCTCCGAACAAGTTCTTCGGTGTTTTTCACCCCTCGATGTCCTGCTGTGCAATGATCATGGCACCAAGACATCACCTTCTGCTGTAAATCCGACCGGGGCACGAATAATTTCTTGTTCATGAAGCACAGACCTTTCCTCATTTCAACTCGGATGTGGGATGACAGGGGAGTTGGGAGAGGTACCCCCGTGGTAGCCGCCCTGACTTGAGAGACAAAGAATGATGTAAAGCCAATGAACACCTTGTTAGGAAAAAGTCTCTCCTTGGGCCATTGAGAGAGATCTTCAGAGACATTACCACGAGAAAGGGCATCTGCGATCACATTCTGACTGCCTGGTACATAAGTGATCTCAAAGTCGTACTGGGCGAAGAAGTGAGCCCATCTGGCCTGTCGAGAGTTGGCACATTCCATGTTCTGTAGGGTCTTGAGATTCTTGTGATCCGTTCTGATGAGAAATGGTCTTTCTCCTCCTTGTAAGAGATGCCTCCACTCCTCACAGGCAAGCTTAATGGCCAAAAGTTCTCTTTCAATTACAGAATAGTTCTTTTGACTAAGATTAAGAGTCTTCGAGAGATATGCGATGGGATGTTCTACCCCTTCCTCTTCTTGCAGGAGGGCAGCCCCTACTGCATTGGCCGAGGCGTCAGCTTCCACAATGAATCTTTTATTTTGGTTAGGCTGGATAAGAATAGGGGATGAACTGAATCTTTGTTTCAGGGACTGAAATGCTGTCTCGGCCTCCGTAGACCCCATGAAGGGTTGGTTTTCTTTCTTCAAAAGTGAGATAATGGGAGCTACAGTGGTGTAAACATTTTGAATGAATTTCCTATAGAAGTTGGTGAAACCTAGGAATCTCTGCACCTCTTTCATAGTTTTTGGAGATGGCCACTCGAGAACGGCAGAGACCTTCTTGGGGTCCATCTTAATACCCTCTTGGGAGAGAACGAACCCTAGATACTGGACCGAAGAGACCAGGAATTCGCACTTACTGGGTTTCACCAGAAGATGGTTTTCCTGTAGGCGGTGAAAAACTTCATGAAGATGAGAGAAGTCTTCTTGTGGGGTCTTGGAGAATATTAGAATGTCATCCAAATAGATGATCACTGAACGGAACAGCAAATCAGAGAAAGTGCGATCCATGAATCTTTGGAATATAGCCGGGGCATTGACAAGACCAAATGGCATCACCTTATACTCATACAGAACAAAAGGTGTTCTGAATGCTGTCTTCCATTCATCTCCGGCCCTAATGCGCAGGAGGTGATACGCATTTCTTAGGTCTAGCTTAGAGAAAACCGTAGCCCCTCTCACTGCCTCCAAGATGTCAGAAATCAGAGGCATCGGGTACCGGTCCCGAATGGTGACCTGGTTTAGCCCTCTGTAGTCGATGCATGGTCGGAGTTCTGTGGAATCCCTCTTGGCGATGAAAAACAAAGGTGCACCTGCTGGAGATTTCAATGTTTGAATCAAGCCGTTCTTTAAGTTGGCGTCCAAGTACCCTCGGAGTACCTCCTTCTCTTTGACAGATAGAGAGAATATTCTGCCGAAAGGGACCAGGGAGTCAGGTACTAAATCTATAGCACAATCTTCCGGGCGATGCGGAGGAAGATCATGTTCTGCCTTCACCAAGAAGACTTGATGTTAAATCTGAAGTTGGGAAGGTATCAAATGTATAGCCTGGGGTTGTGTTTCCTTTGTTTCCACAGCCTGTAGAATTGCTGGCTGATAACTGGAGGCTTGTAAGCAGGAGTGTTGACAGTAGGAAGAAAGAAAGCTGAGTGTATTCTTGGACCAATCTATAGTAGGATTGTGTTGGCGGAGCCAGGCTATTCCCAAGATGATATGGAAATGTGCTGCTCGGATGATTTTGAAAGATAAATCCTCCTTGTGATGTTGGATGGTAACCCGGATCGGCTCTGTAGAATGAGTGATGGGACCTGAACAAAGAGGAGTGCCGTCTACTCCTTCCACCTTCAAATCTTCCTGGTTCTGGACTCGGCGGATTCCCATCTTCTCCGCCCATAGAGTGTCCATGAAGTTGCCGGCAGCTCCACAGTCGATTAGGGCTAGAGTCTCCACTGATTGGTCCCTCCAAGATAACTGCAGAGTAACCACCATCAAGCGGGTATCCTCTGACTGAGTTGAAGGTGTAACAGACAAGGAAACGTAGGGACTTCCAGTAACTCCTCGAACCGTGGTCCCTCCTAGGTTCGAGGCGACCCATTTCCTGAGCGCCTTTGTGGAACTTCTGGGCAGTTACGGAGCAGGTGTGAAGAAGATCCACAGTACATGCAGCGACCCGACTCTCTGCGTCTCTTTCGTTCTTCAGGAGTTAGGGGAGACCTCATGGATTCAATCTGCATTGGTTCTTCCTTATAAAGAGTTCCCGATGAAGAAGATGGAGGCTGGGAAGGAGTAGTAAAACCAGTAGTTCCTTTTCCTCGCTTCTTCTCTTGTCTACGTTTGTTAATTCGGTGCTCAATCTGTAAAATGACGGATAACAACTCTGAAAAAGAGGCTGGTCGGGGATCCTGGCCAGTTCATCTTTAAGTTCCTCTTTAAAATAGTGAATTGTGCTTGGCAAATAGTGAATTGTGCTTGCTCTGACCAGGTAGATTCAGTGGCCAGTCGTTTAAACTTTGTGATATAGGACAAAAGGTCCATCTGACCTTGGTGTACTTCCAGTAGTTCCTCGCATGCCATGAATGTGATCTCGGGCCTCTCAAAGGTCTGTCTTAATTTGGCGAGGAAAGCTTCCCAGTCTCGTAAAACTGGATCATTAGCAGTGACTAAAGGGCTGGCCCAGGCCAATGCGTTTCCAGTCAGGTTGGAAACCGCGTAGCCCACTTTGCTCAGATCCGTGGAAAATGCAGTGGGCCGGAAAGCAAAATGCACATTACATGCGTCAATGAATTCTTTGAGCAGTTTTGGTGTGCCATCAAATTTACCAACTGACAAAGGCATTGGAGGGAGATCCAAACTAGGTGTTTCCCGATTAGCCACCAATTGACGGAGTAAATTATTCTCCACTTTGAGATTCTTTACTTCTTGATTCAAATTAAGGACCTCCAAATTAAGAGACTGTACTGCTGTAACCAGTTCCTGGACTTGTTCGGAGGTAGACATTCAGGAATGTATTGGGCGTTGCAATCTGTCACAACTTTCAGGCTTGTCTGCAATGTCCAGATCACTCCCTGCTAGAGACTCCTCCCCCTCCTCCTCACCTGAGGGTATATCCTTGGTCGTCTTCCTGCTCCACTCTTTGACGGGCGACCTTTTTTTTTAGGAGATACGGTCTACCACGGAACAACGCCACTATGGTTGCCGAAGATTCCGGAAACCCAGTGGCCCCGGATCCGTGATAGCCAGCGGGGAAAAAGCCGAACCGGCAAAAAAACCCAAAACGTCAGCCGTTGGTTAGAATTCCAGAGGTCTCCTCGCGTGGACGCGGAACACCAGCCGCAGGTAAATCTTGGTGTAGTATGCAGCAGAAGGAGTGCACTGTACAATAGAGCGAAGAGGCTCCAGAGGAGGATCCGAAGGGCACACCTTTGCGAGGAGAACGCAAAGACAGCAGGAGACCGTAGGAACCACTGCGAGAGGGAGAGAGGGAAGAAAGAGGAGAAACGAGGGACCAGGAAGGGAAGCAGCTCCCAGAACGGAAATGAATGAGGAGAAAAAGGCAGGGGGGCAAGGTAAGCCCAGGAAAGGGAAGGAAAGGGGGTCTCAGCAGAGCCAAGAGAAATAATAATGGAGCGTAGCAACAATAGGGTAGCCGAAGCAATTACAACGCGAAGAATCGAGTGAAACTGAATGCTGATAACGCCGGCGGCGGCCATCTTGAGAAAGACTAGACCGCAACCTGAGATTACGATCCCAACGTGACGGCACTAGCAATGGCGGCCCAGTCTCCATCGGTTCCATTGTTTGACAAAGAAGGGGCGCATGACACACACATCGAAGTATGAAGAAAAACATGTATTAAACACAACATGAATGTAATTTTAAAAAAAACAACAACAATGGGAATAATTAAAGAAATGCTGCATGTCCGTAAAGAATAAAAAACAAGAAATCATAATACAAAGAAATCCAAAAGAATTGGTGTCCAAAGTCACAGTCCAACAAAGCAAATACAAGGGAAAAAAGAAAGTGAAATCGATTGCTCCATTGTGAAAATCAAAAAAATGTGAATAATCAAATGGTGAACTATGTACAAATGAACAATCCAGGGTCCATGAGCCCAACTGATGAAATGAAACCTACCAAAAATACTACCTAATAAAAAACTATATACAAAAACGTGGTGCATTGTCCAAGGGCAACCAAAATAAAAAAAGAAAAGGAAACCTAACTCTAAAAACTATTTACAATGGCAGCGGGCTAGTCCTACGGCTCACTTCCCGATTTCTCGGGCCAGGGCATCATCGAACTCCTGCTCGATGTCCCGGAGGCGGTCCTCTTCCATGGCTCCGAGGGTTCGCAGGGACGATGACATCTGGACCTCCAGGTCCCTGCGAATTGCCTCGAGGCACTCGGCCCGCCTCAGAGCCCTACGCAGGGAGTTCTCCACCCTGACCATTGTGAGCCGTGCCTCTTCTGCCCGCTGCCGCTCCGCATGTATGGCATGGCCTAACCGCTGCCACACAGAAGACACTTCCAGTCCTGGGTCCTCCTGCCCTCTGGCCGATGCCTGCCCCTCCGATGTTGAAGGCCCCGAGCCATCATGGCTCCCACCTTGTTTGGTGGTGTGCCTCTGCCTGTGCCCTGGCTCTTGCAGCCTGCACATCCTCCTCTGGCTGGGGTGCAGTTGTTGATGTGGCCACCCGTGCTGGACGTCCGACTCCCGACTGTGGCAAGGATGTGTCCTCCACCAGCCTGGCCACAGGGTCAGAGGCAGCTCCACAGGGTCCCCAGGTGATACATGGGTGGGAAGATAGCATGGAGGACGACTGGCGCATAGGGGGTTCAGGTGAGGAGGGGGTCGGAACAAGGTCCAGCAAACGGAGGAATCCGGCCCTGGTGAGCTGTCCCAGTACGTCTACGCGGTCGATTAGGCATTCGAGATGACATGCAGTGTCCTCACGAAAACACTGCAGGTCACCTCGCATGCCCCGTTAACGCAACGCCATCCCACTCAGGACAGGCTCAACCCGGTCCCGGATAGCCACGTCCCCAGGGAGAGGAAGGCCAGTTGTTGTAAGCGGATCCCCTCCCTGAAAACGGGTCTGGATGTAGGCATCCCTGCTGGTGCAGGATGATGCAATCACAGGATCGGGGGCAGGATTACACACAGGCACCTCCGCGGTGGCCTGTGCTGCCTACTGTCCCTGACCCTGCACTGCACCACTAGCACCAGTGGAATGCCCACCTCCAGACCCCGTGTCTGTCCCTTGCACGGCCTCCTCCTCCACCAAACCCCCCACCAACCTGGATGACTCCGTGCCATCTTCCTCCGTCGGACCCTGTGGGGTCTCAGCTGCCCCTTCTGCTGCCGAGGAGTCCAACTCCGACCTCCGCCTCTTGGACCTACCCTCGGCAGCTGCGGTTTCGGACGTGGCACCGGACTCCTCACTCCCTGAAGAGATGACAACCTGGGAGGGGAGCCGGGCCTTGCGTCTCCGGCTGGCAGTGCGATCCCTGCTGCTGTGCTCCACAGCACCCTCTCTGCCCTCTTCATCAGTTGACGCTGCAGACAGGGAGAGATAGGACACAGGCACCAGGGCACTGTACAATGGACTGAAACACACATGACAGTTGCACATGAGTGGCAGTGTCAAACTTCAGACATGGCATCACAATCCCCAACACACATGTCATTTCAACTCACACACATGAGCAATTCCGCAGCCATATCACAAAAGCCAGCATCATCCATACACATACAACAACATGAGCATCCATAGGTGAGCCAGACATCACATGAAACACAGGGAGTGCAGTAGACATGCACACATGCCACCACACTTACATGCATGTCTACATCTCATCCAATTGTTGCAGTGATGAGATCGCCATACATGTCAGATCTGCCATTCAGCCTTCTACATATCAGTGTCACATGCATCCATGTTGCATCACAGTTGCACACTTGTCAAGTACACACACATGCACATGTACACAGTGCAGATACATACATTAGGAACCACCATCCATGCCACAACCATGCCAATGTACATACACAGAAATTCAAACATGTGTGCTCCCACACCTGCATTTGTCCAGCATGCTTACCAACACATACACCATCAATGTGTCTCACACATGAGAGGACACACATGTGGCAGCCTCACGCCATTGTTCATACACATCCCTACATGGCCCTACAAAAACACATGTGTAAACTGCACACTACTGGCACACCACGACACGCACAGCGTCCAATCACTCTGCATGTACACTTACCGCTCGAGGGTCTGCCTCTCAAGGATCTGGATGTAGAGCGCTGGCCATATGCATTCCAGGACCCTCATTTGGTGGTCCGACAGCTGGCCCCGGTGCCCCTCAGCATCCGCTGCCTTTGCGTGGCGCCGGGCCTTGTTGAGGGTCCTGGACCTGAAGTCCTCCCAGCGCTTCTTGACATGATGTAAGTCGCGGACTGCCACCCCCTCCGCGTTGATGGCAGTCACGATGTCCATCCAGATCCTGGTCGGTCCTTCATTGTCGGCGCGCAAACTTCCAAAGAGGGCATCATACTGCCCCAGGACTTGCTCCACCAGGACACCAACTTCCCTGGCACTGAAGCTGGTGGCCCTCTGCCTCTCTGGCTGGGGGTTGCCAGTGCTGCCCGATGGTGTTCTGCTGGACATGGCAACCCCAGAGGCAGGAGTGGGTGGGAAACTGGGTCCTGGGGCTGGGCTGTGGAGTGATGGAATCCCAGTCAGGAGTCTTTAGTTCCAGCAGGGGTGGTCACAGCAACTGCACCCTTGGCTGACGTGCAGGCAGCAAATGGCAGGGCACATGGGCAGCAGGCAGTCAGGCAGCAGCAGATTGCAGGTGGGAGAGTGACAGGGAACTGGGGGCAGTAATTCGGCCTTCTGGGCAGGAGCGTGGTCTTCCGTGTGTTTTCGCATGGCCAGCTTGATACGGAGTGATTTGGCACGTGACAAAAAATTGCATGTCAGCGTGTAATAGGAGGAAAGGCCTTAAGCTCTTAAGCACGTCAGCACACGTATCAGTTTTCATTGGACCAAAGGCCATTAGCGTATAAGCGCATACGTGTGCGGGTGTTTCCCTCGTGACGTGGGCATAGTGGTTCAGCACGTGTGAATGCGTGTAATCCGAGGAAAGGGCCTACGTGCGTAAGTGACGTGACACGCGCGGGCGTTTCCCTCTGCACGTGTTAAAGGTGAGCGGGGCTAGCAGTTCGCTGTACGTACCTTTCGCGGAGACCGACGTGTGTAGCTGCTTCGTGCTGTTTTGTGCGCCATCACATCTTTACAGCGATTGAGGACGTATCTCTTCTTTTGGTGGGGGTATTGGCTACGCATGTTTTTCTGCATCGCGCTAGTCAGACGGTGATTCGCACACGCTATTTTTCCCACTGCAGGTGCCCCTGTGTATCGCACCTGTTTTCGAGGTCATAGTAGCCTGCGTGTCCCACGCGTATGCGTTTTTCATGTTACTGGGTGCCACTGTGTACTGCGGGAGGTTGATTCCACGCACGTAGGCTGCAGGGTTGTGTGCACGGTTTTACTGCAGTTTTGGGGTGCCTGAGCGTAGCGTGACCCGTCACTACATCACCGGGGTCGCATACAGCCTTGCACGTGCAGGGGGGCTGTTAACATCTTGCCCAGGTCAATTGTGGTGTACACCTCCCATCTGTGCCGGCACTACTTCATCTATGCCATGGTTGGGAGGCCACCAAAGGTGAGGGGCGCCTCAGCTGGGCGTACTCCTCATGGCGGGCGTGGTCAGGGACGTGGCTGGGTTGACCAGGGAGTAGGGGGACTCCAGGGTGTCCAGGGTGGCTGCAGAGGAGGAAGAGGCAGGGGTGCGCCACTTGAGCACGATTTTGTGCCATGTGTTGGTGCAGTCATGCCACCACCCCCTGTGGTTCTGGGAGAAGCAGCTTCTGCATCTGGCACTGGCGCCCGTGTGACCCGGCAGTCCATTTCATCGACTGCCACAGGCCCAAGGGTAGTGGTAGCTGCAGGTGCAGCTGTGGACACCACCACCCAGACTCAGGGTCTGCCAGCGCAGGCTGCGTTGGCAAGTGAAGATCCCTTGGAAGATTTCCAACAGGTCCGGAGGGAAACTGTAGGGGCACGCAGGGCTGCCCTGACCAAGACATGTGTCCCTGGGGCAGTAATGTCATCTGCTGCCCCGAACAGCCAGGTGTTGGAAAGTGCAGGGGCAGATGCACCCAACAACACCCCGGTTGTGAGTCTGCCAACCAGGACAGTCACGGTCAATGACCCTGCCACAGAGGATGTTGCTGCGCAGGGTCCATTAGAGGGCACCCAGCTGCCACTGACGCAAGTCAGCCCTTTGGTCGTCCCTCCACCTGCCACTCCCTTGGCTCAATCCACCTGTCCCACTGGCCATGCTGATCAGGGCGGCATCAGCCAGCCAGGGTCTGTGCCACAATCCAAGAGGAGGAAGGTTGCACCTGCAGCACAGGCTGGAACCCCACACACAGCCATGATCTCCTGCACATCGAGGAAGAAGCCTTTCTGCAAACAGGAACTGGACTACCTCGTGGACTACGTGCGGGACCATAGCCGTGACATGCTAGTGGGTGCCAATTGTCAGACTACGGCTGCCCACCTTGATACCAACTGGAAGCAAGTAGCAGAACATGTGAGTGCATTCAGCCATGAGGTGCGCATGGCGCAAGAGTGCAGAAAGCATTGGAATGACCTCAAACGCAGCGCTAAAGCTAAGCGTGCCTCAAATTAAACTTTACTCTGGTGACTGGTGGTGGGCCTGCACCAGAGGCGGAAGACCTCACTCTGCATCAGTCACTCGTTACGGAGTGGGAGAGATGCCGGACTTTGATGCACAGTCCAGTGAGTGTTGATGCGTGTTTGTGGAGGACGTGTGTGTTTTACTTGTGTGATGTGCATGACTGCCACTACATGTCACGTGTACATGGTTATGATGTGTGAGTAATGCAATGCTTCCTTGATGCATGTCTACTCTGCTGGATGGTGGACATGTGGAGCAGACGGGGACTGTCCACATCACCACTTTTGCATCCTACTCACATGTTGGTTACCAGTTTGCCCCTCCGGTCCATGTTCCAGCTCACTGGCACTTCTGCATGTATTGTGGGGTGAGCTTCCTCTCAGCACAGGAACTATGCATAGCATGACTGACGTGCATCTCTAATCTGCCTGCAAGGGGGTACCCAATGTAGGCATGCTCCCTTGCTCCTCAACCCCCTGCTCTGCACCCCAATTCCACCTTAGCACTGGTCTCTTACAATATTGCAGTTGGGTACTTCCCTGTTCATGCCTCCGGTGTACATGCTAACATCCAGCGGCCAATCTGCCAGACATATCCATTGTAGTACATTCTTAGTACTTGATGCAGGGTGTTTCACTTGGACTGTGCAGAGGTCAGATGCCCCGCAGGGACATGAGTGCCCATTCATGCTCCATGTCCATTTCACGCATGCCCATATGTGTCCATGACTGGATGATGACTGTAATACAAGTCCAGGATGACCTAAATTGCATGGCATTTCATCTGCCTTCCCATGTCAACTGTGGCTCAGTACTGCGTTGCACACATGTTTAGGGTCTGACAATCTGTGAGGGTCACAGGCCTCAGCCTGTTTAAAGGCCAATGACTCTGTCCAACTGGTGTAGTGTCTTCTTCACACGTGGGTGTACTGTCCCATCATCATTTGCAGTGTTGCCACTTGACTCACATGAAGCTGTTGATGCTAGTCAACACTGTCTGTCAATACACAGGTCTATGCTCAGCCTTTTGATACCATGTTAGGCATCCTTGCTTTTGCACTTGGGTGGAGGGGTGCTTTGCTTGTAGATATGCTACCCATTGAATGCACATTGCACGTGATGCCTGAAGTTGACCTTGCACTGCCTTCACATTTTCTGACACACACCATGGAGTCCTTGCACATGTAGGTAGAGAGTAACATACATTTTTGCTGCACTGCATAGACCCACTTCTGTGCAAACTGCCACCTTTCAACAGGTCTAATCACAGAAGCAAATTCAAGTTGACCCAGCATGCATGCCAGGTTCTATTTTGTGTGTCACATGTCTGCCTGATGTGTTTGTTGTCGGTGTGTGTATGTGTGTGTTGTGTGCTTCTAACATGTGTAGTGACCTTTTTTCTCTCTATTTTTCAGATGATGACGCAATGGAGCCGGATGATGGCGTTGTTATGCCAGGCACAAGGTTGTTCTCACTACAACAACCCGGCACAAGTGGGGGTCGTGGGGTGGTAGGCCATGAAAACCCCCAAGTGCTACATGCCATCTTGTCTCTGGCTGCCTATGAGTCCAGCCCTGAAGAACACTCTGACGACCATGTCGAGTTGGATGAGCATCAGGTCCATATGTCAGGGGTGAGTGATTCTGATGTGGACACTCCTCTGTCTGCGACACCTGCACTGAGGGATCAGACAGTCTTGGTTCCTCCGCCCGTGGTGGATCGGGACGCAGGGTCACTCTCCACACCAGTCACTGATGTGCCTGGGACATCACGTCGATGGGGGCATGTAGTCGTGCAGCCGCGGGCGGTGCCAACACAGCGAGGACCCCCGGTCCTTGGGTCCCGCAGGGGTCAAGCCCGGCAACGCGGTTGCCGCGCGCAACCGCAGTATACTGAGTGGGAGCAAGACATGACTGTCGCTGAGAGCATGGAGCGTGTGGCCCAACCATGCTCCCCCCTGCTAGGCAGGTGATTCTCCAGCAGCAGGCGACAGGGTCCACAGCCCGCTCGCTCAGGCTGGGCATGGCGACCTCAGACAGGGCACGCCAGGCTGAAATGTCGTCTCTGCGTCAAGCAATTGCTGCTCACGCGGAGGCACACATGAAGGCCCTGAGGGAGGAGTATGCTTCCCTCAGATCCACTCTGGGTGTCCTTCTGATGTACCAGAGGGAGCGGGCAGAGGAGAGGTTTGCACAGCTTGAGCGTACCATCTCGGCTAATCTACATGCTTGCCAGGAGGTGCAGCAGTTGTCAAGACAGGCCTTGCAGGAGGAACTCTGTGTTACACGTGCTACCTTGCAAGAGGAAGAACGTGTATCACGGGAGGTTCTGCATGCAGACCTACATGTCATCACCACACAGAACCAGGCTCACCCGTCCGGCAGACCTGCTGCCGATGAGGGGCAAGCTGCGGCTAGGCGTGGTCATGCTCCTGTGCCACATCCTCCTTTCCAGGAAGAGCCGGACTCAGACGACAATCTATCTCCCACATAGGTCGGGCTGTGCAGGCGTTGAGCCCATGGAGGTTTTTTTTCCTCAGCATCATTGCATGTCGGTGTTGAGCAGCACCCTGTACCTCCCCCTTCCTGGGTGCCCCTCCCCCCCGGGTCGTATGTGGCCATTTTTGATTTTTCTTTTAGTTTAATTAGTTAAGTTTCTGTTTGATAGTTAGTTTAAATAGGTAAAGTAGGTTTTTCATAGTTAGTGTAATTAGTTAATATAGTTTAAAATTGCTAGTCTATTGTGCTTTCATGTGACGGTGTGGTGCTTTGTGGCTTTTGAAAGCATCCACTGTCTGTTCCAGCTGGGCCCTTAAAGCTTGTCTTGTGTATGGGTTTGCTGCTTGGGGTCGTTGAATCACATATGCCACTCCTGCCTCCCTTATCCATGGGCTCGCAAGGATGGTTCGGTGTAACAGCCTAATACACAAGGGCAATGGACTGTCATATCTGTGGCAGGTCTGCTGCTGTGGAACTTGTGTGAACACCCCTAGTGGGGATGATTGGGGTGTAATTGTCCACTGTTCTTCTTTTGCTAGACGGGGTGTTTAATGATTCATGTGTACATTCATTGCTATGCATTGTGTAGTATGTTTCTTATCTTTAATGAACATGTGCTTGCTGCAAATCATGCCGTAGATAGTGTGTTCTACACTGTTGCTGTGAAAGATGGACAGATGGTGTGATTTCTGATGTACGTCTCTGACATGGTCCAGCCATGTAATGCCTGAAGAGGCACACACAGATGAATATTAAGCATTAATCATGTGTTTCATGCACTTTCTGCAGGGGGATAAGCCTCAAGACCACCTTTGTCAGCAGACATGGGCCATTGGACGTCTGGAATCAGGACACGTTTGGTGCTGCCGACATGCACCTGTGTGTGCAGGCAGAGGCACAGGGATTGCGATCATACATCTGAAAATCGATGACGTGATTCAAGGGACTCCAGGCAAGGTGAGCAGCACAGGGGGGGGTCACAACACAGCAAACCTTCCACCTGGCCAGTTGAACATGCATGCTTAGTAGCAGCACTGACGGTGAACTTGGACAAATATTGGTGTAGAAGCGCACAATACAGCTCAGATGTGTTAATGGACCGATGGCTAGTTGATGTGAAAGTTGTCTGGGGCACCTGCAGGGGCAGCGGCACATACCCTCCGGTCCACCATTGTCCATTGAGGCACTTGTATTAGCCATGTAGCATTCCGAGACATGGAATGAAGCAGCTCACAGGGACAGACAGCAAGGGACAGACTCGGGTGCAGTGCATTTCATTTCCAAGTAGAAATTGATACATGCACTGGCTACTTTATTTTTGTCATGGTGGTACAGGACTTGTTCTGAAGTCAGACCTTGCTATATGCGTCTGTCTGCTTACACAGGGAACATTGCATGTTGTCAGAATCGTGACGCATTGGTGTTCCATTTGCCACGCACCCACCGGTGCCTAACTTATGGGGTAATGTTACGTATGGGTATGAAGCATCCACACAAGTTTGTCTGTTTGTAGTGTATTTTGTTAATTTGGGGCATATTTGATAGTGAGTTTGTGTGTTTTGGGCACGCACAGATTATTAACTGTGGCTCTCTTGGCAGCATTGAACTGCTCCTGTTACCGGACCGGAGAGAGCACAGGCAGGAGGCCAGCACTCACCCCAGAGATAAGTTTCTCTTTGACTTCCATTTGAGTAATTTGCTGCTATGTGCATGTGAACAAGTGTTGTAGATTTGTGTATGTGTTAATGTGTGTACTAGATTTTGGTGCATTCCCTACTTTCCCTTGTCAATCCTACTCCCCTCTCCTGCCCCTCATTCCCGTTTTCCAGTATGCCAATGCCTGTGCCGACTGCATATCCCTGACCCTCCTTCCACTCCAGGGTCTCAGAGGCCTGTGTGAGTTAGACCTTGCAGGCACCCAGACCACGGTGGGGGTGGTTGTTTTGTGCCACTCCTGCACCTGTACACGGGAGCTGTGACAGTAGACATCCGTTTGTGTTGCATCATTCTATGTTATGTACCACACATGGTTCAGATCCTGTAGTGACATTGTTTTACTGTGCTACCTTGGTTGTTGACATCATTGTGGTCGTACTTGGCCTTTGTGGCGTACTGCTACTTGAAGTCATCTAATGGAGGCTGTTCTGGTTTGTTTTACTGTCTGCAGGGTATTTGCTTGGCTTCTGTGTTGTCCTGCTTTGAGTTCTCTTGGATTTTGTGCTTTTGCAAATCTAGGTGGACTCTGAGGGTGCTGGCAACTTTTTACACACAAGGTGGGAGATGGTGACAAAGGGGAAGGGTGATCCTGTGGCCAGGTGGAATTCAAGGATGTACGATGAATGACCCAGATGCAGTTGTTCAGTGGGTCGTGGTGATTTGTGAAGGAGGGGGGGTGTTTTGTTGTTGATAGTTGCCTTGCCCTGCAGTCTGATGGGCACCCTGAAAATGTAATTGTGCTTTCCTATGTACATGATGTATTCTGCTGATCAAAGCCTGTTCATGTGTTGTGTTTACCTTTCAGGTGTGAGGGGAAAGTTGTGGTTTGACATGCTGGGGTATACACATGGTGAATGTTCACATGTGATGTGTAGGCGACACTGATGGTCACTTGATTTCACATGCATATGTTGAGTGCATATCCCTACTGACCCACATGCTCGCACTATGATCCACTACATGTACAACCACCCTTCCATGTCCAAGTGTACACTCTGTTTGCCTTCTGGTACCCACTGTGTCCCTGCAGCACATGTTCTCTGACCATTTGTGGATCCTGTACATGCCTAATTTGGTTTTTTATGTAGTTTGTCACTTAGATGTCATGCTCAGGGTGTGCATCACACACAATAGCTGTTCACTGTGCTGTGCGCTGAGCAGTGTGTAGCAGGAGGTGGACACGGCACACAGAAGCTGCAGTGTTGATTTTACAATGCACATTGTGCATGTAGACAGGCATTCATTGTTATGTTTCAACTACAAATTTTGGAATGCATTTGGGTATGACTTATTTTGGGTGGGAGGTTGTTGGTCAGTCATTTCATCTGATTCCATGTCAGGCATCATTGTCTGATGCCAATTTACATTTTTCACATGGCAATGTGTACCTTATTGTTACTGTGTTGGTGTATGGCTATTGCTTGCCATGTCATGTTGTGGTTTTGGAGGTTTTGAGTGACATACCAGTGATAGTCATGGCCTGTTTGGCAGGTCTGTGTGATTTACACCTTTCATGTGTGCCTTTTGGTCACACAGGATTGCTTGTGGTTAAGTAGCTAGGGATGCACACAATGTGGCAATTCCATGGCAACAATCTCAGGGTGGTAAGGTTGTGACAGTTGACTGTCTCTTTGTCATCATCGATTGTCACCTGGTATGTGCCAGGCCTGTGTGGACTCCGCAGGGTGGGGAGTTTAGGTGAAAAATCTGTCCACAAGCTGGGTCTGTGCTTCCTCGCCACATGCCCTATCCCCTCCCAGGGGCAGCGCCTGTGCCTGTGGTTGGGGATGTGGGGGCACCACCATGTCCACCGATACGCCCTGCCGTGTTGCCACATTGTGCAGGACACATGCTGCCACAATGATCCTGCACACTACTGGGGGTGCATAGAGTAGCTGCCCGCCAGAGCGGTCAAGGGAGCGGAAGCGTGACTTGAGCACTCCGAATGTGCGCTCCACTATGGCCTTGGTTGCAATATGGGCCGCGTTGTATCTTACCTGGGGTGGTGTGGTGGGGTTCCAGATTGGCGTCATCATGTGGTTGCTCAGAGGGTAGGCACTGCCCCTGTAGAGGTGATAATGGTTGTGATTATTGGGGTTTGTGTATTTGTGTGTGTGTGTGAAATGCATGCATGTGCACAGGCATTTGTACTCACCTAGGAGCCATGTGTCGCCATGCTGGCCAGCTTCCAGGGCCCGGCTCAGGGCGGACATTATGTATATGAAACTGTCATGGGTGGAGCCAGGGTAGTTTGCATAGACAGAGGTGATGATTCCCTTTGCATCGCATACCACCTGTACATTGATAGAATGCCAGTGCTTGCGGTTTCGGTAGATGTGCTCAATGGCCCTAGGTGGACGTAGGGCCACATGGGGGCAATCTATGGCACCGAGCACTTTGGGGAAGTGTGCCACCCTGTAAAAGTCCAGGACAATGGCCTGCCTTTCTGCAGGTGTTCTGGGCATGTATATGTGCCTGCGGACTGAGGGGCGTGCAGTCATGATTGCCAAGACATGGTGTAGGCAGCGTGACTGCGTGGCCTGTGAGACCCCCCCCCACTATGGCAGTAGTCCGCTGAAAAGACCCAGTGGCCAAAAAATGCAGGACATTGAGCACCTTCTCCAAGGGGCTCAATGCTTGGGAGCAGAGGGTGGGGGATGTTAAGTCATCTTCCCACTCCCTGACCAGGTCTAGGATGATACGGGTTGGAAACCTATACCTGCCATAGACCTGGTCGTCAGGCATCTCAAAAAGGCTTGTCCGTGGTGAAAAAATGCGTGCCCTGGCTATTCTCCCCCTCCTGCGGTGTCCCACGATCAGTGCTGTGACAAATGGGGCATTCATCGTAGCTGTACATACGTGTTTGTTGTTTGCACGCACTTTTATACTGTGCGTGGGAATGCTTCCGCCTGCCTTCCTGTGGTGGACGCGTTGATGCCTGTGCGCGTCTTTTGCCGTGCACGGGTTTCCCGTATTCGAATCCATGAATACGGTTGTTCGCGTGCGTGTGGGCGTTCCGTGTAGTTCCCTGCAGTACTTCCCCAGTTACGCCTTCTTTTTCACGCGTTATTCCCATTCCACGTGTTACGCCCCCTGTTCCGCCTACTTTTGTTGTATGCGCCGCGCTATGTGCGCTTTCGCTGTGCGCTTAGCGCACACTGTCTGGAGACATGTGCGCCAGCGTGCGCCATGCACGGATTTGGCGCACAACCAGTGGGAAAGTAGTGCAGCGCCTTCCTTGAATCGCACGCGTGTGCATGCGCTTGCTTTCTCACGCTTGCGCCTCCTTGCGCCTGCTTGCGCTGGAATTTTCAGCGCACTTTTGTTCCATGAATCGGCCCCTGTGTTTCCGGCTGCTGCCTTGAGTGCTGATGCATTGCTAGGGGGATCCCCAGCGTTAGCTTCCACGACTTTACAATTGAGATGAGCACTCCATTGCTATGGGAATGCAAATTCTCCCATATTAGGTGTCTGTAAGTTCAGTGGTCAATTGCCCTTGTGTGCAGACTTGAGAGAATTAAACAAGTGGGTACCTTTGTCAAGGTGGCCACTTTCGTCTATTGATCAAAGTCTTGCACAGGTTCAAGGGTCAAAGGCATGTATCACTTTGGATCTTACAGCAGGGTATTGGTTTGTGCCACTAGCTGAAGATATTCAAAATCTATTTTCCTTCTTGTTTAACCGATTACAGCATAGTATATCAATAGTGGAAGAGAGTTTGGGATATTTCTGAGCAAAGCACTCCCAGATGCAGCCGAGACATAGACTGTAATCTCTGTGAATGATGTCTTGATCAAGAATGAAAACATAAAAACTCACTTCAATGAAATTAGGCATGTGCTCAGTCAGTTATACAAGTCTGGGGCAAAGGTATCATTACAGAAAGCACAGTTGTGTAGAAAGATGGTAAAAATCCTGTGGGGGCATGAAGTAACAAAGCAAGGGTTAAACCCACAAAGGAAAAAAGGTTGAATCTATTCAGAAATTATAAGGGTCCCGTCAATCTGAAAAACCTGAAGAATGTGTTAGGAATGACAAGTTACAACAGGAAATGTATTGAAGATTACCCAGAAATAACACAGCCATTCACTAAATTACTAAAGCTTTGTGTACACTGCAGGTGGCAATAGGAGAAATGTGATGCAGTAATCAAGTTACAAAAAACTGTTTGATAAAAGCCCCATGTTTAGCTTATCCAATAACCAGGATTTCTTTAAAGAGATAGGGTTCACAGATCAGTGTATGCCAGCAGCCCTATCAAAGCATGATTTAAAGAACAAAAACAATTCCATATGCCAGCAAAGCATTGTCACAGGTAGAAACATCATTTAGCACTTTTGAAAAGGCACTATTGACAACATTGTGTGCACTACAACATTTCTGCACCATTATTTAGGGGAGTGGTTAATTGTTGAAGCAAATCATCAACCGCTGCAGTTTTTGCAGAGTACAAGAATCAGATCAGGGAATTTAGCTCAATCAAGAATCACATCATGGACATTGGCATTGCAGGGATTCCCAGTGGAAGTTATATATCGACAGAACAAAACGAGCCCAGTTGCGCAAGTGCTGGCAGACTTACATGATTTTGCAGCTGTCTGCGCCTCTGGTGTCAACGAGTTAGAAATGAATCTAACCAAATTTTAACAATCCCCACACAAGGCATTCAATGAAGAGACATGTAGTGATCTCCAAACTGTGCATGTAGATGAATGTGCATACCACGTGGGGGTGATTCTGAAAAGTAATTAGTGGCAGGAATAGGGAATTTGTGGGTCAAGTGTATTGGCATCTCAAGAGTAAGTATGCGGTTAGTTTGCAAAAGCAGTCAAGTTGCAGCAGCAGAAAATATATTCAAAGAAATAGTTTTAGTTACTGATTCTGATTATGCCCTGTAAAGACTGGTGGGTGGGAGGGTATCTGTACTCCTGCCCTCTACATGGCAGAGTAGAAGAACAGAGCATTGCAGCCAAGATTCTCTATTTGGTAAACGCGGGAGAGCAATCCAGGCTTAAGCTCTCAGGAGGTGATGCAGGCTGCTTTTTAAGTTCAGTCTAGTCCCCAAGCACCCACACAGGAATGTCGACACACTATGTTAGTGAAAACACAGTTCTTTATATAAATAAGGCTTGGATTATGTACACATACAATAACACACTTTGTCCTTAGGCAATTCTATAATGTTAAATATATACAGCCTCTATGTAGTACCACAATTGCTCCTTTGATTCCATTAAAATGCATCAACTGTAGACAGTTTCAAATGGCATACAAATCAATTAATAAAGTGAACCACCAATAGACATAGGAGGAAAACAAGGGGTTAAACAATTGGCAGAATACTGGGCCCCTACCACCAGGCACCATTCTGTTTCATGATCCACCCATCTGTGCAACCTGTAAATAGTATAATAAACAAGCCCAGTTCATATATTGTTCAGCAGAGTCTTATTACCCTCTACAAATGTTCTACTACCACAATGTACCTGGTTTAGCAAAGTTCGATGTCGGGTCATCGACGGATCCTTCTTGAGTGAACTCCCTTTAAGGCAGGTGCCACGGATCATTGAGATCCCTCAAAGAAAAGGGTTAAAAATGGTGTTGAGGTAGCAGCTTCAGTCCTGGCGGTGCTCGTTGACAACCGGTCGTGGACGTCCTGCAAAGATGAGGCGTGCGGTGCACCTCGATGATGATAGTTTGTTGCTGCAAAGAGTCAATGAAGAGCGTAGGCCGAGCAAGGCGCCGGGTTGTCGTCGTTTGGCGTCGGTGATTGGATATCGACCACGGCTGGCTTTCGGATCTTCGTCTGCGTCTTTGAGGGCTTTGGGTGGCGGGAAACCCACCGGCAAATTCTCGTTGGTTCATCGGCGACCTTGACTTTCTCTGGCGGGACAAAGCGATCGATGGTGATGAGCAAGTGAGTCCTCAATTCAAATGTCTTAGGCAATGGAGTGTTGCGGCTCCGGTCCATGATGATGGTCGTCTACGGTGATGGACCTCAATGTCCGGGCGCTTCACTTCAGATTCTTTGGCGGTCCCCATCTCCGGTCGGCAGCCTTTCGATGACTGCCTTCAGGGAGCTTTGGTGAAGGTTAGCTGGTGAACGATGTTCCCTCGTAGCTCGGGAAGAGGTCTCCTAGCCAGGTCCTCTCTTGGATCAGTTCTTGGAGACACGACAGCTTTCAGATTGCAGTGAAGGAACGCAGCAGCAAAACCTTCTTCTTCTAGCTGGGCTTCAAGGTAAGCATCAAGTTTGTTTCGACTTCAGCTTCTGAACGATTTCCATCAGTGAGAGGTCCCCAGATATACTGTTTGGTCTCTCATTCACTCTGCTGGGTCACACTCAGGCAACCAGTCATTCAGAAGGGCATTCATGCAGGCAGACAGACAATCCGGCTCACAGTGCATTCAGGCCATTCTTCTCTATCCAGACACTCACAACAAGGAATTTGGATTGGGACAAGCACCCGGCCATTCAGCACTCCACACTGCATTCATACCAGTTTCGGCAAGGCTGTGTCAGTCTTTGTGTCACATACCAGAAACCAGACACCCATAACAGGATATGTATATTGGTCTCACACTCCATTCACCCAGGCCAACCCAAGGGTGTACCAACAACATACAGTCACTGGGAAGGCTCCAGCCAGTCTGGCCTGGACTTCCCCACGATGCCATATATGGAACTTCCACCCAAGAGCCAGTCAGGGCAAGGGACTGAGTCAGGACCTCCCAGGATTTTGGGAAAACAAGGTAACAGGCAATAGAAAGCATGATGCCACAGGAGCCATCTTGTCTTCTATCAGGAATCAACTGATTCCAATGGCAGGGCCTCGGTATCCCAAATTGGATGTTACTCAGAGCATCTGTCAAATTCAGTATGGAGCTGCCACCAGCCCATACCCTGTGCTGTGGGCCACGCACAGGTGCCCAAAAACATACACTAGGGGTACAGGGTTGTACCCACACCCATGGGTGCAATAAGGGTATCCCAAGGGTCTGCTCAACACAACCAAAAAGAGGAAGAGTTGCACTGCAAGGAGTCCCACATGGACTCCTGTGCAGACAATAACACAGAACACACATGATAAAAGGAGTACAGACCAAGGACATGGAGGGCCTGTCCATTCAATGCATGTCCAGCATCACATGCCTGAAACATTTTTGTGGAATATTTACCTGGGTGGAAATTGAGAGGAATTGCCACATATAACAAGAAGCCACTCACATATGGTAAAATGATTCAAGCCATAGATAAGCTTGCATCACAGAATGACATGCTCATTCACTGGAGGAAAATGAAAACACCAGGGGAAGATAAAGGGAGAATGACAAGGCAGATCTGTTAGCCAAGATTGGGGCAGTGATGGGGACATTATTTCCTATTGAGCACCTACTTGGTGAAATCCAGGCGAATGAGATAACATGCTCCAAATATCAGGGAACAGTTGAATCCCAGGGAACAGTTGATCAACTTGTGGCACAGTGAAGTTGTGATATCCCTGATCAGGACTTGCTCAAAGCACAAAAAGAATATCCCATTTTAGGTCAACTCTATAACCATGTCCTAGATTCAGAGCAAAATACTCTGACTAGGAGGGCTTTAAAGGGAGAGAAGAGTTGAGGGTGTTGTTAAAGAACAGAAAGAGAATTCAATTACAAGATGGGCTGATGGTTTGGGAGTCTGTGTCAGGCCAAATCCAGTGTATGGTACCTTTGTCATTTCAAGGATTGAAACTACATCATGCCCATGATGCCATAACTGCAGATCACAGAGTGTCACAGAAAACATTGGACATTTTAAAAGAATATGCATATTGGCCACACATGTACCAAGATGTAGAGTTGTATACTAGGGGATGTTTGGTGTGAGCACAGTTTCAACCTACTTCTCCAATGCATATGGCACCATTCATGAAAAGAGGTCTGAGACCACCCTGTCAGATTTACTAACAGACTTTATTGGCCCTGTGTAAAGATTGGCACGTGGAAATAGACATATGCTGACAGTCACCTGTTAAATGTCTAAATGTTTGGAGTGCATTTCAGTACCGGACTGCAGTGCGCAAACAGCAACCACATTGCTGGTGAATTATATTTTCTCTCGGTTTGGTATGCCTCAAGGAATAGAATCAGACCGTAGGAGTCATTTTACTAGTACAGCGATGACTAAGATGCAGCACATTTTGAAAAGGAAACTGCATATCTCATATTGACCATCCTCTTCTGGAGGTGTGCAACATTGCAACAGATCAATCATTGATATTTTGAAAAGATTTGTAGCTGAAGCAGTGTCCAGCTGTAATTACCAACTCCCTCTGATGCTAATGATTATTAGGTCAACACCATCAAAATCCACAGGTCTCCGCCCACGTGAAATTATGGCAGGCAGGAAAATGATCTTACCACTAACTTAGAATCAACGATTGGACACAGAATCTGTATGGTAATAGGGATGTTTGTGTCAATTGCAGATAAGCCATGAAAACAGAAAAGTGTTAAGAGTGGGGCACAATCAGGCTCTTTCTCCCATCCTGAAGAATACTGGAAACATCAGAGAGCCACCATCACTCGGCTCGCTCAGTCCAGCCAAAACACGTGTCAACGACTTTTTGTTGTTTAGTAATAGACACACCTTCATAGAAACGTGCTGTAGAGAACTATTGTGAATGGTTTTGGCATTACAAAGTCTTTAATCAAACAAAAGGCTGCTCCATAGTGTTGTGCATTTGGTTTGAAGTATGAATGTGGTTACAAAAGAGGTATGCCTGATCCACTAGGATCAATGTAGTCGTGGCTAATAACTGAGGAATCTGGTTGTGCAATGATGATTTTTAAATTGTGATATTGCTAATTGTCATTTATGAAATATGTACAAAAATAAACATTTCATTTTGTAGTACATGCAGTTATAATCCACTATAATCATTTGTGTCCACCACTCGAGTTCTTGATCCATTGTGTCCTTAAACACAGCATTTACTATACAGAACTAATGAAGAAGTCCTAGTAAATGCATCTGCAATTCATGAACATGTGGACAATTTGAGAAATCATTTGCAGCATGCTTTTGTATTTGCATAGCAGAATTTAGGAAGAGCCACTGACACTACCAAATCATACTATGATAAGAAGACATCTGTGAGAGAATATAAAATAGGTGATCACATTTTTAAATTCATTTTTGCAAAATGCAAACACAAGAATGCCACATTTTGAGCATCCTCACACAGCCCAAACAAAATTGTGGACAAAGTTTCACCTGTTGCCTACAGTATTATGGTAAAGAAAGGAGATCTGGTTGTGGAACCTTTTATCCATGTGAACCAAATCAAGCCATTTCATCACAAGCATTAGGTTAAAAGGCTCAAACAAGCTGGGGAAACTAGCAGGAAATGAAAGGTCTAGTTGAACATGAAGATCAATGTAAAAGAAAAAATATATGGCATTTTACTTTGATGGGATTTACTGTAACAGGTAAGTAGATGCACCGTACGCAGTAAGTAGGTGTGAATGGAATTATTAATATAAGTTGTAAAAAGGGACGATAAAACAGATGAGTAGGTGTGCATGAGAGTATGGATGTAAGGTGTGAAAATAAATAAGATTTTTGTTTTTAAGTGTTTAAGCTTGTAATGTTGTATTTCTAGGTTAATGATAGATTAACCTCACTGGCCGGCCTCTCTTGGCCCACCTCTCCTGTTCCCACCTGTGAGGTTAAACACCTCGGGATCATCTTCAATTCCACACCTTCCTTCTCTCCTCACATCTCTGACGTCTCTAAGAAGTCACACTACCAGCTGCTCCTCCTCAGATGTATTCTTCCTTTCCTCTCCTTCCCCCAGAAGCTCACTGTCTCCAGAGCTCTGGTTCTCTCTAGGCTAGACTACTGCAACAGCCTCTTTCTAAATCTTCCTGCCTCTACTCTCCGCCCTCTGCAACTCATCCTAAACAGGACTGCGATACTTGTCCTTGGCCTCAAACCCAGGGATCGTATCTCTCCAGGAGTGAAATCTCTGCACTGGCTCCCAGTGGCGGAGAGGATTACATTCAGAACCCTCTGCATTGCCCCCAAGGCCTTCTGGGGCCAGGGACCTAAATACCTTCAACTCTCTCTTCCTAAATATCTTCCTTCTCGAGCTCTTCACTCATCTGCCTCCAACTCGCTCAGGGTCAGTCGCTTCTCCAAGCAGCGAGTTGGTGGTAGATCTCTTTCCTCTGCTTGGGCCTCCTTCTGGAATAGCCTCCCTGCCTCTCTGAAACTTGAGGAGAACCATCTTCAGTTCCGGAAGCACCTCAAGACCTTCCTCTTTGCTTCTGCTTTCTCTCCTTCTCTCCCCTGCTGATCTCTTGGCTGATTCTGAAACTGCACAGGTTACCCGGCTATCCTATGATCTCAGGCCCGGTCCCTCCCCGTCAGTTGCACACCTGCACTTCCCCCCTGGCAACCCTTGCACTCAGGGACTGATTCTGTATCCCTACGGCCCCTCCTAGCACTTCACACCTGATGTCTGCACTTACCCTTGCACTTGCCACCAGCTGGCCACATTATCTGTATTTATTTCAATATTATCCTATCTACTGCATTGCCCCTTCCCCTTCACCTCCACACTTTTCCCCTTCCCACTTCTCCAGCACTTGCACTATCTCAATGTCACCTGGCCTATTAGGATTGTTGTCCCTGTCTTCCCTTTGTTTCCACTCCCTTACCTCGTTGTGCCTTGAAACACTTGTGTATAGGCGTGTTATAAATGCCATATCACATCAGATCATATCGTGTAATAGATAGTATGCCTTTTTGTTTTCCAAATAGGTGGAAGAAATGGGGGACCTGTTTGGGGGACCTGTTTGAATTGTATGTTTTCTTTATGTTTAATCCGTAAATTTGTTTTTAGAGAGTTGCATAGGGAGCTGTGATTATAAAATCTGTATGGTTATATGCTGTATAACACATGCTTTTGTTTGAAGAAAAAAGAATGAAATGAGATGTTGAATAATGTGTTTGTATTTTGTACAATAGATTACATTTTTCCATGTGGCAAAGGGAAATGGATTAATGGCAATATACAAAAATAAGTATTTTAATTGATACGTAACCTGTCTGTTTCTTTTGTGATTTAGATTACTAACTTTCTTACTTTGCTAGCACACGTAGAGCTGGGTGCCATCAGCGGGTGTCTTGGAGAAGTCCGTCAGAGTGGAGGCCATTGGACTGGAATCCTCAGGACTAAAAGGAAAACTTGAGAGAGAGGAAGAGGAATCTAGATGACAGCACAGCATCCCATGCAGCGTGGGGGAAGACATGGTGTCACTTTATTCACAAACATTTTAACTGTGTTGTTGCTCTTGACAGCGGGGTGTGGTGAGCTGAGGAATTGTCAGGTTCTGATAGAACTGTGGCCTGCATCTGGAGTGGTAGTTGAAGAAGCCGTGGGATTCATTCTCACGAACAGGAGATTGTTATATCAGAAGGTCGGTACCAGTGTGAATCCAGAGCTGGTTTCGGAGAGATTTCTTAATACATCTGAGATTAAATATGTCCAAGTGAAAGAATTGGTGCAGGTCCTGAAAGAAAGTGCTGAAAGGGCAATAAAAGAAATCTTGTTACTGTTAGAGAAAATGTTTAAGAACTCATCCCATCATAATGAAAAGAGTGGGCAAAAAATGGCTGGCTTTCTGATTGCAGCGTTTGTCATGACTATAATTGGTGCTATTGAGGGGACAACAGTGTCTACTGCAAACACAATTTCTGTTCGTACTTGGGGTGGTAAGGCCCAAGAACTGGGGCAGGATTTGAACATGATTCAGAAAAGGCTAGATGATCTCAAGTTCAAACAGAAGGAGGTAATTCAGTAAATAAATCAAACTATTTTGACTCTAAACGAACATTCAAGGATAACGGAACATAGCATCAATGTTGTAGTAAAACATGACACATTGATAGCAGATATTTTGAATGCGGTAAATCCTCTGGAAAGTGTATTGACACAGTTTCTAAGAGAAGTTCAAAATGGAGTGTCTCAACTGACACAAGGGCACATTTCTTTGTACTTTGTGTCATCTGATATTATCTGTCGAATGATGGCACAGATCATACACAGAGAGGTGGAAACATTCCAGGAGAAAATTGCATTTGCAATGTGGAGTGCGATTTCCTTACATATAGCTGCTGATATAATAGACATAGGTTTTCTGTTATGTATTGCATATGTCACTCCAGAGTTGATTTATCACACTAAATTGGTGGACAATATGGGCGTCTAGCAGGGGGACAAATACATCAACATTGTAACTCCTGAAATAGTGGCTTTTCAAGATTGGGAGCCAATGTTTTTAAGGCACAGAACTACATTTCTCCGGGGAAGCCATTTATACCTGATGCATCAAGTGCCATTTGTGGTTTGGGGGGCGATCTTGTTATTGCTAAAGGATGTGAAGCGTCTATAAGTAACTCAAAACATAATGATTTGGCATATGCCAAATTAGTTAAACACAGGCAGCTGGTCAATAGGTGTGCATCAAATTTTACGGTGACCCGTCTCAATCATGGTTCATTTCTTATCAAACCATTACAGTACAGGGAGTTGTATATGACTATGCCTCATGACACAGTGGTGACAGGGGGGGGGTTAACATTGTTTCACATGGATGGTGTTAGGGAGAATTCTCTGTTTAGGCTGAATTTCCTAACCTAGTGAGTCCCCCAGCAGCTTTGCTGGATTTCTGGAGTTTGTTTTTTCCATCCTGCCAAGAGTGAGACTCTTTTTCTCCCCCTCTTGGACATGAATGTGTGTAATTCCTTTGAATGTCAATGTGTTCTATGGGCTATGGGGTCTTTTACTCCATAGGGTCTCATATGTTTTACTATGTGTGTTACAACGCACCCTCCGTGCCGTAGCACTGGGGCGTCCTAGCGGACCTCCATCATAGACTCCATACCCGGGGCCTGACTACTGTCTCCCCGGGCATGTAAAGTCACCATTGGCTTTACTAGACCTAAATTTACTAACAGAACTAGTACCAACCATCCTATTGTGTACGTACTAGTAGGGGTAATTCGATAACTCCTGGGTCTGTTATTCGAGGGGGCACTGTCCCGTCCCCCCTCGTCGAGTTTTGGCTGGTGGCAGTGGAAACTACTCGACCCCGAATATAACCCTATGGGATTGTTCTCATTGTTGGAGATTGATACTTTTCCTTGTAAATCTCTAACATACCACCGGTTTACTTATCTTAAATAAGTCTATCGAATGGTATTTTCTGCCAGAATTCGGTTTTTAAAATGGCGTCTGTGTTCGTCTCTGTGACTCCTAAACCAAAGGTTGAGCCCTTTGTTCCACTTTTGGCGGGCTTCTGTACAGAGACCCTCCAAAGTGGTGCCATTCTGTCTGGGTTACCACAGGGGTGTGGGAGGGGTTTAGATACCCTGGAATGAGTTGCCTTGCCAACTCCAGTCGCATTCTGGTGTGGTTGGCCCAAGTGGTGAGACACCCCGCTCACCACTTAGCGTGTTTTGATTGACAGCTAGGCTGAATGAATGGGGGTTTTCTGCATAAAAGCAGGGCTTTTGGGACTGGATCTTCAGAAGTCGCCACAGGACCTAAGAATCCAACGAGGGTAAAGCTGAGCCGACCTGCAACGACAACACCTCCGGTGGAGCCCTGCGGAACCGACTCACCACTTCCCGACGACAGAGGAGATCTCCCTGCCGGAGAGTCTCTTCCCCTGACTGGTGGGAACAACCAGTCTCCTTTGCTTTTTCTTCGCTCCAGGACGCAGTGGTCGAATTGCCCGTGCAGAGCACCTCGGCAACCGGATAGCCACTACCCCTGTACCGCGACCAAAAGGTGGTGCCTTGTGACGGAGCACTCCGCGGCTGGTCTCTTCCCTGGTGGTGCACCGGACTTCACTTTTCTTCAACGACGAGATCATCTCTACTCTTGGCAAAGACCCGACGTGCATCCACCACCAGGAACAAGTGCCCCCGCCGGAGCTGTCTCTCCACAAACAAGGTACTGTGTCCGCCTGGCTTCCCTTTCTGCCGGATAGAGTGAGGTGTCTTAATCCTCGCCTTTCCATTGGGTCGCCTCCAAGCTTTCTTTAACGTGTTGTTCTGAACTGGGCCAATCTTTCCATAACAATTTTGCGATAAAGACTCGAAGCGCATTTCCACTGAGACACTTTTTGGGACATATCGCCTTGCCTCTCTCCGAGTGGGCCTGACCTCTGAACTCTGTGATCTGCAGTAGACCCTGCCTTACTTGCCTTGCATTTGTCCGTAAAGTATTGGTACCGAGTTGACTTCATAACCTGCCTTATTTTTCTCTCCCGTCCTAACGAATACTAGAGTGCCATCTAGGTTAAAGCATACACCTCTGTCTGCAAATAAGTGATGCCGGGTAAACCTAGACTTGTCGAACTATTGTTAGGGGGATTGATCTTTTTCTTCGTATAGTAATTGTGATTGAAGTTGTTTGCCGTATTAGTGCCAGAGTGTTTTCTATAGATGTGTTGTTATTGCTTGTTCTACTGTGTAGATTGCCCTATATTGTATACTCCACATACTGCCTAACTCTTCTTGAGGGAAGTCTGACTGCTCAGCCACAGCTACCAAGTGAATCTGTGTGGTACAGACTGCTACCAAGTGGGTTTACTGCCAAACACCTGTAATCCTAAATCTTTTGCAGTGGTCCCAGAGGGAACTGCACAGGTTTCCGCCTAACACTGGTGTACAGCGGTGGGATTTGTATCGAGTATACAGTTTAGAGTGCTTTTTGACACTTTAGGATAACTAACCACAAAGCTTAGCACTAAAAAGCAACTTTCAAAAACATGTCTACTATGGAAGCTTACAATCGAGAATCCTTGTCAGGTGAAAATACTGAGAGATTACGAGCTCTCTGTAGGCAAGAGAATCTTTCTGTAAGAGGCAAGAAGTTAGAACTGATAGCGAGATTGCTGGAAAACCAAAGTCTGGGTACTGGTTCAGAGGAACCAACTTCTCCAGCAGATGTAGATAACAGTGATGGTGTTGATCTAAATCATAATTCTGACGATAGTGATGAAGAGGCTGAAGAGGAAGGAGAGGCTAACGGAACTGTCTCCCCTGCTCCTCTACCTGCCTTACCAGCTGTACCTACTGGGCCTATAACAGGTCCCACATTAAGTCCTCAAGTCCTTGAACTAGAAAAAATTAAAATAGACTTGGAATTCAGAAGGATTACTGCTCAAACTGAACAGAAGCACCAAGAAATGCAACAAATTCTTAGGCTCCGAGAAATGGAGCTCAATCATGAGTCTCTGCCTCTTCTAGAAACTCCAGTCCCAAAAGACCCCGGATGCCGAAGGAATTAGTGGGTATGTATGAACCGAGATTGGATGTATTGGATTGGTTAAAACTGTTTGAGTACAATCCTGGGCTCCAGGACATCACAGGGAATGATTTACTTCCCTGGTTGTTCTCTAGGCTCCCCCCTGTTGCGACTGATGTGGTAATGGAGTTGGGGGAGGCGGATAAGACGGATTACGAAAGTGTGAAACTAGCTTTGATAGCTAGATTTGGGAAGACCCCCTCCCAATATCTTAAGAGGTTTAGAACCCTCAAAAAGCATGATGGTACCCCTTGGGCTACCTGGGTGAGTGAAGGGTTGAAAAACTTAGAGGGATGGATTAAGGGTTACAAAGTGAACACTTATGAGGGTATGAAGAAACTTTTTTATGTTGGAGTCTATTTATGATGCCTGTTCTCCTGAGCTCAGACAGCACTTGGCTGATCGAAGGAATTGGATTCCCGGAGGCTGGCTAAAGCTGCTGATTTATGGGTTGCCAACAGGGCTACTCATAAGGATTCTGGGGCAACTCAGAAGAAGGATGAGGGAAAACAGCCTAAAAAAGACTCAAAAGAGAATTTGAATAACTCAATTTCCAAAGAGGACCCCAAACAAAACCAGAAGGGTAAGCCACAAGGAGAACCGCAGCAGAATAGTGTGTCTTCTGGTGCCAAACCGGAAGGGGGCCAGAACAAGCCACCATTCTAGAAAGCATTCGGTAAATGCTTTGTTTGTGGCTCGACTGACCACGTGAAAGGAGATCCCCGATGTAAGGGTAAACCTTCAGGGGCCAACTTGTCTCCTTAGCCTTCGCTCCAGAGGAGGAAGTCCAAATGGCATGTGGAAACTTTCTACTGCTAGCTGATGAACCCATTGGAGTCTCAGCCAGCGTTTCTTTAGTATCTCTGGGGTTGTGGGAACAACAGAATTTAGATGTCTATAATTATATCCCCGATAATACTAAAGAGTATTATAAGGACAGTGTCCAGGTGAATGGTCAGGAGACTCCTGCCATTAGGGACACTGGGGCCAGCATAACTGTGGTGGATAAATCATTTTTTCAGGCTGAGGATGTTGCTAAGGCACCCAAACGCCTCACCAAGTTAGCTGGAGGGCCTGTGCAGATGCTTCCCCAATTACCAGTTCTCATCCAGTGTAACGACATGACTGTGAAGATACCTGTCAGCATACAGAGTGAGGTACCAGGACGCGTACTGTTGGGTAACGATTTGAAAACTCTCGGAGTTGTATCGCGTACTCCCAGACCTCCTAGTAAACGGTTACAGGAGCTAACCAGACCTGCAAGAGAGAGGACCATGCGTGGTACTCTCCCGGAGATGATGAAGAAAGAAATCACTCCTGCTCCACTGGAATTGTCGGCTGCTGTCTCGAAGAAATCAGAAGCGAAAGGGAAACCTAAGACTTCTACCCTGAAACCAGCAGCCAGCATTTCAGTGCAGCCAACAAGGACTTCCCCGCGGTTGTCCAAAGTTACACCCGTAACTCCACCTCCAGATGAGGATGAGAGGGAGGTACAACCCTGTGTGGTAGAATTAGACTCTGAGGAAGAGCTAATGGAAGGCCAGGAACTCATTGGAGATCTGGATCCTGTTGACCATCCTGAGCTGCAGTCTTTACTGGCAGAAGGTGGACCCAGCAGGGCAGACTTCAGTTAGGGACAGAGAGAATGTCCAACTTTGGAAGGTCTTCACCACCAGGCCGAAGCTCAGGCTGAAGGGCAAGAGCCTGGGAAATACAGGTTGCACTGGGAAGATGGCCTCTTCTACAGTGAACCGACTGAGTCTGCACCTGGAGACTACAAGCGGCTTGTAGTACCCCAAGAGAACAGACCACAGTTCTTGCAGTTAGCCCATGAGATTCCTTTGGCTGGTCACTTGAGTTTCAAGAAGACTAAGGAAAGGCTCTCTCTCTACTTCTATTGGCCAAAGATGGGGGCCGAAGTAGAAAAACACTGCAGGAGCTGCCACACCTGCCAGACCTCTGGTAAGGTTGGCTCCAAGAATGTGGCACCTTTAGTGCCTCTCCCAGTTGTGGGAGTCCCGTTTGAGAGAGTAGGGATTGACATTGTTGGTCCCCTTGATCCTCCAACCTCCTCAGGCAACAGGTTTATACTTGTTGTAGTAGACCATGCTACTAGGTATCCTGAGGCAATTCCTATGAGGACTGTTACAGCTCCGGCTGTGGTTTAGGCCCTCCTTGGTATCTTTACTAGGGTCGGGTTTCCTAAGGAAGTAATCTCTGACAGGGGGTCAAACTTTATGTCCCACTACATGAAAGCCATGTGGAAAACCTGTGGAGTTACTTACAAGTTCTCAACAGCTTACCACCCACAAACCAATGGGTTGGTAGAACGGTTCAACTGAACCATGAAGAGCATGATAGGTGCTTTAGAGGAACCCCTTAAGCGTAAGTGGGACCTTCTGCTGCCATGCCTTCTCTTTGCTTATAGAGAAGTCCCTCAGGAGGGAGTAGGTTATTCTCCCTTCGAACTTCTCTATGGTCATCACGTCAGAGGTCCATTGGCCCTGATTAAGGAGGGGTTGGAGAGTGCTCCTTCCCCCAAGCCAGTCAGAGTGACTGACTACGTGATAGGTCTCCGGAGGAGAATGTCGCACATGATGACAGAAGCAAGCGGTAACTTGAAAGCTGGACAAGCATTGGTCAAGCACTGGCACGATCAAAAGGCTAACATGGTTGAGTTCGCTCAAGACCAGCTCGTTCTCGTTATGATCCCAACAAGGCAGAGGGCCTTGCAAGACAAATGGATGGGACCCTTCAGAGTTGTGGGTAAACTTGGAGATGTTAACTATCTGGTGGACTTGGGCAATCCCAAGGAGGCTCCGACCGTCTTCCACACCAACCGACTCAAAGCGTATGTCTCACGACCTGATGTAGGAGCGTTGCTTCTAGCATCATCCGAGGAAGAAGAAGCGAGTGAAGCTCTTCCGGATCTCCTCAGAGGCTTGCCTTTGGACGAAAAAATTGAAGGAGTAAATCTCTCTTCCAATCTGACACCCGAGCAACAAGAAGAGTGCAAATCCATGTTGAATCAGTTTGCCTCTCTGTTCTCGCTCTCACCAGGCTTGACCCCTTGGGGCCAGCATGACATACTCACTGGTGACTGTCTGCCAGTCAAAAGCAGAGGATACCGAATGTCAGAAAACGTACGAATCCACATCAAAGGTGAGGTCAGCAAGATGCTTGATCTCGGGGTAATAGAGCCCTCTACTAGTCCATGGTCTAGCCCAGTTGTGTTAGTACCAAAGGCCGGATCTAAAGAGCTTAGATTCTGCGTGGAATATAGAGCTCTTAATGCAGTCACCAAGACTGATGCCCACCCTTTGCCAAGAACAGATGAGTTGGTGGATAAACTTGGCGC
Source organism: Ambystoma mexicanum (assembly GCF_040938575.1). NCBI lineage: Eukaryota > Metazoa > Chordata > Amphibia > Caudata > Ambystomatidae > Ambystoma > Ambystoma mexicanum. The sequence goes on along the minus strand of NC_090929.1, from coordinate 975,782,359 downwards.
CAAGTTCCTCAGCACATGTGACTTGACGTCAGGCTATTGGCAAATAGCCCTGACAGACCATGCCAAGGAGAAAACTGCATTTTCTACCCCCGTTGGCTTATACCAGTTTAAGGTAATGCCTTTCGAATTGAATAATGCACCTGCTACGTTTCACCGGATGGTAAACCAAGTTCTGAATGGGATGGAGGACTTCTGCATGGCATACTTGGATGACATAGCAGTGTTCAGCAATTCCTGGGAAGAACATGTAACCCACCTGAGAGATGTTTTGCAGGCTCTTGGACGAGCCAATCTGACCATAAAGGCGAGTAAATGCCAAATTGGACAGAGAAGGTAGTCTATCTTGGACATGAGGTAGGAGGTGGAGAAATAAGGCCTTTGCTCAGTAAGATTGAAGCTGTGCAAAATTAGACAACACCTACTACTCAAACCCAAGTGAGAGCCTTCCTAGGCCTCACTGGGTATTACAGGAATTTCATCGAGAACTATGGAACCATAGCCTCTCCACTGAATGTCATCTCCTCGCCCAAATTTCCTAAAAAGGTTAGATGGAACGAGGAGTGCAATCAGGCTTTTGAAAACCTGAAAAAGGCTCTTTGCCAAGCCCCAGTACTCAGAGCTCCTGATTACCGCCAACACTTCATTGTGCAGACAGATGCTTCAAATGTAGGAATAGGTGCCGTACTCATCAACTGGATGGGAAAGGTAGGGAGCACCCCGTTTGCCTCATCAGCCGCAAGCTGAAGGATCCTGAAACAAGGTGGGCAACAATCGAAAGAGAGTGCTTTGCTATTGTGTGGGCTCTGAAGAAGTTTAGGCCATACTTGTATGGTTCTACTTTTGTCATTCAGACTGACCACCAACCTTTGAGATGGTTGATGCAAATGAAAGGGGAAAACCCGAAACTATTGAGATGGTCGATCTGCCTGCAAGGGTTTGATTTCACCATTGAGCACAGGTCAGGGTGTCACCACCAAAATGCTGATGGTCTCTCTAGGATGTATGTCATCGACTAGAGGTATGAGATTCATCCAGGAGTGGATTAAATCCTTCTGTCCCTTAGTCTGGGGGGGGGGGCGAGTGTTAGGGAGGATTCTTTGTTTAGGCTGAATTTCCTAACCTAGTGAGTCCTCCAGCAGCTTTGCTGGATTTCTGGAGTTTGTTTTTTTCCATCCTGCCAAGAGTGAGACTCTTTTTCTCCCCCTCTTGGACATGAATGTGTGTAATTCCTTTGAATGTCAATGTGTTCTATGGGCTATGGGGTCTTTTACTCCATATGGTCTCATATGTTTTACTATGTGTGTTACAACGCACCCTCCGTGCCGTAGCACTGGGGCGTCCTAGCGGACCTCCATCATAGACTCCATACCCGGGGACTGACTACTGTCTCCCCGGGCATGTAAAGTCACCATTGGCTTTACTAGACCTAAATTTACTAACAGAACTAGTACCAACCATCCTATTGTGGATGTACTAGTAGGGGTAATTCGATTACTCCTGGGTCTGTTAATCGAGGGGGCACTGTCCCATCCCCCCTCGTCGAGTTTTGGCTGGTGGCAGTGGAAACTACATGTTATATTCGACCCCGAATATAACCCTATGGGATTCTTCCCATTGTTGGAGATTGATACTTTTCCTCGTTAATCTCTAACATACCACCGGTTTACTTATCTTAAATACGTCTATCGGATGGTATTTTCTGCCAGAACTCGGTTTTTAAAATGGCGTCTGTGTTCGTCTCTGTGACTCCTAAACCAAAGGTTGAGCCCTTTGTTCCACTTTTGGCGGGCTTCTGTACAGAGACCCCCCAAAGTGGTGCCATTCTGTCTGGGTTACCACAGGAGTGTGGGAGGGGGTTTAGGCACCCTGGACTGAGTTGCCTTGCCAACTCCAGTCGCACTCTGGTGTGATTGGCCCAAGTGGTGAGACACCCCGCTCACCACTTAGCGTGTTTTGATTGACAGCTAGGCTGAATGAATGGGGGTTTTCTGCATAAAAGCAGGGCTTTTGGGACTGGATCTTCAGAAGTCGCCACAGGACCTAAGAATCCGACGAGGGTAAAGCTGAGCCGACCTGCAATGACGACGATCCGGTGGAGCCCTGCGGAATCGACTCACCACTTCCCGACGACAGAGGAGATCTCCCTGCCGGAGAGTCTCTTCCCCTGACTGGTGGGAACAACCAGTCTCCTTTGCTTTTTCTTCACTTCAGAAAATATTTGAATGAAAGTGTTTCAAATATCTTTCCGGGGCAAAGGAGCTCAACGATGTATAAAGTTCACTGTGAAGAAGAAGAGGGTTTTTCTGGAAAATTACTGGGCTGGCTTAGGAGGGGAGGTTTGATTAATGCATTTTGTCACAGAACGAGGTGTGAAATTGCTTTTGAAAACATGTCTTCTTTATGCACATATAAGTAAAAGGGAGGACAGCAAAAGGGGGTTCAAAAGGCTGAGAAGGAGGAGTGTCAGGGGCTGGTGATAGAGAGACAGAGAGGAGAGAAACCAAAAGAAACGAATTTGAGGCTCTGGGACTGAGTCACAGGTTAGCAGTGTGCAGTGCATTGCACAGTGTTTCGGGAGCTGGACAGTGGAGGGAGGAGGATTTCTACTGTAGCTGGGTAGACAACCTCAGGAGTAAGAGAGAGACGGCCAGGGTCATCGAAGGTATTTCCCATGCAAGCTGAGTTTCCTCGCTGAATTAGTCGAGCATGTGTTTCAAAGTAATTATAATGAACAAAGCAATTGATTAGGGTGTTCCCTGGCCTGGGATGTGTAAAATTGGATACAAATAAATAGGGGCACAAACATATTCATTATTTTTTTTGAAAATTTGAAAATAGTATTTTATTAAAGCAAAGAAAAAGGTACTTGATTACAACATCTAATTCAGAGAGAACCGTGAAAAAACATATAAAAAAACAAACATCAGGATATGGATAAAGTGACAGTTCACAACAATCAGTGCTTACTGAGGGCACCTTGTGTTTCACTTCCATCGTCATATCAGATCCCATGCACCAATGTTGCTGTTCTTGTTCTCAATGAAGTTGACCGTCTTTGCCAATTCCCCCCCCCCTCCTACCCAATCCATCCCTTTCTCCCGCCCCTCCTTAGCTAATAACCACCATAGATAAGGCAACAGATTTCAGCACCAGGTTAAGGCTTGTATGATGTTTGGTTCATTTCGTGTGGGTCTCTTGCTTTGCGGGCGGCCCGTCTGTTTGTTCCCATCTGGGAAATGTGTATTGGAATGTGTGTCTTGGCTGAAAAGGTCGAGCAAGCACTATATGTTTCTGTCACAGAACACCTGGAAAGGAAGCCACATTGCACCTAAATTCCTGGGCATATGTGCCTGCAAAGTGTGCTGGTCATCAATCAACTCGACACCAAATCGGACCAGGAGCGGGGTCATGTCTCTCTGAATGCTGTCTATGTTGTGGATCCAGCCCAGGATTTCCTTCCAATAAGTTTGGACTTTTGGACATTCCCACCATTGGTGTCAGTAGGTACCCATTGCTGCACAACCCCGCCAATAATAAAGACTAATCCCTGTGTACATCTTGGCTAACTGAACTGTGTACTTCGCCCTTGCAATGTACCGTTCCTACTGTAACCTATGAATGCCTATAACAGCGCCCTGACGCCTAGGGGTTTGGTGCACTATACAAATAAATAAAAAAACAAATAAGTAACTTCACTCAGAGAGAAAAGAAATTTCTGTTGTGGGAGGGAGGCTTGAAGTGTGTTCGCACCACTGTCTTGGCCTGTTAAAAAATATAGTGTTTTCTTTCCAGTGTAAAATGCAAAATGACAGCTTGTGGTTTTATTTTCCTATTATTGCTTATGACACATCCATTTTGATACATTGCGTTTATTCTGTTGCTTGCGAACATTGTGTACTAAGATTAGATTTTCCAACTGCATATAAAAATACATGATAACATAAGTAGGTGTACTGGTCTATTGTTCGTGTGGTCTAGTATATCTACTCTGTTTGTGTATTAGGCAACCAAATATACTATCTGTTGTAAAATTTGGGTGCACTACCCTGCACTAAGTCTGGTACTTGTATCCATAGAGGATCTGAATAAAAGGAGTATTACAGCAAGCTAATTCCCCATGTTTCAGATGCATGCTTCAGCAAAAAAATGATAGGCACATTGTTGCATGCCTTTGCAAGGGGTGAAGGTAATCAGAGGTATACCATCGTACAACAATCATCACTATTGTTGAATAGGACTCCCAGGTATGCCAGAGCATGGCTGGGGGTCCGCCTGAATTCTAGGGCCCAGCACCCTCCCCAGAATAAATGGAGGACTCAGCCAATGACAAGTAATACTGCTCTCTATTGCAAATAAAACCAAAAGGGATCAATACAAGAAAAAACAGAGTTCTCTAGTACATCTCAGCTCTCCATGCCATGCAGAATAGTTTTGTAACATTATGTCGTCATCACCTGGGCCCTTGCCCAAAAACCTATCATCACAAGGGATTGGGTATTGAGAGTACTGTTACCTATAGGAGATCCCTATAGGGGTTATTCCACTGGTCCTTGCATGTCAGGTGGCTGTCCCGTCCCCAAGAAACTATCTATTACATTGTTGCAGAGTAACCAAGAAACTATCTATTACATTGTTGCAGAGTAAAGGGCTTACCATTGGTCCGTACCCTTTTCCATCCACCCTTGACTTTCTAAGCTGTAATTGGTTAGAGCTGATCTCCCCAGGCCTGGGAGCTAGATTTAGTTCTCAGCCCTCTGTGTACCTCTTCAAGGTGATGTTAACAGTTATGTGTCTGTATTGATAACTTGTGTGTGCCACCTTTGCTTATGAGAATGTGCTCCTCACGTTGCAACACGTGTTGCCGCCTGTGTCTGACTTGCTGGGATCAGCTCTGCTTTCCCACCACGGGTAACTGCCCATTGTCTCGTTTGCTGTACCACGTGTTTAGGGGCCACAGAATTGAGCCCTGCAGCTCACATTTATGAGGATTTATTCAGTTTCTCTGCAGCTTGTACATTTGTTGTCTGGAGATTGTAATGTTTCTGCGTATCTCTGACCTTGGCTGAGAGCCCGCTTCGCTCTCTGTGCCGTCTGAATCAGCTCTCCCCATTTCTGCTTCGTGACTTTTGGGCCTTCTGTAATTTTCTGTAAATGTATAACATAAATTCTACATGTTCATGATATTCTAAGCATTCTCTATGTTAGTCACACTTGGTTCTATTAGGTTCCATATATATCACTGTAGTCCCATACGGTTGTTCACATTAGGCATCTGCAGGCTTGCTCAGGATCTCTTTGCCTTGTGGTGCTGCGTTACTACATTTGGCTAATGAATAAATAATAAAAGCATTGACAGCATGTATATGTATCTGTCCTCTAGCTATAGAACGATATATATATGTTCTTCATGTATACGACTGTGTGTCTGTGTAATGCGGTTCAGGGCTGCGAGTGTGCTTCATGTTTAATGCTGCTACATCATGGTGTCACTATTGACGTCAGCACCATGGCTTCTTGGTGCTTTGTGGTGGCTGTCCCTATATGCGTCTCTGTCCATGATCTCTGTTTCTTCTCCTACACATGTAAATACTTGCACTGAAAAATGGTCAAAGAGTAATAAAAAGTTCTCATAACCACCAGCTCCTCAAACCACTAGTGACTGGTCGCTATGTTCATGGAACACCAGAGGACATGGACATTTATTTCATCAAGCCACTCCTGACCTCAAGAATTTTCATATAATATGTTTACAAGAAACATGGATTACCAAACAACCGATCTGTAATGGATTCATTACTTATATGAATCCAGCTATCCAACGAAGCAACGGTAGACCAGCTTCAAGAATGTTGACAATTATTAAAGTAGACTCCAACTGGACTACAATGGCCACCACAAATCTGAATGCTTGGGCACAATGTAACATCCTACAAAGGATAGATGATAACTCGGATAGTAATACCACGCAAAAGGGAACATAAATTAATAGTTTGTTGGGAATCCAAAATGTTTATTGGAACCCTATGGACATCAACAATGACATTTTCATTGATTGTGTCTTCACGGCTATTCACATAGCCATTGGAAAATATTGCAATATCAAATGTATTATCTGTGGTGACCTGAACATCCACTTATACGATGCAGAGAGATCTGCATTGGAGCAAAGCGAATTGAACAACAGAGCTTGACTGTAACGCTCACCTGATTCTCGCAGAGGCGCCGGTCTTGACTGGGCGACTACCGTATCTTCAAAGGTGATGTGTAGCACCCGGTTGGCTCTTTGGGCTGGACCTCTGTGCACTGTATGCCTGACGTGTAGAGTAAGATATCTGCAGATAGAAAATATGGGGTTAATGAACTGGGGTTATTGGGGTGTCCCTATCTCTTTCCTCTTCTCCTCTCCTGTAGACCCCAAAGGTTAACGCTCTCACCTTAGGTAAGTGAATGCCGAGCTCTCCATCTGCCTCGGGGCAGGGTGCTGTAGCCAGTTTCTTCACTGGATAGGTAGCGCAGGCCTCTTGACTTCAGAGGACTGCTGTCCGTCGTTTACTGCACGAACAGTAAGTTTCGAGTCATTCAAATGTCTTTTTAAAGTCTTTAGTAATGATGTCTCTTGTTTTGCAGGGTTCCGGCGATGGCGGATGACGGGCTGAAGTGAGTTGAAGATGGAGCCCGTGTGATGAATAGAAGCGCCTGGAAGCACGTGAGTAAGCGCTTGTTGCCTGCTTCACGATGCGCTCTAACTGTCTTTTTATTTTGCAGGTACGAGTTCGGAGCGGCTGCAGGGTGCCGGAATACCCACTGGATTAGATGTGGAAAGGAGTAATGGCACGTGAGTATTAAAGTTCCCCAATGTCTTTAAACGCACCTTGTTTTGTCTTTCAGATGCGGATGCAGCGCCGAAGGCCTCCGGAGCGTGCGAAGAGTTGGTAAGCTTTTGTCTTTCAGATGCCGGAATGCAGTATGAAGACCTCCGGAGCGCACGAAGAGTAGGTAAGCCTTTGCCTTTCCGATGCCGGAATGCTAACCTGTTCTTTCTTGTCTTTATAGGTGTTGCTGAAGACTGGATTCAGGATGGTAAGCCTTTGCCTTTCAGATGCCGGAATGCTAACCTGTTCTTTCTTGTCTTTATAGGTGTTGCTGAAGACTGGATTCAGGATGGTAAGCCTTTTTCCTTAGGCCCAGGACTGGATGCAGAAGACACGATGAGCGTCCTGCTGCAGAGGGTGCAGAATAACGCAAAGCAAGATTCATCCACCGGGTGTGGTTTAAATAGCCTCCTGTAGTGCTTAGGTGTCTCCTTCCACAGCCACGCCTAAGTAAGAAAAGAGTTCCTGGTAAGAAAAGAGTTCCTGCCTTCCAGAAGAGTTCCAGTGTTCTAAATCTAGGGAGTGGCTCCAGCCCCACCCAACAGGAAAAGTAGTTCCAAACAGAAGAGGATCAGAGGCTCAACTGGTAGGCAAGTAAGCAGCATGGTCTGCTGCAGGTAAGTCCACCCAAGCATTATGAGCCCGGCGCTTCCAGCGCTGGGACTGGGCATATTTATGAGCCTGGTGCCACTGGCGCCAGGACTGGGTCCAAAAGGTCCCAATTGGGACTGGTTGGCACTCGGAACCTGGGTTATGGATCTGCTTCCAAGGGAGTTGGGAAAACCCTGACCTTTTGGAAGCAGAGATCATGACAGTACCCCCCCTCAAGGCCCCTCCCAAACCGGGCTTCTCCGGGGGTTTTGGCTTGTCAGGAAATGTTCGGTGAAATCTTTTGATTAGGCGAGGAGCGTGGACATATTCAGCAGGTTCCCAGGATCTCTCTTGGGGGCCGTAGCCTTTCCAGTCAATTAGGTAGAATAGTTTAGATTTGGAGATCTTGGAGTCCAGAATGCTTTTGACTTCAAACTCGAGTTCTCCATCCACTAGGATAGGTTTTGGAGATTTGGTTAGTCGGGTTTGAGGTTGCACGGGTTTTAATAGAGAGACGTGGAAGACCGGATGTATCTTCATGTGCGGGGGCAAGTCCAACTTGACCGCTACTGGGTTTACTATGGTAGTGATGGAATAGGGACCAAGGTATCTTGGGTTGAATGTGCGTGGCCCTTTTAGAGATAGATATTTGGTGGATAACCAGACTTGATCCCCTACTTGATAGTGAGGGGCTTCCTTCCGATGTTGATCTGCTCCTTTCTTGTATTGTTCTTTAGCCCTTTGAAGGTGAGAAACAGCTTCCTTAAAGGCTTGGGTGATTGTAGAATGCAGGTAGTCTACTGCTGGTGTTTCAAGATCTTGGAGGGGATCCAACTCCGAGGTTCGAGGGTGACTGCCGTACAAAAGAAAAAACGGGGTTTTCCCAGTTCCCGAGTGGACAGAGTTATTGTAGGCATACTCGGCTATCCAAAGGATATCTTTCCAAGTTTTTTCAGTTTGTTGCAGCATGCAGCGTAAATACTGTTCCAGAGTTTGATTGGTCCTCTCGGTTTGTCCGTCGGTCTGAGGGTGGTGACTGGTCGATAGTCTCACATCAATTTGAGCCGACCGACAGCAACTTCGCCAAAAATGAGAAATAAATTGACTACCTCGATCCGAAATTAGAACCGAAGGAAAACCGTGCAGTCGGACGATGTTTTCGAGAAATTCTCGGGCCAGAGTTGCTGCTGTTGGCAAGCCTTTGAGCGGAATGAAATGCGCCATCTTGGAGAATAAGTCCACGATTACTAGAATCGTATTGTATCCGGAGCATGGAGGTAGATCGGTGATGAAGTCCATAGAAAGCGTATGCCAAGGGCGAGGTGGGATGTCAATAGGGCGTAAGAGGCCTGCTGGTCTTTCCTTTTGACTCTTGTTTTGGGCGCATACTCCACAGGACATTATAAAGTCTCTGATATCTTTTTTCCAAGACGGCCACCAGAAGTAGCGCTTGATCTTTTCTGAGGTCTTGGCTATACCGGGATGACCTTCCATTAAAGAGTCGTGATAACAAGAGATTACTTTTTTCTGTAAATCTGTGCTGGGTAGGTATAATCGTTCTTGGAAATACAATAAGTTGTCCTTTACTGCAAAGTCCTTTCCCTGCAGATGCCAATTCTGTATATCTGCTGGAGTTACAAGTTGCCTGGCTTTTCCCTTAACTTCCTCTATGGATTCTGTGGCGATTACACCCAGAATTCTTTGTTCGGGAATGATTGGTACAGGTTTAGGGTTGATCAAGTATTCTTCCACTCCCATCCGAGAAAGGGCATCGGCTTTACCGTTCTTTGTACCTGGTCGATAGGTAATTATGAAGTCAAACTCGGCAAAGAATAATGCCCAACGGAGTTGTCTAGAGGATTGGGCTTTTGCGGTTTTCAAATATTGCAGGTTTCGGTGATCCGTAATCACAGTAACGGTGTGTCGGGCCCCCAGCAGATAATGCCGCCAAGCCTTAAAGGCAGACTTGATAGCCAGAAGTTCCTTGTCAGTAATCGTGTAATTGATTTCAGGAGGCGAGAATTTGCGGGACCAAAATGCCACGGGATGCAACTGATTGGTTACCGGGTCCTTTTGTGATAGAACTGCCCCCATGGCAAGGCTTGAAGCATCAGTTTCCACGATGTAGGGGAGTTCGGGGCGAGGGTGTTTTAAGATTGGTGCAGAGATAAATTTAGTCTTCAAATCCTGGAAAGCTTGTTCCGCCTCGGTAGACCATTCAAAACGTTTGTTTTTCTTTAACAAGGCAGTGATGGGCTGGACTATTCGAGAGAACTCGGGGATAAACCTGCGGTAAAAGTTAGCGAAGCCTAACATGCTTTGCACACCTTTTACGGAGGATGGTGATGGCCATTTGAGAACTGCATCGACCTTCTTTGAATCCATACGCACCCCGCCAGGTGATAATATGAATCCCAAGAATTCAACTTCAGTCTCGTTGAAAACACATTTTTCCAACTTAGCGAAAAGTTTGTGTTGACGCAATCTTTCGAGGACCATTTTCACGTGTTTCCGATGTTCAGATTCCGATGAAGAATAAACGAGGATGTCGTCAATGTAAACAACAACACATACATCTATGAGCTCTCTGAGGACATCGTTCATAAAATATTGAAAGGCGGCCGGGGCATTGCAAAGTCCGAAGGGCATGACCTGATATTCAAATAGCCCATAGTTGGTGCGGAAGGCCGTCTTCCATTCATCGCCCTCTTTTACTCGTACCAAGTGGTAAGCTCCTCTAAGATCCAGCTTTGTATATATGCATGCTTTTCTGACTTGGTCCAGGAGTTCAGGGATCAAAGGTAACAGATATCTATTCTTAACGGTGATCTGGTTCAGGGAGCGATAATCGATACAAGTTCTAAGGTCTCCTTCCTTTTTTGGAACGAAGAACAAAGCTGAAGAAGCAGGGGACTTGGAAGGACGAATAAACCCATTTGCCAGGTATTGATCCAGGTATTGTCGAAGGTGAAGGTTCTCAGGCTCGGTGAGGGCATAAATTCTACTACAAGGAGGAGTAGATCCAGGTATCAGGTCTATCTGGCAGTCATAAGACCTATGAGGAGGTAGAGAGTTAGCCTGATCCTTCCGGAAAACATCTTGGTATTCTAGGTATTCGGGAGGTAACTGGGGAGTCTCTGAAGAAATTGCGGCCAGTGCAACACCAGGTGGAGGGTGACAAGTAGAGACACATTCTGGAAACTGGACCGTTCTTGCACGCCAATCGATCAGAGGATTGTGTTTCTCTAACCAAGGTATTCCTAGAATAATCTGAAACTGAGGGGCCTTGATCACATCGAACACGATCTTCTCATGGTGTCCATCTTGACTTACTAGCGTCACTTCTTGAGTGGTATGCGTTACTGGCCCGGAGGCTATCTCCGTACCATCCACCGTAGTAATGACGTCCTTTACAGCCTTGGGACAAAGAGTTAGATTCATCCTCAAAACCATTTCATGATCCACATAATTGCCGATGGCACCGCTGTCGACGTAAGCTTCAATTGCATGTAATTGATCCGGATTATCAGGGCTAATGAGGACCATAGGTATCACGAAATGCGAGGTCACGGAACTGGTTTTTACGCTCGGCAAGAGGACCTCTATTCTTGTCGGGCGAGGTCGTTTCCCTGCTCAGAGTTTGTAACTTTGGTAACTGCAGCTCCTACTGCCTTCTTGGCAGGTTTCACCGGACAGTCTCGAAGAAAGTGCCCTGAGTTTCCGCAATATAGTCATAATTGCAACTGTTTCCTCCTTTCCCGCTCCCGTTGTGTTAGAGGACCTCTCAGACCCCCTATTTGCATGGATTCCCCGGAGTCTACTCCTTTGGAAGGAGTTGGCGGTTTGGAAAATACTCGAGCATCAAACTTGGAACGATCGGCCTTCCTGTTCTGCAGCCTGTGATCTATTTGAACGACCAAGTCTATGTAATCCGAACAGTCTTGTGGGGGATTCACTACTTGGGCTAAAACGTCTTTGAGCTCTCCACGTAGACCTCTATAAAACAGCGTAATCCTTTTGTCCTCAGGCCATTGAGTTTCCACTATTAGTCTATTGAAAGATGCAATATAAGCCAAAAGGTCTTGATTACCCTGTCGCAACGAAAGAAGCTCATTGTCCAAGGCCTGTCCCTGTGAATGTCTTGCGAACAGTTTTTCCATACTAAGCTGAAAGGCTTGAAAATCATGGAGAACCGGATCATCTTGATGAACTAGAGGGATCGACCAGTCTGCCGCATTGCCACTAAGGTACGAAAGTACAAAAGCTACTTTAGCTTGATCAGTTGGAAAGGCTGCTGGCCGGCATAAGAAGTGCAACCGGCACTGATTGATAAATACTGCAAACCTCTTTGGGTCACCAGAAAATCGCTCGGGCGGAGCCAGAGGTACATTCCCAGGTAGGTTGATCTGCACTGGATTCATAGAGGATGTTGAAGGAAGATTTGCCCCTGATGCGGGTAACGGGGTCTGTCCTGCTTGTGACTGTAGCACTTGTCTAGCAAGATTGTCTGTTCTCTCCTTGGAAATAATTAGTTCCCTTCTTAGAGCATTTGTTTCCTGACAAGTTGCATGCACTTCTGCCCTTAGTTCCCCAAGTAACCGGGCTAGGGGGTCAGTATCCGAGGTTTCCATAGCGCCTGGGCGAGAGTTTTGCGGTAGGCTTTGCGTTCTGTAACGCTCACCTGATTCTCGCAGAGGCGCCTACCGTATCTTCAAAGGTGATGTGTAGCACCCGGTTGGCTCTTTGGGCTGGACCTCTGTGCACTGTATGCCTGACGTGTAGAGTAAGATGTCTGCAGATAGAAAATATGGGGTTAATGAACTGGGGTTATTGGGGTGTCCCTATCTCTTTCCTCTTCTCCTCTCCTGTAGACCCCAAAGGTTAACGCTCTCACCTTAGGTAAGTGAATGCCGAGCTCTCCATCTGCCTCGGGGCAGGGTGCTGTAGCCAGTTTCTTCACTGGATAGGTAGCGCAGGCCTCTTGACTTCAGAGGACTGCTGTCCGTCGTTTACTGCACGAACGGTAAGTTTCGAGTCATTCAAATGTCTTTTTAAAGTCTTTAGTAATGATGTCTCTTGTTTTGCAGGGTTCCGGCGATGGCGGATGACGGGCTGAAGTGAGTTGAAGATGGAGCCCGTGTGATGAATAGAAGCGCCTGGAAGCACGTGAGTAAGCGCTTGTTGCCTGCTTCACGATGCGCTCTAACTGTCTTTTTATTTTGCAGGTACGAGTTCGGAGCGGCTGCAGGGTGCCGGAATACCCACTGGATTAGATGTGGAAAGGAGTAATGGCACGTGAGTATTAAAGTTCCCCAATGTCTTTAAACGCACCTTGTTTTGTATTTCAGATGCGGATGCAGCGCCGAAGGCCTCCGGAGCGTGCGAAGAGTTGGTAAGCTTTTGTCTTTCAGATGCCGGAATGCAGTATGAAGACCTCCGGAGCGCACGAAGAGTAGGTAAGCCTTTGCCTTTCCGATGCCGGAATGCTAACCTGTTCTTTCTTGTCTTTATAGGTGTTGCTGAAGACTGGATTCAGGATGGTAAGCCTTTGCCTTTCAGATGCCGGAATGCTAACCTGTTCTTTCTTGTCTTTATAGGTGTTGCTGAAGACTGGATTCAGGATGGTAAGCCTTTTTCCTTAGGCCCAGGACTGGATGCAGAAGACACGATGAGCGTCCTGCTGCAGAGGGTGCAGAATAACGCAAAGCAAGATTCATCCACCGGGTGTGGTTTAAATAGCCTCCTGTAGTGCTTAGGTGTCTCCTTCCACAGCCACGCCTAAGTAAGAAAAGAGTTCCTGGTAAGAAAAGAGTTCCTGCCTTCCAGAAGAGTTCCAGTGTTCTAAATCTAGGGAGTGGCTCCAGCCCCACCCAACAGGAAAAGTAGTTCCAAACAGAAGAGGATCAGAGGCTCAACTGGCAGGCAAGTAAGCAGCATGGTCTGCTGCAGGTAAGTCCACCCAAGCATTATGAGCCCGGCGCTTCCAGCGCTGGGACTGGGCATATTTATGAGCCTGGTGCCACTGGCGCCAGGACTGGGTCCAAAAGGTCCCAATTGGGACTGGTTGGCACTCGGAACCTGGGTTATGGATCTGCTTCCAAGGGAGTTGGGAAAACCCTGACCTTTTGGAAGCAGAGATCATGACATTGACGATGGTTAAAAGAAATGGCGATCAGAAACATGACTCGAACCGGCAAATCATAACATGAAAATCTTCAACTGATGCCAACTTGGACACAGGGGAATTCTAAAGCAATAATTGACGACATTTATATATCCCCTGGCATATTGGAAGCGTTATTCAAAATGGAAAACATCATTACAAACAATAGTGACCATCATAAATCGACAATCTCATGGTTAGGAGCCGGCCGTCTGAGGACAAAAAAACACCTTTCTTCAATGGATCTAAACTCTGCTATGAATAGCCTGTGCCTAAAGCAACATCAAATTGCCAAACTCCCCAAAAATTACAAACATACATATAGGGAGGGGACAGAGAAATTGAACTATGAATGGCTTCTACATCCATACCAACAAAAATTGAACCCCAAAGAGAGTATGATAAAGATACAGACGCATCATTTTAACATTCAAATTATGGAAAAAAGGAAAGAACTACGAAAACAACTTAGAGTTCTTCGGGAATAAATAATGAAGACAGATTCAGGCTGATAAAACTTGAAAAACAGTGATATAATAATTGGCTAAAGATGACAAGACATACTTTACTTCAAGCAGATGCTGAAAATATTCTTGAAATCTTAAAGAACAGAAATACAAGAGAGTTATGGAGCCTGCTGAATCCAACCGTAAAGGCCCAAGAGCACTTAATCCCAAACGTAGTACAATACAAATGGATGGATCATTTTGCTGCCCTATTTCCAAAGAGGAGTGCAGCCACACGGATGAAATCCCGAAAACCAGTGAAAAAAGGAACTTGACTTGGGAACGAGACGATATCTTGAAGATAATTAAGAAGCTAAATATGTCCCGTGCCCCATGCCCTGACAGCTAATTCAATGCAATTATAAAGCAAACACCCGAGTTGTGGACAGATGTCACCACCCAAATATTCAGCTTGATCGCAGAACAGAACCAGATTCAGAACACTTGAAAGACAGCAACTCTTATACCTATCTAAAAGCAGGGCGATATGAAGGAGCCGGTCAATTATAAACCTATTGCCCTGCTAGACCATCTTGGAAAGATTTTTGCTACTTTCCTGTTGAACAAAATTACCAGCTGGGCCAAAACAAACAAGAGATTTGCAGTCAGATAATCAGGTTTTGTCCCAAAAGTGGGAACAAGCGTAAATGTAATCTTACTTAATCTCATTAAACAAGAAGCCATCATGACTAAAACATCAGTCCTGGCAGCTTTTGTAGACCTCCATTTAGCGTTGGATGAAGTAAACAGGTACTTGCTATTGGACAAACTATTGAGATGGAAGTGTCCACAAGATATCATTGAACCCATAAAATTGCTATACTCGAATACCAAGATCAGAGTTAGGATGACCAAAGAAGGAGTACAATCAGCCCTTATAGAGACCTTGAATAGTCTAAAGCAGGGTTTCCCCACTTGTGGCAACCCTATTTAACCTGTATACATTTGACTTTGAAGAGGAAATGTGTTCAACTTGCTTAAACCCACTGAAAATCAACTCTATCCCGCTACCCTTGGTGATGTATGCTGCTGATATCGTTTTAATAGATAAAACAATTAGTGGGCTACAAAAAAGCTAAGATGATGGAAAGCTACATGGAAAAGAATGAGTTAAAAGTCAATACCCCGAAAACAAAAATGATGTCCCTTACTATATGGTCAATCAAGAAAGCGAGACGGCCAATACTAACTCTCTAGAAAGTAAACCACTTGCAGTAGTGTCCATGTTCAAATATCTCAGAGTATTGATCAATCACTCGAAAATAGAAAAGGAGTGGTCTGACCTTCTGCTAGTGAAGACTCATTCACTAGCACAACAGGGAAGATTTCTTCACTGGAAATTTGGGAAATTTTCATTCAAACCCATTGTGGCCTTTCACAGACAAAAAGTGGTGCCTAGCCTGATTTATGGGAGTGAATCCATGAGCAATCTCCCAATGACCATGTGGCAAACACTCGAAGTGATTTTCTGGAGGAAAATCTTGCCAGTACTTCCTTCATTTCCCATGCAAAAAATCAGGTTTGAGGAAGCAACACAATCTTTGGCATCGATGGATTTGTGGAGACAATTAGATCGGTTCCATGTCATTTCATCGCAGGATGTTTTTTTGTGGGGTTTTTTACTATGATTTTTTTTGTGAGAAAAAAACATCATATTATTTTCGAAAAAATTTGATGGGTATTTTCTAAAAAAAAATTCCAGTAAAAAAACAGCGAAAAAGCATCTGCGACAAAAGGACGTCGTATCATTAGATCTGTATAGCAAAGTGATGAATGATGTTGAGATCCGGGCAATTGAAATCCTAGGGAATAATGCAAATGCAATCTTTATTAAAGTTTTTAAGGCATTGAAATCTGACATGGAAGCAAAATTGGTAAGTGAAGATATAACGCTTGAAATGCTCATAAGTCATCCACAGTATGCCAAACGTAAGATCCTACAAAACTATTGGATTAAGACGCTGAAAGAAAAATCCATGTATCACTGGAATTTGCAGTGCAATGCAAAGATAAGAGCAACCAATTAGCTCCCTAACTATCTTGTGATTTTCCCTGAGAAAGTGATTCGGGACACATACCTAAAACTACGTTTAAATATCCTCCTGACGAGATATAGGTTGGCAAAAATGAAACTACTCCCTAAAACGCTACAACACTGTAGATTTTGTAACAAAATTGAATTCATAGAAACAATCCAACATATCATCATGGAGTGTCTTGCATTGTTGGAAAAGTGAAACCTATTTAGAGACTACTTTAAGATATCTTTAAAACAGATGGACCCTGAGACTAGAAGGGCACAGATACTCCTAGGAAAGGACAATAATCTAATTTATACCATTGTTCAGTTCTGGAACAACATCATGGACGTTACCGATTCTTAAAGTGCATAAGAGCTGTCACAATGTTATTATGATGTCCTAAAATTCATTTGAAAGTACACGACAAATCAGAGGACATACAAAAAATGAAAACTTTAATTTGTAAACTATATCATTTTAAATAATAATAAAAAAAAATACTTGCATTGTACTCGGTCTGTATGGCTGACTGAGAGGATACCTTTCAGTGTACTTGTCAATCATTGGTGCACTCAGGATTTGTCCTAAATAAGATGGTGGCTGCAAGCATTCCTGGCTCTTCGTCTCGACATGAATCTGGGGGTGAGGAGGGGCATCTTCGGGACCCTGTCTTCAGTATATAGAGCTCTAAAATGGGAGAAACAAACATCAGAGGTGATATTATAGAAGTTGATTGAGACTTATCAGCATCGCGTCCTTCGGAAACTGTGGCCCAAAATGACTGCTTATCTTTTTTCCCTGCACTGATAATTCCATTGTTAACCACTCTAACTCAATTGCATGTTGTTATTTTTTTTTCATTTAATGAGGTGTATTCTGTTTTTAATTGGACAAAAGCAGAGTGATCTAAATGGAGCTTTGCCTCCATCAATTCCCTATTTACTCTTCTGTAATCATTGTCATTCCATTTTCTGTCTATAGAGTCGATTTTTTATTTGGGTCAATAAGAAACATGATGAAAGGAACTACCGCTTACTGAAGGGAAATAAAGAACTGATCTGTATTAATGTGGTGAAACGCTGTTGTCTAGTTATATTGTTTTAAAACTGGTAAGACTTTTATTTTACATAAGTGGCAGGTTATTTTCAAGGTCTATCAAACTCCATTTTAATCTTCTTAAACAAACATCTCACCTACACACAGTTGGATATATTAGCAATTTCATTCTAATTAAACTGCAATGTTACATCTATTCTAACCATATTGTGGTAACTTTCAATCCTAAAAATTACTTTGCTATAGTCACACAAAACCCAAGACAAATTAATCAGGATTGAATTGATACAAGAAAAGAACAACCCATTCCTATAGGTGTATTTTGTGGATTGGTCCTCTCGTGTGCGTCCATTAATTATCATTTCTACTTCCTCAAGAGTTTTCAGGTCCACTTTCTGAGTTGATGGTATCATGTAAATAGTACACAAACTCACACATAATACAGCATAAGCACAAGTAGATGGAACATAAGTAGGTGAAAGCATAATAAGATGAAATCTGGGGATTCAGAGGGATGCAACTCTATAACCTTGATTCACTGGACCTTTCCAGAAGTTTCACCTCCTACTTCAAACCTCAGTGTAGCTGACTTGGATGTATAGCGAGCAGTTACAATTGATAAAATAATTGAAATTAGCACTGGGACTTTTCATTGTTTCCAAAATAATGTCCACAGTACTACATTCAAAGCTGTTTGCAAGTCAATAAAAACATAATATAGTTTTCAATATTTAAAAAATATCACAATTGATCAATACAATGTTACAATATATTCAATTGTGCTTATAGTATTTTAGAAACAAATCTATGTGATCACTGAGCCGCCCAGAACTGCGCCGATGAAAAATGCCAGCGTCAAATACGGCGCAGGGCTAGTGATCAAATAGATCACTTTACCCGCGTCTCCCAGCCCGCATTCCCTTACCCAACCCCCCACCAACCCACCCAATTTACCTTTTGGTGCCACAGTTCTGTGTGCGCCGCCTACACCCCGCTATCTCTACGGTGTCAGTTCCTCCCACTAACGTGGGTCGGAGCTGACGCCTTAGGGTAATTTTCTTTTTTTCTTTATTTTTTTACTTTCTTGTCCCCTGCTAACCACAATGGTAAGCAGGGAACACCCCTGCAACCCCTGACTCTCGTTTCTGCACCCAAGGAGAGCACGGGACACCCCTGCAACCCCTGCTCTGCTTCAGTGCAGTAATGGGAGTCATGATTTTGTGCACCCCCAAAGTCATCGTGACTGCCAGGGGCGCAGTATTAAAGTCAACCTTTTTGTATATTTCCTTAGTAACCTGCCTCTGAACTTGATAAAACATGACTTTCACTAACTCACTCCTGCAAAGGACTGAGCAAAACTTGCCCTTGTATTTATGGCAGATCATTCAATAGCAGAGATGGGTATGATAATTAGCATCATCCAAAAGATTGCCTTTTTTTGGAAATTGGGTCACTGTTAACAACAATGCTATCTATCTGGTATACCCTATCCTACATTAAATCTTTTAAAACATCTGTTTAACCAGAAGCAGGGCATTTTTTATTTTCTGTGACTTAACCGACAATAAAATCTCCTCAATAATATATAACAGATGGATTTGATTATCAGTTAGAGGTAATTGCTCAATATTTTCACCATTGGTTATTACATTAATTGCTTTATGAAGCATTCTACAGCTACTGGGCCAGATGAGTTAATATATGTAGCCTTAAAGAATAATCCTATTCCTTAGATGAAGGAGTTACCACTGGTCTTTAAGTGTGTCATTGTTTTTTTGCTG
The DNA here is from genome assembly GCF_040938575.1 of Ambystoma mexicanum. Classification (NCBI taxonomy): domain Eukaryota; kingdom Metazoa; phylum Chordata; class Amphibia; order Caudata; family Ambystomatidae; genus Ambystoma; species Ambystoma mexicanum. The sequence goes on along the minus strand of NC_090929.1, from coordinate 975,763,369 downwards.
TTCTTCATTCTTGGAACAGAAACATTTTCATCCGAATATACAAAAAGTGCAAGCACAGCAGTCCATTCATTATAGATTTAAAACACTGATGGCTGTGAATACAAAGCCCTAGCAAATATTTGTTACATGAGGTCCAATGTCTTCTTCCCACATAGGATTTAAGAAGAAGAGCTCTACTATTCATAGTTGCCTACTGTTGATAATTCTTGCAGACATATGTATATTGAGGAACAAAGCAATTCCTTGCTGTGGTTTTATTGATTTGATCACTGTTTGGCCAGGTTTATTGGAATAGGTTGTGGGGTGAACTTCAGTCACAGGGAAGTCTGACACTTGTTCTAGTTATAAGCTGTTCTTATATACAGGCAGAAGGTTAAGGCTAAGAGTGAGTTCAATTTCTCTAGAGGCATACCTAGTGTAAGTGACTGAAACCCGGGGTGCATCATATTATCTCTGCTTATCAACCTGAGTACAGCAGATCTCCCACACTATCTGCTTCTGAATAGGCATTTGTATACTAATGTACAGGCAATGAAACTGCTTTCACAGTTGACAGAGTACTTTTTTTTATTTGACAGTTATGGGGTCTACAAAGATAATTTGCCATGCTTTCTTGTTATTGTTTGGAGAATGGTCTCGAGATTAACATACAGAAATCAAACATTATGATTGTGGCCACCATATCAAGGATTTATAAATAAATTTGCCTGCTTGCTTGATAAAATGAAATCTGATGTAGTTGGCCATTACTGCTTTATAGGCATCAACATTGAATCCAAATTGTCCTGCAAGTTTCAACAGCAAAATACTAGAAGCAAGTTGAAAAGAGTCATCACTTTCTTATGTCAATGTTCTGCTGGGGCCTACCATTTAACATCCTTAGTTAATATGTATAATATCAAAATAGCACCAACAATTTGTTTATGGTTCAGAAGTTTACATAACCAAGGGTTAAACTTTTGAAGAAGTCTTAGAAAGTTGGGTGTTGAAAAGATTGATTGGGTGATACTGGTCCCTCCTATTGGAGACCTGATTTTAGAAAAGGGTGTTAATGTGATAAGTGCAAACACTGTGATGAGGAGAATCTGTTTTTTCACATGATAGAAACATCTGACAAAGATATTCTAATGGGCTAATAATCTTTGAATCTGTCATGTTTTCTACCAACAATTCAAATCATTGTTTCTGCCTGGCTAATTCTGATTCTGACAATATATACATTTATAATTGACTCTGTTATAACAATCTCAACGCAGGGCATCTTGTCGCAAGGATACCTATTACGTTAACTCCATATTTTTGTCTACTAGGTGTCAGGACCACATGGGTCTCTTCCATGGGCAATTGTAGAAAAACTGAAGCAATCTTTATTTATAGAGAGGAACCGTTTAAAGGAGCACAGGAAGAAACATGTTTGCAAGTATTTGTGCCTAGAATGGAAATGCACATTTGGTGAAAAAACACATACAATTGTTAGATATCTTTTTGATCTCTCCACCTCAAATGCATTTTACATTGTGTGTAAGAAGCTACAGATGTAGCATTAATTAACACAAGGATGTAAAATGCAGATGCCCTATTGACATATTTATTTACAAAAGAAATCTAGTGATATGCAAATTATTTGAACTGAGAAAATGCAGGTTGGTTACTAGTGAACACAGGGAAGAAAGATAAAGGTTTGGCTTTTATGTTGTGTGAAAGAGAAATAGGAATTTGCTGAAAAAGTTGGGAAATGCTGTTTTTTTCTTTTTTACTTTTTGTTTGTATCCTTTGTTTCAAAAGCACTTTCATTCTGCTGGAAGATGCTCCTGTCTTAGAATACAGTTGCACATTGGTATGAACTGCTATTCTCCCGCAGCCGCACTTAAGACAGCAGGGTGCTAATGAGGTGTTGAAGGTCCCATTGTTGAGCATGTGCTTAGTAATGGATCTGCTCTTACTGGAGGGAAGAAAGCAATGGCTGTGGTCAATTCAAAAAGCTAGTTATTTGACTTGCATCATCTTATATTCAAAGGTTTTTCCTGTCTCTCTGTGTTTTGAAGTTTTCAATAGGGATCGTCACACCCATATCCTTGATGTTATGTCCGTGACCAGACAAATGTTTCTAAACAGGAAAATCTTTTCGGATGTGTTCTGAGAAACCTGAAGGTGTCTCACCCGCTAGTCTCTGGGGATCTGTCATCCAGGTGGCCAGGACACGGACATCGCTATTGGATCCAGTTCATGCGGTTGGACCAGTGAGGGAGGATCACCTGGATGGGGGTCCTCTGGGAGTGGGAGTGGGACACCGATGGGTGAGACACAGTCCCCCCTTTTTTCAACACCTTCATTCATAACCACTGCCAACCCTTTTCCGACATGAACACTTTCACACGACACAACAGAGAACAGACTAACACCAGAGCCTTTTACCTGACATGTCCCAATACAAGGGTCAGGCAAAGTCAGGCAATTGATCAGAATCACACAAAGCTGACAACCCTTTGCTTTCCACACAGGGATTAAAGGTGGAGCAGTAGAGCACAGTACAAATTCAGCAGACAGCACAACGAGACGGCTAAGCAGGTGCGGCTGTTCAAGCAAAGGAGAAAGGTGGCAGAAATTGAGAGGTTGGCGAGGAGAGAATTTACCTTGCCCTTTTTGTCCCAGACCCACGGAATCTTCGTGGAAGAGAGCCTAAGACTGCGAACAATGGTATTGCAGCAGATGTCAATGGTACGTAAAACAAACTAAACTAACTAAACTAACTACATGGCCAAGCCTACGCTGATAAGCGGGATAGAGGGACACCCATGTTAAAAAAGGTACAGGGCTTAACTCCAGTTACGGATAAAAACAAAGAGGTTCATCACAGCTGGTGAGTCGAGGGGAGAGCCGATAAGAGCCGGGCTGTTGTCGATGAAAGTGGCAAAGTGAATTATGTTCAAAAGAACTGTACAAGTGTTGAGGGGAGACGAGCTGCAGAGGAAATCAGCACCAGGTGGGTTCCAACTCGAGAAACTCTGGTCGATCCCCATGTGTGAATGAAACTACAGGAACCAGAAGGCCGTAGGAGAGCCACCAAGTTAGGTCAATGTTGTCATACAGGGGTCAAGCAAAAACTGTGTACAGTACAAAGTATAAAGAAAGCAAGTGAATTGAATCCCACCACATGAGAAAGCAAGGAAAGTGAATCCCGTAAGCATTTGTGAATGTGAAGTTGGTAAGAGTTAACCCAACCGAGGGATGCTGATGAGAAGGGGACAAGTCTAAAGTCCAAGAAACAGTTTGTTGAAATGAGGGAACCCTCTGGAGGGATGTCCACATTGAACTGTTAAAAGGACATTTAGATTGTTGAAGGAACTCTTTTGTTTGAACTTTATTTTGGAACCTGAGAGGCCCTTGAAAACAAGAGAACATAGCTATCTGGGGTCTTGATATCATTAAGGAACTTTCTATGGATTTGCACCCCAGAAGAGGGGAATCCCGGGGCGAAAGTTGTCACCCAAAGCCCATGGAAAGGAGACTGTTTATTTGTTTGTTATTTGAATATGTCAGGTCCTTGAAGGCAAGAGACTTTCAATAAAATGAGACTTGGCCATCGACGGTCCTGAGGACTGCCATTAGAACTGTTGTCTCGTTCTGGAGAAGCCTGAGACAGCACTGTGCTCCAAGATCCCACCTTACCTGGTGCTCAAAACATGGGGAAGGGAGACCCAGGCTAACGTATCCTGACATATTATTTGAATACACTTCTTTCTTTTCTTGAGAACTATCCCACACCCATTTTTGTATTAGCGTTGAGGTTTAGCAATAGGTTTCTTATTTGATTTGATTGTATTTGTTTATTTGTATAGCGTACCTAACCCTCAGGTATCTGGGCGCATTTTGTGAATGTTACACAATGAGTTACATACAGACCAAAAAAAACATGTATAAATTAGATACATCATATATACATCATATATACAGGTACAACAGATAGAAGTTTAACACTTAATTACAGGTTTGGCAATCAAATATACAGATACATAAAATAGGCGTTAGGCATTACGTACATATTAGCCGGATGAAAATTACATTTATAGAGGTTTTTGGGTAAGGAGCTCATTTTAAACGCTATTCCTGAAGCGGGGAAATGACGGTTCAGCTCTTAAGGCTACATGCAGGGGATTCCATAGTTTTGTTGCTAGAAGAGGGAAGCTGCTGCCTCTTGATTTTTGAAGCTTAAATCTAGAGACCCTAAGGCAGTGTAGTTGAGAGGATCTGGTTGGTCAGTCTGATTGGTTTTCAGTGAATTTGCATGTCAGATATTTAGGTGCTGAATGCGAGAGGCATTTACGGGTGAGAGCTAAGGTTTTGAACATGATTCTATCCTTGACTGACAACCATTGTGAGTTGCGTCTGGCCGACGATACAATATATGATGAGACCTTGATATATTAAGGGCAGATCTGAGTGCATTATTTTGGAGTATTTGTAATTTTCTTTTAGGTTACACTTATTAGTTCCTAATTATAATGCATTACGATAATCCAATTTGGATCAATTAGCTAACGTAATGCAGCTTGCTGTCGACAAGAATGGTCTGCAGACATTTATTAATTTACAGATATAAGCAATGGCAGAGGCTGTCACGTTCAATTGTCTAGTCAGAGTCCAGGAGGAGTCGAGGTAGAACCCAAGGGTTTTGACTTCCTTAGACATGTTTATGTTGGTGCCATCAATATTAAAGGAGTCCAACTGTATGTCTAGTTTATTTAGTCTAGATTGGGAGCCAATCAGAAGTAGGTCGGTCTTATCATCATTAAGGCAGAAGCCATGTGTGGCCATCCATGCCTGGATGATAAGGTACATTTTTTTCAGCAGTTTCGTGTCAACGTCATAATCAACAGTAATGGTGATGAGGATTTGGGTGTCATTTGCATAGTTAGTGTAGGTGACACCCAAATGGTCAAGTCATCAAAGAGGGGCTTCGTGAAAATGTTGTACAGCGTTGGTGAAACGCAAGATCCATGAGGTACTCCACAAGTGACCAGAGCTGGGTCCACTGATGCAGTTGGTGCAAAGACTCTCATAGTTCTGTTTTCAAGAAAGGATTGTATCCGTGCAGTTGCTTTATCAGAGAAGTGAGCTGATGCAGTTAGATGATTACATAAGACTACATGATTGACTAAATCGAAGGCCGCTGATGTGTCTAGCAAGAGGTGGAGGGCTATGTTTCCTTCATCTTTTAGGTCGTCCATCTTTTTTTTCAAGTCTGACAGGGCCGTCTAAGTGACATGTCTTGGTCTAAACCCTGATTTACGAAGGCCAAGAACATTGTTAGTTTCTAAATGTGCTTGAATCTGTAGGTAGGCTGCCCTATCTAGGATTTTCAGCAGGAAAGGTACTGTGGTAATTGGTCTATAATTCATGGAAATATCTGGATAAAGGTCAGGTTTTTCTAATAGCGGTAGGACTCAGGCATTTTTCAGATTGGATGGGACTGTGCTAGTTTCAAATGATGAGTTTATACGTGTAGTGATAAAAGGTGATAGATCTCTTGCTGCCTCTTTGATAATCGTAGCAGGGCAGATGTCCCCCTGACATCTTGATGATTTGAGGCTAGTTATTATGTTTTCTACTTCACTAGTGTAGAGCGGGAGAATTTGAATGGGCCACACGGTTTAGCATGGGAGGACGCAGGTGAAGGTGGAAGTGAGTCTGTGGAGATACTGAGTTTTTTATTTTCTATTTTCACTTGTAAAAGCAATATTCTGTCAAGTTGGGCTTTTTGTATATTGGTACACCAAGAAATATCTTTGGTGCACATTTCAGATGACGGTATAGGGGACTCTTAACTCTTTCAAGATGGAGAATAGGTCTCTAGCACCAGATTTAGCATTGTTGATTCTATTGTTGAAAGCGTCAGTTTTAGCTTGGGGAATGGCCGATATGTAGCAACTAGATGCTTTTAGAAATGTTTCTTTGTTTACTGCTGAAGGATGGCTTTTCCAAAGGGTTTCAGCACTTCTTTTGTTATTGCTTAGGTTGTTAAGACTAAAGGGGAACCAGGAGTTTAGGTGAGCTTGTGGTTTGGCTTTGCGCCTTTTCAGTGGTGCTACATTCTCGATAGCTTGGCAAAGAGTTAGATTGTATAGCTCTACTAAATTTGAGGGGCCTGTATCTATAGTAGGATGATTGAGGATGGGTTATAATAAGCACAAAAGTCTCTCTACTGTGATGTTCCTGTTATTTCTGTTGAGAGCAGGCGGTGCCTGGACATTGCACTAGATGGGCGCAGAGCTATTCTGTAAAGTAAAAGATACAATGTGATGATCCGACCAGGCACACCGCACATTAGAAAGGAGGCTGGTGTGGCAAGCCAATCTAGAGTTCCCCCTTTATTATGCATAGGCTTGGTGACTCAGTGAGAAAAGCCGAGTTCGGTGATAGAATTAGTAAGGGCAGTGACATTGTCATCTGTTGTGTCTTGGAAGCCTAAATTGAAGTCGTCAAGCAGTAGGATTTGTGATCCTGGTTTGGATGTCTTCCTCAAAGGTGGATATTGGGCCTGGAGGTCTGTATACAAGGTGGATTGTTACTGTTTGTGATGCTCAAAGCGGTAGCTTAATAGATAGGAGTTCTGCTGAAGTCAACATATGATTAGGAAGAGCCCTTGTGCCAAGTTGAGTCTTGGCAATGAATGTCACTCCACTGCCTCTAGATGATACTCTATCTTGTTTAAACATGGTGTAGTTAACTTGTATCCCTAATGTGAGAGCTGGACCTGCAGCAATGTGTAACCAGATCTCAGTTATAGATCGGAAGTCAAGCTCATTTGAGGTTTTAAGGTTGGTGATATCTAAGGCATGTGCTATCAAGGATCTTGCATTATTGAGGGCTCCCTTGTTTGGTCTAGTGATGTTATTGGGGCTGCTTAAAGGCAATGCTGTGTTGGTTAAAAGGTGGGGTCGATCTTGTTGATCAGATTGCACGTCTTTCTCCTAGTAGGCATGGTCTTGGTATGGGCTGTACTTTTACATTTGGAAGGTGGTATGTGGGCCTGTCTGAGTCTAGAGCCCACTCTGAGGTTCCTGAATTTAGTCGGATCAGGTTGGTTAGGAACAGGTTGGGAGGCAAAGCGCTGGATCCATTGGAGAGGTGAGAGAGAGTTGGAGTTATTTGCTGGTGTCATGGTAAAGGAATGTTGTTTGGTTGGACATAGTGAGGGAGATACTGACGTTACTAGTTATAGGGAGTAGGATATTAATAGGCTGCAGGGTATCATGCTTCTCATCTTTAGATATGGCAATTGTCGGATTGTTGGAAGCGGCCGTCCTGAGACTGAAACGAGTCTGAGAGAGTTACGGTGCGGCTTGACAGTCCCTGTTTGTGCTAAGAGGTCCTTTCCTCTAGTCCTCCAGCTCCTCCAGACCTCCACTCTATCTGAGAGCCGCGAGTGCGCTACGCAGGGCCGGATTTGTTTCGTTCCCATTGGTTGGCAGCTGCTCAGTTCTGCCGTGTCTAGCCTGCGACCCCTCTTGAGCTCCAACGCCCCACGGCGGTTCGGGCGAGAAGGGCGAGGAGGGTGAAGCGAGGAGGGTGAGAAAAAGGAGGATTAGGCTGCGGTAGAGAGCCGTGTGGATAGCGCGGTGGCGGAGTGGTCGGAGGGGGTTGTTCTAAACACAGAACGATGACCCCCAAGGTAAAGAGTGCTCCCCTGTCCCTCTCTGCTTTGCTTGAGTGCTCTGCTTGAGTGCTCTCTCTGCTTTTCTAGTTTGTCTAGCTGTCTTTGCCTAGACATTGACTCCACCCAGAGTGGCTGAAAGGTGGTTGTAAGGTGATAAAGAGGAATCCTTTTAACATAATACAACAAAAGTATACTGTTGGGGCTCAATGCTACGGTTCGCCTAGGGTGTTAAGAGTGTTAAGATTGTCATCGATCACTGGGGTAGGGTCAGGGGCCACTCTATTTCACCCAGGTGTCCTGTTAAGGCTGCGCTTACTCTGTTAGTACAGTTACGGGCGGCGCAGGGGCAACGCACGCACTGTGAGCAGAGATTTTACCGGGAAGGCCGCTGCTGAAAAGGGCAGTGTGTGGCTGGGTGTCTCATAAACTAACCTTGTGACTGGTCCACGGCAAAAACAGTGTGAGGGGTTCCTTACCAAGGCCAGATAGTCATTTTACCAGCCACTCTATTAGCCCTTTCAATTTAACCGGCTGGTTATTAACATAATGAAGCTGAGGAGTACAGCTGCCCTTGTCTCTGTAAACGGAGCAGACTGGAATGGCTCTTATACTGCTCCAATGGTGAGTTCCACAACCTTAGAATCCCCACATAGTGGAGACCAAAGAATAAACCAAACTAATCACCCAGCGGTTACAATAGCATTGGTGCATGAAACCATGCAGAAAGAGACTGAAAAACAAGATACTCAGTTTGGTCAGACAGTTATTGTTAACCAGTGGAGACGAGGTTTGGAATACAAAGGGCTTCATTACGACCCAGGCGGTAAGTGATCGAAATTACCGCCATGGCGTAATGAGCGTTAACGCCATGGTCCGATGGCGATAAGAGCGCCATATTACGACCCATCGCGCGCGAGCATTACGCCATGGCGGTAACGTAAACTACGCCATGCCGTAAACAGCCCTTACCGCCCTTGTTAACAGCGCAGGGTGACCTACCGCCACCCATCATTGCGCCGACCGTAGTCAGCGGTCACCGTAATTAGCGGTGACCGCAATTAGGCGGAACCAGAAATAGCGTAATCGCGGCGGAACGGGAAACAGCACAGCGGCCATCTTAAAAAACACAATCCATTGCCATCCTACCCAACCACACCACAACCAACCCTCAAACCCTGACATTCCCATAACCCACCCATTTCCTCAGCCAACCATGCCTAAAGTTGTCAAGAAGGCATGTGACAGGCAGCGGTAGGAGCGCTTCAGTCGAGAGGAACTGCAAATGCTTGCAGACACGCTCCAGGAGAAGGCCGATGTTGTCTTCTCCACTGAGATGACCCGGACAGCCATAGGCCGCAAAAAGGAGGTGTGGGAACTTGTGGCACAACGTGTCAGTGCTGTTGGAACCACCCCACGCACCTCCAAACAGTGCCGCAAGAGATGGGACGACCTGCGGATCAGGGTCCGGGGCATTATGTCTGCCAACCGTAACCTGGCCCTGGGAACTGGCGGGGGAGCAGACTCCCCACTGAAGATGCAGCCATGGGAGGAGACATGTGCCTCTCTGATTGGCATTGAGTGCATCAAAGGTGTCGGCGAGATGGAGAGAGGGGCCCCGAGATCTGGAGACACAGGTAGGTGCCTCATATCCAGCCTTGCAAGACACCCTGATACACTTGCACGTGACAATCACAATGTGGCAGACGCAACACATCAGCAGATGAGCCACACCCTGCGCACATGCAGCATGTACACTGTACAGTAGGCAGACACACACCTGCATGCAAAACCGAACCTAAAGGGAGGCAACCTGTATGTCACGGGCTACTAACTCCACCATCTATCCATTACACTCTTCACAATGCCTGCTCAATGTCCGCTGAACCATCAATAACAGTCACCCTCCTCTGCTCCACCACAGGCTCGCAATCGGACACTGGCAGGGACGACAGCACCAGCACCCCAGCCAAGAAGGCCAGGAAAGTGGGAGAAGGGAACCATGCATCCACCTCTGCTGGACCCAGGCAGAAACCACGCCAGGCTGAAGAGGCCAGGGCAGCAAAGTCCCCTGAGGAAGGGGTCATGACAGCGCCTGCAGCCCAACAACACCCACTGTTGCCCACTGAGGGCAATGTGTCAGCAGGGAGCAGTACTGTTGGGGAGACTGCAGCCATCGCTGCCTGCTCCGACAGTGATGTGGAGGATGACACTGGACTTGACCACAACACGCAACTGCACTCACCACACCTATCCCCAATCAGCCATCATGTAGATGACACCCAGGGCCCATCACCAGCTAATTCATGGCCAGCAACTCCAAGCCCAGTGGGAGTTGTGGAAGATGGGAGTAGTCCCATTGGTCCCCCATTGGCACCCTCCATTGGGCCAGAATTCCAGCTGTCGCTGGAGCAGATTGCCAACAGGCAGGAAGCACTGGGCACACTCCTCACGCAGCATGTTGCAGAATGTGGAAGTGCCAGTGCAGCCATGGAGAGGAGTGCTGATGGCATCAGGACTGCCATCCAAACTGCCAGCAGGGACATATGCACCGAACTTGCTGCAGTGCGGCAGATGATGAGCCAGCTCATCCAGACAATTCTGGACACATGCCGTACTGAGCAGCCCGGTACATCCTCAGCTGCAAGTTCAGCACAAGCCTCTCCCGTCCGCAGGTCATCCAGGACCCTGAGGAGCACAGGCAGGGGGGCCCCAGGTTCCGGGAGAGGGGGCAGTCAATAGTGTGCTAAACTATACACACTTCACCACGGGCACTGTCACATGTTTGCAGGGGGTTCAGAGGGGAGGGGGAGGGGGGAATTGGGTGTGTTGGAGTGTTCAGGGGGGAGGGGGGAATTGGGTGTGTTGGAGTGTTCAGGGGGGAGGGGGAGGGGGGAATTGGGTGTGTTGGAGTGTTCAGGGGGGAGGGGGAGGGGGGAATTGGGTGTGTTGGAGTGTTCAGGGGGGAGGGGGAGGGGGGAATTGGGTGTTTTGGAGTGTTCAGGGGGGATGGGGAGGGGTTCTGTTATACCTATTCAGAAGAACAATACACTTTTTCTTTTCTCACAAACGAAAAGTGTGGACATTGCTCATTGCGTATGTGTGCTTTATTGTTTTACAGTCCACAGTGTTGACATACCAGACACACACAGTGCCCCAAGTGCCATCCATATGTCACACACTCGCTGTGTGTGCTAGAAGTATCGGTCAATGACATTCTGACGCATTATATGGCCCTCCTGTGCATCGCTGCCTCCCTGAGGTGCTGCCCCATCCCCATCATCATCATCCCCATCATCAGGTGGTTGTGGTTCTGCGTCAGGGGGCAGAGGCACGTTTCGTCTGATGCACATATTGTGTAGCATGACACATGCCATGACGATCTTTGCAACCTTCTCATGGCGGTACAGGAGTGCCCCGCCAGACCTGCTGAGGCAGCCGAAACGTGCCTTCAGTAGGCCAAAAGCATGCTCTATCACCACACGGGTACGTGCATGGGCATGGTTGTAGTCCTCCTCATGCTGGTTCGATGGGTTCCGCACTGGTGTGAGGAGCCACCTCTTCAGGGGATAGCCCGCATCACCTGTAAAATGTGAGAAAAGAATGTGTCAGGAACGAGATTGATATGTGAACATGACGCACAACCATGCCTTGATTCTGACTGTTACTGTGCACCAATTGGAGTTGTGGTTATGGATTTACACTGTGCAACCAGTATGTGTTCATGGCTCTCATGTACTGTTTTGCATGCAAAAACACAATGCAGGGGGGACGATTGCCTTGTGAGTGGCCATCCACTGTGTCCGTTCAGGCCGTCATTCATGTGACCTTGCACGTGTCCTGTGAGCTTGAAGCTCACATGATAGCAACATTGATGTCTGGCTCATTATGACCCCAGTGAGCATTACTGGTGTCAATGGGGACAGTTTGTGGGTCTTGTAGTGGTGCATTGATGTCCCTGTCTGTCATGTGCCTCCTTTGTGCGCAGTTGTGGGGGACAGGCCTTTCAGTAGTTGGTGCATGGTGACGTGCATGTTGGTGTTTTTCTTTAGGGTCAATGCGGTCACAATTTGCACAATGCACTTGCAAATGGTTGTGTCGTTTTTGGGATGCACTTTCATTCACATGTTGGGATGATTAGGTCAGGCATGATGTGTACACTACTCTGTTGACGTCAGTGCTGCCACAGGGAATGATCTGGCTACTGCTAGTTGCACCCATGTGACGTATGCATCACCCCCCTGTATCTGCCAGATGTAATATGCATTGGTACGTCATTCAACACCCACTTTGCATTTCCATGCTCATGAAATTAGACTCACCGAGTTCAAACACTGTCATTGGTGACAGTGTTTGAACTGTTAAAAGGAGAAGTCCAAAGACAAGCTGGAATCCTCCTCGAACTAACTGATGAAGTAGCCAAATGCGATTCCTCATTGGTGGGGCTAAAGAACACTTTCATCTCCTCTATTACCCCTATGTTGAATGACATCTGAATTGAAGTGGCTAAGCAGGGGCTAGATATTGCCTCTATACAGAGACTTTCCTTGGCAAACAGAAAGGAGGATGCCTCGTCGCGAGCATAAATCTGGGATTTACTCCAGTCCAATTTCCAGAAGCTTGGTGCACAGGAGCCAGTACTGAGTGTTTCCGCTGGTCCTGCCAGCACTCACGACGATACTCTGTTGTCAGAATCAACTTTGGAGGAATTCATGAGACTGGCTCGGGTGGCGGAGGCTCAAGTACTGGATGCCGGTGAAAGAAGTGTAAGTAGTCAAGGCCAGGAAGCACCTGGGGATACAGTGGTCGACGGCGATTCAGAATGGATCATCGTAAGAAATCAGAATGCCAAGAGGAGGAGGAGAATGAAAAGAAAAGAAGGGGTAAAAAAGGACAACAGAGCACCAGAAAAAAACTAAGGAAAATAAGGGGAAAAAAACTAAAAATCAAAAAACTGGAAAAGTTAAAAATGTGGGAATCCTAAGCTTTGTGAACAACATCAACACAACACATATTGACTCTCAACCAGAAATGGCAAAAGAAGTTATCCACAATAAAGGATCTGTTAAACCAACAATTGAGTCGGGGTCCCTAACAAATACCCTGTTGATGTCAAACAGAGCAAAACCAAAAGCGAAGGCTCCACAAGAGAACCCAATGGGAAGTGATATAGCGATTTTGAGAGTAAGCGTGGGGTTGCAGACAGAGTTCCCTTCTAGCCCGGGCCAAAACATACAGAACCAAAAAGAGGGGGGCCCCCTTCGTCCCAAAGCTAAAACTGGCTCCCATTTTTACACAAAGCAAGAGATCTAAGAGAAGATCGGTGGTTAAGAGTGCTGATATGGACGCAAGAGGAGCTAAGCTAAAAATAGCACCAATTTTCCTTGCCACAGCAAAGAAAGTAGGGAGCCCATCTATTATAAGTGAACCAACCATCCGCATTGAGGTTGTATCCGAAAAGGCTGATGAGTATTCTATGCCAACTCAGGGGATATGGAACGGCGTAGAAAAATTGAAAGAGTTTGTTCAACTTGAAAATGGACTACTATCTCAAGGGGACAGGAAATTGGCAGATAGTCCGCCACAAGAGGATACTCGAACTGGTTTCGCAGCCCCCAGGCTGTGTTAAAATCTACACGAAAGAACAATCATTATAAATCCTTAAGCAGAAACACCATTCTAGGGGAGTTTAAGAAAATAAAGAGCCTGTACCTTTTTGCCTCAGGGGATATAGAATATGTGAAGTTCCCTGACTATAAAAATGGTTTTCTGGTCGAACTGGGGCTGAGTTCCATTAGGGCTTATGATGCAATTTTAAAAGCTGCGGGGGTGCTAGAAGAAAAAGGCTTAAGAGTTGCGAGAGACGGCTGCGAGTTTAACTTGAATGAGTCTTTAAAAGGACAAGGGCCCATTCAGATAAATTCACAGAAGCAAGAAAGAAGCCTTGGGTTCCAAAGAAAAGAGGACAGTAGAGACTTGGTAGAAACTAAGAAGGGAGAAAATGTCTTGGCGGCCCTCCCTGATATCCTGGCCCAAGTCTTGACGAGCATGGGTCTGGGGTCAAGACGACTTTAGTCATCCCGCCTTACATTTAGTGAGTTGAATACATGAGGTCCCAGCACCCTCAGAGCCAAAAACGTCAAAAATCACCTTTGGGGCAAGATGGATATCTTGATATTTCAAGAAACGTGGTTGGTGAATGCAATAGAAATCAAAGGCTTCACCATTTTTTGCTTACCCGCAAGTCAAAAACCGCTGGGTAGACCAGCTGGAGGGCTTTTGATAGCTCTGGAAAATAGCTCAGTGAGGGATGCTAAGGTGATCTTTATGGATAAAATTGGCATTTTGGCCACCAAAACCAAACTTAATTTCGATATTCAAGACCCATGGGTAGTGGTGGTACATGTTCATTGGAACCCTGCGTCTTCTACTCTTGAAACATTTTTGGATATGTTGGGAGGTGTACTGTCAACTGTGAAAACAGACTTGGGTAAGGTTAATATTATCGTGGCAGGGGATTTTAATGCCATATGTACTGAGAGTTCAAACCCCAAGGAGAATGAAAGGGCTAAAAAAATCACCAGGAGTGGGCAGAAATGGTTAGCTCATGCGGTCTTCAAATGCTGAATGGGAATTCAGAGAGGGAAAAAGGTGCCACCGTGACTTGGAGTCAAGGAGAGTCAACATCTATATTAGAATATATTTTTGTCAGTGCAAGCCTCTTCTCAAGAACCTCCATGTTGCTAGTAAATCACGAGCGGGGTAGTGATCATGCTAGGCTGGAGCTATCCTTTCCAGAGATGCAGGGACATCAGCAGTGGCTTCATAAGCAAGATCTGGAGGGAAGGGGAGGGAGAGTTAGATTAGTCAAGTATGGGAAAGGGGGGGAACTAAGTAAAGTAAGAAGATGATACCAAACTCCTCCCTGATAGATCATTGTCACCCAGACAATTATATTTGCTTTATCTGGTCACCCGTGCCACCCAAAATGACATCTTTAGGAGCCAAACAACACCATCTGCACGAGTTCGATGAGGAAACTATGCTCAGGAAGAGGGAAATGAGAAGGAATCTTCGGGGTCTTAAAAAACAGAATTTGGCACATTAGAGCTTTATAAGGGAAGCCATTGGCATTAGGAGTAAGTACTGGCATTGGTCAAAAAAATCAAAGAATGGCCAAACTGCAAAAAGATGGTGAACAAATGTTGAAGCTCGTGGCTGAAGCTAAGTTGCGAGGGTTTTTGTCAATAATGGGGCAATTGGACCAACAATCAAACAGCACCCTGGGTAACCTGGTACCAGAAGCAAAGTGGGTTGAACATCTATCAGCTATCTTTCAGAAACCAAGTGAGGAAGGGGAGCCAATGAAGCTGGAGTCCAAATGGTCCCTGACCTTGGTAGATGGAAAAATTGCAGAAATAATCAGATGCTCCTCCCTTTCTAGAGCTGCCGGTCCTAGCGGGCTGACGTACCAAGTTCTTAAAAACGCACCAGAGTTCTGGGTGGGTTTCTTGTTGATCTTTTTGGGGAAATTTGTCAACAAAACACTTCCCACCATCTTGGAAAACAGCGTTGATCATCTCACTCTTTAAGGGGGGGGACAGGACCAACCCTGCAAGTTACCGGCCGATCGCGCTTTTGAATATTGAAAGCAAGATCTTTATGAGACTGATAGTCAAAGAGCTCACAAACTGGGTGGATAGTGTGGAGGCCCTGCCCGTTTTCAAACAGGGTTTAGAAAGGGCCTTTCCACATCATTAAATGGGCTAATTTTGAGCCTAGTGAGTGAGTCCTCTGCTGAGAAAGGTGGTCTACGATTGTATGGGGTGTGGATCGACCTTTTGAAGGCATTTGACCAGATTAGCAGAGGTTTGCTGTGGGCAAAACTCAAACTGAAGGGTGTCCCAGAATCTCTATTGGCTATGTTAATGGAGCTACATAGGAACACTACAGTAGGGGTAAAGCTAGGTGACAAGGGACATCTGTCAAATAAAGTGAACGTAGAGATAGGAGTAAGGCAGAGGTGCTTGGGAGCCCCTTTATTCTTCAATCTTTTTCTGTCCAATTTGGGGCAAGATCTTGAACCATCCGCTTTGGCCAGTCCAGTCCTTAATGGGTGTAAGATCTTTTGGCTGGCTTATGTGGACGACATAGTCCTTTTGGACCGAATGGCCATAGGCCTTCAAAGACTCCTGACCAAATTGGGTAGCTATGCTGAGAAAAATGGTTTAACAATAAACCTGTCAAAATCGAAGATTCTTGTGTTTAAACATACAAGAAAGAAAAACTATTTTTCAAGGAACCTGGGATTGGTAACCCTAGGTCTCCTGGGGGCAACCAGACGTGGTCTCCCTCTCACTGTGCTTAGAGAGGCATCAGCTTCACCTCACTGATGATCCCCAACAAGGGTGAAACACGTGTATGGGGTTGCTGGTGGTACTCTCGTTCAGGTTGGAATTGCCATTGCATTTCGGTGCTGGACTGCTCCTGGGCAGGACACAGACTGATATGCAAATGGATATTTCCCATCTGTGAAAGGCACAGTGAGTAAAAGTAGTGGCTGCAAACTCTCAAGTGGTTAATAACCACTGAACAGGTTATCAAGTCTGTTCTTTCGAGAGAGGGGCGCCCGCTACCTTTGCAAAACTATTTTTCAAGGATCCTGGGATTGGTAACCCTAGGTCTCCTGGGGGCAACCAGACGTGGTCTCCCTCTTACTGTGCTTAGAGAGGCATCAGCTTCACCTCACTGATGATCCCCAACAAGGGTGAAACACGTGTATGGGGTTGCTGGTGGTACTCTCGTTTAGGCTGGATTTGCCATTGCATTTCGGTGCTGGACTGCCCCTGGGCAGGACAAAGACTGATATGCAAATGGATATTTCCCATCTGTGAAAGGCACAGTGAGTAAAAGCAGTGGCTGCGAACTCTCAAGTGGTTAATAACCACTGAACAGGTTATCAAGTCTGTTCTTTCGAGAGAGGGGCGCCCGCTACCTTTGCAAAACTATTTTTCAAGGAACCTGGGATTGGTAACCCTAGGTCTCCTGGGGGCAACCAGACGTGGTCTCCCTCTCACTGTGCTTCGAGAGCCATCAGCTTCACCTCACTGATGATCCCCAACAAGGGTGAAACACGTGTATGGGGTTGCTGGTGGTACTCTCGTTCAGGTTGGAATTGCCATTGCATTTCGGTGCTGGACTGCCCCTGGGCAGGACAAAGACTGATATGCAAATGGGTATTTCCCATCTGTGAAAGGCACAGTGAGTAAAAGCAGTGGCTGCGAACTCTCAAGTGGTTAATAACCACTGAACAGGTTATCAAGTCTGTTCTATCGAGAGAGGGGCGCCCGCTACCTTTGCAAAACTATTTTTCAAGGAACCTGGGATTGGTAACCCTAGGTCTCCTGGGGGCAACCAGACGTGATCTCCCTCTCACTGTGATTAGAGAGGCATCAGCTTCACCTCACTGATGATCCCCAACAAGGGTGAAACACGTGTATGGGGTTGCTGGTGGTACTCTCGTTCAGGTTGGAACTGCCATTGCATTTCGGTGCTGGACTGCCCCTGGGCAGGACAAAGACTGATATGCAAATGGATATTTCCCATCTGTGAAAGGCACAGTGAGTAAAAGCAGTGGCTGCAAACTCTCAAGTGGTTAATAACCACTGAACAGGTTATCAAGTCTGTTCTTTCGAGAGAGGGGCGCCCGCTACCTTTGCAAAAAAAGAAAGAAAATTAGCCTCAATAACTAGTCCTTGAACAGGCAGATTATACCACGAGTGGATGAGCTAATTTATCTAGGTTACAAGATCCATGCCAGTCTGAGAAATCAGGAATATGATATCTTTTCCAATGCCTATGAATTGATCCCCCAAATGAAAAAAATCAAAGCCAAATATTGCAAATTCTCCATCCTGCCATTGATCAAATATTATGTATCCAAAATAATTCTGGTTATTTTGTATGGCTTAGAAGCGAAACCCTCACTCTGGAGTGTGAATTGGGCCAGGATTGAAGGTAGAATTTGAAAAGTCTCTCTTAATCTCCCTATGAGTAAACCTGGGTGGAACCTGCGGTTCGAACTGTGTCTTGTTTCTTTAGAATGCTATGCAGAATGGAAATTAATCGCATTGCACAGAGAGATAATGTGTCCTAAACCAGACTCCCTGTATGAAAATGTCATAGGTTATTTGAAAGGCGCAACATCTAGAATCTTGAGAGGGCTGGATTTAAAAGCAAAAAACATACTGGACAGAGTAAATGTAAATCTTGAAACTCTGATAACCAACCCTCTCATGGTAAAACGGGACCTGGAGCAGTTAGACTGGATCAAAACAATCTCTTTGGTGAGAAACTCTAAGCCGCGCAATGCATTCTTGACAGCAGAAAAATACATAGGCCATTTGTCAGGTTATTTAGTAAAATATCCCAAGCCCAGAATAAGATCTAATTTTTGTACGGGTGAGATTGAACTTGGTCCCAACTGGGGAGGTTTTAGCAATAAGGAAGCAGGAAGATCTTGCGGTCAAACTATGTAAATGATGCTCCGATCCAAGACTCCAATCACTTCGTCATATCCTAATGGAGTGTGAAGGAACTTGGCCCTTGAGGCTAGCGAAATTAAGAAGATTCACACATAAGGAGGTGGTTCTTGTCTCAGAGCATCTTTGGGAAAGAATGATTGCAGGCCAAGAAATCCAGCTCACGGCAACAGTGGTTGAAATATTGGGAAATTTGAACCTGTTAAATTAACTATGTTGTGAAATGACTTGGTTAAGTGCTGTGGGGTTGGGTGGTAGCTTGATCCATACTAAAGAATATCAGATCATGAGAATACCTTTGTGGAATGTTGGGAAAAGGGCAATGTCAAATGTATCCTTCATTGTTCGGAAATTAATTTAAAAATCAAAGGAGAAGGAGGTAATTAGACCACGTTGAGTTTAAGAAAAGGGGAGAATGGGCTTACCCTATTGAAATCAAGGTGTGTTAATAGGTTTTATCTCTTTTTTAATTATCTTTATTTTGTTTATTTTCCCCATTTGTTAGGAATGTTGAATGTTATTAGTTGCTAAATAAGTAAAGGTTCTAATGAAATGGACATTTCTTTTTTTATTCCTTTTCTTTTTGTGAACCAAATACAAATAAAAAAAAATTAAAAAAAAGATATGGCCACTCAGGTTTATAGTGATATTTTCGAATGGCATATTTTCGAATGCCATTATGTCGACGCAAATTTGCCGAAAATGTTTTTTTTATTTTTATTTTATGTTTAAAATGGGGGAGTTCCCCCCAAGCCCCTGTTTTTGTAAATACTTTTTTTAATTACCAAACAAACAAAAAAACATATAAAATAAAAAAATATATTAAAAAAAAAATGTAGGCAAAATGTTTTCGACATAATGGTGTTTTGAAAATATGTATTTGAAAACATGACCGGATACCGGCAACTGAGGCATGAAGGATCATTGTGAACACTAAGACAGCCCTGAGTGCAGTGAGGATACATGTGGGTGTGAGATAGTTCAAAGGCATGACTATCAGGCTTATGCAGGTTTAACATGCAGCAATATAGGATACTAGCTATCAGTTAGTGAATAGGTATAAGAACATTAGAGAGCTTTTAGGGATAGTTTTGTGATTCAGCATTTAAAAAACACAAGTGAAACATGCACAAGTTTTTGTATTACAGCAATAGTAATGCACAAATTAAGCATTTACAGGTAAGTCAGCATAAAGCACTGTTGGAAAATTATAAATTTTACATAGCAGGTAGGTGAACTGATCATTGAACTGATCATGCAACTTTGGGAGGCTAGGTAGAAATGTCAAACAGACAGTTATAGGCACCAGTTACTAACTGAGCATTTGGGAACACAGAAGTGACAGGGTAGCATATGTAATGTCTAGCAGTTTCCATTTAGTCATGCAATGTAAGCGTTTCAGAGTGAGCATTGATTAGAGTAGCATTCATTTTATAGTACATACATAGGGGCAGGAAGAACATTGAGGATGAAAAAGCATATCAATTTCATACAGCACGTAGTTGGATCGATCAGTGTTATGGAACAATGGTGCAGGTGTGTGAGGTTTTCCAGGTACATCGAGTGATTAGAACATAGTGGTGCTATAGATGCAGTAGGGTTGATGAGCTATGCGTGTCAAGTTATGACAGTAAACGTTACCAGTGACCATGCGAAGGGTTGGTATGGGGGCAAGTTACAAAGGGTATAGGCCATAGCAATATGAGCGCTGCTCGTAGAGCAGAGCGATTGGCATTAAACGGGTGTGTTTGTTCCAAGATTTGGAAGCTCGGAGACAGTATTCCGAGAAGACTTGTGATACGGATAGTGGCTGCCGTGGTTGACATAATGGGTGTCTGGCAAGTAGGCAATTGATGGTTGTTAGGGTACTGGGTCAGCGGGACGTACTATTTTGTGATGTTGTAAGAAGATTCAATTCAACACTACAGCTAAGTCAATGCCTAGTCTGGGATACTGAATGGAAACCCTTATTGATATATCTTTATGTCTAGTTCATGAGTTCTGGATGACTACCCCTATATAACACCCCTCTCTTAGAATCCCCCTGACCCCACTGAGCCAAGAAGTAGTTCTGTTTTGCAAGTTTAAAAGGTTTATTTGAGAAATAAGACAAAATATAGATACCAAGCTTTTATAATAAATTAATAATCGATATCGCCCTTATAAATATAATGTTAATCAACAATGGGTCATCTGACACTAGCACACTTCTTTATAATCAATGAGGAGTTAGTATAGGATGGATCAAGTAGCAAAAATACTTTTATGATTTCAAGGGAAAAGCAATGAGGAATAAAATGCAGTACAGAAATACTTGAGATGATTTTAGCAAAAGATAATATAATCACTTTTTCTCTGGCAATTCACCTCCCTCCCCTATGCAATGTAAGACATGGAAGTAGATGGAAAGAGGAGCACACAGTTCTCAGGAATGCAATCAAATACAATACGAAATTCAGTTCCCCCCCAGCAAGCTTAGAGAAAACCGGTATGAGTTTTAAAACACAGGCCCAAGTGCTTTGAAAGTGGTGGCAAGGAAGTGAAAAATATGCCGAAAATGGTTTTAATTCCCTTTAGGATGTTCAGGGTGAGTGAGAGATACTTGGGATGAGTTCAGGCTCACTTTAGCAATGATTCAGAGATGGTGATTAAGAGGCAAACGAATTTTTAACAAGGAAAGAAATGACTGCTGATGGTTACACGTGGCTGGATTTTTAACCAAATCGCAAATCGCGGTAAAATTCGCGAATGTGTGAATCGTGATCGCGGAAGAAGTATAAGGAGTAGGAAGTCGGTTCTAGGCTTGTTGGAAAGCATAGATTCTACGCTTTCAGAGGAAAGTTAAACCAAGTTCGTAGCCCAAACGGTTCCAGAGATATGAACGATTTTTTAAAGGTTGTTTTTCGGATTTAAAGTAAACTCAAAATGACAAGTGACAGCTATGCAGCTGCAGAATTGACAAGTGACAGTGGTGCAGCTTTACAAAATGACAAGTGACAACTTCTAGGAGGCAGTTCTACTTAGGTTAAAATAGTTTGGATTAGATTATTTTAACTAAGAGATTGGTTCTGCACAGTTCTGCTAGGTACTCACAATATAAATTTGAAATAGGCCTCGCCACAGATCTGGTCAGGTTTTGTACTGGACTCCGGTTCTGGTCTCGGCACTTCACAGTGATCTGGGTCAGCTCTCTGGTTCTGCTCACAGCGGTCTGGGTCACTCTGGATCTCTGGTCTGGTCTGTCCGGATACAGCAGTCTCTGCACGGCTCCTGGATCTCTGCACTGGTCCTGGCAAAAGTTCTTGGCAAGGGATTCAAGCAGCTCGCCTGGCTGTGAGTAGCTTGCAATGATTTGAGGCCTGCTGCAGAGACCTCAGCTTGTGGTTTTAGGCCTCTGATTTAGGTTCTAAAGTATAAGTTTTAGGTTCTGGAGTTTGAGGCTGGAGTCAGTCTGGAACTGGTATCTTCTGGATGTTGTGTGGTCCGGCAAAACGCTCCGCAGCAAATGGAATTGAATGTCTCTACCTGTCCCAGCAGTCTCTTTTTATGTGTTTTGAAAATGGGTGTGTGCCTGGCATCACTAAGCCAGCCCCTCTCTCAACTGATAATTGGTCAAGCTTTTCTCTCTTCCTTGATAGGGGAAAGGAAATGTGAGTCATGGTGATGCTGTTTTATGGCCTGCAGAAAGGACACTGCCCTGTCAAATTGCACATAAATCTATATTTGACCCAAATACATCTTGCACAGATACACAGTTGTTTAAAATTACATGCACCCATCACATATCACATGAGGTATACTCTGTTCAAACTCTGCTCTTCCTGGGGGCTTGCATTCAGAAATGGCAACATTTTGCGCTTTTTAATAGCTTTCCCCATATCGGATTTTTCTCCAAATTTATACAATTGTGTGCAAGTCATGTGGGCATTTAGATAAGGAAGTGTCAGATTTTTAACCTGCATACATTTAGAGTAACAACCTCTTTTCCGCTCGTAAACCCCCAGATCATACCACCGGGTCCTAAAACCTCTTAAAATGTGGGCAGAAAAATCACAAGAATTATGGTATCATTTAGATCATTTTGACAAGTCCGCACCATGAGTTATACATCTTTCTTAAAATCATATTCTGGCCAACAGGGGTGTGTCTTCCCAGGTCACATGGTTGAGAAACCAGTTTGCCTACTTTCTTTAAGCTCAGCCTGTTCTCAGAGGGGGCTGCCCTCCTCGTTTCTGCCAAGAGGAAGCCACTTTACGACCTCCCCTATAAACCATCTGCCTGAGTCAAGGAAGGGCTTTGTTCAAAAGGAAGCCATTTACGACCACCCCAATAAACCATCTGCCTGGGCCCTTTGTTTAGTTTCTTGCAATCCCCTGTAATTCAATCAGAGAGTGTGTGACCTCCTTTTGGCAGGAGCAACAGAATGCAGCCAGGCCTGGGAATGCATTTGTTGGGCAAGCCCCCACTCCTTTCGGGGGTAGCTGTCTGGCAGAATTCCAGTTTCCTTAAGCCAGGTTTCAGGTAAAATGTCACTTTTTGTTCCCCAGTTTAAGTCAATACAATTTTTACATATGCAGCTAGAATGCTGATTCTAAGTTCAAAACTATGACATTTTAACAGTTCTAAACTATGTGACACTCAAAAGTAGGTCACTCAGTTAATTTAAACATTTTAATTTTGGTGGTTTTAATCCAGTTTCAGTTAGGCTGCTGACATGCATAGCTCAGCCAGTTTTGTTATGAACATTGTTTTGGGCTCTTCATCTTCCCAGATTTTGTATGCACACATACTTCATTCTGCCAGATATCCGCTGGTGTTCAGTGAGATTTTTGGATGTGTTGCAATGTTTGAAAATAGGCATTTTGAGCTGGCATTCAGAGAAACCAAAGGTGATTTTAAAGCGTTTTTGAGCTAACAGGCGCTGCTGTTTTACCTTTGGCACCCATTCCACTCATGGCACCCTGGCCCATCATGCTCGCACTGGTGGGTGGCAAGTTAGGCAGCCATTTTGGTGTACGCACAAACTGCGTGGCTCTCCTGGATTCTGGCGCACATGTGGGCTTTTTGGCCATCTTGGATTTTCTAAGCCCACAGCACCAAATGTTGCAGCATGATAGCTCAAACGTGGGTCAGGACACCCAACAAGGCCACACCAAGGGTACAGTAGCATGCGGTGGATGGTGCACAGGTAGACAGGTAAAAGTTATTTATCATACAGGGTAGGTGGTAGATGGCACTTTCGGAAGCGCTTATCAGATTTTTGATGAGTGACGTACTATCATATGTTTGTTGATAGGCTTGGCTAGGTGGGTTAGTAGGTCCATCGGACCTCCTGGCTCCGGCCATGCTCGGTACAGGGCCTTATACTTAGGGCCTTCGACGTGGCCCGGCTTCCGCCTTCCAGTGGCTGTTCATAGGCTAAATAGGGAAGCTTTCTGGGACTCTGTCTCGCAAATCTGTGTCTTACTGGTGAATTGGTTGAGGGTTCCTGGCAATCTTGCACAGGACGTCCGGATGTGGAGGGTAGGAGACAACCATGAGGACACGGTCATTGCATTCTTTCTACTTGTTTTCAAGCAATTCAGTACAGGGTATTACTGTTGCTCTGTAGATAATTTGCAAAGTTTCCACTTGATTGAGATTGTCTTCATGGAAATGTGTATTTCATGTGTACATTCGGAAAAATTGACTGGTTTATTTCAGTATAAAGTGTGTAGGGGAGGGTTTATCTTTCAGTTTGGATACCATTTGATTTTTCTTGCTCTGTATATCTGGACATCCATAATTCTGTGGTAATAGCCATGATTTATGAACTCCCTCCTAAGGGCATTTGTTTATTGGTGTACATCAGCTTTTTTAGACCATATCCAATTGTAGCAAATCACTTCATTTATTATGGTGTCAAGCTTTGTATGTTTTTGTGAGAAGCATAGGTAACCAAAGTAGTCTTTGGTTTTGCAGTACATATAGCTCTGTATATTTCTGTCCTCTATAGTAATGGTGGAATATTAAGAGTTAACTGCTTTTGGGGAGTGTGTAAGTTTGAGGTAGGTATTTGGATGGAATGTATGTAGGGGCGGTTACCTTGTTAATCAAGTAGATATTCATTACAGACAGGTGTGGAGCCATGCCCCTCCACTCATCACACTTTAGTTAGAATCTGATCATTCCCACAATTGTATTCTATATTTTGGGTTTCTGCTTTCTTTCCCATCTGTGACTCATTGGCATTATAAACTATATAAGGTAAACTATAAAAGGTCCTGTTCGCTTGACGTCCAAACCAGGGGACCGTAATCTCATCTCTGTAGCTAAGGTATATTAGGGTGTTTATGCTGCAGATGTTTGGAGTATTTTGTTCTAAGTTTGTTAAACATATTATCATACAGCATGACCTCGGGGGTCAACAATAACATGTGTATAGGTTGGGGCCAAAATAGAAGAAGGGGTGGATACAACCGAACTTAAATGTCTCTCTCAGATTCCTGATCAGAATCCCTCCTGGTGTCAATGTTCATCTTAGTACATTTCTGGGAACATGTTTGCTTGGGAAGGTCCAAAATACCCTATAAAGTCCATCCCTATGGTGTCTGCAAATCCTGGGGAATCTACCAGGTTCCACAGTAGTCCCTGGGCATCAGGGTACAGACTGCGTCAGTTTTTGCTCCTGATATGTTGATCTGAATGGAGCAAGGTCTTTGGAGTTAGGGTGTGTCAGTGGTTGTCTGACAGGCTGTCCACTAGCATCTGCCAAATTCTCCAGAGCCTCAGCTGGTCCTGCATTCCTTGTCGCCATGCCAAAAACGTGTTCTTTATACCACTATTTGCTTCTCATCCTCACCTCAAGGGCTCATTTCTAACCCAGTCACTCTAATTCTGGGTTTGCTCTGGCTGATGCGTTCTGTCTCCTTCTAGAAAACTTTGCCTTCAATGTGGTTTCTTGAAATGTTCCATCCTCCATCAAGTCTAATTGTGTACAACTATTTTTATCTCCTGAATATCACATGCCTCCTTAATACCATTCTCAACTTCCACCATTAATTTTACTACCTCCATTTGAATTCTCAAAACAAACTGCTGACCCTCTCCCTGACTTTGTCAACTCCCACCAATACCTCTCCTCTTCCTAAAATTCTCTAACTTCCCCCCTAAAATCTCCAAACACCTCCAACAATTCTCCTACCTCCTCCCTAAGATCCATAACATACTCATTTTCCCCAGTTTGGTTTTATGAAGAGGTTAGGGTGCACTTTCTATCTCCTGTGAGAAGGAGAAGGAGATGTGGCTTCCACACAGCTATTTTACCTGCAGTTTGCAAATCCCCTCTATGTGTTGGTCAGCTCTCTTCCCCAGCTATTGTGCCCCTGCAACAATGAAGAGGGATTCCCAGTCAGGTGCAGGTTTTCCTTCTTTAAACCTTGAGGATTCTAAGAGATGTGGGGACATTCTGGGTGGCCTATCTAATTGAGGGTATGGAGAAGAGGTTATCACGTTATCTATGTGACAGTCCCCTACTATGAGTAGGGGTGTCCTGTAGGGGTGTGTATGAAGGTTTGCCGACCAAAACTGGGATGCAAGGGGACCTTCAAACTCAAAATTGTCACCCTGATATGAGGAAAAAGGCACTGGGAAGTTAGATAAAAAGGCAATGTTAATCATTTACTTGGGCAAAAAAGACAATTCAAAATTCAAATCCTCCCGTCCCCTGCACACTCATATACGGTGATAAAACAGCTAAATTGTCTTCAAATAAACATTTGTTCATGGTTTGTTATAATCAATCAATAAAGAAACACTATCTTGAAAAGAATACCACTCATCAAGCTGATTTTTGTAGAAAATATATAGATGTGTGTATTTTAAGTTACACAAGCACAAGATCATTGTACAAAGCAAAGCAAAGTATGTAAACAGAGTGTAAATATGCAAGTCCGTTCTTTCTGGCTGACACGTTTCGAGGACTTCTTTCCTCTTCTTCAAGAGCCTCAACGGACTGTAAGGAAATGTTATTCAAAAACCATAATATCAACATCAATAGGATAATTGTGGAATACTTATTAAAGTTTACAAGTTGATCTACTCATATAAGACTCCTGGTAAATTCTTCGGCCAGCTACTAGTAGAGCCAAAGCAAGTGTAGTGGATGTTTAAACTAATATAATGAATACATACAAGGGTTAACTTCAACGCCCTGTGCCAATATAACAACAAGACTCCAAAAAATTCACTTCTGAATATTAGGAATGCACCAATATCTCCTCTTATAGTCATTTACTTGGGACACACAGACTGGCTAGATGTCAGAAAACAAATTCTCTGTACGCAAACTCTTTCTCACACATATAGCCAGGTTGTCTTATTTCTGAATCCATAATATATATAGACACATTACCATTGGCACATGCTGTATGTGCAAAATAGCCAGGCTACAATGTGGGGATGAAAATAAGGATAACGGACTTGAGAAAATAAATTGAGGACCGTAAAATTGCATATCACAAAATCAACTGTCACCTACACAAGATGCTTGTCGGTGGATTTCGTCACCCTCAAAAGAGACTCTGGGTCAATCGGAGAGAATACATTCTCAGCTAGGGTTGGAGGCATCTTGGAAATATTTGTGAACCAATGAAATGTTTCCTAATTTTAAAAATACTTCTTAAACGTGTGCCCTCAAAAATAGGATTCCTGATTGATTTTAAAAAAAAGTATTTGTTTACTAGGCAACATTCAAAATTTGTACTGTGATGCAAGACCGAGTGAAAGACCATTTTGTAATCATTCATGAAATTTGAGAGGACACAATAATGCAGAGATGAGTATCCATGGGTGCTGTATCGAATGTAGCAGAAAAAAAATGATCAATGGGTTGATGGTCCTGTCAATGGCATGAGAACCAGCTTAAGCCAATGTTCCAATGTGGAGGTGTGTGTAAAATGTAAAAAATGCAGAAGTGTGGAGAAACGGGTCAGAAGGTGCCGTACTACACATAGGAAGATTAATAACAATGAGTTTAAAGCGACCCATTCCTCTTTACCTAGTTAACTTGTACAGGCATTGAATTATTCCCATATTAAAAATGAGAACATATTTCAATTAGGCTTTCTCAAGAATACCAAAAGGTTAGGGGGAACCTAGACATAAACACAAATGCCAATGAGTCACAGATGGGAAAGAAAGCAGAAACCCAAAATATAGAATACAATTGTGGGAATGATCAGATTCTAACTAAAGTGTGATGAGTGGAGGGGCATGGCTCCACACCTGTCTGTAATGAATATCTACTTGATTAACAAGGTAACCGCCCCTACATGCATGTTGTTTTCCATTATGTACAAAGACACTATAACATATAAAGGAGCAATAATGACACTGGCCTGTGAACGCCTAACAGGGTACAAGCTCAGTGTGCCTTGTACCTGAATAATAAGAGCACATATAGTCACTGAGTGTATGAGGCACCACAGCAAAGAAAGAACATTGTTGGACTCAATTACAAAGTTGGATAGCTGTTAGTCCTGAAAAGGGCATAAGTCAGATCTCGGCGAGTGCACAGATAGAGAGTTGCCAAAAGCAACAAACCTCCTCATAGAATACAAAAGACCCTCAACAGGTGCTCCTGCCAATGTTCATATGCGTGCTTGAATGCGCTCAATCCTTAGGCACCTGCAATTTATAGAACCCTAAAATAGGTCCCAAATCTTTAAATAGCATTAGTAGAACTTATGGGTCATGAAAGTTGGACATCTAACCGTGTCCAATGTTCCTCAATTTGCAAGATCCATTTTTGTTTTAGAATAGTAAATTATGTGCCTAAAGATTGATCTCCTTCATTTGATTTCAATATGTCTATTGTTGCGTATTGCAGGGCCATTTATGAAAAATATTGAAGCAATTGGGCTTGTAAACAATTCAACCTATTGTGGGAAAATGGTACCCAATACATTTAACCACTGTTCCATTATTTCAGCTACATATCTTTTATTGCATGGACAAGTACACGGTAGAAGCAGTGATATGTATTGAAATTCAGATATTTTTTGATGAACCAAGTTATATTGTCAGAGAGTACCATAGCATGCTGTATTATAGGTTTCAGAGGACATTTGGAGGTTAACGAGAGGTTACATAGATCCACTTTTCCAAGGAAGTGGTCTACTTTGTCACAAAGGTTTTGTCCTGTGTGGAAAAAACAATGGCAAATCTTCCAAAAGAAATAAAACATTCAATTCCTACTTAATCAACTTGTTTAGTGATGTACTGAAAATGTAGTAATACAGACTCGCTTCTGTTCAGAATCCAGTTTAAGTACAGGATTAATCAAATAAAGCTCCAGGCGCACTTGATGGTCTGTCTGATAAGGTGACAAGGGTATCTCCTGCCATCCATATTATTACACACAGATTCTGCCTCATCAATGTGATCCCCTTTATTTAAACAGTTCTGACATAGTGTCATGAATTTAACATAATGGAGATTTTCCCTTTGGGCCTCGTTATGCCAACTACTGAAACTTTGCAAGATGTTCTTTCAGTCTCTTTCCTATACAGTTGTGTGACGAATGTGAAGCCTTGCTCAGAAATGATAGCATCGAAAAATTGTAAATCTTTGCTGTTGTTATTAGGCATTCATTTCCAATTCAAAGTTCTTTCATTCAACCAGCCAGAGAAAAACAGCAATAAGTCTCTGTTCTTGTACAAATGAACAGGAAATCATCAATATAATAACGCCACATCCTAATATGTTCCTGATGTGGGGGTCAGATAAGATGAACTACTCAAACCATGTAAATCTATCAAATATTCAATACTGAAGGGCAAACCAGTTACTCACCTGTAACTCTCTTTCTATTACTTTGGTCAGGGGAGGCCTGGGAACTTTTGGCCTCACGGAAAAGTACAATTTAGTGGTCCGTGGTGTAGTGGTGCAAGCCCCAAATTCCACAGCAAGTGGACTCGAAACCAACCTTTCCCCACTAACGCAACAACACATTATCAACATATATGTCTGTTATATTTGTCTTTGTTAGAAACCTCTTTCCAGGGAACATCCCCTGCAAACCAAACGTAGTCAAATGTCGGGATTTGAGCCCATGTTTCCTGGTATCAAAGTATGAAATTTGACTGCAGGGTACATCTACTCCCAACCCATTCCATATTTAGTTTTAAATTAAAGTAATGAGGTGGGAAAGATAGACGATTAATTGCTATATATGCGCCACAACTAGGTCAGACGTCAGGCATCACACTCAGACCAAACACGAGCTATCAAGGTGAAAGACCTATACAAGGAATACTATCAACAACAACACAAAACCACTGCCATAACTGCAATAACACCATAAATGCCAGTGTCTAACCACCCCCCACAATGTAAGGACTTCATTTGGCATCCTTCCTGTCCACAATGTAAGACCCACACCTGGCATCCTGACTCCCCACCAGTATTCAATATATCAATTGTTAAACATATACGAGAAACAAGGCACAATGAAGCAAAGTGTTTGGTGCGTGAATGCAGTTCATACAAAGTTTGAAAGGCAGGATTTTAGCCCTGGTTTCCTGGTGTCACAGTTTGCAAATTTCAACAGCAGTGATACTTCATTTTCTCATGTTCCATATTCAGATTAAAAAAGGAAATACTGACTTCAACGTTGTGATTTATGGACTGAACTAGTACAATGTTAAAATATTCTGTTTTTCAAAGAGCAAAATCACATGATTAAGCAACCTGGCATAATATAAGAGAACTCTTGATAGATACTTGCAATCAAACCGCCTATATTCATCACTTCATCTGAAAAAAAGAAAGGGCTGAGCCAGAGACACAATCTGGTGGCGTGGCATACATGTTAGACACATATATAAGCAACAGTCACTCAATCTGATGAACTCTCTTTCCGTATGTGCACTTTGGTCTTATTTGCCCTATTTTCCTTGCACACCAACCTCTGGTGTCCTTCCCTTTCACCTCATTCTCAATAACCTTCATCCCTAATCTTAAAATTAGCTTTTAGACTTATGTTCCCCTTTATCTCCATCCTTTAACCCATAAATCAATCCCCTTTACTTGCCCTGCACTCACCCTCTTCCCATATTGCTCAGACACTAATTCTTTGACACTCACCCCCTTTAATTGCACATCACACTAAGGCCATTGCCCCTCACCACCTTTGTTGCTCTGGCTACACAGTCAACAATACTGGTTTGCCAGTCAGTCTCTCTGAGACATGATAAAGAGCTGTGATTGGAGTGATAGTGGGGACCTATTACATTTATTTATTTGTGTTTACAAGCAAGGTGGTGTGCATGTGGTATTTAAGTCTATGTGACTGTTATTTATGTGTTTAGTCCATTTGCGACTCCCCAAGTTAAATGTGGAAGGATGTATCTGTGTGTTAGTGCAACTTTGTATCTAAACATAGGTATACTTTGTTGGCTTTTATGTGTGTATTTCTGCTCTCTGCATAATTGTTTTGGAAAGGACAGTTCCTAACTTTCTAGTCTGCCAATAAGAAATACCTCAATTGTTCATCTTTTTGCATGTTTGCCAAATGTGCCCGAATGTCAGCACCACAAATAATCCAACAGATGTTACGATAACCACCATATAGTAAAATCCATTGGGGCATTTCATAGTGATATTACATTTTTTTAAAAAAATAACATACACATCAGTGATCAAGAAATTCACCACAACAATGGGGTAGGCATTCTCGCAAGATGCATCCAACGACAAACTCTAATAAGATATGAAAACCTCGCTACTTGTCAACAAGGAATTGTGATAAGATGTGGCGGGTTGCAACAGATCATCATTGTATGTGCCCAAGTGGTGCCACAATTGCCATCCAGGGGCTTTCATTCACATGTGTGCATTGCCTTTGTGTAGTATTAACATGTGCCTACAGCCTAAGATCTTCTCCCACTCCCTCACTCGGGAGGCCCATGTGTGGGGAGCACTCAGGCCCATTTGTAGCATTGTTGAAGTCAACAGGAGTGCCTCACTCTATCTGCACAGAAGCTGAGTGCGCCTGCAGCACTTGGTTCCTTCCAGGCTGTCTAGAATTGCAAGTGTTTCTCTTATTTTTTTTTAAATTTTTACAAATTGATGCTCTGGCCCAGGCAGCAACAGCACTACCAGTCTGGAGGAAATTGCCCCTTGTCTCCTTCCCAGCCCAACCCTGCCATTGGCATCTTTCATAGATTGACATGCGACCAATCCGCTGTTTCTCTGTAAGAGCTAAGAGGCTCTTCTGGGGCTTAGTTCATGCCATGCTATGGTTGAGCTTTGGTCTAACCACTGCATTGGGGGCAAGGAAAATGGCCTGCTGCCTTCTGCAGAGACCAAACCCAAATGTTTTCTGTTGTTTGAAAGACACAGATACTGAATACACAAGAGCACCTGACCGGAAAAGTGACATTAACCAAGCTGATAGTTATATGATGTGATGTGATAAGGAATTCATAGCACACCTATGAACAAGTGTGAGGCAATGGAGGGGGAAGATAGGGAACACAGACAACAATACTACTAGGCCAGGTGTCATTCAGATTGTGCAAGTGCATGGGAAGGGTGAAGTGGGAACGTGGGGCAGGAGGGACACTGCAGGACATGGATAATATGAATAAATAAACAGTAAGTAAAGTGCGGCCAGCAGGTGCCGAGTGCAAGGGTAAGAGCAGACAACAGGTGTTAATTGCTGGTAGTGGGACTGTAGGGATACAGAAACAGTCCCCAAGTGCGGGGTTGGCAGGAAGGCAGTGCAGGTGTGTGACTGGTGGGGGTGGGGACCTGGGCTAGAGATCAGAAGGTGGCCAGGTAACCAGTGCAGTTTCAGTTTCAGCCATGAAGTCAGCATGGGAGAGGAGGAGAGAAAGCAGAAGCACAGAGAACGGTTTTGAGATACTTCCGAAACCGCAGATGATTCTCCTCAAGTTTCAGGGAGGCAGGGAGGTTGTTCCAGAGGGAGGCCCCAGCCGAAGAAAGAGATCTACCACCAACTCGTTGCTTGGAGAAGCGACTGACCCTGAGGTAGTTGGAGGCGGATGAGCAAAGAGCTTGAGAAGGAAGATATTTAGGAAGAGAGAGTTGATGTGTTGATGCCCCAGCCCCCAGAAGGCCTTGTGGACAATGCAGAGGGCTTTGAACTTAATTCTCGCAGCCACTGGGAGCCAGTGCAGAAATGTCAGTCCTGGAGAGATACAATCCCTGGGCTTGAGGCCAAGGACAAGTCTTGTAGTCTTGTTCTGGATGAGTTGCAGAGGGCGGAGAGTAGAAGCAGGCAGATTTAGAAAGAGGCTGTTGCAATAGTTGTCATGATGCCTGCTCCTGGGGAGCCGGTTCAAGCCCGGCGTCCCCGAAAGCGGACATCCAGTCCCCAAGGAAGGACCCAGCAACCCCATATAGGGGCCCTTTGGACAGTGTCCTGGCGCCATAGGCGCCAGGCTCATAAAAGACATCAGTCCTGGCGCCATAGGCGCCAGGCTCATTATGGGAATGCTTGGGTGCACTTACCTGATGTAGACCATGCTGCAGGATCCCGGCCTCCTTGAGGCCTGAAAGGAACTACTTTACCTGTGGGACTAATTTACCATCTGGGCGTGGTCGGGGAAGGATACATACCTGATTGGAGGAAGGATACATACCTGGAACTTCTTCCAAGGCTATTTAAACCCCACCCGAACAGCCACACGTGCTTCGCGTTGTTCTGCATCTAGCAGCTGGACGCTCACCGTGTCTGCTCCTGCATCCTGACTTCTGCCACGCCTGCCAGCATCCTGGATCACCTGCAAAGGACGAGAAGAAGAGAACAGAAGAAGGAAAAGTCCTTACCTGCTAAATCCGCATCCCGGAGACATCTCGCCGACAATCCTGAAAAGGAAGACTTTAATTTAAAAGCTCATCGCGTCGATCGCTGCAGCGCCGCATTCCACTCACCTTTACAGGGCGCCTCCATGTTCAGCAGCGATCATCCGGATTCGCAGTCACGCCCCAGCACCTAGGGAGAAAAACACCAGAACAAAAGGTGAGAGAGAGAGAAGGGAATAAGGAAAGCTAAATCTCCATGTTAAGACTTACCTGTTGATTCATTCCCTCTTCATTTCGGGTCCGCGCCGCATCCTGGCATTTCCGGACCCCGGCTTCTAAGGGTAAAAAGAGACATCAGCGTTAATGAGCGAATGAAAAGACATTACCAAAAAACGCTCATTAAAGACTTACCTGATTTCTACAAGGATTCACCTCTCATCTCTGGTCGGTGCCTGTTCCCCGGCATTCCGTACCCCGGCCCCTATGGGGAAAAAGACACTAGCATTAGTACATTAATGCATGGACACAAGGGGAACCTCTTATCAAAAAACTTACCTGGAAGCCAAGCAAGTTTGGTTCTCACCAATCCGAAAATCCAGTGAAGTAACTGGATACCAACGCGCCCCTGCATCAGAAGCAGGATGGAGAGCTCGTCCTTCCAGACCCTAAGGTGAGACGCTACGAGAAATCACAGAAGGGTCTCAAGGAGGGTGAGAGGGGAAAGTGGGAGGCCGATTGCATTACCCCGCAGACAGTTAGTCCCCTATTTTCGCCTACAGAAGGATACTTCTGCGAGCCAGACAAGCCATATTTGGGGGCCCGGTCCAGTCCGTTTTCCGAACCCTGCGCATCACCTTAGAAGAGGTCACAGCAGCGCGATCCAGGCCAGCGCCTTCGTGGGAGTCAGGTGAGCGTAACAGAACGCCAAGCCTTCCTACAAATTCCCACCCAGGCGCTATGGAAAGTTCTGAGATTTATCAGTTGGCCCAATTACTGGAGGAATTACGGGCCGAAGTACATGCCGCTCGTCAAGAGACTTATGCCCTCAGGAGGGAATTAATAATATCAAAGGAAAGAACTGATGACCTGGCCAGACAGCTTTTGCAAGGTCAAGCTGGGCAAACTCCTCTACCCGGTTCCGGAGGGAACCCCGCTCCTGTGGTTTCCAGTAACCCTGTGCAGATTAATCTACCTGGAAACATGCTGCTGGCCCCACCCGAACGCTTTGCTGGGGACCCCAAACGATTCGCCGTATTCATGAGTCAGTGTCGTTTGCACTTCCTATGCAGACCTGGGGCCTTCCCTAATGATCAGACCAAGGTAGCCTTTGTATTGTCATATCTCAGCGGCTGCGCTGCCAATTGGTCAGTTCCACTGGTTACTCAAGATGACCCGATTCTCCGTGATTTTCAAAGGTTTCAAGCAAGCATGGAAAGGTTATTTGCTCGACACTCTCAGGGGCAGGCTCTGGATGACAAACTTCTATCCCTGCGACAGGGCAATCAGGACCTCCTATCCTATATTGCAACCTTTAATAGACTAATTGTGGAAACGGGATGGCCAGAGGACAAAAGAGTTACGTTGTTTTATCGAGGCCTTTGCGGAGAACTTAAAGATGTCTTGGCCCAAGTTGTAAATCCGCCCCAAGAATGCACAGAGTATATAGACTTAGTGGTCCAATTGGATCACAGACTTCAAAACAGAAAAGCAGGTCGGTCCAGGTTTGAGACCCGGGTGTTGGTCAAGACCCATGCTAATCCCAAGGGAGTTGATATCTCTGAGCCTATGCAAATTGGAGGGGTTAAAGGACCCTTAACTCAAAAGGAACGTGAAAGGAGGCGGCAGTTAAAATTATGTCTTTATTGTGGGAATTCTGGACACTTTCTACGAGATTGCCCGGCAAAAACGCCCCGAAACGCGGTAGGAGCCGCTGATAAAAACCATGAAGACTCTGTTTCGGGAAACGACTCCACCCGACAAGTGTAGGGGTCCGCTTGCCGAGCTTGAAAACTAACTCTCAGACCTCGCATTTCATTGTGCCAATGGTTCTCATAGATCCAGAACAGCCTAAGCGGTTGCATGCAATAAAGGCATCCATCGATAGTGGGGCTATTGGAAACTATGTGGATCGTGAATTGGTCTCTAGGATTAACCTCCCTCTCCGTCCTAAAACCAGCAAAGATGTCATCACCACAGTCGATGGAACTGAAATTGCCTCTGGACCGGTAACACATTCCACTACTGAGGTGACTCTTATTGGTCCCGATGGCCATCGGGAGGGTGTTGTGTTTGATGTAATCAAGGCTCCACAGTTTCAGGTTATTCTTGGAATCCCTTGGTTAGAGACACATAATCCTCAAATTGATTGGCGAGCTAAGAGAATAACCTTCCCGGATTGTACACAAACCTGCTACCCAGAAAACCTGAAGATTAATCTAGCATCTGTAACCTCTGCCTCCATGCAACTATCTCCGGAATACCAAGACTTTCAGGACGCCTTCCAAAAGGAACAGGCCAACACGTTACCTCCTCACAGATCGTACGATTGCCAAATCGATCTGGTGCCCGGTGCACAACCCCCTTGTAGCAGGATCTATGCCCTTACCGAACCTGAGAATCTGCATTTGAGACAATATTTGGATCAATACCTAGCTAATGGTTTTATTCGCCCGTCAAAGTCCCCGGCATCCTCGGCTTTGTTCTTCGTGCCCAAAAAAGACGGCAACCTTAGAACTTGTATCGATTACCGCGCATTGAACCAGATAACGGTTAAAAACCGTTATCCTCTGCCTCTGATCCCTGAGCTCCTTGACAAGGTGAAGGACGCTTGCATATACACCAAGTTAGATCTCCGGGGGGCTTATCATCTGGTACGAGTTAAAGAAGGCGACGAATGGAAAACTGCCTTCCGTACTAAATACGGATTATTCGAGTACCAGGTGATGCCTTTCGGATTGTGTAACGCGTCGGCTGCCTTCCAATACTTCATGAATGATGTCCTTCGGGAACTCATCGATGTTTGTGTTGTCGTATATATCAATGACATTCTGGTGTACTCCTCTTCGGAATCTGATCACAGAAAACACGTCAGGGCAGTACTTGAAAAACTGCGCCAACACAAACTATTTGCTAAATTGGAGAAATGTTTTTTCCATACCACAGAAGTCGAGTTTCTAGGTTTCATCCTGACACCCAAAGGAGTCCGAATGGACTCAAGAAAAGTGGATGCCATCCTCAAATGGCCATCACCTAGCTCTATAAAAGGGGTTCAAAGCATGCTCGGCTTTGCCAATTTCTATCGCAGGTTTATCCCGGAATTTTCACGCGTGGTACAGCCCATTACTGCACTCTTGAGGAAAAATAAACGTTTTGAATGGTCTGAAGAAGCTGAGCAGGCCTTTCAGGATTTAAAAGCTAAGTTTACCTCCGCACCTATTTTGAAACACCCGCGTCCAGATCTCCCTTATGTCGTCGAGACTGACGCATCTAGCCTAGCCATGGGAGCTGTACTGTCCCAAAGAGATCCCGAAACCAACCAACTGCATCCCGTAGCATTTTGGTCCAGAAAATTCTCGGCACCCGAGGTTAATTATGCAATCACGGACAAAGAACTGTTAGCCATTAAGTCCGCTTTTAAAGCCTGGCGGCATTATCTGCTTGGCGCTCGACATACCATCACAGTGATCACTGATCACCGGAATTTACAGTATTTGAAAACGGCAAAGGCTCAGTCATCACGGCAGCTCCGATGGTCTTTGTTTTTCGCTGAATTTGATTTCGTGATTACCTATCGACCTGGCTGCAAGAATGGCAAAGCAGACGCCTTATCCCGAATTGGAATGGGAGAATCTGATACAAACTTAGAACCAGTACCAATAATTCCCGAACAGAGGATTCTAGGCATGACTTTGTTACAGACGCTTGAAGACATTCAAGCCGGAGTGAAACACCTCCTGGACCCTACAACCTTACAGGAATGGATACAAAAGGGATCAGACTTTACCATAGATAATAGTTTACCTTATTTCCAAGGACGCTTATTCCTGCCACATAAGGAATTACACGAACTAGTTATTTCCGGTTATCATGATACATTAATAGAGGGACACCCCGGCATTGCCAAGACAGAGGAAAAGGTGAAACGACAATTCTGGTGGCCCTCTTGGCGAAAAGATGTTAAATCTTTTGTGATGTCCTGTGGTGTTTGCGCCCAAAATAAAAGTCAAAAGAAAAAACCAGCCGGTCTCCTTCAACCTCTAGACATACCACCAGCACCCTGGCACACCCTATCAATGGATTTTATTACGGACCTGCCTCCTTGTTCGGGGTACAATACTATTCTGGTAATTGTGGATTTGTTTTCCAAAATGGCCCACTTTATTCCTTTGAAAGGTTTACCTTCAGCTTCTGTCGTAGCCAAAGAATTCCTCGAAAATATTGTTCGGCTACATGGATTCCCATCTATACTAATCTCTGACCGGGGAAGCCAATTAATTTCCCACTTCTGGCGCAAATGTTGTCAAATGGCGCAGATCGACGTAACATTATCGACCAGTCACCACCCTCAGACCGATGGTCAGACCGAGAGGACAAATCAGACCTTTGAACAGTACTTACGGTGTATGTTACAGCAATCTGAAAGCAACTGGAAAGACATTCTTTGGATAGCCGAATACGCATATAATAATTCGGTACACTCTGGAACTGGCCACAGTCCTTTTTATACTTTGTTTGGGCATCACCCTCAAACCTCAAACCTTGACTCACCTCAGAACCTCGGAATGCCTGCAGTAGAACATCTGCATTCTACAATTACCCAAGCCTTCAAAGAGGCAACTACGCATTTACAACAAGCCAAGAGAAAATACAAGGCGAATGCTGATCTACATCGGAGTGAAGCACCTCCGTATCAGATTGGGGATCAAGTGTGGTTAGCTACCAGACATTTACCACTCAAAGGGCCTCGAACTTTTAACCCAAAATATCTGGGACCTTAATCTATTACGGCAATAATTAACCCAGTGGCTGTTAAACTTGATTTACCAGCTAGTATGCAAATTCACCCTGTTTTTCATGTGTCACTTCTGAAACCAGTGGTACCCGGAACCCGACTACTCAAACCTCCAGAACCTATTCTAATAGATGGGGAGCCCGAATTCGAAGTGAAGAACATTTTAGACTCAAAAATGTTTAGGTCAAAACTGTTCTTCCTAATTGATTGGAAGGGGTACGGACCTCAGGAGAGGTCGTGGGAACCCAGCGACCATGTGCATGCACCTTGATTAGTCAGGAAATTCCACTGACTCTTCCCAGACAAACCAAAACCCCCGGAGGGAACAACCTTGGGAGGGGCCTTGGGGGGGAGTGCTGTCATGATGCCCGCTCCCGGGGAGCCGGTTCAAGCCCGGCGTCCCCGAAAGCGGACATCCTGTCCCCAAGGAAGGACCCAGCAACCACATATAGGGGCCCTTTGGACAGTGTCCTGGCGCCATAGGCGCCAGGCTCATAAAAGACATCAGTCCTGGCGCCATAGTCGCCAGGCTCATTATGGGAATGCTTGGGTGCACTTACCTGATGCAGACCATGCTGCAGGATCCCGGCCTCCTTGAGGCCTGAAAGGAACTACTTTACCTGTGCAACTAATTTACCATCCGGGCGTGGTCGGGGAAGGATACCTACCTGATTGGAGGAAGGATACATACCTGGAACTTCTTCCAAGGCTATTTAAACCCCACCCGAACAGCCACACGTGCTTCACGTTGTTCTGCATCTAGCAGCTGGACGCTCACCGTGTCTGCTCCTGCATCCTAACTTCTGCCATGCCTACCAGCATCCTGGATCACCTGCAAAGGAAGAGAAGAAGGAAAAGTCCTTACCTGCTAAATCCGCATCCTGGAGACATCTCGCCGACAATCCTGAAAAGGAAGACTTTAATTTAAAAGCTCATTGCGTCGATCGCTGCAGCGTCGCATTCCACTCACCTTTACAGGGCGCCTCCATGTTCAGCAGCGATCATCCGGATTCGCAGTCACGCCCCAGCGCCTAGGGAGAAAAACACCAGAACAAAAGGTGAGAGAGAGAAGGGAATAAGGAAAGCTAAATCTCCATGTTAAGACTTACCTGTTGATTCATTCCCTCTTCATTTCGGGTCCGCGCCGCATCCTGGCATTTCCGGACCCCGGCCTCTAAGGGGAAAAAGAGACATCAGCGTTAATGAGCGAATGAAAAGACATTACCAAAAAACGCTCATTAAAGACTTACCTGATTTCACCTCTCATCTCGGGTCGGTGCCTATTCCCCGGCATTCCGTACCCCGTCCCGTATGGGGAAAAAGACACTAACATTAGTACATTAATGCATGGACACAAGGGGAACCTCTTATCAAAAAACTTACCTGGAAGCCAAGCAAGTTTGGTTCTCACCAATCTGAAAATCCAGTGAAGTAACTGGATACCAACGCGCCCCTGCATCAGAAGCAGGATGGAGAGCTCGTCCTTCCAGACCCTAAGGTGAGACGCTACGAGAAATCACAGAAGGGTCTCAAGGAGGGTTAGAGTGGAAAGTGGGAGTCCGATTGCATTACCCCGCAGACAGTTAATCCCCTATTTTCGCGTACAGAAAGATACTTCTGCGAGCCAGACAAGCCAGATTTGGGGGCCCGGTCCAGTCCGTCTTCCGAACCCTGCGCATCACCTTAGAAGAGGTCACAGCAGCGCGAACCAGGCCAGCGCCTCCGTGGGAGTCAGGTGAGCGTAACAATAGTCCAGACTCGAGAGAACCAGAGTTCTGGAGACAGTGAGCTTCTTGGGGAAGTAGAGGAAAGGAAGAATACCTCTGAGGAGGTGCAGCTGGTAGTGTGACTTCTTAGAAACATCAGAGATGTGAGGAGAGAAGGAGAGTGTGGAGTCGAAGATGAGCCAGAGGTTCTTAGCTTCACATGTGGGAGCAGGAAGAGGGCCAAGAGAGGCCAGACAGAGAGTGGCAGGAAAGGAACGAGCGGGTGTGCCAATTCGGAGAATCTCTGTCTTACTGTCCTTAAGGCAGAGATCATTGGCGGCACACCACTCCTGGATGGCGGACAGACAGTCAGAGATGAGAGAGGGAAAGAGTAGCCCGAAAATGAGCTGAGTGTCATCTGTATAGCACTGGAAGTTGGGGAAGAGCATGTCAATGCGGTGGGCAGGAAATGGCAGGTATTTGTTGGACAGCCAGAGAGAGAGGTCAGACCCATGGGGAACACCACAGATAGAGATAAATGTGGAGGAGAGGAAGGACCCTAGTAATAACACTACAGCAATGGGATCTTACCAATATAGTTAAAGAATCCCAGAGATATCCATGTCATAATCAAAGAGAGAGTGTATTTGTATTTGTCATTTATCACCAGATCCTGGAGCCCACAATTATGTAATTTATTTCAGGCTCACAATTTCCTACATTTAAAGACTGATCCGGCCTGCTGAACATTTGGTTCCAACAGTGCTGGCAGGAATGAACACGCTACTTTGTGACAACCATGTGTCCAAACCACAAGGCAGCTGCAGAGAGGTATCAGTAGCCAAGCTCAGCAAAGTCACATGGGTGCAGTATGATTCTCTAGCATGGAGCATTGGGAAAGGAGCCCAGATTCGCAGATCTCACTTTTAGAGACATAGTACCTGCTCAGGCTATTCCACCCAGAGAGATGGTGTTTTGTCACAGTGGAGTAGTCACCATGTTTAAGGTGTAGCCCCAAATAACTAAATGATATCATTATATGCCAAGAGCGGTCTCAAATCCACAATAATGTCATGTTATACCACGTGCAGTTTCAAATATACAAATTATATCATATATATCCCTGTTTTAGTTCCTGGGTACATCTTCACTTGTCAAGGGTCTCCCAGCGTTATGCTTCCTTTCCCTACATGTTGTGATTTAAGTCTCTACATGTTTGCCCCTGACTTTCCCACTATTCCCCTTACCCACTCTCCTTGCTACATTAACTTTTCATCACATAGACCACAGTGTGGCTGCCACCATGGGCTGGGTCACAGTTTGCCTCAACACTGTCAGGGCTCACTGTTTTCAGACCATTATCGTGCTTATGTGTGCAGCAAAAAGACAAAAAACATATCATAACAATGTATACCAGTTGCAGACTCAAATGGGATACCAACATTAGTGCCATCATATGCATTACCCTACGTATGTAAAGTATAGGATTCCAGGTGAAGCTATCATACGCTAACTATAGACTCCATAACCACAATGATTTAGTTCTCATGTGTAGGATTCAGTGTCACTAGCATTGGCATCATATGTCAAATCTCAAGCGTCCCTCTCATACTAATATATGCCTGATATAGTCACAATAGGTAGAGCATAGACAGAGATGCCCAGGTACTGTCATACTAAGCCAAGTGCAGTCTCAAATTTCCCAGTGATGGCATCACATGCCTGGGACAGTCACTATATGTTGAGGTACACAACCAGATGTGTAGGTGCAACAATCCCATACCAGGTACACTGCCAATGCTAAATTAATTCGAGCATGTGATTATGTAGTCATTGTATGCACGGCATATCCTCTCTGGTGTTACTCTCCCATTACCTGTGCAGTATTGGTACCACAGTATGCACGTCTGATATAGTTCCCAACTATAGGATATAACCCAATATGTTCAGGGCATGCCATTTTATTCCAAATGCTGCCTCATTGCCGCATAACAGGGTCTGCCATTCTTAGCTATGTGCTGCCTAAAGTAACACACACATTTCCATAATATGGCTGAAATTGTCAGAATATGTATTGTGTAATCCTGCAGGTGCTTCATCATATTCCAAGTACAGTCTCAAATAACATGACAATGTCAGCAAATGCCTGTGAAGTCGCCATATGTAAGGTATAGCCTTGAAGGTGCATGAACCATTTGCCTAGTGTAACTTCAATGCCCCAAAGACACCATCATATGTAGACAAATCCCCTACATGTCTTTGTGCTGTGATCGTATGCCATGTACAACAAATGTCCCAATAAGACTATCATGTGCCATAAACAGCCTAAAATTCGCACCTAATGCCATTGTTTTTGTCCCATATGTATAGCCCCCCCTCTTTTTTGGGCATTACCACGATGGTGCTGTTATCATATGGCAAGGGAAGCCACAATGCATCACTAACTCCATCATATAACTGTTATGTCATTTATTTGTAAGCCTCACTGGTGTTGCCAATGTTTGCCAGGTGCAGGCATTGACGCGTTTGCAACATGATATGATATGATATGGCATTTGTAACGCGCCTATACACAAGTGTTTCAAGGCGTGACGAGGCAGGGAGGGGGGAACAAGGGGAAGACAAACAACGATCCTACTAGGCCAGGTGTCATTCAGATCGCGCAAGTGCAGGGGTAGGGGGAAGGGAGAGGTGCATGGGGAAGGGGAGGGGGGAAGTGCAGTACAAGGTGTAAGGATATTTGGCGTGTTACAGCACAGAGTACAGCACTACTGCACAGGTAGCATTTTTTGATGCAGCACCACCACATGGGTGTGGTGCATTGCTATATGTGTTGCCAGAGTAACATGGACATATAAGTAACGACAGGCTATTCAGTCAAAAATGATTTTTACATATAAGATGCAAATCTATTTTTACAGTTAAAAGCACACATGTGCACATTCAAAATGCACACTATTTTTCACCTGAAATGCCTATGTTGCAAGAGACACATTTGAAAATTAATAACTAACCTTATTAATAACTAACCTGACTAATAAAACTTCATTTAACATAACCCACTAATAAAAATGTGTCTCCACTGCAGAATTAGGCCTACTCTGAAAGTGAACTTTTAAACGCACATTCATTTTTTTTTCTCTGCTGCTCTATCCACATAACTACAGGAAGAAAAGAGCTCGAAGGAACAGGAAATCAGTTTGTTACAATTGCCACTGTAGAAGTGAGCCATTGTGTAGTGAGGGAGGAGATGACATGATTGATTCTGATTGGAGCAGCGTCATAGCAAGTATCATGCTAGAGGCTGTGATTAGAACTTTGCTGGAGAAGCTTGAGGGGAGGGGGAGAACAATCGAGATCTTGCAGAGCTGGGAGAA
Source organism: Ambystoma mexicanum (assembly GCF_040938575.1). Taxonomy (NCBI): domain Eukaryota; kingdom Metazoa; phylum Chordata; class Amphibia; order Caudata; family Ambystomatidae; genus Ambystoma; species Ambystoma mexicanum. The sequence goes on along the minus strand of NC_090929.1, from coordinate 975,720,269 downwards.
GGATCTGTTTCCTGGCTGAGGCATTCCTGCTGCAAAAGCTGAGAGTTCCAGGCAATAACCCCAGTTTGAGAACGGCAGACGCTTGTTCTCACTGGGGTTGATTTTCAAGGGAGCCAAATTCAGAAAGAGAATAGCCGAAGAAAACTCATGCTGAACAGATAAGGTAATTATAGAAGCGAGTGGGAGCTGTGCGAAAGTGTGCGAAACTGTTCAGTCAGTGTATTAAAGGGAGTCTCAGTCTCTTATCAGCATATTTAATGTTACCAATTGAATATATTCTCGCAGCTCTCTGTTCATTTTATCACAAATAATGTTGTACCATTTCATTTATTTCTGTAAAAAAAAGTTAAACTGTGTTTAAAAGAAATTTCTATAATACAAAAACATTTGAAAACAGATAGCTAGTGTGTATTATTTCTCTCTTTCATTTTGCATGGGGAAAGGTTTAAACGTGTGGAGATTTTTAAACAGTGTAATTGTCATTTTAAAGCAGATGTGTGCATGATTCTATTCAGTATGGACTGTTGTGAGTGACTGTTTGTAGCATAGCCTGTTGGAGGTACATGAGTCAACGGGAAGAGAGACTCTCTGGACATAGTTTCCTACCGTATATAAGGTAGTGGAAATTACCACAAAAATACCACAATAGCCCATGGTGGCACACAACACTAACACTGAAAATGTGGTATCCCTAAAATGTAGGCCTGAGGTCTCTCTAGTGATCAAGAACAATCTAGATAAAAAACAAGGGATGTTGGATATTGGGGCCACAAATAAACCAACCACTATACCAACCAACCACGCAAACTACCGTGCATACCATCTAAATAGGTCTGAATTCTGAAATAATGCAATGTATTATTGTCATGTGTGACCCAATATGAATACAGAGAGTGATTATTGCTAAAGGTATTTTGGCGGTAAGAAAATACCACAAAGCCCCAAATACCCACAAAATACCCAACATATTTATGGTGCGTTGGCTGGGAAAGTGATCATAGAGTACCTACTGGGCGTGGCAAGCGTGTCTCACACTGCCATTTGCACATTAAAGGGAACCCATTTTATAATAGCAGTGTGCCACTAAAAACAAATTTCAGAATGTCACAAAGGGAACCCACATTTTCAGACCTAGTGCAATATTTAGAGGCAAAGTTGTTTGCACATGGGACAGCACCTAAGAATGGCGTGACCGCATTCAGGGTGAGGTGCAGAAAGAAAAACTAGGCAATATTTTTGCAGAAGGCAGCATAATTCAGGTCTGCCTTACAAGATTATTAAATGCAGCCGATAAAAGTGCAGAGAAAGACTGTTTAATATGGCTATGCGGCAAAATATGGTTTATTTTGAATAAGTCCCTGCGAATGCAGGAAAATGATACACAGCTAATTAACAGGTTAACCCTTTAAATGCCAGCGACGAGCCGGCTCGTCGGTAAAAACCGCTCCAGGTTGCCACCGACGAGCCGGCTCGTCGGTGGCACTTAAGGGGTTAATGAAGGGGGAAATGCTGGCGGGTTTGGGCGGTGAATACCGCGATTTTAAAAAAACCATTGGCACTGGGGGGGAACCTAAATGGCACTTAAGAGGTTAAAGACTGAATTAGATGGGGCAAGTAAAAATCAGGAAATGTTAAGAGCAGAATTGGATGTATGCCAAAAAGACATGCAATTAAAATGCAGAGACTTTGATGCTCAGCTATCCAAAAGCAAGAAACAATTTGAGGATAGTGAGCAAGAATTGGTACACTTAAAAGCCTTAGTGGACCACATTAGACAGGATAAAGATGAGGTTGTTTTAGAAATGCAGATTTTACAAAAAGAACATTGTGAAAAAGAATGTGATCTCCAGAGTGCAGAACAAGAAATGATTAAAATGACTCAAGAAAGAGACAAGAGAAATAAAGAGTTCAATGAATGCCAAATGCAAATGTGCGACATGCAGGAGGTGATTAATAAGATGAGTGATGAAAACAATTATTTGCAAAATGAAGCAAACAGACTCCTTAAAAAGTGTAAGGACTTAGAACAGCAAATGTGCATTCCCAGGTCCCAGGAGAGGCGGCAGGGTACCACATTCAATGGAGTGGAGGTGAATTCTACTTCTGCCCAAAGAGCTAGTGCTCCAGTGACTGGGCCGGTGACTGAACTTGGTTGCAGCGCCCTTGGGGGATTTGATACTCCCATTGGGGGCAGCCACCAATCTCATACACCTGAAAACAGGATTTAATCACAAAGTAGTGCAATTCCATGCATTGCAACAAGTAGCCCCATAAAAATAATGAAATCCATCAAAGCCCTGATCAAACCATTTAAAAAGGGAGGTGAATGCTGCATTGAGGATCATTTAGAAGCGGTGCATGACATTTTTAAAGGACTCCAGATACCTAAGGAACAGTACAGACAATATTTTCATTTAACTTTAGATGCCCCAACGGCCAGCATCATAAGGGGATTAAATGAACAGCAGAATATGACCTGGGTGGAGTTTGAAAAAGAAATTAGGCGTCATTTTTCTCCTTTTCAGTCATTGCAGGAGGCAAAGAAAGTCGCTTACACAATCACTGCTGGACCTAATACATCCCCTCGCCAATTTTTACAAGACTTAAAAAGAGCATTTTCTCGCTTTGATGCATCTTTTGACCCAAATTCCAATGAGTTTAAAACTGCATACTTCTATGGGCTACAGAAAGACATCATATCCCAATTGGTCCGTGAATTTGACCGTGACAAGTCCCTTGAATGGATTGTACATCAAAGCACAAAACTATATGAGGTACTCTATTGTCAGGGTAGAGAAAGTGATAAAATGAAAGATACTAGACCTAAATCTAAAGAACCCTCAGCCACAGTAATGGAAATCAGGTCAGCCAAAATGTCCCTTGAGTCTGCTCAAAGCCAAGGTAAAAATAATGTGACACCTGAACAAAGGGGTAATCAACAAAGATCGCCATTTCCTGTACCAATGTTCCAATCACATGATCCTAATAATAGGGAGCGCTACATCAGCCCTAGGTATTTAGGGGACAGACCCCGGGTAGGATATCGGCCTGATATGGCAGGTACGAACAATAACCAGAGACAAAATCAAGATCAAAGAAATTATGGTCCCTACCATTCATTGGGGACACAGAGCAGATTTGATCCCAACACCATGATATATGGTAATCAGGATAGACCCCGATATGTGGATCGATTTACTGATAATGGAAATCAACATAGGGGCCAGTACCCACAATCTGAGAGACAGGATATGAGGCAAAACATGAACTACAATCCACGTCAGTACAATGATTCCCCACCAAGGGACTATAATCAAAGGATGGGTGCACCCCGCTCCCCTCCACAAATGAATCAAGAGTTCAGAAACCATCCAAACCGATATCAATCACCTGAGAGGTATCAGAATAGATCCAATCAGGGGGAAAACAACCAATATCGACCTAGGCCACAGAAAGAGGATTCTAGAGAGATGGAAAGGTTCCAGTGCCTTGAGGCCCAAGTGAAAATGTTAGCAGAGCAAATAGGAAAGCTCTATACAGCGCAAAAACAACCTTCCAAAGAGGGGGCTGATGGCCATAGCAATGACCGGGGGGCTTCCGAAAAGTGACTAAGTACTCATGATAACTGCAGTGCCAAAATGACAGATTGCTCTGATATAATTTTGCATAACGACTCTGAGATGCCTAATAAATTAAAAATGAAAGTGCCAGTAAATGAACATGTGACAGAAAGTGCAAATACTTCTAAAAAAGAGGTACGGTTTAACCTAGAGCTAAATAAAACAGTAAAGATTTGCACAAATGAAAAAGAAACATTAGGAATTCCAAAAGAACAAAGGGACAGATTTAAGAAAAATGACTCATGCATGGGGAATACCAGTGAACAGGGAGTAAGTGGGGATGCTATAGCTCCTTCCCTGGGCAAGCAAAACAATGACCAAACACAGGCAGAAAAAGGGAATATTCAAAAGGAGGGTGCAAGTCAATCACCTGAAGAATTCTTTGAGCCACATATTTTTGAAGAGGCTGAAAGGGCTGGTATCACACTAAATGATCACAAATGCACAGAATTAAAAAATGACAAATTGCTGAATGATGTTGTTACACATGTTCAGTTGGAAGGTTGTAGTGTGGTCTCTGATGTTACCCAGATGGATGGGCGAACAGTGGCCACACTCCAAAAAACCTCTGATCATGGAGAAATGAATAAAGTCTCTCGCGCAGAAATGGGTAAAAAGGAGGGAAAAATGTCTTTCCATTTACCAATGTGCTTAGCCAAAAGTGAAAAAGGCCTGAGAAAGGTGAGCCCTGAAATCAGTAAGAATTCACACTTCTTATGTATATTAGAGGAAGTTGAGGACAGATATTATGCACCCATCACTGTAGAAGAAAAATGCCACACCTTTGCTATGATTGACACTGGCGCACAGGCCACAATTATGACCAAGGAGCTGGTAAAGAGTATCAATGAAGGGATATCCCCACAGAGTCAGATCACAGTGAAGGAAAATCAAGTTTCAGTGCATAACTTTAATGGGGAGGAGGTGCCCATCATAGGTGTAACTGAGGTTGACATAAAAATAGGAAAGCACAGAATGAAACAAGAGGTATTGATCACATTTATTTGTGAAATTCCATTTCTGATGGGGACAGATTGCCTAAAAAGATTGCCTCCTCTCATAGATGGGGTGAATGGAGTGCTGTGGTTCTTAACCAAAAAACCATTGAGGCCTAAGAAACTAAAATCACAAAACAGCAACATAAATGAATGTCACACCGTTGCCAAAACAAATGATGCTGTGGAGGTATATTTCCAGAATAGTTGCATACCTAGTGTCACTGTTATATTAATGTGTCAAGACAAAATGCAGAGCGACAATGAAAAACTACCTGTACAAATATACTTGGACCCAAGGAAAAATTGGCAGACTGCCATAGATGAGCACACATTACGTTTTTATTTAAAAGAGAAAACATGCAAACAGAATATTGCTCCTAAAACAGATTCAGAAAAACACATTACCACTCTGGCAGAAATACACATGGAAGATGAGCAACCATGGGTTCATGTTGGTATAAATGACTATTTTAAAACAATAAAAGCCACTTTAGCTCTTGGACATGAAAGGAGTTTCATTAATGAGAAATTATTGCAAAAAATAATGGAGAGGGAAGAAATCCCGAAATTTAGGATTAAAAACCAATATGTTTCTGGCTTGGACATTCCAGACTTTGAAAACCGAATTGCAGGCAGATGCATGCTTAAAATTAGCATTGGGCAGAAAACATTTTACCATAATGTATGGATAGTGAGTGGAGCACAAAATGAATTTTACATGGGCAATGACATCAAGCACAGAATGTGTATGGTGTTAGATTTCCTTAATCAAAAAATATGGTCACGCCTAGGTGGTCCTGCACCTGAATTTGAAGACAAAAAAAGGGCTTATCATTGTGCACAACTGGTTCCTTATGCAATCGAATTACAAATGAGGAAAGATACTATTATTCCTGCATTTACAAAACGGTTTGCAATAACACTGAAATGCAAAAATGGACAGCAGATGAAAGACTCTGATGCATTTGTATGCCTGAATGAATCCATAAAACAGCAAGGCCTGTATTATGAATACATTCCATTGGTAGATATTGGTGAAGGATCTGTAAAAATTATGGTAAACAATAAAGGTTGTCAGGATATTCATTTAGAGGAAAACTCCCCATTAGGAATGGCCATACAAAAATCACATTATACGGCAGATTTAAATAACATGGTGATTGGAAATATCCCTGAAAAGTATGTAGCTGCCAAGGGTGAGTTGCCAGAACACCTGGACTCTCAGCCCAAAGGAATATTTAAAATTCATTCTGTGTATCCTTATGATTCAAATGAGACAATGTGCTGCCATCAAGAGGATTGCATAATATTTAATTTAAATGAAAATGAAACAGAAAATCAGCCCATTGAAGTGGAAGCTGATATGCCAAAATATTTAAAAGTGGCAGCTTTACAAAAAGACACAGCCACACAGTTAGAGGAAAGCGCTGAGATTCCCTTACCAGAAGATTTTCCCGAATTTTCCAAAATGGTAGAAGAGCAGATCTCCTTAGCAGATGCGTGTGACAGCAATGAGGATAGGGACAATCTGAGGGAGATATTTATGGAGTTTAAGGATGTATTTGCAAAAGATGCTTATGATTGTGGTTTAACTGATTTACATGTGGCCACACTACCAGAAGGGTGTAGCAGAAGTCCAGTGTTTGTACGCCAGTATATACTACCGCTGGCATGTTTAGAATCATTGGCAGAGATTATTAAAAATTTGGAATCGCAGGGAATCATCAGGCCCATTCATAGCACATCCAATACACCTATTTTAGGTGTGTTAAAGCCAAATGGTCAATGGCGGCTATGTGCAGACTTGAGAGAGTTAAATAAAAGAGTACCAGTATCTAGATGGCCACTGCCATTCATTGATCAGGGCCTAGCTCAGGTACATGGTTCAAAAGTATTTACCACATTAGATCTCACCTCTGGATATTGGTGCGTGCCATTGGCAGAGGAGATACAACATTTATTTTCCTTTACATTTGACAGGACTCAATACGCCTGGCTTAGAGCTCCGTTCGGGTACATGAATAGCGGGAGTGAATTTAGCATATTTTTGAGAAAGGCCATGCCGGATGCAGCGGAAAGAGGAACAATAGTTTACGTGGACGATGTCCTGATAAAAAATGAAAGCCTGAAAAGCCATTTTGATGAAATAAGACATGTGCTTGGCCAATTGCAGAAAGCAGGTGCCAAAGTATCTTTGCAAAAAGCACAATGGTGCAAGAAAAAAGTGAACTTTCTAGGGCATGAAGTGACTGAACATGGGCTAAATCCACAAAAGAAGAAAATAGAGGCCATACAAAGATTAAAAGATCCTAAAAATGTGAAAGGAGTAAAAAGTTTATTAGGGATGACAGGCTATAACAGAAAGTTCATTGAAAATTATGCAGAAATCACTCAACCATTGACTAAACTGCTTAAACTGAATACTCCCTGGAAATGGGAAAAAGAGCAGTCTGATGCCGTGGCTAAATTAAAGGAATGTCTTGTAAAAGCACCATGTTTAGCATATCCCATAAAGGACAGGGATTTCTTTATAGAAATATGTTTTTCTGAACATTGTATGTCAGCAGTGTTATCACAAAAACACGATTTGAATCACAAAACCATTGCCTATGCAAGTAAGACATTTTCCCAAGTTGAAATGAAATTTAATGAATGTGAAATGGTCCTATTAACCACTGTGTGGGCGCTACAACATTTCCGCCCCATTGTTCAGGGAGAAAAGGTGATTATTGAAACAAATCATCAACCTTTGCAATTTTTAGAGAGTAAAAGAATTAGATCAGGTAATCTAGCGCAGTCCAGAATCACTTCATGGACGCTGGCATTACAAGGTTTTCCTTTAGAAGTGAGATATGGACAAAATAAAAAGAACCCAATTGCTCAAGGGTTAGCTGACTTACATGACTGCGCAGCTGAACAAATACCAAATGAAATGGAAGTGGAAACTAGTTTGCAGGAATTTGAACAATCACCACACAAAGCTTTTGATGAAAAAACATGCAAGGATTTGCCAATTGTATATGTGGATGGTTGTGCTTTGCACATTGAAAATGACAGTAATAAACAATTAGTGGCAGGAATAGGAAATGTCTGATTGAAATGTGAAGGCGTCCCCAGTATAGGGATGAGGATTGGAGCTAGGAGCAGTCAGGTGGCGGACATGGCAGCCATTTATAAAGCAATTGCTACTGCAGTTGATAAAAAGTTCAGTGAAATTGTCCTGGTGACTGATTCTGACTATGCATGGAATAGCTTTGTGGAGTATTTGCCTGGTTGGAAAGCAAGAGGCATGGTTACATACAACAAAAAGCCACTTAAACGTGGAAAAATGATACAAGCCATAGACAAATTGGTGTCAGAGAATAATTTAACAATATACTGGAGAAAAATTTGTGGGCATTTAAAAACACCAGGAGAGGATAAGGAGGGAAATGATAAGGCAGACCACCTGGCTAAGATTGGGGCTGTGATGGGAGAATTGTTACCTATTGATTATTTAATGGGTGAAATACAAATTGATGCAGTAACACGTTCTAAAGCACCAAAGGAGGTAGATCAACCAGTAGTACAGTGGAGTCATGACACGCCAGACCAAGATTTGATTGAGGCACAAAAGAATGATCGAATTTTGGGAATCTATTATAATCATTTGATAGATCCTGAACACAATCCTTTAACAGAAAATGATTGTATGGGAAAAGAAGAGTTGAGGGTGCTATTAAAGAGCAAAACACGAATTAGATTACAGGATGGACTCATGATTAAAGAGTCCATAACAGGACAAATACAGTGGGTGGTACCCCTTTCATTCAGAGGGCTAATGCTACACCATGCACATGATGCCATAACTGCAGGCCATAGAGGTTCACAAAAAACATTAGAAATACTAAAAGAGTATGCTTACTGGCCACATATGTCCCAAGATGTGGAATTATATACTAGAGGATGTCTAGTATGCGCCCAATTTAAACCTGCTTCACCAATGCATAGAGCCCCATTAATGAAAAGAGGCCTAACTCTTCCATGGTCAGATTTGCAAATAGACTATGTAGGGCCTTTTAAAAGGTCGAGCAGAGGAAACCGTTATATTTTAAGTGTGGTATGTTTAATGTCAAAGTGGATTGAATGCATTCCTGCACGAGATTGTAGTGTGCAAACAGCAGCCACATTGCTGGTGAACCATGTGTTCTCAAGGTTTGGGTTGCCGCAAAGAATTGAGTCAGACAGAGGCAGTCATTTCACAAGTATTCTAATGAGTAAGGTATGGCAAATACTGGGTGTGAAAAGAAAACTACATATTGAATATCGGGCGGCCTCTTCAGGTGGAGTTGAACGAAGCAATAGGTCTGTTGTTGATATTTTAAAGAAATTTGTGGCAAAAGCAGGTTCCAGCTGGAATTTACGTTTACCGTTGGTTTTGATGGCAATCAGATCAACTCCTGCCAAAGCAACAGGTGTTAGCCCCGATGAGGTCTTGACAGGTAGGAAAATGGTGTTACCATAACACCTACTATACAGAACACATGAGCAAACACTTGTGAGTGCATCCACAGTTCATGAATATATTGATGAACTGAGGAGGCATTTGCAACATGCATTTGCTTTTGTGCAGAGAAATCTGGAAAGAGCTGCTGACAGTGCAAAGTCTTATTATGATACAAATACATCAGTAAAGGAATACAGTGTAGGGGATCAGGTGTACAAGTTTCATTTTGGAAAAAGTAAACAGAAAAATTCTAAATTTCTAGCAGCCTGGCAGGGGCCATTTCGAAATATAGATAAAGTCTCTCCTGTGGTTTATAAAATTTTGAAAAATGAAGGTGAAACGCCGATAGAGCAGTTTGTCCATGTAAATCAGATCAAACCATGGCATTCCAGACACGAGATCAGGCGGCTTGAGCATGTAGAAACAGAAAGCCCTGGGGCTACTACCCACTGATGCACACAATACAACATAAAGTCCCGTGAACACAAAAAGAGAAAATAAATGGGTACAATCAGGAGGCAGTGACAGAGAAGTTAAAAAGTTGATTGTTATAATGGCACACAAACATGTAAAAATATATAATATAAAATAAGTAAATAAATAAATAAATAAATAAATAAATGGAAGCTCATGGTTGGTGTGCAGAGAGAAAATGTATTTAATATTGAATGCTGTTTTATATATGCTTGTTTTCTTTTTAACTTGTGTTTAATTTCAGAAAAAAAAAAGAAAAAAAAAAATGAAAAGTTTTTACCAAGCATGTTTTATTTTTGGAAAAAGGGTGAAGTTAGTATTGTGCAATATACTTAATCTGTTTCTTTTCTATTTTGATTTAGAACATTAACTATTTATACCGGAGGTCACGGGAGACAATGGACTCCTGGAGCCCACGTGGACGGATTCGGGAAAGCCCCAATGAGGGATGAAGACCAAGACTGCAAAGCGATCAGCATTGAAGATGATACCGATGATATGGTTAATGATGATGATATTTGGAGGGATCTTCAAGAATTCAGAAGCACAGGTTGTCATTGAACCTGGACCAGCATCTAGTATCGCGGTGGAAGAGGCACCAGGATTTATCATGAGTGATAGAAGGATGATTTTCCAAAATATCAACATACCATTGAATCCAGAGAGTGATTATTACTAAAGGTATTTTGGCGGTAAGAAAATACCGCAAAGCCCCAAATACCCACAAAATACCCAACATATGTTGGGTATTTTGTGGGTATTTGGGGCTTTGCGGTATTTTGTGGGTATTTGGGGCTTTGGGCATTTGGGTATTTAAGTAAATACCGCAAAGAAAATACCGAAAATACCGCAAAGCCCAAAATACCCACAAAATACCCAACATAAGTTGGGTATTTTGTGGGTATTTGGGGCTTTGCAGTATTTTGTGGGTATTTGGGGCTTTGCGGTATTTTCTTACCGTCAAAATACCTTTAGCAATAATCACTCTCTGTATTTATATTGGGTCACACATGACAATACATTGCATTATTTCAGAATTCAGACCTATTTAGATGGTATGCGCGGTAGTTTGCGTGGTTGGTTGGTATAGTGGTTGGTTTATTTGTGGCCCCAATATCCAACATCCCTTGTTTTTTATCTAGATTGTTCTTGATCACTAGAGAGACCTTAGGCCTACATTTTAGGGATACCACATTTTCAGTGTTAGTGTTGTGTGCCACCATGGGCTATTGTGGTATTTTTGTGGTAATTTCCACTACCTTATATACGGTAGGGAACTATGTCCAGAGAGTCTCTCTTCCCGTTGACTCATGTACCTCCAACAGGCTATGCTACAAACAGTCACTCACAACTGTCCATACTGAATAGAATCATGCACACATCTGCTTTAAAATGTTTTCAAATGTTTTTGTATTATAGAAATTTCTTTTAAACACAGTTTAACTTTTTTTACAGAAATAAATGAAATGGTACAACATTATTTGTGATAAAATGAACTCCCTTTTTTGTTCTCCCCCTCCTCTCAAGCTTCTCCAGCAAAGTTCTAATCACAGCCTCTAGCATGATACTTGCTATGACGCTGCTCCAATCAGAATCAATCATGTCATCTCCTCCCTCACTACACAATGGCTCACTTCTACAGTGGCAATTGTAACAAACTGATTTCCTGTTCCTTCGAGCTCTTTTCTTCCTGTAGTTATGTGGACAGAGCAGCAGAGAAAAGAAATGAATGTGCATTTAAAAGTTCACTTTCAGAGTAGGCCTAATTCTGCAGTGGAGACACATTTTTATTAGTGGGTTATGTTAAATGAAGTTGTATTAGTCAGGTTAGTTATTAATAAGGTTAGTTATTAATTTTCAAATGTGTCTCTTGCAACATAGGCATTTCAGGTGAAAAATAGTGTGCATTTTGAATGTGCACATGTGTGCTTTTAACTGTAAAAATAGATTTGCATCTTATATGTAAAAATCGTTTTTGACTGAATAGCCTGTCTTTACTTATATGTCCATGTTACTCTGGCAACACATATAGCAATGCACCACACCCATGTGTTAATACACTGACTGAACAGTTTCGCACACTTTCGCACAGCTCCCACTCGCTTCTATAATTACCTTATCTGTTCAGCATGAGTTTTCTTCGGCTATTCTCTTTCTGAATTTGACGCAGCAGGAATGCCTCAGCCAGTAAACAGATCCTTCTCCCAGCTCTGCAAGATCTCGATTGTTCTCCCCCTCCCCTCAAGCTTCTCCAGCAAAGTTCTAATCACAGCCTCTAGCATAATACTTGCTATGACGCTGCTCCAATCAGAATCAATCATGTCATCTCCTCCCTCACTACACAATGGCTCACTTCTCCAGCAAAGTTCTAATCTCTTTCCCCATGAAAAATGAAAGAGAGAAATAATACACACTAGCTATCTGTTTTCAAATGTTTTTGTATTATAGAAATTTCTTTTAAACACAGTTTAACTTTTTTTTACAGAAATAAATGAAATGGTACAACATTATTTGTGATAAAATGAACAGAGAGCTGCGAGAATATATTCAATTGGTAACATTAAATATGCTGATAAGAGACTGAGACTCCCTTTAATACACTGACTGAACAGTTTCGCACACTTTCGCACAGCTCCCACTCGCTTCTATAATTACCTTATCTGTTCAGCATGAGTTTTCTTCGGCTATTCTCTTTCTGAATTTGGCTCCCTTGAAAATCAACCCCAGTGAGAACAAGCATCTGCCGCTCTCAAACCGGGGTTATTGCCTGGAACTCTCAGCTTTTGCAGCAGGAATGCCTCAGCCAGGAAACAGATCCTTCTCCCAGCTCTGCAAGATCTCGATTGTTCTCCCCCTCCCCTCAAGCTTCTCCAGCAAAGTTCTAATCACAGCCTCTAGCATGATACTTGCTATGATGCTGCTCCAAGTGGAAGACAGACAACGATCCTACTAGACCAGGTGTCATTCAGATCGCGCAAGTGCAGGGGTAGGGGGAAGGGAGAGGTGCATGGGGAAGGGGAGGGGGGAAGTGACGTACAAGGTAAGTAGAATAAATAAATAAAAGGGCCAGCTGGTGGCAAGTGCAAGGTAAGTGCAGAACAAGTGCTGGGAAGGGGGGGGGCTGTAGGGATACAGAGACAGTCCCGCAGTGCAGGGGTTGCCAGGGAGGCAGTGCAAGTGGAGAGTGGCTGGGCCCAGGACCGAGGTCGGTGAGAGTGGCCCAGTTGCAGATTCAGTGCAGTTTCAGCGAAGAATTAGCAGGGGAGAGGGAGAGAGAAAGCAGAATCAAAGAGGAAGGTTTTGAGGTGCTTCCGGAACCGGAGATGGTTCTCCTCAAGTTTCAGGGGGGCAGGAAGGCTGTTCCAGAGGGAGGCCCCTGCCGCGGAGAGAGATCTGCCCCCAGCTCATTGCTTCGAGAAGCGGCGGACCCTGAGGGAGTTGGAGACGGATGAGCGAAGGGCTCGGGAAGGAAGATATTTAGGAAGAGAGAGTTGAAGGTATTTAGGCCCCAGTCCCCAGAAGGTCTTGTGGACAATGCAGAGGGTTTTGAACTTTATCCTCGCAGCCACTGGGAGCCAGTGTAGAGATTTCAGTCCTGGAGAGATACGGTCCCTGGGCTTGAGGCCAAGGACAAGTCTCACAGTTCTGCTCTGGATGAGTTGCAGAGGGCGGAGTGTGGAGGCAGGCAGATTAAGATAGAGGCTGTTACAGTAGTCCAGCTTTGAGAGAACCAGGGCTCGGGAGACAGCGAGCTTCTGGGGGAAGGAGAGGAAGGGAAGAATACCTCTGAGGAGGTGCAGCTGGTAGTGTGACTTCTTAGAGACTTCAGATATATGAGGAGAGAAGGAGAGTGTGGAGTCGAAGATAACCCCGAGGTTTTTTGCCTTGCAGGTAGGAGCAGGAAGAGGGCCAAGAGAGGCCGGCCAGAGAGCTGCAGGGAAGGAGGGAGTGGGTGTGCCGATGAGCAGAATCTCAGTCTTACTGGCATTAAGGCAGAGGTCATTGGCGGCACACCATTCCTGGATAGCAGACAGACAGTCAGAGATGAGGGAGGGAGAGGAGGAGGGCGAGGGTAGCCTGAAAATGAGCTGGGTATCGTCCGCATAGCACTGAAAGTTGGGGCAGATAGCGGCGATGCGGTGGGCAAGGAGTGCCAGATACTGGTTGAACATCCAGGGGGAGAGATTAGATCCCTGGGGGACACCACAGGTGGAGAAAAAGATGTCAGAGAGGAAGGACCCGAGTTGGACCTGGGAGGGTCGATTGGAGAGGAAAGAGGTCAGCCACGCCAGAGCCTGACCAGTGATACCCAGGTTATCACGGAGACGGTTGAGCAGGATGGCATGGTTGACATCATAAGCCAACTGCAGCCACAAATGTGCCAATCATGTCAAAATATACTGATTTTGAAACTATGTTAGGTGTAACTGCCACCAACAATGTCTTCATTTATTGGAGGTAAATTGAGGAAAAACCTTGAGCCAGGTGCTCGTTTTTCCAGGCACATTACCCCCAACCTGCAGCTAATGCTAAGGTAAATCAATTACGACTAATTTTCTATTGAACCAGCAGTACTAGTAATAAGACTCATGGGCCTCATTACAACACTGCAGGTCCGGAAAAAAAAATGCCGGTAAGCTTACTGGCACTGTTGTTTCCGGATCGACAAAATACAAGACTGGTGGGCGGATGCCCTCCCGCCCGGCAGGTCTGACTTGCCGGGCGGATCAGCACCCGCCCACATACTTTCACAGACACACTGGACCCGTTATTACCGGTGCTGGTGTTTGTGTGGTCCCCATTCCCATAGAGTCCTGTTGGACTCTATGGGAATGGGAAACAACATATTACCAGCACCTAGCCCCCGGTCCGCTGGGACTTGTTATGTCCTGGAAATACCGGGAAGCTAGGTGCCGGTAACTGTTTACAGGTCCTGGCAGCTACCTGCCAGTTTTACCGACATAGTTACTACCGGACCCGTAAGGAGGCACGTGGTCATTATTCGATGTCTAACCGGACTCCAAAAGCCCTTTAAAGTATACCAGGTGTCCTCTTTTGCCCTGGGGCAAGCAATGTCATTAGAAGAGTTGCCTGGATCACTGACTGTTCACTGCTGAAACAGAGCTGTTTTCATCATAGTACCAGAATAAGCAGTCAATAGAAAGGGGAGAATGATCAATGACCTACATGGCAAAACACCAATTGAGAATACTATAGAGCATGGAGAGGGCGGGAAGAATGTCAGTCCATCAATGCAGATGACAATTCAAAAGAACATGCTTTTTCTTTCCTTTCCACACACACAACATTAGGTTCTAACTCATTCTAGGTAGCACCACCTGCATACTGAACGAGCCAAAACCTAAAATAAATATTGCAGGTCCCCCCTCAGTGACATTAACTTGTAAAGTAACTCAGCCTGTGTCCTTATTGTACCAGGATTTTTTTGAAACCTCGGCTGCTCAGATATTTTGGATTACAGATCCCATGAACCCTGACCATTGACTGTGTTGCCTGGGGCTGATGGGAGTTGTGGAGCAGAACATCTGGAGCGCCAAAGGTTGCAGACCTTGGCTCCATATCATCACAAAGCTTCTGCCTAAGTTGAAGGCATCATTGTTTTGTATTGTAGTAGTCATTTAGATAGCGTCTTTTACCATTACTATAGTCTCAATGCACTTGTGGTGGGAACATCCTCTGGGAACGCAGTCCAGAGTATGGGGCATTCTCATAGAGGTTTTGTAATATGTTTGTGCAATTGGCTAAGATTAGGAATTACGTGGGCTGTCTAGAGTCCAGTAAGCAACCCAAGAGGTCAAGCACACGCATGGGTGCTGAGGGAGGTCTTGAGAGTGTGCTAGTGCCAGAGACTCATTATGTGTCCAGCTAGACCAAATTTGTTGTAGGTTGCCGCTGTATACTAATGGCAGAGGCGTTGAGGCAAGTCTGGGGTAAGGAGGCAAATGTGTCGTATTCCTAGCTGTATTCTAATGTGTGTGGATGGATAGCTGTCCCGGCAGCAGATGTCCAACAAAGTGGTGCCTTCTGCGTACCTTAAGCTCAGATGGAGCTTATCTTTTATCTTGCTGTGTGATCAGATTGTTTGTGTGAAAAGAGAAGGCATCTTCCTAGGCTCTACTAGGCACTATGCACAGGCTACCCTCAACATCTTCTAAGCACACTAGACCAGCTAACTTAGTACATCTTCTAGGCATGACAGACAGGCTACCATAAGATCTTGGGATCATAGGATTCTCTAAATGCAATAGCCACGCTACTCTTATCATCTTACTATATATCTTCTAAGTTCTATAGTGGGCTACCTTCAGGCATTTTCTAAGTGCAATAACTGTCAGGGACTCAGGTAGGCAGAGACAGGGACAGGCTAGACGTAGGGGTGTTGTGGGTACTGTTTTGGGCACTGGAGGGGAAAGACAAACAAAGATGCAACCATACAAAAGGCTGCTTTGCCCCATGTGCAGGAGAAAGGGTCTAAAGACTGCGTTTCCCAGCAGCCGGCGCCAAAGGACTACAATCCCCAGCATGCCCAGGGACGTTTTGGGCCAATCAGGAACCAGGAAGGGCGCGGCCGCCCCATCGCGCATGCGCAGAGCCCCGAGCACGGGGCTTGTGCATGAGACTCCATGCCGACAAGACGTGTGGACCGGAGCTCCAGCAAAACTCCACGCGAGGGGCCCAGCCCCACCCGAGCAGCAGCCCGGCCCCTCGCCCACACGAGATAAGTACTCCTCTTTGTTCAGGGCCCGAAGGGATCGAGGGGGAAGTGCAGGGGGCGATTGCTTGCCACCCCAGAGCCCCTGCACCGCTACGAAAAAGCTAAGTGCTTAGAGCTTCGGCGCTCAATGTGCCGGCGGCATTCTTTTAGGATACATTGACCTGTGCGGGCGTTTTGTCATTTGGGGTGTTTCCGCCTCTTGGAGACCATGGCAGATCCGTGAGGCGAAAACACAGCACCGGAGACACCTGCCACAGTCTTGGGGCACAAATCGATCACGAGGGTCTGCAGGAAGATCGCTTGTGCATTTGAACATGTTTGCAGGGATCTGCAAGGAGATCGCTTGCGTAGCATAGTGCAGTAGCACTGTACAGGTCTTGAGGGGGGCATTAGAGAGTGTGTCTGAGTGAGTGAGTCTGCATGAGGTGAATGCAGATAATAACAGAGGGCATGTTCTAATGCTTGTTAATTCCTTTTAGCTTGGACCTTTTGAGAAACAACCCTTCAGACGTGCCAAGGACGTGACTGCTCTTCATGGACAGGACACAGAAGACCAGAGCTAAGTTGCATGCTAACTCCTGTACTGTTCCGATGACTTAGGGTTAGGCAGAGTAAAACTGTTCTTATGTGCAAATTGGTGCTAATGTACAAGTAGTTAGTAAGGGCTGGGAACACCAGAACAAAAGTAAGCAGCAACCAAACTTTCCCTGTAGAACCCCCATTCCCACCCATAACCTCTACCTCACCCTCAATCCGGTTTACCTAATTCCCCCTACCTATCCAATCATCGAGACCCTAACCCTCCTTCCCTGCTCTGGTCCAGGAAACCCGTGTAAGCTCCGACTTGCGGGCTCCACGACCAAAGTGGGGGTGGTTGGTACTGCGTCGCTCCTGCGCCTTGGATTCTGGACTTCGTGACAGAAGCGCAAGCCCACGTAATATTCAGGTGCCCGAGCTACGTGGCCAGCCCCCATTGAAACCATGGAAGAGATAGCCAAAGCCCTGCAGGACTTGCAAGGTGAACTGGCAGCGTCTAGACAGGACTACGCCACCCTGTCCGCTCAGGTGCGCAGTTTAGCGGCTCAGACAGCGCCCTTACCTACACCCATCCGGTGCAGGTACACGTAAGTCCGGAGGCAATAGTTCCGTTGGCACCTCCTGAGCGCTACGCTGGAGACCCACAAAAGTTCACCACTTTTATTACTCAGTGTCGTCTCCATTTTTTGACCAAGACTGCAGCCTTTCGGTCTGTTCAGTCCCGAATGGCGTTTGTAATTTCGTATCTCACAGGGGACGCTGCGGCATGGGCAAACCCATTAGTCCAAAAAGACCATGCCATTCTTTATGACTGGGATGATTTCCTGGCGGAATTCGAGAAAATATTTAACCGGCGAGCTGCCACCCTTTGCAAGGATCGGGAACTGTTAAGCCTCAAGCAGGGGTCTAAGGAATTAGTGACATACGTCACTCATTTCAATCGGCTGGTAGCCGAAGCCGATTGGCCCCGTGAGAAGCGGATGTCCCTCTTTTATCAAGGTTTGAGGGATGACATCAAAGACCTTATTGCCCAGGTAGATCCACAGCCAAGGGGATGTTCAGAGATGATTGATCTGGCCTTACGGCTTGACCATCGAATGGCAGAAAGGCGGGGCGATAAACGAAAGGGAGATTCACGACCCGTGCCTCGGTTGGATCTGTATAGGGGATCCCGGGGGGTGGCGGCCAGATCTGAGGGGGAAGAACCGATGCAGATAGGTTCAATTCGAGGTCCCCTCACTAAAGAGGAAAAGGAACAAAGGAGGAAGGACGGCCTCTGTATGTACTGTGGCAAGGCTGGGCACTTTGTTCGTGAATGCCCAAGCAAGCCCAAGACCCAGGGAAACGCTTCGGCTCGTCGGTAGTGGGGGTCACCCGATCGAGCCTGTTGAGTAGTAGGGCCCCAATGGCAGGCATTTCGGACTATGCTACGCATGTCACCTTGACGGGTTGTTTGGAGTTCCAAACACAAAAGAAACAGGTTACTATGTTTGTGGACTCGGGAGCGACAGGTAATTTTATGGATGCCCAGTACGTGGTTACCTTAGGTATCCCAGTACAGCAAAAGGCAGACCCGGAACCTGTACGTGCTGTAGACGGCACTCCTCTCAGCTCAGGGCCCATAACACATAACACTTGTTTGGTGACGTTACAATGCGGAGCTTGGCATAGGGAAAGCATTGCCTTTGATATCATTGCCGCCCCGCAATTTGGGCTGATTTTGGGATTACCGTGGCTAAAAAAGCATAACCCCCAAATTCATTGGACCACAGGGTCAATCAGTCTGGACTCACCGCATTGTCTTGAACATTGCCGGCAAGAAAGTACACCTTCAGTGTGTGCTCTCAACGTCTCGGTTAAGCAGGAAATGCGTCCTGAAAGTATACCCCAAGAATACGCAGATTTCATGGACGTGTTTAATAAACAAGCTGCAGAATCATTACCCCCACATCGGCCATTTGACTGCAGAATTGATCTGGAGCCTGGGGCTACTCTACCGTGTAGTCGTATATATGCCCTAACGGAGGCAGAAAACAATCACCTCCAAGAGTACATAGCTGCAAATTTAAAGAATGGATTTATTCGCCACTCTAATTCGCCAGTGTCCTCCCCTTTGTTCTTCGTACCGAAGAAGTCTGGAGAACTCCGGACTTGCATAGATTACCGCAGAGTGAACCAGATAACCATTAAGAACCGTTATCCGCTTCCTCTCATCCCGGTTCTTTTGGATCAAGTTAGGGACGCGACAATCTACACCAAGTTGGACCTTCGAGGCGCTTACCATCTTGTGCGGGTGCGCGAGGGAGACGAATGGAAAACCGCCTTCCGGACCAAGTTCGGATTGTACGAATATCAGGTTATGCCATTCGGTCTCTGTAACGCCCCCGCTGCCTTCCAACATTTCCTGGATGAGGTCCTTAGAGAATATTTAGACGTATGTGCGGTAGTGTACATAGATGACATCCTAATATATTCTCAAAATCTCCAGGAACATGTCCAACATGTACGCGCAGTTTTGCAAAAGCTGCGAGAATACCACCTTTATGCAAAACTGGAGAAGTGCGAGTTCCATTGTACCACCGTGGAATTTCTAGGCTACTTCCTGACCCCAACCGGCGTACAAATGGACAAGAAAAAGGTGCAGGCAATCTTGGATTGGGCTCCCCCTACCAGTGTGAAAGAGATTCAGTCATTCCTGGGGTTTGCGAACTTCTACAGACGCTTCGTAAAGAACTTTTCTGCATTGGTCACTCCAATCACGAAGCTTCTCCGTAAAGGCTGCCCTTTTGAGTGGGGCACATTGGCCGACCAGGGGTTTCGACAGCTCAAAAAGGCCTTCACCGACGCCCCGGTACTGAAACACCCGGATTTGTCTAGACCTTTTGTAGTGGAAACGGACGCCTCTAGCTACGCTCTAGGTGCTATCCTGTCCCAGCGGGACCCTCAGACAGGCCTGCTACATCCCGTGGCCTACTTCTCAAGGAAACTACTCCCAGCAGAACAGAACTATATCATTGCCGATCGGGAATTGTTGGCAATTAAAGCAGCTCTTGGTGAGTGGCGACACTACCTGATGGGGGCACGTCATACCACCACGATCATAACAGACCATCGTAACCTCCAGTTTATAAGAACCGCCAAGACGTTGAGCCCGCGCCAATTGCGATGGGCTCAATACTTTGCCGAGTTTGATTTCATCATAACGTATAGACCCGGAGCCAACAATCGAAAGGCAGACATACTGTCACGATATCCCGGGTCAGCAGAGCGAGAGGCAGGCATTACACCGCAACCTATTATTCCCCCAACACGTATCGTTGGAGCTACTTCTGATTTCTTTGAGGCCGTATTAAAAGACCTCACTATGCAGGACGTCCATCAGTGGTGCAAACAAGATCCTCAGAATACTTTCGTTGAGGGACTCCCCTACCATGGGTCAGCCTTGTACTTGCCCACCAAGCAACTACGGGAAAAGGCCTTATCTTGGTGCCACGATTCGTCATTGGCAGGACACCCAGGAAAGTCAAAAACTCAGGAATTGGTGGCTAGACATTTCTGGTGGCCCAAGTGGCGGTACGATGTTCTGCAGTATGTGTCTCAATGCGAGGTGTGTGCTCGAAATAAAGCTAGTCACCAAAAACCTGCTGGGCTCCTTCATCCTCTACCGACCCCTTCGGTGCCATGGCATACGATCACCATGGACCTTATTGTGGATCTTCCCGAGGTTCAGGAATTCACTTCTGTATTGGTAATTGTGGATACCTTTTCGAAAATGGCTCACTTCATCCCATGTAAGGGAGTCCCGACTGCTGGTGCAATTGCCGAATTAGTTCTGCAAAACATAGTCCGCCTTCATGGCCTTCCCTATTGTGTGGTCACAGATAGGGGTCCACAGTTCACCTCTCGCTTCTGGCGTGAGTTTTGCAAGATTCTGGGAATGGAAGTCCGCTTGTCGTCCGGATACCACCCCGAGACAGATGGCCAGACAGAACGCGTGAATCAATGCTTAGAGCAGTATTTACGGTGTTTTGCCACAAGTAGGGAGACAACCTGGGTCCAGCATACTTGGTTGGCAGAATTAGCATATAATAACGCCACACATGCATCCACCAAAAAGACTCCGTTCTACTGCCTTTATGGGCGACATCCACGGATCCTCCCAGTGGCCATTCCAGTTTCAGGATTTGAATTGCCTACGTTGGCTGGACAACGGTTGGGCATAGAGCAGGTTTGGAAGGAGGTGCAGGAGAATCTCACAAAGGCCAAGGACGCATATAAGCGCTATGCTGATAGGCGTCGTCGACCCAGCCCACTTTACTGTGTAGGAGATAGAGTGTGGTTATCCACTCGCAACCTTCGCATGGAAGGACCCAGGAAACTACAACCCCGATATTTGGGTCCATTCCCAATAGTTAAAATTGTGAACCCTGTTGCAGCTAAATTGACCTTACCTCCCCAAATGAAGGTACATCCCACTTTCCACACTTCCCTCCTGAAACCCGCTCCACATGGAACAATTGCTAGAAAACCACCTCCCGTTATGGTGCAAGGGGAACCTGAGTACGAGGTTCGAGCAATATTGAACTCCAAACAAGATAAAAAGGGCCAAGTGTTTTACCTCATTGACTGGGTGGGGTATGGCCCTGAGGAACGCACCTGGGAACCCTCCCAGCATGTACATGCCCCCAGGTTGCTGCGTACTTTTCACAGGAACTATCCTAGGAAACCCGGAACACCTGCCTTCTGTGGGAGGGGGAGTACTGTCAGGGACTCAGGTAGGCAGAGACAGGGACAGGCTAGACGTAGGGGTGTTGTGGGTACTGTTTTGGGCACTGGAGGGGAAAGACAAACAAAGATGCAACCATACAAAAGGCTGCTTTGCCCCATGTGCAGGAGAAAGGGTCTAAAGACTGCGTTTCCCAGCAGCCGGCGCCAAAGGACTACAATCCCCAGCATGCCCAGGGACGTTTTGGGCCAATCAGGAACCAGGAAGGGCGCGGCCGCCCCATCGCGCATGCGCAGAGCCCCGAGCACGGGGCTTGCGCTTGAGACACCATGCCGACAAGACGTGTGGACCGGAGCTCCAGCAAAACTCCACGCGAGGGGCCCAGCCCCACCCGAGCAGCAGCCCGGCCCCTCGCCCACACGAGATAAGTACTCCTCTTTGTTCAGGGCCCGAAGGGATCGAGGGGGAAGTGCAGGGGGCGATTGCTTGCCACCCCAGAGCCCCTGCACCGCTACGAAAAAGCTAAGTGCTTAGAGCTTCGGCGCTCAATGTGCCGGCGGCATTCTTTTAGGATACATTGACCTGTGCGGTCGTTTTGTCATTTGGGGTGTTTCCGCCTCTTGGAGACCATGGCAGATCCGTGAGGCGAAAACACAGCACCGGAGACACCTGCCACAGTCTTGGGGCACAAATCGATCACGAGGGTCTGCAGGAAGATCGCTTGTGCATTTGAACATGTTTGCAGGGATCTGCAAGGAGATCGCTTGCGTAGCATAGTGCAGTAGCACTGTACAGGTCTTGAGGGGGGCATTAGAGAGTGTGTCTGAGTGAGTGAGTCTGCATGAGGTGAATGCAGATAATAACAGAGGGCATGTTCTAATGCTTGTTAATTCCTTTTAGCTTGGACCTTTTGAGAAACAACCCTTCAGACGTGCCAAGGACGTGACTGCTCTTCATGGACAGGACACAGAAGACCAGAGCTAAGTTGCATGCTAACTCCTGTACTGTTCCGATGACTTAGGGTTAGGCAGAGTAAAACTGTTCTTATGTGCAAATTGGTGCTAATGTACAAGTAGTTAGTAAGGGCTGGGAACACCAGAACAAAAGTAAGCAGCAACCAAACTTTCCCTGTAGAACCCCCATTCCCACCCATAACCTCTACCTCACCCTCAATCCGGTTTACCTAATTCCCCCTACCTATCCAATCATCGAGACCCTAACCCTCCTTCCCTGCTCTGGTCCAGGAAACCCGTGTAAGCTCCGACTTGCGGGCTCCACGACCAAAGTGGGGGTGGTTGGTACTGCGTCGCTCCTGCGCCTTGGATTCTGGACTTCGTGACAATAACAAGGATACTTGCATACATCTTTATTGGTTACAATAGTTAACTTAAAGATCTTCTAAGTGCAAGGTATAGGTATTCATCATTTATCTTTGAGCGCAATGGACAGGCTTACATAATAAAGTGCAACACAAGTGCCCACTCTCAAGACCATCTAAGTGCAGCATACTGCTGCCCTAATCCACACTGATCTTCTCAGTGCAATATATGAGCTATCTTCCAAATTTCTTCTACAGCAGTATATGCGCTGGCCTTCACAGTTCTTGATATGAAATATATTTTCTAATCTACACAATTTCTTCTAAGTGCAAAACATGTGATGCCCTTTACAGATTCCATGAGAAATACATGTGCTAGTCAGTTCTTCATATACAGTACATGTGATAATCTAATGTCTTCTAAGCGCAACAAATTAGTCAACCTACTTAATATCTTCTACCCCCGAATCCATCTAAGTGTGACATATTATCTGGCCTAGACTAAATCTAAGTGCAACACTGTTCCTGCCACTAAATACATCTAAGTGCAACACATTTCCTGTCCCCACAATAAAACTACATGCAACATGTTTCCTGCCTGCAAAATACCTCTAAGTGTGACACGTTTCCTGCCCCCGAATAACAACTAGGTGTGATACATTTCCTATTCCCAATATCGATCTAAATGCAATGCCTTTCCTACTCCCAAATTACAGCTAAGTGCAATAAAATAAGATCCCCAGAACAGAGCTAAGTGCAATATCTTTCCTACCACAAGGAATCCAATTATGATGCTGTTTCTACTCACCAGAGTCCATCTTAGTGTGACACCTTTCCTACTCCACCAAGTTCCATCCGAGTGAGACACATTTCTTACCCGTCAAAATACAGCTAAGTGCTATACATTTGCTACCTCCAGAAATCGATTTAAGGGCCTGATTCTGAGGTCCATGCAAATACATGGAAGTGTTCATCCACGTCGGCTGAACACTTTCATTAAAAGTACCCTATTCTAATGAAGTGCTAATGTGGCGGTCTGGCATCAAAGCCATGACTTTTAGCATGAGCCTGATTTACTGCTTGACAACAGCCTTAGCAACCATGAGAAATGAGGGCTGGCACTGCGCATGGATTTTGCTCTCAAGAGCACAGCTTGAGCACGTCAAGTAAGAAGAGTTAAAATACAACACCAGTGAGATGCAGTTAAACACTGTTTCACACTTTTTTCTTTATACAAATGGCATTTCTGAGACTGCAGCACCACTTTTCTAGTTTAATGAAAGCTTAAGAAAACTTTCTTAAACTAGAAAAGTTGCAGTCTTTTAGAAAATGCATGCAGTGCCACTGGAGCACATGTTTCTATGTAAATGGTAGATTTATGCAGCTTTTTCTGCTCGGAAGCATAACATTTCCCCTCCAGTATTTCCACCCACCTCAGAATGATGCTCCTGGGAAATGGAGCGGAGAATGTTGGCTTTCAACACAATAATTAGTAAAACTCAGAATCAGGCCCTAAGTGTTACACCTTTCGTACTCCCCCAATTACACTTAAGTGCAATCCATTGTCCCACAGAACACAGCTAAGTGCAATACATTTCCACCCCAAAAATCCATCTAAGTGCAACACATTTCCTGCCCCAAAAATACAGCTAAGTGCAACACATTTCCTACCCCAAAATATAGCTAAGTGTACCTCCAAAATAATTCTAAATATAACACATTTCCTTCCCCAAAATATAGCTAAGTGCAAAACATTTCCTATGCCAAAATAAAGTTAAGTGCAACACATTTCCTACCCCCCAAGTTCCATCTAAGTGTAACACATTTCCTACCCCCTAAATCCATCTGAGTTTAACACATTTCCTACCCCCAAATCCATCCAAATGCATCACGTGTCCTACCCCCAGAAATACATCCAAGTTTGATGCATTTCCTACTCCCCAATTACATCTAAGTGGAATACATTTTCACCAAAATACAGCTAAATGCAATACATTTTCTACCCCATAAATGCATCTAAGTGCAATACATTTACTACCCCCAAAGTACAGGTAAGTGCTGCACACAGATAACTCTCAGTAATTCTATTGGGCTATGTAGGGGGTGAAGCAGGTAATCTACACCATGTTATCATATGATGGTGGTAATGCAGAAGTGGTAGGGTTTTAATTGGGCACAGTAATGGCTGTGTTCACCGCCCGCGCCACCTTACCTTAATTGTAGCTGCAGAGTTTTTTGTTGGTCGTCCATGGTCAAACAGGGAGGGGAGCTTCCCATAAAGGAACTGCCCTTTGCTGTGGTTCTTAGCCAGCTGCCTGGGAAAGGCTGCCCGGGCAGTTCCTAAACTAGCCGTGTTGTGAACACGTGAGCCAGTGTGGGCCTATCCACTGCAGTCTTGGCAGGCAGAGGGGATGGAGGGAGGCAGGACAGGGGAGTCAAGGGGACTACTAGAATAATAAGGGAGCAGGCATGGTGGTATTATCAGAGAAAATAAATCATTAAGGAAGGGAGTGGGCACAACAGGATCTGAAAAGAGAGGGGCAGAGAGAAGGGCACTCACTGCTGGTGTTGCATGGACTGTCAATGGGAAAGGGATTTCTCCAACTTCCAGCATGGAGGTAAGTCCGGGCTGGTGGGGAGTTCTGAGAAACAAAACGGATGGGTATCCCCTTCGTCGCTGATACCGAGGAAAGGAATTATGAAATGCCAAAAGGCAGTTGTGTCAAACGGAACTCCACAGTGCATAAATTGAACGAGACTTCAAATGAACGGCTATAAGCAATTATAATAGAGGCATAGCTGAAAACACATGTTACAATATAACAATGTGTTATGAAGACGAATGAGTCTCAGGTAAGTCTTCATATAAGTATTTATTTAAGTAAAAGGATGAAAAGACCCCCCACAGCTGAGGACCTCTCTGCTCCAGTGCAAAGATACCAACTGACAAACATAGAACATTGAACAACATAAAAGCTCACAGGTTGGTTCTATGACATCACCAGAGCCACTTCAACCAGATTTACATAGCATTCTAATTTATGCCTATTATGCATTACTCTCTGAATAAGCAACTTCACAACACATCTCCCCTTTTTATTTTTAAAGATGCACATGCATAACTCCATTCCTCACCTTTGACTCACCTCACCTCGGACCTCTCTTCACAGTAGCCACTCTATTTTTGTTCCAAACCTGACCACCATCTACTCGCACTGCACCTTTCATAACTGCAATTACTCTAACTGGGTCAGAATATAATGGCTCTCCCTTCCTCTTTACCACACCCTTCTTTATTCTTACCCAGTCACCTAGTTCCACATGTAATTCCTTCCTTCCTCTCTTCTTGTTTTCTCTCGCAACCCATTCACTCTTCTTCCTTTTCATAACATGTCTCACTTGATCAATAATCACATCCGAATCTCTGCTCCTCCCTAACCATGGAGGACATGCCATAGAGGACGGTTTTCTACCCCTCATTAACTCAAAAGGAGACAATCCAGTGACTGAGTGTGGCGCCATGCGCAAAGCCCACATTCTATTTTGAATGGTTACTAACTTGTCGATACCACATTGTTCACCCATTCGTACACTCTCCATCACACATCTATTCAACCTTTCTACCATTCCATTAGTTTCGGGATGATATAATGCTGCCCTCTTATGGTCTACTCCACACTTCTTTAGATATGCAGGGAACACACCTCCCACAAATTGAGTTCCATTATCCGTGAGAACGCTTTCAGGTAACCCTTCATTCGCAAAAATTTCCTGCACCACCTTCACCATGTTTTCTCCTGATATTTCACGAACAACCTTGAATTCTACCCACCTCGAAAATAAATCAACCACAAGCACCACATACTTTCCACGTCCATATCCTAGCTCAACAGGACCTAAAATGTCCATTGCTATTTCACTCCAAACCTTAGTTGGAACACCTACATCAATGAGAGGTTGTTTTCTAGCTTCCACCCCCTTCCCACTCTTGATGCAAAACTGACATTCTGCCAGTCGATTCTCAACTTCCCTGTCAAATCCCGGCCACCAATAATCCCATCTCAAAACCCCCTTGGTTTTGGTAATCCCGATATGACCAGCATGTGCTATGTCGATAATCCTTTTCCGTAACCCTGCCGGCACAACTGCTCTCCCCCACCTGAACATAACACCATCGATAACAGATAATTCATCCTTTACCTCCCAATAAGGTCTTTCCTCCTTTGCCAATTCAGATTTGTTGGGCCATACGGACGTCAATACGTAAGCAATTACCCTGCTAAACATTACGTCCCTTTCAATCTCTGCTAACCACTCTTGTTTGGACACAATTCCTTCAGTGTTTACAAATACCATTTCCATTTCCATCTCCTCAATTGACCCTTCCTGGTCTGCAACTTTCACCCTTGAGAGATTGTCTGCTAACTTGTTCTCCTTCCCGGGAATCACTTCCATAGAAAATGTGTGCTCCTGCATCCTGGTAACCCACCCGGCTACCCTGCGTGACACCTTATCCAAACCTTTACTTTCGAAAATAATCTTTAGGGGCTTATGATCCGTGCGTAATATAAATTTCATACCCCACACAAAATTCTTGAACCTCTCAACTGCCCAATAACATGCTAGAGCTTCCTTCTCGAGTACAGAATACCTTAACTCCGCACCTTTCAAGCCACGTGATGCATGCGCTATCACTTCTTCTGAACCATCATCCTGTTTTTGTGAAAGTACTGCACCCAGACCGCCCTCACTGGCATCTACTGTGATGATGGAACACCTTTTTGTATCAAAACACCCTAACGGGCGGGCCATATCAATCTCTTGTTTGATCCTTGCAAATTCCATATCACACTTTTTGTTCCATATGAACTCAGTACCCTTTTTTAGAATCTTCCTCATTTCCAACACCTTGGATGCATAATTCATGACGAACTTTTGATAGAATTCCGTCATGCCCAAAAATGACTGCAGTTCACTTTTATTGGTTGGCTTTTCGATCACCTTTATCGAATTTACAATGTTCTCCTTGGGTTTCACCCCTTTATGTGAAACTTCATGGCCTAAGTAATCAACTTTTGAAACCGCAAATTTACACTTTTCCTGCCTTAACGTGACCCCTCTCTCCTCAAAAATTCTCAACACCTCGAGCAATCTTTTGTCATGTTCTTCCAGCGATTCCCCACATACTAAAACATCATCTTGGAAACAAAATACCCCTTTCACACATCTGAGCAACCGATCCATCACTTTTTGAAAAACCGACGAGGCCGATGCTAATCCAAAAGGCATCCTTCTAAACTGAAAAACTCCCTCGTGAGTGATGAAAGCAGTATATTTTCTGCATCCCTCCTCCAACTCAATCTGGTGATAAGCTGAGGCCATATCCAATTTTGAAAAAAAATTTCCCCGCCCAACCATGGTTAACATTTCACACATGTTTGGCAAAGGGTGCCTGTCCACCATTACACATTTATTGAGTTCACGCATGTCTATGCACAATCTTAGATCCCCTGAGCTCTTTTTAACAACTACTACCGGGGAC
This sequence comes from Ambystoma mexicanum, assembly GCF_040938575.1. Classification (NCBI taxonomy): domain Eukaryota; kingdom Metazoa; phylum Chordata; class Amphibia; order Caudata; family Ambystomatidae; genus Ambystoma; species Ambystoma mexicanum. Next base: position 975,691,832 of record NC_090929.1, on the reverse strand, counting down.
ACCCATTCAACACCTCCTGCCTTCTCAATTACACCCAACTGTAACAACTTCATCAACTCCTTTTTGACCCCTTCCCTTAAGGACAATGGTACTAGCCTGAGTTTCGCAACCACGGGTGTACTATTTCGCTTTAGTACAATTTGGTGTATAAAACCCTTCACTTTCCCCATATTCCCATTGAACACACCTCTGTGCTTTTCTGCATATTTGCATGTCTCTACACATGGTTCTGACACCTGGAAAACCTGCTCAACTTTGTTGGGATCTAGCCTGATGGCCAGATTTTTCTACTCCCTCCATCCTAATAAGGTCTGACCCCTTTTTGTTATATAAACCTTGCCATTACATTTGCGTCCCTTGAACTCAAATTCGCTCCAGACATACCCCAATAAGTCAATCTTATCTTGATTATAACCACCTGGATTTATATCAGGTTTAGATAAACTGGACACTTCTCCTTGCATGTCCTTCTCAAACACACTTTTAGGCACTAATGTAATTTTTGACCCAGAATCTGCCATCATGGATATCTCATGCCCGTTCACTTTAACTAACGCATACGGACGCTCACAATCATCCATGTTTTCGCTCTCCGACACAACATTAACTGTATTAATAACAACATTCTGCAATGGAATGGACATTTCCTCCTCAGATGATCTCCCATCTTCTTCTTCATTCACATATAAAACTTTCCTTTGATTAGTCTGTCCAAATTGAAAGTTTTTACAGCAATTCGCATAATGCCCCTTCCTTTTACACCTAGCACATGTAGCCCTGCGACCCGGGCATACAACAGATGATGCAAAATGTGTGTTGCTAGCACATCGGAAACATAGTCTTTCCTCCTTCTTCTCAGTCTTCTGCACTGTCTCTTGACCTCTTTTCTCCTCTATAACTCCACGACTTGACTGACGAGTCCTGGACTTTTTCTTTGGCTTCCCATCAGTTACACTTAAGACTTCGGATTTGTTTTCCTTTGTTTCTCCCATCTCATTCTTAGATAACTTGGCTACACACGCTAAGGAATGTTCCACTCTTCTTGCAATGTCCAACACTTCATCTAAATTAGGCTCATCTCTCAGCCATATCTCCTCTCGAATTTTGTTTGCCCTGCAATGTGTCATAAACTGATCACGTATGTGTTCATCAAATTTCTCTTGAAATTTGAAAGACAAAGCAAGGTGTCTCAATGCCGTTACATATTCTTCCACCAATTCTCCAGATGCCTGCACACGCATGCGAAAGTTATAACGCTCCAATATAGTGCTGGTCTTTGGGTTGAAGTGCTTATCCAACTTCATCAAAGCCACGTCGAACTCGTTCATGTCATCTCCAGAGCCATCACCATGGGGTTGTGGAAGCGTCTCGTATACTCTTTGACCCTCATACCCCAAGAAATGTAGTAACAAAGCTAATTTCCTCTCACTTGAGTAAGATGTTCCCCCAGCTGCTCTCAAATAGTGCAAGAACCCCTTGCGCCATTGGGCCCATAAAATTTTAACAGGTCCTGGAATTGGCATAAAAATTGGTGGACCTGCGATGCCCGGTAATCCTGCCATGTTGCTGAGCAACTCTCCTAGCTGGAACAGTATACAGTTTCAATGAACACCTCTTGGCTTGTGAGAAAAAAAACTCTTGGCCGTCTCTCCACGATCTTCTGTTTGCAGTAGGCGCCCAGTAAAATTACAGTTCCTAGTTTTGCAACAGAAAACAAATTCTTCACTGGTAAAGATTTCACCGAGTATCAATGGACCACCATCATTTTTCTTCTGTATCTCGAATCTTCATCAAATCAAACGGTAGATTGCACTGCTACTGTGTGTCCATCTGAACTTGCGTTTTATTTGTGCTGCACGTTCTTCACCGTGTATACGGTATTGTTCTGTGCTGTGCCGTGCCCACTGCCTGCCCGTCAAACACTGGGCGTCTTCGAGTTTACAACGCAGAATCGTTTCCGCCCACAGACGTTGTGAGCCTTCTCGACACACACGGTTGAGCTGATCCTTCGCTTCTGCACTACGGGGCAGCAACCCAGGCTGCTGGGCTAACGCACTCCTCCCCGTTTTGTACGCACGAGTAGTTACTGTCCGGCCCCAAAAAGTTCTCGTATAAATACGACTGCACCACGGCCTCCGCGACGCTGGCAGGGCAACTCGCGCGTCACTTACTTGGCAGTGGGCGGCCGGCTCACTCTGGGGAACAGCATCCGGAACTCTCGTCCATAGGCCCCGCTCCAGCACAGCCCAGAAATCAGGCGGTCCGGACTCCAGACGACCAAGATCAGCAGGGAAGGCACGTCGCTGGGGCCCGACGCCAAAAGCTCCCTCGGAGGCCACTCAACGCTAAGGAAAGCGGAGCGACTTACACACAGTGGACTGGTCGTGGGGGGTCTCCTAACATCCCATCCTCGTCGCCATTGTTATGAAGACGAATGAGTCTCAGGTAAGTCTTCATATAAGTATTTATTTAAGTAAAAGGATGAAAAGACCCCCCACAGCTGAGGACCTCTCTGCTCCAGTGCAAAGATACCAACTGACAAACATAGAACATTGAACAACATAAAAGCTCACAGGTTGGTTCTATGACATCACCAGAGCCACTTCAACCAGATTTACATAGCATTCTAATTTATGCCTATTATGCATTACTCTCTGAATAAGCAACTTCACAACACAATGTTTATTGATATCAATAGATAAAAAACATTTAATATAGAAATTCATTTCATAAAAACTGAATTCATATGATTGAAATAGAGCAGTAATGGCTAAAGTGCTGAATAAAGTGCTATTATATAGTGTGTATAGACCCAATATATAGCCAATACCAGAAAGTGGGAACCAAGAGGACAGAACTTGCACCAAGTGAAAGAAATCACGTAGCGAAAGGCTGGCACTCCAAATCCCACCCAACACTTAACTTCATAAATGAACATGAATAGTGTGCAGTATAATGTTCATAGTTTCACACATAGCCAAAAGTGAACACAAAATACACATTCTTTCAAAAGATAGCATCAATAGTGCTCTAATATTACAAAAAGAAGAAAGAAAGAACACGTGGCAAATAACCATTCTGTCAACAAGCAGGGTGCTGTGGTCCAGTGTGAGCTTATGGGGTGGGAGGGTGGAGGGAGGCAGGACAGTGGAGGAAAGGGGACTACTAGAACAATGAATAAATAATGGAGGAAGGGAGCGGGCACAGTGGCATTACCAAACAAACAAATAATGGAGGAAGGGAGCGGGCACAGTGCATTATCAAACACACAAATAATGGAGGAAGGGAGCGGGCACAGTGGCATTACCAAACAAACAAATAATGGAGGAAGGGTGTGAGCACGACAGGGTCTGAACAGAGAGGGGCAGAGAGAAGGGAACTCACTTCTGGTGTAGCATCGAATTTAAATACTCTGCCTATTAGCTTATCTGTCATGGGTGGTGGTTGTACCAAGTAGTTCAATATCAAAACAGTTGCCATTCGTTCTTTAAACTATCATATGAGAAGGTGTGCATGAGAAACAGGACGGAGAGATGAAAGAAAAGCAAGAAAATTTGGAGAAGGACAATGGATCTCTAGAATGAGTGAAATAAAGTGTGAGGGAGAGAAGAAAAGAGGTCTGGGAAAGACCATTACAAAGAGAAGAAATGGTTCAATCCTGTGGCATAGATATAGCGTGTAATAGAAATGTGCCTGGCAGACGTGTTAAGACTATCAGGAATGTTATATAGAGAGAATGAGCCGCCGTTAAATGTGAGCGAAGTAAAAAGGCTGTGCAACCGCAGGCAGCTGAATCAGGCAAAAAAGAGAGAGCAGTGCCAAATACCACCTGTAGGCTCAGAATCAAGATCACAGTTGAAGTGAGAAAGGGGACACACTAGCATGGCAGGCTTCCAATCTGGAATGATCCAGCATCCTTCAGGGTAAGAGCTATTTAAAATATGCAGGGAGTTGCCCCATTATAAAGGAGAAAATACGAGGCAAGCGTTAGTGCTTGGAGGTGTTGAATAGCCAGTGCGGCAATTATTAAAGAATTACTGGAGCAGCTCATTCTTCGATTCTCATTTCTTTTTTAAAGAACTTGTGCCTTAATTTCCCTTACCAGAAATTGGCAGTAGTTCTGAAAATGTTACAGTATAAAAAGAGTGTTTTTCTTAAGTTTTGATTGGACTCTTAATAATTAAAAAGCAAAAAATTCCACATTTGCGAAGATATTTAATTATTTTTTAATACCTGGATATTAAACTCCTGGGCTTGTCAGTTCATTTCCTGCAAGGTGTCAAGTATATGATCCGTGTAAAACAGTGGTGATTGTTTTGAGTCCTGCTAGCTAAAGTTTTTTTTTTTTTGTGGCTATTTTCTGTCAAATAAACGCTGTACATTTTGAATTCATTGTACATGAACTCAACCGAGTGCTGGTGAAGAAAAAAGTTACTGAAATGCAAGATACAATTACAGAGCTACAAAATAGGAAGTTCAGTTCAGTGCTAGGGGCGATTATGTTGTAATCGCAGAGAATGTAAACACCTAATTCCAACAAATTACATACTAGATATCGTGTCATAAAGAGTGCATTTGCCACGTACGCAGGATCCCTTGTGCCTCCTATACCAGCTCGGCACCTTATCACCCTGGGGTTATTCTACAATTAGCATCTGCATATGCAATTCGAGATGACATAACCCTCGTCCATGGAGCTCCCTGGCACCATGCCACATTCACTGGCGTCGAACTCGGCAAATAGGCACCACAGTTCCTTGTCCTGGCAATTGAAGAAGAAACTAAATGGCTCTTATTCTCAGTAGACCTCAGGTTTCCCCTCTAAAAGCCTGGGCGTATTTGGTGCTGTTTGACAGAGAGGGGTCTGAGATTACCCATCTATCAACCTGTACTGGGAAATTTAAAGAACAGACATACCCATAATATTTGTACATTTGCAATCGCAAGTTTACATGACGTGCTCTTTGACATAATACAATGTCCTGCATCTCAGTCAACCACCATTTAAGCATTTCGTTATTTTGGTCTATTATGGATAAGAAAACGAACTGCTCATGGAAAGTCTCTCGCCTGTCTACAATGTAATCCTAAAATTGCTGCTCGGAGATGTGGATGCACTGTACTTGAATATTTAAGTATGACCAGGACATTGGTACGGAAGATGTTATGACACACAACCCACCCAGGCTCTACTTTATTAGTATGGGCTATTAGGTGGCACTGAAAGTGCTACCTTTAAGCCAGAACTATTGTCATTAAATTAAGGACTTTAACATGAGCCTTCAATGAGGGTATGTAATGCTTTTCAATGGAAGGAGGGATACACAGTGTATTTGGTGTATTTGGTGTTGTTTGATTGGTCAGTCCCTTCCATTCCCTTGCCATAGCCATGCTAATCTCTATGTGTAATCCAACCCATTCCATGGAGGCAGCCATCTTGGATAACATTCTTTTAGGAACCTCTCTGGAAACAAGCCAAAACTAGTGGCCATCTTTGAATGGGACACATACCATGCATCTTCCAAATAAAATGATACATTGGATCATGTGAGTATAACCTTTTTTAATATAGATAAAGTAATTTGCATTATGGGAGCTTGTTTTATTTTAATATTGCAGATTGTTTTTTTTATATTTCAGCAGTATTGCATTCTTTTGGCGTTGCACTGATATGTTTCTTCTGCAAAATCGTCTCCAGAGTGAGCAGTGCGGGCCTGCCTTCATCACCCACTGCCTGCATTCACTTCGATGGGTATGTGTGAGCATGAGCTCCACACCAACATGACCATCACAACTGCACCCATTCTGTTGGGATATCTGCCTCTCCAGTCTGCCTCTGCCGAGCCATGCTATTGGCCACAGATGTTTTCATCACTGGAAGCAGGAACAAAGCGGATGGTGGAGGCGGCATACCCTAACATCGAAGGCCAGGCTCGTACGCCGTCTCGGTGCAAAGTCGCATGCTATTGCTCAACTTCCTGTGGTCTGTTCCTCATTATGGATTCCTCATCCAGTCGTCTTGATCTGATGCACCCTTTCGCCGCCCACACCACTGCATCGGAAGGTAAGGGCATTGTTTCCAACGTCCTGCTTGATACACTTGCTTCCCCTTCTGCAGCCTAACATCTTCGTCTTTGAAAAATGTATTTATTACACGATTCTTGTGTTAAAAATGATACATATATGTGAATTAGGCAATTAACATACCATTCATACGAATTCTTCATGCATACTCATGCCTTGTATCAACAAATGCATTTTAAAACTGCTACAAAAAGAAAGTGTTGATACAAAAAGTTAAAAGATGCTAAAGTTTAAGGGAACAAAATAGGACTATTTTGCATTAATTTCTGCTATAGTAAATAATCAATGTTCTATCAATGTTCTAGCTCAATGAAACAGCTAACACACTGCACCTGTGTGACCACTCCTTTATGATTCTTTTATAACACTGCAACGCCTGCCTTAGATATGAAACTTTTATTCACTTGCTTGTAACATCCTAGTGTAGCCAGATGTTCATTCACCTTTGTAATGTAATGTAGTCACATCTGTTGAGAATCACAATGTTGCCCCCTTTGTCTGCCACTTTGATTATTATTTCCCTGTCCAATTTCAGTTTATCGATAGCCTGTCTTTCTCTTGCATTAAGGTTGATGTGACTTCCCCCAGGGGCAATGTGATCTTTGTCTATCCTTCTTTCTATATCTTTTTTAACCGCCTTATCAAAGGCATCAATGCAGTTCGCCTGTTTTATGATGGCGATAGATTTAGATGTTCATGTCAATGTGTTTTCTCTTAATATAGTACTGTGTATCCCCTAATTAGCTGATCAAGTCTGTCTCGGATATCTGAAGATTCTCCTCCAATGTATCAATTATATTATTTACAGAGAGTGTACTAATGAGTGTTTCTTCTCATTGTGGGTACAAAGTATGGAACAATTTCTTTAATTTTAGTTTACGTACACATTTGAATGTATCAATTTGTAGATTGGTATAATCTGTGTCAACATCGGGTGCAAATTATAAGCCCTTGTTAAGTCCTTTCATATCAGTGTCATCCATATTGGGGTTAGATAAGTTAAGGACCACGTTTATCTCCTTTCTGTCCCCTCCATCCTGCATTCTGATTGTGTTCTCATTCTTGATTTGGTCCCACCTGTTCCTCTTTCTTCCCCTTCCTCTCCCCTTACAACTTCTCTTGTGGGTCTCAGAGTTGTAGTATTTGTTCTACCGGTCATGGAATGTTACTAATTTTATATTTGTTAGTCTGTTGCTGCGGTGGTATCTCTTGATTTGTTCTCAAAAACATGTGTTATATGTCTTAAATTATCTGTCTGGTTCCTATTTGATGCTCAGGAGTTCTCACCTTCACTATCCACATCCAAACTGGTTGGCAATGCTCCTGGAGTGCTAGTGTAGGAGGATGATTTCCTTTTATCATCATATTTCTGCTGGAAAGTATAGTCACTGTCTTGTCTATATTCACTTTCGTCTCTAGATGTTTTCTTCTCATTTTTCTTAGATTAACCTCGTCCTGATGATGTTTTAGGATTGCACCCATTGTTTTAAAGTTTTTCTTTTTGATTGCCTCTGGAATGTCAATTTCTAGGATTTCTTTTTCAATTTTCTGCATTTCAGTTTCTTCTCTTTTGTGCTCCCTGTTGGCGTGTTGTGTTCGTAATTCTACTATCTTTTTGGAGCAGGAATATAGATTAGATACTCATTCGTCTGCTAGGTCTTTCTTTAATATTGTTGAAGTTTGCAAAAATAAAAATGTTCAAACCAGGGGCCAATTGGTCATTCTCCAAGTGGTTTTGCATTTATTGATTTCCTGGATTGACAGTCTTTCTAGTTTCACACATGTTATGTTTCATCATTAGTTGATCTATTTCTAAAAGTGTTATCCGTACTGCCTCTAGCAGTAAAGAGGGCTCTAGTTTCCTTGTCCCTGTTAATGCTATATATTTGCATGGTTATTGTCTAACTCAAAGTTAGGTGGTTGCACTGTGTAACTGGAAGTAAAGTGAAATGCTGGTAGAGTATGATATTCAATGTGCCTACCCTGAGCTATTTAATAAGTGAGTGTCTGTTCTATTTTTGGTATTTTGTATAAAATGATTGACTTACTTGGATTTACATTTCTTTAAAAATTCCAGCAATTATGCAATATTGGGCTCGCTGTGAAAGCACTGCTAAGCAGCACCATACCATATGGAAATTATAAACTCTTAGACCTTGGAAGGAAGTACAGATTCTGACTTGATCTATGTAGGTAAGACCTAACTGGTAATCACCACAGTATTTGACATTATCTGAGATAACGCATGATATACCCTACCTTAATATAACTAACACCACTCCCTTTTACTTTTCTTTTCCCCCTTCTCTTACAAACAGAGCCACTAAGCTTAACTATTGAATCTCAGTTGTTCAGAATAGAATGCACATCTTTGTATGGAATTTGTATGCATTATAATTGTGAGACAAAGAGTTCAAAGCATTTAATATATCTATTATGTGTAAAATATATTGTATTGCACACATTGCCACTGTAACTGTGCCTTGAGAAAGCTCGATTAGGGCAAAACAATTGGACATGCCTCCAAATGGAGTATGTAGGCACCTTCTAAAACAGCACTTTCAAAACAATGTAAATCCATTTTGGTCCAGAAAAAATAAAATAATTTGTTTTTTTACATAACCTCAGTTGTAGGAACTCTTGCATTAAACTTAAGGGCTAGGCGCAAGCAACCCAACACACCCACGCTAGCTACTAACTTACGGATTGACTAATGGATATTAGTCATTGCTGGGCTCTGCTGCCAGGTCAGACCACCATATTAATTAGATGAAAGGAAAAATAGAACAGACACTCACTTATTAGATAACTGAGGGTAGGCACACTGAATATTATCCACTACCAACGCATCACTCAAGTCACTTGATCTCCATAACACACTGATACTTTATACCTTTGTTACTTCCTAATCAATTACTTGGATAACCTGTAAACTGCTGTTGGTACCTTTAATCTATGTATTTGGATAACCTATAATCTAGTAATCACTCAACCCATCCGTACCTTAAAGTGTGGATTTGCCACATTGTACACCCACACCAACTTGCCTTGTTTGCTTATCATATTCCTAAACTAGCCCCATGCCATGAGACGTGGCTTTGCCAGATTGTGCACCCACACCAGCTTTGCCTTGTATGCTTATTGTATTCCTGAATTAGCCCCCCATGGAATGAGGCATGGCGCTGCCAGACTGTACACCCACACCTACTTTGTCTTTTGATTATTGTACACGTAAAGTAGCCCCCCTTACCATGGAGCGTGGTTTAGCTACATTGTACAGCCACGTCTACTTTGTCTTTTGCTTATTGTACTCCTAAATTAGCCCCCCGTACCATGAGGCGTGGCTTTGCCAGTTTGTACATCCACACCTACTTTGTCTTTTGCTTATCGTACTCCTGAAGTAGCCCCCGTACCATGAGGTGTGGTTTTGCCAGATTGTACTCTGATACCTACTTTGTCTTTTGATTATTGTACACCTGAAGTAGCCCACTGTACCATAAGGCGTGGCTTTGTCAGAGTATACACCCACACCATTTTCGTCTTTATGCCTACCTGTACACCAGTACCCCCCTTGACCCACGAGGCAAATGCTAAATAAATAAAGTGGGCATTTTAGGATTTCACCCTGGGCACTATATTGCCTAGATTAAAAACTACCCAGTCAAAGAGTCTGTTTTCTACTTCTTTTGGCAGTAGTTCAGAGTTCTCAATCTCAAAGGACCAAAGTCCTACATGGTGAGCATGCTCTTACTTCATTGTGTCCTGCCATGGCACAGGTTTTACTTCACAGCATAAACTGGAAGCGGTGGGGAGATTTGAACAATGTGTCCTTTCGTGCTCTCTGCTGGCAAAAGTTCCAAAACAGGCATGTCTCTCTTTAACCTTTTGCATCAGTTGACGCAGAGGTGTCCAATCAAGATCACACGATATACTGCCAGGAACACTGCGCCATGAAGGAGTCCCTAGGAAAGGTACCAATTTCTATTGATATTTTGACATCGATATTTTATTTCTATTGCGCTCGTATACAAGTGTTTCAAAGCGCACCAGAAAGGTCATTTTCTTTGCAAGACAGGAGAAGGCCATCCAGCCTACTTCTTATTTGGAATTCTGGGACTTGTAGTTTTACCTCTATTTAACATGGGAAGTTAATAACTACTCGACCCGAATTCTTTCATAAAAACAGCACTGTATGACCACCTCCAGAATGGCAAGAGGAAACGAAACTTAAGAGCTCTGTCATGATCCTCATGCAGCACTTCTGTCATTCACTGCCAGGGTTAGTTTGCAAGGGGGGGGCTCACTGTCGGTGAGAGCTCTCAATCGTATCTCAGCTTACCCCCTTCCTTAATTGCCAGGATATTATGCAAGTCTATGCAAAAAAGACGAGCATACTTGTCCTTGACACTTAAGGGGGGTGTGATACTAAAGTCAAACAAAATGGGCAGTCATTGCTGTGGGGGACAGCATCACTCACAGTGTTTTGAAGCAAGCACCTCCCGCCTCCACTGCCATTGGTTAGCTCATAAGATTCTATAGTTTAGGGGAGTGGTGTAAAAGCTAGGCATCACTTTCACCATGATTGGTGTGTAGATGAGTCGAAATTTGGTCTTGCAGCCGGCATCAATGACAAATGCTAACAAATTAATAGGGTTTGTGTAGGGCAGAACGTGCCCCTGTATTTATATATACACTGTACATATCACAACTTTGCAGTCTATGTTATACAATAACTTTGCTGCCAGTCATATAGTTTGTAATGCCTCTTAGACCAGCCTTTGCAAACCTTCCTGTTGGGACCTCGCAATCGTCATTATCCATCCACCTGAAACAAGCGAACGGGTTAAAAAACCTTTGTACCCAGCACGCGTGGTGCAGCGGGAATCCAACGTGTTGATTGGCTCTTTTCCGAGCCATATCACACGGTATTCCCATGTACGCTGTGCGTGCCGGGTACTCTGTTCCCGGCGAGTTGGTGGCAGCCCCTCAGCCAATGAGGAGACTCAACACGGGGCAATCCCCGCTCCAAGCCTCCCCATGGCTGGAGGCTGCCTTCGTCCCCTGCCGGGTACTCAGGTAAGACTTTTTTTTTCCTCCTCCCTCCACCCACCTCCCTGCCCTCCCCACTCCACTTACCTTCTATCCCTTGGTCTCCAGCGGAGGACGATGGAAGCCTCCAGGCGTGTGGAGACTCGGAGCGGGGCCATCCCCGCTCTGAGCCTCCACATGGCTGGAGGCTTCAATCGTCCCCTGCCAGAGCCACAGTACTTTTTTCTTTTTTTTCCCTTCCCCCCTCCCAACTTACCTTCTTTTTTCTTCTTTTCTTGGGAGCGAACGCGCTGGAAACACTTTTGTTCCCAGCGCGTCCACTCTCGATGGCCGCCATGGAAAGGGAAAACGGACTACTTTTTCCCTTTCCCGGCAGTCATTTTTTTCACTTTTTTTTTCTATTTTTGAAACGCGGCAGCATTTCTAAACAGAAATAAATGCCATTAATACCCCGGCCTAATGGACCGGGTACTAATGGCAATAAGAACCTCTGCGGCATGCGAATACCGTCCACGGTAATGCCCCTGGTGCTTCGTTAAGTAACTACGGCCCCGGGGGCATTACCTGGGCCAGTATTGGCCCGCCGCCTCGGGTCTTTTTGCCACAGTAAACACTGTTGCATTTGTTTTTATTTATTGTAAACATTCTAAAAGTTTAAAGCATGGGTTTGGCTGCCTGGGTGTTTCAAACAAGTTGTTTTTCCCGGCAGCAACAGTACTGGAAATGCCAAACTCAGCAAGGTTGAATTTTGAAAGGGGAGGGAGTGCAAACTATAGGAGGGGCTAAACGGGCAGGGCACTGTCCAGTTAATAGGCAGCAAGATGAGGCCCATCCTTTTGTTGGTTCTTATACGTCTCTGCATTGCTACTATACATATAGTGTGGCAGTACCGTCGCCTCCCAGCAGCCTACGTTCCTTCTAATTTGACTACAGCCGCCCCTTTCAGCAGTCATGCTATATCTTTATAGACACCTCCTGCACATAATGGAATCCCTGTTCTTCTTGGCAGAATCGGATAGTGGCGTCGCTTCTCAGTAGGTGTGCTTTATTAGTTTTACTGCACAGTGTATGCTTTTCCATGGAGCATTTCTTATTAGGTTGTATCTGAAAATGAGTCCTTATTTACAGCGGTTTTATCAGCTCTACAATGTAGAAATATGCCCCTCCTAGCTGTTCTTTCTTTAGTGAAAATGCATATCGAAAGACAACAGCAAGACTTCAACCAATCAGTATCGGAATCTTACTGCTGCTCTATTGGGCATGGGGTCATAAATAAAAATATTTGAAAGTCTACGGCAGGTCAAAATAATTCCAATGTCCAGTAAAGGTGCAACACAAACCAATGACCAGTTGAAGAAAAAACACATGCAGGGTCCGAGCAGATCCAAACCCAAGACAAACGTAAGAAGTGGGAATTACAACATTTGAAAAATCTAAAGGAAATATCCAAACATGAAGAGGCTACTGGGAAGGATCCCTGGGAGTTCTCCCTCCATTTGACCTCCAGGAGCTTGATGGAGTATAGGAAGAGGTGAAGCAGCGGTCAGCAGCAAAAGCAGCAATGGCCGTAATCTTAAACAGGGAACAACTGTACAAATGAGGGGATACAAGTGGTGCTGGAAAGGAAGCTGAAGGAAGACGAGATGTTGTATTCCCTCCACCTAAACTCTGATATAGCAGAGATGAACTGTAGATCCGCAGTCAAGCCAAGGTAAGGTGTGACTGAGCATACAACTATGTGGGTTCCACCATCTGGAGGAAGAGAGTGATACTCCAGCAGGCAATTTGGCATACCACTGCAGAGGCAACGCGGGGAGCATGGCATGGAGGGCTACTCTCGGCCAGGCCAGCTAGGCAGTCCCCCTGACCACAGCTTTGTCCTTTGCAGGGGTATCAGAAACATATATATATATATATCAACTTCCAATTCTTACCTCAGCCAATTTACAGCTTCCAACTTGTGCTGCCTACTGTCCAGGGACTAGTGGACCTTGACAAGAATCTGCCTCCTTAAGGAACAGGCATCAACCAGTTCCTTCCCAATCTTCACAACCAACACCTGGGCTGCATCTATGGTTGACATTCTCCTAGAAATGTCTGCTAAGACTCTGTCCTCCATGGGGGAAGACACAAGTGATAGGGGAGATGTGAGGAAGCAATGGATTTCTGTCCCTGAGGTGGATCGATCCCAGTGGCACCAGTGCACTGGCAACCTCCCTAGCTGATGGGGGAAGAAATTACTCCACTGGAGTGATGATGCTCCCCATGAAATCAGCCACCTGAACTGAAGGATGTCCACTGCACTAACCTGCTGGATCATGGTTTTGGCCACAGTGGTTATTTCCATAGCTGCGGTGATCACCATGGCCATTTATCTGGCTGGCATATCTGGTGAAGTGGGTGGTGAAATGTAATGCCATAGATGGCCTGGAATGATAACACATATACCATTCAGCATGCCCCATTTCAGTCTATGCGCTGATTCTGCACTTCTGTTCATGGAATATTATTTTAGAACATCATTGGTGAACTGTCTGTTGCCAACCACAGTCAGTGTGCATGACATTAGGCATGTTACATGGCAGCTGCTGACCCCTGTTAGCCTTTTACATCGAGTTGATGGTTAAATGACAGCATGATTGTTTGGAAAAATGACCCTAATATCTTTTTGACCTACCTATGCATCTCTAAAGGCACATTAGCAGGTAGCTGATAGGAAGCCTGTTTTCTTCCCACTCCCCTTTTCCTGGAGCTCTGGTGTATCAACCAGACTGTGCAGTTAGTTGAGTTCATAGAGATTGAGAATTCCTTGTGGCCTTCAATTTCCAGTTTGGGTCTGGGATGCTGATGGTGAAGGGAAGTCCCAGTGTCTAGGTAGCTGCATTTTGGTCTCAGGCCATGGGTCTAGTCCCCGGTTCAGCTTCTCAGGGCAAGAACCTTGGAGTCATAATCAACAATAAGTATCACTTGTTCACCAGGGTAACACTGTTAGATTATGATAAATAATTGTTTTCACCACCTAAGGATTCTACACGGGTTCCTCCCTTTTATTTCTCCTAATACTCATACTTCATAAGTCACAGCCATTATGTCTATGTGGCTGGACAACTCTAACTCTAGCTACCTTGGATGTTCAGCCAATCTGATTATGTGTCTACAGTTAATCCACAATACAGCTTTCCACCTCCTGTCTGGCACCCACATGTATGGCTGCCCCCCTCTGATCTTATGCCAGCTACACCATCTACCTGTGTCTTTAAAGCATTTTATCAGGCAACTAATGCTTTCTACATTCAGTGCCCTCCTTTCCTCCAAGCCAAATTTCAACTTTACATTGTTCATCGCATGCTCTTTTCTCCAGTTTCTTCACCTTCTGAAGGTTCCTTGCTTTTGTAAAAAGAGACAGGGAAGAGCTGCTTTATCTATTCGGGGTATATATACCAGTATGGCCCTCCCTCTAAGTCTTCAATCCACACCTATCCACCTAACCTTCAGATGATCCTTGAAGACTCATCTATTTCGAGTCACATGCCTCTGATTACTATGTTAGATTACATTGCTATGTTCACCTGCCGACCAGACCTAATAGACCACTCAGTATCTGTGTGCTCTACAATACGTACACATATTAAATAACATGACCCTAGTGAAGGGATACATATTCCAGAGACGAATGGAACAGCATACATGGAGAGCATGAATTGGTAAGGCAATTGAAGTAAAGATTTCACAAGATGGATATCCTGCCATCGCATGCAACTGATCTCATCTGAATGCGCATACGCACACAATTGGTAATTGTTGTGGGTTGTGCGATGACGACACATTATTGGGCAGCCCTGAGGAATACATATGTTCCTTGCATGTTTCTGCCCATCCCCTTAGTATATGGTGATACCAGCTACTATGCTACATTGGTACAATGGTGCAATCAGAAATACAGTCATGCTCCATGGTCATGTAATGTTAGGTGGTGACTCCATGGCACTGGGAAAACTGTAAAGGGATGTGGACCAGGGGTCACTGATTACAGTGAGTCACCCCTTGTTGACATTTGCATGACAAATGGACAAATACCATGAAGCACCTTCTGTGTTCAGACATATGAGTGGGCTCGGGTATGCCCATTGATCTTTTCAAAGACATTGAGATATCCTCTGGTGATATGCACAAAGCCATTTTCAATACATATCCCCGCCATGCAGAGTGACATGTTTGTGGTCACATGTCCATGTCTGTTGCCACATGTGTCTGTTGGTGTTGATTTCAGTGCATGAGTACACATATCACACAGACAAGTGGTACTGACCCCTCACACATAGAGCAAATCATATCATTGATTTGTGTCATGCATGCAGCATATTCGCCTTCTAACCCTAACAACTCTCTTCAAGTCCCTTTAGGCTGCTGATGCCAATATATGTAAATGCCTGCTTCTAAGGAAACCGATCGGTACAGAGGTGACTACGGCGAGTCACCTAACGTGGGAAGGTTCTCCCTGCAGTGTTTGGCACTCAACTTTTGCACAGACCTCGGTAGGTCCTGTCCGTATGGCGTATCCTGTGTGTGGTGGTTACCAAGGCAGTGACAATTGCCAGGATGTCCTTCCAGTGTTTCTCATGCTGGTGCAGTGAGGTCTTCGTGTACTCCAGAACTGTGAGGTGTGGTCCCTCCTTCATAGCACCATACATCAGGACCTTCAGCTCATTGCCAGAGAGGTTTCGGCATCTCAGCTGGGAGAGGTCAGACACAGGAGCAGGGAATTGACCAACACACTGTGGTTTCTGTGGGTTGACCAGGGAGGAGTTGAATTGGAGACAAGCCATTGTTGTTGTAGGCAACAAGGGATGCATGTAGGGTGTTGGTGTCGAGAGATAGGGGCACACGATTGAGGTGGGAGCACGGGCCATGGGGAGGAGGGTCTGGCAATTTAGAAGGGGGCACTCTAATCAGGGAGGGAGGGAGGAAGGAAGGAAGGAAGGAAGGAAGGAAGGAAGGAAGGAAGGAAGGAAGGAAGGAAGGAAGGAAGGAAGGAAGGAAGGAAGGAAGGAAGGAAGGAAGGAAGGAAGGAAGGAAGGAAGGAAGGAAGGAAGGAAGGAAGGAAGGAAGGAAGGAAGGAAGGAAGGAAGGAAGGAAGGAAGGAAGGAAGGAAGGAAGGAAGGAAGGAAGGAAGGAAGGAAGGAAGGAAGGAAGGAAGGAAGGAAGGAAGGGAGGGAGGGAGGGAGGGAGGGAGGGAGGGAGGGAGGGAGGGAGGGAGGGAGGGAGGGAGGGAGGGAGGGTTGGGGCCAGAGAGACAGGTACAGTTAAAGGTCCTGAATAGGCAATGCAGACATTAAAAGCCTACATTGAGAGCAGTGGGGGGACTGGTGCATGTCTGGGCAGCTGGTTTGTGGCGGTAAATAAAGTAACTTAAGAGAGTTCATAGGGCACTTTTGGCCAGGATTCTGGCAGAATGACTTGCTGTGACACATTGGTGTCCTATGTGTTATTCCCTGGGGCTTTCTGTATGCATTTATGCTATAGAGATGTCCTGCACTAGAACTGACGTGCCGCTGTGTTTGCCATGTGTATTTTTAAACTTGTATTAGCAAATGAAACATACATTTCGAATAAAAATCAACAACGATCAAATAATTATCAGAACATCAACACCAACCTATGTACAAAGACACTTATTTATACATATTTACACATTCAGATACCGTCACCTACCTCAAAAAAAAAGAAAAAGCAAAACGAAGAGTGACTAATACAAATGTAAAAACTTCCCCCAAATTTTATCAATCGCGTTCTATTGTGTATTTTCTGCTAAACGCCTTTTTTTACGTGCAGATTTTCCGCTCTCCCTGACGAAAGTACATCAGGGATAGCACATCAGAAGGATTCGCAAACACTGTCCCCACATTTATGTGCACGCGAACCGTGTGTTTGAGCAAATCCCTCCTCTATAAAAATGACCCTGTGGGAATTCAGTCTGTGACTGACAGACCAGATCCATGTTAAAAACGCCTAGGTTTGAAAACTAAAAAATGACAATCCCCATTATGCTGATGCAATGTTCTATGAAAGCCTAAACCTAACGCTTTGTGAAGTGCATACTATAAGGGACTATGTGAATGCCTTATATATTAAACTTCCATTGACGTAAAAAGTGATTCTTAATTCAGTATGTTTTGGGTGTTTTATAAGTGGTACATATTATTATCATGGCTACAATTAATATGCGTTTGCAAACTATTTTACCTGATGTCCTTAAGAATTTAAGTGGCTATCTAGAAAATAAAAATAAAAGCATAGGGACCGATTCCCTATCCCTCTGGTTAAAAAAAGTAAGAGGAAACCATTTTTTTGCATGCACGATTTTGTGAACCGCAAGAGGGACAGCACTTGTGATTTGCTGTTTCACTAAAAGAAAATGCATCAACTTTTCGGAAATGGCATGCATGGTACATTCAGAATGCACTGGTCTCCGGTATTAAGCGTGTTATAAAAGAACACGTTAATAATTATAATTACCATAACAATTACTTAAAGGAAGTGAACACAATGGAGGCGATTGGCTAGCACATCTCATTACTTCCGCAGCAATTGGGCCTATTGTCTCAGAAGTTGCCACCTAAAATAGCAGAACCCGTATTTACGAGAAAAGACCTTTTGTATACCCCAGGGGCAAGATGTTGATAACACAGTTTGTGTTGTTCACTATATAAATGGTGACTATTCGTGTTGTTGTGCCCAAACTGAATCTTCATAATAAAGTTTGTTTGGCTGATGTTCATATGGAGTGAAGCAGTGGAACCTAAAATGAGAGTACATTGAGGGGTTGCCTTTGACTGGATTGGCACAATATCTGATGAGGTTTAGCCTATAATTTCCAAGAGTAGATGGAACAGAGACAGTTTATTACAAAACAATATCATCAGTTAGAAACCGACAGCTTGCCCCGTTTGAACCTTCCAGCAGAAACCTGACCCCACCCCCTGGACATCTATATACAGAACAAATAGAACGATGACAAGAAGGAAACTGCATCTAACTCAATGACGCAATATAACCTTGGAGAGGACGCCATGCTTGGCCCGCAGGAGCGAGTCTCGCTAGGTCCTTTTCTCCATTAGTCAGTCTTCATTCGCTGATGAACCTGCAATGCATCACTTAGACATGGGCCTCATTATGAGTATGGAGGTAGCCATGGTGCTATTAGCGCCATGGCTGCCTCTATACCGGGCTCCAATACCGGGTTCCTGCAATGAGGAATTACCGGGTCATTCCGACATTGGAGGACCAGGTAATTCCTCCTTGCAGGAACCCATCCGCATTCCCATTTGAGCCCCCATAGGGCTCAATGGGAAATGGGGAGGGAGCTAATAATGGCGCCGTTAATAACGGCCCGTTATTAGCTCCCTCTTCCCCTCGCGGGATCCGTTAAGGACGCCTGGGTTTACCAGGCGTCCTTAGCAAGGCCCGCAAAGGGAACCTCGCAATTGGCGCTCCCGTAATGAAGGGTGCCGTCCCATACCGGCCCGTTGTTTGCTCCCTCTTCCCCTTGCGTGAGCCGGTAACAACGCCTGGTTTTGCCAGGCGTCCTTACCGGGTCCCGCGAGGGGACCTCATAATTTCGCGGGACGGGTTTAACCGGTCTGCCTCCATTAGCGGAGCCCGTTAACCTGTTCCGCAAACCTCGTAATGAGGCCTCTTTCCTCATATGGCAATATTTTTCCTTACAACAGCCTCCTGTTTTCTAAAGGTCCAGACCTGGTGATGCTTACCAGCACCAATGCCATTATGTATAAAGTTAGTGATCTACCATAACAGCTGATGGAAGCCTTGCTGGCCTGAACATGCTATGCCATCAGCTCTAATAACGGAGGCCTCGTGTAATGTAACGATAACTCTAAGGATCGTGGTCACATAATGCATTAGAGCAACTGTGCTTCTATGTTAATTGACCACGCTGTGAAGAAAAGGTTACTGACCCTATAAGCAGGCAATGCATAAAACTGTGGAATGTCTGAACCCACGGAGAAGAAAGAAATCATCAAATAATGGAATACAATGATCTATGCACTTTACAGAAAATGTGCATGCACTTGCCCAATATGGAAACATGTCTGGTTCAAATAATATATTCAGATGTATTTGTAAGTGAATTTTCCATCTAGATATGGAAAGGGAATGACCGAAGCATATGCAGCCTACGTTGAAAGTTGAACAATCCATGGCATCAGTATGGCTCGTCCATGTAATGACTATGTGAGTCGAAGTGTTGCGCAAGGAAAGATAAAGGTTGACTATTTTTACAGAAATAATTAGCTATATGAATAAAATACATGGGGCCTCATTACGACCCTGGCGCTAAGGGGTTAACGGTGCCGTAAAAGGCTGTGGCGCCGTTAACCCCTTAGCGCCTAATTACGAGGTCCTTTGCGGCTCCCGACCTTAACGGTTGGTCTGGACCAGCCGTTAAAGTAGGGATCGCGCAAAGGGACCTTGAAGGTAATTACGGTACCGCAATTTGTGGTACTGTAATTACCGCCTTCCCCATTCCCATTGAGCCCTATGGGGCAAAAATGGGAATGGGGAAGGGACAATGGTGCATGGGGAATTACCGCCCCGCCAACCTTGGAATGGGGTGGTGATTCCCCATTGCACCATGGCAGACTCGTTACAATACCGGCAGCAACCATGGTGCTAATAGCGGCATTGGTTACCGCCGGTGTTGTAATGAGGGCCATGTTGTATAAATGTTAGCGGAATTCACTTTGACTTTGAGTGCAATGTTTAATGATTTGTAGACACTAGACCAGGCAAGCATCACCCTCACCTCATCTATTTTGTGGCTAGTTTCTGCTCTTTATCGAACACATTTTTTGTTAGAATTGTGCTTGGAAGTTGTCTTTCTGGGGTAATGGCCCTTCAAATTAGGTAATTAAGTAGATTTATTTCGCTTGAAGCATTCAAGGCAATTGGACATCCTCTGCCATTAGGAAGGCTGCATTTAAGAAAGGCAGTGGCAGGGGAGCCACACCCTAGACTTGGTAAACATCAGCACATCAAAAAAGACTTTAGGTTGCTGTGCACAAGAAATGGGGGTTACAAACTGCAATCCCAATCACAACAGCATCCCACTTCCTAGCAATATGCATGTTTATGCCTCTTCAGCCTGGGGCATGTATCTGTATTGACTTCCGAAAATCACAGACTTATGCAATGAAGGTCATGAATTATGTTCATGTTCATCGGGTCAGGTGGAAACTCATCACACCAGAGCTTTGAAGAAATAATATAACTACGCACTATGCAGTCTGTGAAGGATGGTGATGAATGTCCTCTACTGTGGACAGGGGGGTAAAGAACAGCTATTGAAGCCCACCAATAGTTATTTGCCGAACCTTGCAAAGAATTTGACCTATGACATATAGGTGGCTCTTTGGCATCCCCTACTGTCATTTTCTATCAAACATAAATGGTATTGAGGGTTGACAAATCATGCATAGCACTGTGAAGGCAGATAGATATAGTTTGCGTTTGTCTTTAGGCCGAATAATTGTTTCCATCCAGTGCCAGGCAGATTGTCAACACTGCATGCAAGGGATTGCACTAGCATCAACAGACCTCCTTCCTTTAATCTGCACATTACATTGCTTTGGCCCACTCCCCTATAGCTCCATGGACACAAATAATTGTTCTTCATTTCCAGCTGTCGGGGGTTAGTGGCAGTACAGTCCCCTTCCACTCAACAATATTAAGACCCACTAGTATTCAGTAGACAGTAGCTGGTCATAGGAAGAGTACAAGCTACAGCCTCAGTTACTAGTGGTCTTCTCACATGCACCTGTGTGGTGGGTGCTGTTGGCTATCTCTCTGAGTGATCAGCACTCCTGAAGTAGAGGCTGAGCAGGGTACACGTTGCCCCACCACAGAAGGAGATGCTGTACCGCTAAGCCTGTCTCTGATAGTAGAAACAGTTCAAGCCAAGAGCTGGGCACTAGTGACTGGATCGCCACAGTAGCAGTGTGAGGAATGTGAGTGCTCTCATCCTACCCAGTGCATAGTGGAGTTCCCAGGGTACATCCTAGTAGTGTTTTATTTGCCATTCTTTCTTTTATTTTCCTTTTTTATACAAGACTAGCTTCTAGAACTAGCATTGGAAGGTTGTATTTGGTGTAAGCCAAGGACCAGAGATTCACTCAGACTGAAGAAGCTGACGAGAAGCTCTATCATGAGTAGTATACTCTCCTGCCACCTCCCAATTTGTGGACAATATGTATCAGGGTAATTGTGACAACTCATCATATATCCTCAGAGCTCTCCGTAGGTGTAGTCCATTGGCATCAGGGCACCCTCTACCCTTCACCCATAGTAAATCAATGCTGTATGGCACTGTTAACGTCTCTCTGGCAGATCGTCTGCAGCCCAGTTGCCATCATGTTCCTATGCTACCAAACAGATAGTCATGATTCC
The DNA here is from genome assembly GCF_040938575.1 of Ambystoma mexicanum. Lineage (NCBI taxonomy): Eukaryota > Metazoa > Chordata > Amphibia > Caudata > Ambystomatidae > Ambystoma > Ambystoma mexicanum. Next base: position 975,670,235 of record NC_090929.1, on the reverse strand, counting down.
TTTCATGTAATTCCTGATTTTCTCTTAATTTGCGAAATCTGATTTCCAGAATTATCAGATGGAATGCAAAATGGGAAACTCCCACCAGAGATACTGCAAAGGATTACTACACTGGTGCCAGAAATCCAACTCCAGCTGGGGATCAGCGTTCAGACCCCCGTTGAATGTGTACGTTTGGATAAACTGTGGCTGTTTTTTACTGTGCTAAAAAGGCTAAGGCACAATCTATGAAATCCTATTGGAAAATGATGGCAGTCATTTCTGATCTTGTCTGTGTTCATGTGCACTTGGCAGCGACCACTCCGAAATGGCAACATTTGTAGGGACACAGACAGAACCCAGGTTTCCTCACCTTTCTCTGCACCCTTACAACCCTTCACTGTTTTATCTCTGCCATCTGGAGAGATTGATCTTGCGGTTAATTCTGCAGCCGCCGGGTTCTTGGTCATGAGTCTCTTTATTTCCATTTGATTGAAGTTCACTTCGAAAGGATCAATTCTAATCTGCTGGCAGATCAATCTCTCTTAGTGGTTTGGTAGGGTTACAAAAGCAATGCTTGATTACTGCCACGCAGTGCGTCTTTTTTTGTGAGCAAAGTCCATATGTATGCAAATTTCTTCTTGGATGGTCCCAAACCTTGGGTCTTAAGCTAAAGTTGGGTGGGCCGGGAACTCTCACTCTATACCCCTCCACCACACTGATCTCTGATGTTGCATACCACTGCCTGGACTACAGTTTACACAGTTTGTGCTTTTAGGGACGCTGGCAGAACATCCCCTCTCCTGTGTTCCTACATAGTCCTCTCTACATTCTTCTGTCTTCTTTCTATTTCTATATGCGTTTTTCCTATGTCTTAGAACGTGTTCTTTTTGTTGGGTTCCCACAATGTCTGCATGTCTGCCTCTTATGAGGAAAAAGAACAAACTTGGCAAGCAGGAACCAGTTTTATAAGAGCTCCAGAAGGTAACTGGAGATCACATTAGTCGGTGTGATGCTACAGCAATGGCATTTCTTTATAATTGAATCGAGGTTTATCTTATCAAAACCCTTGTCCACACGCATGTGGGTGTTAGGGAGAATTCTCTGTTTAGGCTGAATTTCGTAACCTAGTGAGTCCCCCAGCAGCTTTACTGGATTTCTGGAGTTTGTTTTTTTCCATCCTGCCAAGAGTGAGACTCTTTTCTCCCACTCTTGGACATGTATGTGTGTAATTCCTTTGAAATGTCAGTGTGTTCGATGGGCTATGGGGTCTTTTACTCCATAGGGTCTCATATGTTTTTCTATGTGTGTTACACCGCACCCTACGTGCCATAACACTGGGGCGTCCTAGCGGACCTCCACCATAGACTCCATACCCGGGGACTGACTACTGTCTCCCCGGGCATGTAAAGTCACCATTGGCTTTGCTAGACCTAAATTTACTAACAGAGCTAGTACACACCATCTTATTGTGGACGTGCTAGTAGGGGTAATTCGCTTACTCCTAGATCTGTTACTCGAGGGGGCACTGTCCCGTCCCCCCTCGTCAAGTTTTGGCTGGTGGCAGTGGAAACTACTTGTTATGTTCGACCCCGAACATAACCCTATGGGATTCGTCCCATTGTTGGAGATTGACTCTTTTTCTCGTTAATCTCTAACGTACCACCGGTCTCCTTATCTTAAATAAGTTTATCGGATGGTATTTTCTGCCAGAACTCGGTTTGTAAAATGGCGTCTGTGTTCGTCTCTGTGACTCCTTAACCAAAGGTTGAGCCCTTTGTTCCACTTTTGGCGGGCCTCTGTACAGAGACCCTCCAAAGTGGTGCCATTCTGTCTGGGTTACCACAGGGGTGTGGGAGGGGGTTTAGGCACCCTGGACCGAGTTGCCTTGCCAACTCAGGTCGCACTCTGGAGTGATTGGCCCAAGTGGTGAGCGTTCCCGCTCACCACTTAGCATGTGTTGATTGACAGCTAGGCTGAATGAATGGGGGTTTTCTGCATAAAAGCAGGGCTTTTGGGACTGGATCTTCAGAAGTCACCACAGGACCTAAGAATCCGACGAGGGTAACGCTGAGCCGACCTATAACGACAACACCTCCGGTGGAGCCCTGCTGAGCCGACTCACCACTTCCCAACGACAGAGGAGATCTCCCTGCCGGAGAGTCTCTTCCCCTGACTGGTGGGAACAACCAGTCTCCTTTGCTTTTTATTCGCCTCAGGACGCAGTGGTCGAATTGCCCGTGCAGAGCACCTCGGCAACCGGATAGCCACTACCCCTGTACAGCGACCAAAAGGTGGTACCTTGTGACGGAGCACTCCGCGGCTGGTCTCTTCCCTGGTGGTGCACCGGACTTCACTTTTCTTCGACGACGAGATCATCTCTACTCTTGGCAAAGACCCGACGTGCATCCACCACCAGGAACAACTGCCCCCGCCGGAGCTGCCCTCCACAACAAGGTACCGTGTCCGCCTGGCTTCCCTTTCGATCGGTTCGAGTGAGGTGTCTTAATCCTCTCCGTCCCGTTGGGTCGCCTCCAAGCTTTTCTCATTCTTTGTTCTGAACTGGTTCAACCTGCCGATAACAATTTGCTATAAGACTTGAATGCATCTCCACTAGAGACTTTTTGGGACATCGCGCCTTGCCTCTCTCCGAGTGGGCCTGGCCTCTGAACTTTATGATCTATTGCGATTCTTGCCTTCATACCTTGCATTTTATCCGCGTAGGATTGAACTGTGTTGACTGCATAACCTGCCTATCTTTTTCTCTCCCGTCCTAACTAATATTCGAGTGTCATCTAGGTTGAGGTATACACCTCTGTCTGAAAATAAGTGGTACCAGTAGAACCTAGAGTTGTCGATATTCCGCTAGGGGGATTGATTGTTTTCCATTTCGTAGAGTAATTGTGTTTGATTTGTTTGCCGTGATTTGCTTTAGTGTTTTTCATAGATGTTCTGTTATAAAATAAACACCTTAATATCTTTACACTAAGCCTCGTTGCGTGTTTGCTTGCCTTGCTGTGAAGAATTGCCCTATTTTGTATACTCCACATACTGCTCAACTTTTCTTGAGAGAAGTCTGACTGCTCAGCCACAGCTACCACGTGAATCTGTGTGGTGCAGGCTGCTACCAAGTGGGTTCACCGCCAACGCCTGTAGTCCTAAATCTTTTGCAGTGGTCCCAGAGGGAACTGCACAGGTTTCCGCCTAACACTGGTGTACAGCGGTGGGATTTGTATCGAGTATACAGTTTAGAGTGCTTTTCGACACTGTAGGATAACTAACCCTCAAAACTTTGCACAAAAAGCAACTTACAAAAAACATGTCTACGATGGATACCTATAGTCAAGAGTCTTTGTCAGGTGAAAATACTGAGAGTCTGCGGTCTCTCTGTAGGCAAGAGAATCTTCCTGTAAGAGGCAAGAAGTTAGAACTGATAGAGAGATTGCTGGCGAACCAAAGTCTGGGTACTGGTTCAGAGGAACCAATCTCTCCAGCAACTGATAACAGTAATGGTGTTGATCTGAATCGTAATTCTGATGATAGCGATGAAGAGGCTGACGAGGATGGAGAGGCTAACGAAACTGTCTCCCCTGCTCCTCTACCTGCCTTACCAGCTGCGCCTACGCGGCCCATACCAGGTCCCACAAGTAACCCTGCTTATTTTGAACTTGAAAAAATGAAGCTCGAATTACAATATAAACGGTTCTTGGCTCAATCTGAACGAAACCAAGAGCTCCAGTTCAGACGGATGAATGCCCAGGCTGAGCAGAAGCAAGCTGAGTTGAGACTCAGAGAAATAGAACTTAATCACGAGTTAGAAATGAAAAAGTTGTCTATAGAAAATGCTTCTCTCTCCTCTGGTTCCTCTAGAAGCTCCAGTCCCAAAAGACCCCGGATGCCGAAGGAATTAGTGGGTATGTATGAACCGAGATTGGATGTGTTGGATTGGTTGAAACTGTTTGAATACAATCATGGGCTCCAGGACATCACCGGGAATGCGTTGCTTCCCTGGTTGTTCTCTAGGCTCCCTACTGTTGCGACTGATGTGGTAATGGAGTTGGGGGAGGCGGATAAGACGGATTACGAAAGTGTGAAACTAGCTTTAATAGCTAGATTTGGGAAGACCCCTTCCCAGTATCTTAAGAGGTTTAGAACCCTCAAAAAGCATGATGGTACCCCTTGGGCTACCTGGGTGAGTGAAGGGTTGAAAAACTTAGAGGGATGGATTAAGTGTTACAAGGTGAACACTTATGAGGGTATGAGAAATCTTTTTATGTTGGAGTTTATTTATGATGCCTGTTCTCCTGAGCTCAGACAGCACTTGGCTGATTCGAAGGAATTGGATTCCAGGGATCTAGCTAAGGCTGCTGACCTGTGGGTTGCCAACAGGGCTACTCATAAGGATTCTGGGGCAACTCAGAAAAAGGATGAGGGAAAACAGCCTAAAAAAGATTCAAAAGAGAATTCGAATAACTCACATTCCAAAGAGGGCCCCAAACAAAACCAGAAGGGTAAGCCACCGGGAAAACCACAGCAGAATAGTGTGTCTTCTGGTGCCAAACCGGAAGGAGGTCAGAACAAGCCACCATTCCAGAAAGCATTCAGTAAATGCTTTGTTTGTGGCTCAACTGACCACGTGAAAGGAGATCCCAGATGTAAGGGTAAACCTTCAGGGGTCCAGCTTGTCTCCTTAGCCTTCGCTCCAGAGGAGGAAGTCCAAATGGCAAGTGGAAACTTTCTACTGCTAGCTGACGAACCCATTGGAGTCTCAGCCAGCGTTTCTTTAGAATCTCTGGGGTTGTGGGAACAACAGAATTTAGATGTCTACAATTCTATCCCGATAATACTAAAGAGTATTATAAGGACAGTGTCCAGGTGAATGGTCAGGAGACTCCTGCCATCAGGGACACTGGGGCCAGCATAACTGTGGTGGATAAATCGTTTTTTCAGGCTGAGGATGTTGCTAAGGCACCCAAACGCCTCACCAAGTTAGCTGGAGGGCCTGTGCAGATGCTTCCCCAATTACCAGTTCTTATCCAGTGTAACGACATGACTGTGAAGATACCTGTCAGCATACAGAATGAGGTACCAGGACGCGTACTGTTGGGTAACGATTTGAAAACTCTCGGAGTTGTATCGCACACCTGCCAGACCTCTGGTAAGGTTGGCTCCAAGAATGTGGCACCTTTAGTGCCTCTCCCAGTTGTGGGAGTCCCATTTGAGAGAGTAGGGATTGACATCGTTGGTCCCCTTGATCCTCCAACCTCCTCAGGCAACAGGTTTATACTTGTTGTAGTAGACCATGCTACTAGGTATCCTGAGGCAATTCCTATGAGGACTGTTACGGCTCTGGCTGTGGCTAAGGCCCTCTTTGGTATTTTTACTAGGGTCGGGTTTCCTAAGGAAGTAATCTCTGACAGGGGGTCAAACTTTATGTCCCACTACATGAAAGCCATGTGGAAAACCTGCGCAGTAACTTACAAGTTCTCAACGGCTTACCACCCACAAACCAATGGGTTGGTAGAACGGTTCAACCGAACCATGAAGCGCATGATAGGTGCTTTAGAGGAACCCCTTAAGCGTAAGTGGGACCTTCTACTGCCATGCCTTCTCTTTGCTTATAGAGAAGTCCCTAAGGATGGAGTAGGCTACTCTCCCTTCGAACTACTCTATGGTCATCCCGTCAGAGGTCCATTGGCCCTGATTAAGGAGGGGTTGGAGAGTGCTCCTTCCCTCAAGCCAGTCAGAGTGACTGACTACGTAATAGGTCTCCGGAGGAGAATGTCGCACATGATGACGGAAGCAAGCGATAACTTGAAAGCTGGACAAGCATTGGTCAAGCACTGGCACGATCGAAAGGCTAACATGGTTGAGTTCGCTCAAGATCAGCTCGTTCTCGTTATGATCCCAACAAGGCAGAGGGCCTTGCAAGATAAGTGGATGGGACCCTACCGAGTAGTGGGTAAACTCGGAGAGGTTAACTATCTGGTGGACTTGGGCAATCCCAAGGAGGCTCCGACAGTCTTTCACACCAACCGACTTAAAGCGTATGTCTCACGACCGGATGTAGGAGCGTTGCTTCTAGCATCATCCGAGGAAGAAGAAGAGAGTGAAGCTCTTCCGAATCTCCTCAGAGGCTAACCTTTAGACGAAAAAATTGAAGGAGTAAATCTCTCCTCCAATCTGACACCCGAGCAACAAGAAGAGTGCAAATCTATGTTGAATCAGTTTGCCTCTCTGTTATCGCTTTCACCAGGCTTGACCCTTTGGGGCCAGCACGACATACTCACTGGTGACTGTCTGCCAGTCAAAAGCAGAGGATACCGCATGTCAGAAAACGTACGAACCCACATCAAAGGTGAGGTCAGCAAGATGCTTGATCTCGGGGTAATAGAGCCCTCTACTAGTCCATGGTCTAGCCCAGTTGTGTTAGTACCAAAGGCCGGATCTAAAGAGCTTAGATTCTGCGTGGATTATAGAGCTCTTAATGCAGTCACCAAGACTGATGCCCACCCTTTGCCAAGAACAGATGAGTTGGTGGATAAACTTGGCGCCGCCAAGTTCCTCAGCACATTTGACTTGACGTCAGGCTATTGGCAAATAGCCCTGACAGACCATGCCAAGGAGAAAACTGCATTTTCTACCCCCGTTGGCTTATACCAGTTTAAGGTAATGCCTTTCGGATTGAAAAATGCACCTGCTACGTTTCAACGGATGGTAAACCAGGTTCTGAATGGGATGGAGGACTTCTGCATGGCATACTTGGATGACATCGCAGTGTTCAGCAATTCCTGGGAAGAACATGTAGCCCACCTGAGAGATGTTTTGCAGGCTCTTGGACGAGCCAATCTGACCATAAAGGCGAGTAAATGCCAAATTGGACAGAGTAAGGTAGTCTATCTTGGGCATGAGGTAGGCGGTGGAGAAATAAGGCCTTTGCTCAGTAAAATTGAGGCTGTGCAAAATTGGACAACACCGACTACTCAAACCCAGGTGAGAGCCTTCCTAGGCCTTACCGGGTATTACAGGAATTTCATAGAGAACTATGGGACCATAGCTTCTCCACTGAATGTCATCTCCTCGCCCAAATTTCCTAAAAAGGTTAAATGGAACGAGGAGTGCAATCAGGCTTTTGAAAACCTGAAAAAGGCTCTTTGCCAAGCCCCAGTACTCAGAGCTCCTGATTACCGCCAACACTTCATTGTGCAGACAGATGCTTCAAATGTAGGAATAGGTGCCGTACTCAGTCAACAGGATTGGGAAAGGTAGAGAGCACCCCGTTTGCTTCATCAGTCGCAAGCTGAAGGATCCTGAAACAAGGTGGGCAACAATCGAAAGAGAGTGCTTTGCTATCGTGTGGGCGCTGAAGAAGTTTAGGCCGTACTTGTATGGTTCTACTTTTGTCATTCAGACTGACCACCAACCCTTGAGATGGTTAATGCAAATGAAAGGGGAAAACCCAAAACTATTGTGATGGTCGATCTGCCTGCAAGGGTTTGATTTCACCATTGAGCACAGGTCAGGGTGTCACCACCAAAATGCTGATGGTCTCTCTAGGATGTATGTCATCGACTAGAGGTATGAGATTCATCCAGGAGTGGATTAAATCCTCAAGTCCCTTAGTCTGGGGGGGGCGAGTGTTAGGGAGAATTCTCTGTTTAGGCTGAATTTCCTAACCTAGTGAGTGCCCCAGCAGCTTTGCTGGATTTCTGGAGTTTGTTTTTTTCCATCCTGCCAAGAGTGAGACTCTTTTCTCCCACTCTTGGACATGTATGTGTGTAATTCCTTTGAAATGTAAGTGTGTTCGATTGGGCTATGGGGTCTTTTACTCCATAGGGTCTCATATGTTTTTCTATGTGTGTTACACCGCACCCTACGTGCCGTAACACTGGGGCGTCCTAGCGGACCTCCACCATAGACTCCATACCCGGGGACTGACTACTGTCTCCCCGGGCATGTAAAGTCACCATTGGCTTTGCTAGACCTAAATTTACTAACAGAGCTAGTACAAACGATCTTATTGTGGACGTGCTAATAGGGGTAATTCGCTTACTCCTAGATCTGTTACTCGAGGGGGCACTGTCCCGTCCCCCCTCGTCGAGTTTTGGCTGGTGGCAGTGGAAACTACTTGTTATGTTCGACCCCGAACATAACCCTATGGGATTCGTCCCATTGTTGGAGATTGACTCTTTTTCTCGTTAATCTCTAACGTACCACCGGTCTCCTTATCTTAAATAAGTTTATCGGATGGTATTTTCTGCCAGAACTCGGTTTGTAAAATGGCGTCTGTGTTCGTCTCTGTGACTCCTAAACCAAAGGTTGAGTCCTTCGTTCCACTTTTGGCGGGCCTCTGTACAGAGATCCTCCAAAGTGGTGCCATTCTGTCTGTGTTACTACAGGGGTGTGGGAGGGGGTTTAGGCACCCTGGACCAAGTTGCCTTGCCAACTCAGGTCGCACTCTGGAGTGATTGGCCCAAGTGGTGAGCGTTCCCGCTCACCACTTAGCATGTGTTGATTGACAGCTAGGCTGAATGAATGGGGGTTTTCTGCATAAAAGCAGGGCTTTTGGGACTGGATCTTCAGAAGTCGCCACAGGACCTAAGAATCCGATGAGGGTAATGCTGAGCCAACCTGCAACGACGACACCTCCGGTGGAGCCCTGCTGAGCCGACTCACCACTTCCCGACGACAGAGGAGATCTCCCTGCCGGAGAGTCTCTTCCCCTGACTGGTGGGAACAACCAGTCTCCTTTGCTTTTTATTCGCCTCAGGACGCAGTGGTCGAATTGCCCGTGCAGAGCACCTTGGCAACCAGATAGCCACTACCCCTTTACAGCGACCAAAAGGTGGTGCCTTGTGACGGAGCACTCCGCGGCTGGTCTCTTCCCTGGTGGTGCACCGGACTTCACTTTTCTTCGACGACGAGATCATCTCTACTCTTGGCAAAGACCTGACGTGCATCCACCACCAGGAACAACTGCCCCCGCCGGAGCTGCCCTCCACAACAAGGTACCGTGTCAGCCTGGCTTCCCTTTCGATCGGTTCGAGTGAGGTGTCTTAATCCTCTCCGTCCCGTTGGGTCGCCTCCAAGCTTTTCTCATTCTTTGTTCTGAACTGGTTCAACCTGCCGATAACAATTTGCTATAAGACTTGAATGCATCTCCACTAGAGACTTTTTGGGACATCGCGCCTTGCCTCTCTCCGAGTGGGCCTGGCCTCTGAACTTTGAGATCTATTGCGATTCATGCCTTCATACCTTGCATTTTATCCGCGTAGGATTGAACTGTGTTGACTGCATAACCTGCCTATCTTTTTCTCTCCCGTCCTAACTAATATTCGAGTGTCATCTAGGTTGAGGTATACACCTCTGTCTGAAAATAAGTGGTACCAGTAGAACCTAGAGTTGTCGATATTCCGCTAGGGGGATTGATCGTTTTCTATTTCGTAGAGTAATTGTGTTTGATTTGTTTGCCGTGATTTGCTTTAGTGTTTTTCATAGATGTTCTGTTTTAAAATAAATACCTTAATATCTTTACACTAAGCCTCGCTGCGTGTTTGCTTGCCTTGCTGTGAAGAATTGCCCTATTTTGTATACTCCACATACTGCTCAACTTTTCTTGAGAGAAGTCTGACTGCTCAGCCACAGCTACCACGTGAATCTGTGTGGTGCAGACTGCTACCAAGTGGGTTCACCGCCAACGCCTGTAGTCCTAAATCTTTTGCAGTGGTCCCAGAGGGAACTGCACAGGTTTCCGCCTAACAGTGGGCATTCACTAACAAATCTGCACCATCTGAGGAGGCAGGCCATAATCTCGCCAAAGAGCCCTACCATGCAGACAAGTGTCCCGTCCCTGTAGTGCAGTTATACACCAAGCTACGCAATCATGTGATACGTGTGAATGATCTAGGTTTTAACAACCATCTGCTTTTCCTTGTCAAACAAGCCACCCATTTAAAGTTACAATCTGTCATTTTTCCTCTGCAACAAAACTAGGTTTTTTTTATTTTCAATCTGTCACCCTTGTGAATGAAAATCTGAACCTAACATTTTGTAGTTCTAGTCCTTCTTGCGCCTCGAAGATTGTTTCCTTCTTTAGAAAGTAATTTTCCTACTCTGAAGATGTTGGCACTGGGTATGAGCACTGTTTGCAAATGGGCCATTCACACATTTCTGTTTCTAAGTAGCTTTCTTCAGGTCTCCTGCTAACACCTTTCATACCCAGGGCACTCTGCTGTATTTTCATCAAATTTCACGCCGTTCCTCTCCCTGCAGTTGATGGGAATTTGGACGCCCTGACTGCTGCTGATGAATTTTATAGACTTCCTCTTTCATAAACTCGGTGTGAGTCATTCCACTTCAAAATAGCTCATGCTTTCAGACCTTCGATCATCTGCATAGCTCACCATGAGCCTCATATACCAGCGGCTTCTCACCTCCGTGGATTTGATTTTATATTTTTTTAGGTTAGTTCAATTTAGGATCTATTTTGATGTGGTGAGACCTGATCATTTGCAATTTCCGAAAAAACTGTTATTTCAAAGAATTGTTTATTTTGAAGTTTTCTAACACGCATATATGCCTCCTTGGAGCCTCTTCATCAAGTAGTTTGGTTCATTGTAAAGCAGAAAAAGAAATAACCAAGGCAGGTGACACTAATTATATGGGTCATAGCTATGATGTGGCTCTGTGTCATAGGTAACATCTCGAGGCAGTCCTGTTTTTTTTTTTCCATTGCATGATAGGACCTCTCTTTGTATGTGTGTTTGTCCCATTAACCGGGAGTGGATCATCCCTAGGCAAATGTATTCCTAATTGAAATAGTGTTTTGATGTTTATTTATGATGGCTGGCTGGTAAATAATTCTATTGATTTACAAATTTGTGAAAAATGTGGAGTTCTTCATCCAGTACTGGCGCCAAAGGCATGGGGTGGAGAAAGGGTGAATTTCTAATGGGTTTTCTCCTAATATCAAAGTGAATTAATGTCTGATGTTAAGTATATGGAAATAAGATTCTGAGCGTTTGGGGTTACCCATAAACACTCAGGTGAGGAGGGAGGGTCCCAGTATAGGCTGCTCTATCACAACCATTATCTCATTATTATTTTAGATTATATTGTATTCGTAGGCAATAGTGCATGCATGTCCAAAAATAACACCAGAATTAAATGCAGCAACAGCTAGCATAGGTGAAAGCATGGAATGGAGCATGAAGAAGAGACAGAGTAGTCAGAAGATTAAGAGGAGAGACTGGTAGAGAGGGGTGGATATGAGCACTCTGTGAACATCACCGGGAGCTGTCAACAGTATTCTTCTGAGTCTGGGAATGATGGCCTTATGCTTTGCTATTAGACTATGTTAAGGTCTAGCATGAAACAGATCTTCTCTAGTATGTAGAGGGATTCCAGGTCCTCCAGCCATATGTCAGATTCGGGGGTTGAGCAGTCTTCTACTTTCTTAGGACCTCTCTCCCTCTTTTCATAGGTCACTGCCCACAGAAGCCATAGGCTGGTACTCTCACTGAGGTTCTTGTACATGAATGAAGTCCTCAAAAGCAACAGAGAGGATCCAGACTAAACATGTACCGAACAAACGTGTATAAACGGAGGTTCTAGCTGAGTCCTGCATCTCTTAGTAGAGAGTTGATCATGCTAGTAAAACAGGGACCCTTAACGGCTTTAGAGGCAGTAACATTCCAAATTCGGGACTGCCAGTCTTCCACTGAGCAAATCATGTTTGGCAGGGTACATGTTGCTTGCCATCCAAATGACATAAAGACATCTTACATTGCATATCTGTAAACAATTTGGGGGAATTAGGTGGATTGTTGGAGCAGAACCAGCGAGTCAGGTGGGGCGCACACAGCCCGTCAGCACAGTATACAGGTTGGTTAGCAGGGGGGAGCGGGAGAGATAGTGGAAGTGAAAGGTAGGTGACAGGCTGCTTCTGAGCTTCAGGTGGCACAGCAATTTTGAGAGGGGCATGGAGGTCATCCCAGAGAGAGGCAACTGCAGAGGAGAGAGCTCTACCCCCCACTCTCTGCCTGGCAAAGAGTCTGACCATCAGAAATTGGCGATGACACAGTGGAGGGCTCGAGATGGAGGGAATCACAAGATCATTTTGGTTTATTTTAAAGTGAAGATAGGGTTTTTGAGGGAAGGTTAAGGGGTGATTGGTTAAGTGAGAGAAGAGTGTATCAGTTAAAGGGAAATGGGGGTTGGCCTACTCTGGCATGGGGTATAAGACCCAGCACAGAGCAAGGTGCGAGGGTGTGGTGGTTGTAGGGCCCCTCTGGGCCTTGTGGTTTAGGAGCTTATTGAAACTGCAGGCTGGCACATGCCTTTTTTACTGCCCCGTTATGAGTCGCCCCACCCGGAACAGGACTGGTGGGGAGGACAGGAGCAAAAAGGGAGCCATCATTTTCTTCTCTGGATGGATTGCTGCAGGAGGGGTAGAGGTGACAGAGTGGAAAGTTTTTCCTATATGAAGGAATAAGAGGGGAGGGGCACATAATCGGGTCAAGAAGTTGGTGTTTTTGCATGAACGGCAACACAGTAATAATGTATCAACTTCATTTAGTTTGTGGGCTTAAAGGGAAGTGGTGGGGGTGTCATTTGAGTTTGGTGACAGTTAAGCTGGGTGAATACGGGTTAACCAAAAAGTTTTAGACTAATGGGGGACCTGGGACAATCGAAGTTTGGAGAGAATGTCATTTTTAAGGGGAACATTTGGAGAAGGTGAAGGAGAGAGGAATGGGAGGAGATGAACAAAGTGTGGGTGGAGTTATACTTGTTCAACACGGGGACGGAGAGGATGGTTTGGGAAAAATAAATAGTAAAAGTGGAAAAGGTAAAAGGAAAAAGAAGGGAAAGGAATTGAGGATTTACAAAATAAAGGAACAAATGTGGGGGTCTAAAGGGGCTATATCAGAGGATTTGCGCTTGGGTGAAGGAGCGGAGGAAGAGCGGCACACAAGGGCAAAGGGATATAGTGGGCAGTGAGGCTACGTGAAGTAGCAGGGGGTGTGGTTACAACAGCATGGACGGGGTGCATGGCTGGCGCCTGGTGCAGTGAAGGGAACAAAGGTGAGATGGAACTGCATGGGCGGGAGTGCACGGATGGCCCCTGTTGCAGTGGGGAGAACAGCGTTGAGAAGGAAATGCATTGGCGGGGTTACACAGACGACCCCTAGTGCAGTGGTGGAAACAATGATGATATGGAACATGGGCAAGTTTGAACATGGGGGCGCAGTGGCTAAAAGAAGGAATGTGGGTCGCAAAGGGCAATGTGCAGTGGGAATTAGATGGCACGTACAGACGATGCGTGTATGACAACTGGGAAAGGGGGGCAGCATGTGAGGCACGTATCAGAGAGAAAGGGAGCAAGTATTGACAAGGGTGATCACAGGGGAACATTCACAAAATGAGGAGGGGGAGGAGTTACTATGTGGAGGGGATTAAACTGCATGAACGGAGGGAGCAGGTACGGCCTCTGGTGCAGTGGGGGAGCGATAAAGAAGGGTGCAGGGTAAGGAGCGGGGAGCAATTGGGTAATGCCGTGGTGGGTACAGGGGAGTACCCATACAAGGGTACATTGGTGGGTGGATAGCCATGAGCCTGTTTAATATGCTGGCCCCAAAATAAAAAGGAGGTTGGGTTTGGTTTACGGTAACACAGTATCACATGATTTGGCAGAGGAAAGGAGAAAGTTTGCGGTTGAAGTGAGGGGTATGGGAAAGTAAAGGGTTAGTTGCAGTATTAATTGGGATTACTTGATTGGAGAGCATATGATGGATCGAGGAGACCGGGTCGATGTCTGCAAGAATACTTAATACATTTATACCACACAGGTTGGGGCTTTTGTGGGCAGGTAAAAATAAAGAAATAAAGAGAAAGAATATTTCAGAACAAAATTGTGGGTGGCAGCAGTGGGCTGGTGGGCAGGTGGTCTCGGAGTGCAGTGAATAGATGGGCATGGGCTATAAGGGCAAGAGGCTGTGTTTCAAAAGAAATGGAATAACAAATAAAGAAATAAGTAAATCAATACATTATAATAATAATTTTTAAAAAATGGGGGAACCAGGAAAGATGGTCCAAGGGGCCAGGTGTTGACAAGGACCTGCTAAGGCTCCGAAGCATTGTTGGCAGGAGGTAGAATGTGTTGGAGGGTTTGAAAGTAGAGGAAAGTGCTTGGGTAAAAAAAGAGGTGGGTGTAGCAGGCTAGGGAGGAGAGGTTGGACGAAGTGAGGTATCACAACGTTTGGGGCGTCAAGTCTGAAAGGGGGGGTGCATAATAAGGGTGCTGGTGAAGATTTGTGATGCTTTTATTGCAGGAAGTTTTGTGGCAAAGAAGTGGTTATGAATATAATAAATAATTAATGAATAAACTCAATAAACAAGGAGGGAAAGGAAGGTATTTGGCTGCTAGGGGAAGGGAGGGACAGTGGTGCCCTATTTAGGAAGCAGAACATGGAGCAGATAAATAAAAAAATAGAACAGGTTTTTGGTATCTGGTCAGGTGGGAGAATTGGACACCAGGGAAAGTGGTAAGGGGTTGGGTTGTGAGAGTATGAGCAGCACGGGAAAAGATACGGGGGTAAGGGATTTGCCTGAAAGGGGATATAGTGATCAAGGAGGAGGTGAAAGGTTCTGAAGGTATGGAATGATTGAATTTTACAGTGGTAGGTCCTAAGTATGATAGAGGAGGAGTAGCAGAGTGCAGTAAGGTGGATTGATTTCAATTACGTACGGTGCTCAATTTGTCTTTTCTTTCACAGGTGCGCCAGCAAGTGGTGTTTGAAAGACGATTATAAGGGACCATTCAATATATGCAGGGGTCTGTTAATGTAGGAGTATAAAGGTTTTTAGGGTAGTTGGTTACATTGTTTCCTCCCAAGACCATGTTTTTGATGGTGGGGATTAGGACATGAGGGTTATAAGGTTTATGTAGAGAAGTAAGTTGGCCATGGCAGTTGGAGGGAGTTTTAGTATAATTTACAGAAGGGGTTAACTGGGTTTGACTTTTTATGAAGAGTTGCTGTCGTTAGAAGAAAGAGCAGAGGAAAGCTATGTGGGCATGGTGAGGAAGGGGTAGTCTTGGAGGATAGGAAGTAGGATGAATTACAAAAGAAGTATAAATAAAGAACGGTTCTCTTAGTTTTGGATTTTATGTCTAGGAACAAAGTTTTGGGGGAATGCTTTTAAAAATAAATAAATAAATGAAAGAGAAAGGGAAGGAAGGAGAAGGAACAATTAAACAATAATTAAATAGGAAGGTTATGGGGCACATGGTTGGTGAAATGATGGGTGGTTAAAGCTGAAGGATTATTATGACGGTCAGGAGGGTGGGTAGTGCTGTTTGCATGAACAGGCTACCCCAGGGGTACAAAGTGGGGGAAGAGGTATTGAAGAAGGAGGGACGTGGCCTTGGGGAGAAGCTGGGAGAAAGCGTGAATGAAAGTTGAGAGGAATTGAGGGGAGGGAGTAAGGGACAGGAAGTGATGAATTTGAATTGTTTATTTATTTAGTTGTTTTTGGTGATTGTTGATTGATCTGTTAGTATGTAAGGTCAAGGAGCCAGGTTAGCGTGGCTTTTGTGAGCCACGGCCTGTCACATTAAAGCAACCTTTTCAGCTAAAGACGAGTCTGGGTATTTTGTGCAGTCAGCCCAAAGGGGGGCCCTGGTGAGCATGCAGTATGTGTTGGGCGCTGCACTCGACCAGCTAGTCGGGCGGGGATGGATTGTCCCCCTCAGGAGATATATATGGGTGCCAGCGAAGGTTCAGGAACTTTTGGCAGTTAACGCCATTCCATGTTACCCAGCCACCCACCCAGTTAACTTTGGATTGAAGGTAGGGTTTTGCTGCTAGGGGTATGTCATTTAAGGTGAGTGGAGTAATAAGGAGAGTAGTTGCTTTCTTATTGGTAACAGGTCAGGGCAGTAGAAAGAAAATAATATTTGTACAGTGGTGTTTCGTGTTGCTGATGTGACAGGTCAGCCTGGCTTTCATTGAAGAGGAGAATGGTGGTAAATTCGGGGGTCTGCAGACATTGGGAACATTGGGGATAGTGGAGCAGTAGCCGAGGATACGGTTTGTTAAATGATGGTTGGTTGAAGCCGAAGAATTATTATCACGGTAAGGAGGGTGGATAGTGCTGTTTGCATGAACAAGCTACCAGTGGGGTACCAAGAAGGGGAAGAGGTATTGAAGAAGGAGGGGCGTGGCTTCAGGGAGAAGATGGGAGAAAGCGGGAATTAAGATTGAGAGGAATTGAGGAGAGGGAGCAAGGGACAGGAAGCGATGAATTTGAATTGTTTATTTACTTAGTTGTTATTGGTGATTGTTAATTGATCTGTTAGTCTGCAAGGCCATGGAGCCAGGTTAGCGTGTTTTTGTAAGCCACAGCCTGTCACATTAAAGCAACCTTTTCCACTAACGACGAGTCTGTGTATAGTGTGCTGTCAGCCCAAAAGGCATGAAAGAGAAAGAGGATCTAGAAATAAAGCTCATTTCATCCACCTTCCAAATCCCTAAAAAGATTAGTCACTTTAGGTGGGATGTTTGGTTGGTAAAGGGTATTTAATCATTTTTCCAAAGAACATTCTTGAATAATTCAATTTCTCTTTTTCCCAATGGAAATAAAGTTGGACCTAGAGGGCTGGTATCCTCTGTCCTTCCTCATAAATATTCAAAGCCTGAGATTTGTAAAGATTTTTTGAAACCCTAAAATAAGAGGAAACTTGTTCAGCTCTAATGCAATGCTTGGATGAGTAACTCCAGATTTCCTCATACAGAATAGTAAATGGTTGCTAAAAGAACACTGTGTTTTTGCCTTTCTATATTCGTATTTGAATAAATGAAGGGCTCCCTAACCTGGCGAATAAGATAGCCAGGAGGCTAGCATGGGGGCAATGTGCTTGTTTTAGGAGCCAGACAATGTAGAGCAACCTGGATTTGAAAATCGGTACCATGCTTAGGGCCTCATTACACGGTAGGCGGTAGGGGTTTACCGGTACCGGTAAGGGCACCGGTACCGGTAAACCCGTACCGCCTTACTACGAGTTCCCTTTGCGGGACCCGACTTTAACGGCTGGTTTTACTAGAGAGGGGTAGAGACTGGTAGAGAGGGGGTGGATAACGGCTTTAACGGCTACCAGCCGTTAAAGTAGGGTGCCGCAAAGGGACCTCAGAGCTAATTACGGTACCGCAATTTGCGGTACCGTAATTAGCACCTTCCCCATTCCCATCATGCCCTATGGGGGCAAAAATGGGAATGGGGAAGAGCCTTGGTGAATGGGGAATTACCGCCCCCGCTCACCTTGGAGTAGGGCGGTAATTTCGCCATCCACCTAGGCGGACACGGTAAAATACCGGCAGCAACCATGGCGCTATTAGCACCATGGTTACCGCCTACCGTGTAATGAGGCCCTTAGAGACTGATCCCCGGTGCGTTTTAAAATATTAATCAATTAAAAGGGTAATAAGACACCCTTATCAAGTGCCCCTTTCCAATTTCGGGTAAAGAAGGTAGTTCATTGAAATACTGATCTACTTTTTGGAGAAATGTGCAAAACCACTACTAATGTAATTAAAACCCAAGCCCAGCTTTTGGAGGATCAGTTGCAAATATGACCAGTTAGCAACATCTAATGCTTTTCAGGCATGAAGTGCTAGAAGATCGATTAGGAATGTCTTCGTATTGCTGAATTCACCCACATTGATTGCCCTTTAGGGATTATCATGTCTCTCTTCCCTGAATAAAGCCCAGCTCAAATGTAGGACGAAAAGGAGTCATTTTGTTTACTAGTATAGTATGGCATCATGATTTACTGATCTGGCGATGAGAAGAGTAAGGCAAGGGATTTTAGTTCGCGCTATAAACCATATTTTTTATATTCGGCAAGGCCACCCAAAATGTAAAAAGATCCATCTCCCACATACATGGCTTAATGGAAAGGTGGGAGACTAAATGGGGTACAATGAAGAGCGATAGTGAGGCCATCATTCACCATAATATCCATATCCATCTTCATAGCCCTGACCGCACAGATCAAGTGAGAAGTCTGGCAGTGCAATGAAATACTATACTCTCCTTTTGGAGAAATCCACCTATCAAAGGAAGGTAAATCCTCCATTTGAAGGCCAGACTCGTAGTCTGGCAGTGCGGTAAATGTGGCAGTAATTCTGTTACTTAAAAAATAAAATGGCTGTAACAGAATTACCACTGCTTTTTTACTGTACCACCAAACTAGTACTGAGGTTCTGCCAACGTGTGCGGATAACTGCTTATTTATGTCATGTTATGTTATGTTAAAGGTTCTAATACCGTGCACTGTTGCCACCTACGTGGTCACTTGGCGCTCTGGCCGATCTGCAATGCAGGGAGGGTGTGAGGTATGTTAGTAGGACTGAGCGGGAAAAAGAGCAAGATAGCTATGATGGACTGTTGGCAGCTTCATTTCGGAGCACTGAGTGTAGGTCTGTTTTTGGTTGATAGTCACCATCTAGTGTTGGGTTTGATTATGTGCGGCTTGTTTTGTTGTCATGGTTTTGTGAAGTGCGTGCGGTTTCTGGTGTTGCAGAGGTATGGTTATGTTTAGTTCAGAGTTTGAGAAGGTTTAGGCAAAAGGGTGAGTTTTTTACTATGGTTAGTTAGTTCCATACATCTCCTACCCCCGATGGTCTTACTAAATGCGACCCTTAACCCTTCCCATGTTGTTCATTCTAGTGTGTAGCGATTACCACCCACACAAGTTCCTTCAGGAGTGAAGTGTTTCCTGTGACCTGTGGTTAGTCCATGAGCTGCACTGTTTCTGCATCCAGCCGCATTCCTTTATGTGTGATGAATTTCAGACGCTCAGTGGTCCAATTAAATGTGACATATCAACCACTCTGTTTCAACCTTTGCTCCTCTATGGGGATGAGATACACTTCGGTCCCCAACCACTCTTCCAAGTTAGACGCCACTGTTCTCCCTTGCCCTCCACTCCGGTCTGGGCCACTCCACACTCATTTTCTGTGTGCGTGTTCGTTTCATGGTGTGTGAATGTTGTTCAGTCATTTTCATTCTGTTTGGAGCTGAAGGTTTTTAGAAGTTTTCTGAATTTTTTGATGTTCCCTTATAGTTCATATTTCTCTCAGGGGAAGTTCCAAAATTTTACGGCTATGCACGAGAATGCTGATCCACCAAGTTTTTCCCTAGGTCCTAGGCGAATGTCGCTGGATCTAAGTGCTCTTGTTGCTGGGTAGACAGTGATTTTCTTTTGTATGAATTCCACTCCTTGGCTATGTTTTACTCTGTGTGCTATGGACATTGTTTTTAAGGTGATTTGTGATTCAAATGGTGACTGAAAATAACACTCTCTGCTCTGTCTCCTGTATTGAGAGAGTAAAAAAGTCCCTGGCCTGCATTCAAAATATGAGTCAATGCTCAGCAGAGATTGACCCCAGGAGAGGGGCCATTTACCTGTAATTATTTTTTTCTATTGGAGGAGTCAGTGAAGATGCAAGATGTATGAGACTGCTGACACTTGATGGAGATGGGTTTGGAACCCACATATGAACATTGACACACAAATCACATTGGAATACCTCTTTAGCACAGGAGGGCTGAGGCTGCAGTGATATCTCAATGGTATTTTCTGCTCCTCGACCATTGCAAGGCTAATTTCAATGCGTACTCTGCATAATTTGTCATACCCTTTTCTGTCATTATGTGAAATTCCTCCTACTTTTTTGGCTGGCCCTGTGCTGTGAGGAGTGTGTGATTAGTGTAAGCAGAGGCGTAGCTAGGAGGTCCTGGAGGGGCTATATCCCCGGATCCTTAGGTTGCAGCCCTGGATGGAGATCAAGGGCTATAACCAAAGGCTAGCCCCAAACATGCCTGGACTCACTGGCCCACCCAGCAGGGACACCAGGCATCTTGCTGACTGTCGATCCATTTACAATGAATAATGCACGCTGATAGACTTGGTGCAGGCAGCAACGTTCACGCCTAAAATTAGATCCCATTTAATTTAATAAATACATTAAATGGGAACGAGCATCGCTGCCTGCATCTACCTGTGCCGCCCGTGGCTTGTGCATTGTGGGGTGGAGGGGGGGCACTGCCTGGGCCTCAACCGCACATGCCCATGCTCTCTCGCATGCGCAGTTTCCAGCAGCAGGTGTGAGACGCCCGTGCCATGCCTGCCAGTGCTCTCTGTATGCTCCGTGAGCTGCCACCTGGTTTGACCCCCCTGTGAAGAATGTAATGTTGCAGGGCCAGGCCCCATGCGCACCTTCTTTGTAATTGTTAAAGGCAATAGGTAATATTTATATGATATTATGTAGGGCCCATTTATTTACCATTCCATGATCCTGCTTATTTTTGCCCATTTGATTTGGTTGATCAGTGGATCCAAGTCCAATGCATTTGAAATAGGAGTATGGCAATGTCCCCTTTATCTTGTCATCTTTTCTGACATACATAAAGGTCCCAGCTCAAGTATTAAGGTGATCTGACCCGTGTATATCCAATGTCATTTGCATGCTCTCCAGGCGCCCTGTATAGAGGATCCATTCCTCATATCAGAGAAAGCATGTTCATGTAGACATATGCAAAGTTGAAACCATGCATCACACCCATCATGTCTAAGTAACATTGTGCGTTGTGCCTCTCTTAAAACAAGGGCCTGATCGACAGAAAGTTTTGCACGGCAAATAAGCCATGTGTGCTTAAAATGACTCCAATGACTTACAGATCGGCCTGTGCACAGGTTCACAGCTCCGTGCTCCATGTCCGATGGAATGGCCAGTGCAAAGACCCAGAAGGGGGTGCAATACGCAAACGGCCTCATTAAAGAAGAGAAATGAGGAATAACATGGGAGAGGGGAGGGAGGTACCGTGCAGATGTACAAACATGCCCTATGAAGTGCAAACAAACCCGTATTCACTGAATCCCTCGTGCATCTGTGCAAACCAAAAAGGATAATAATTTCACCCCCACCCGTGACCAGGAGCAAAGTGAGACTGCGCCATGCAATCCCAGGTTTAATAACCACCATGCGAGCGTAGAGAAATGGTGCAACCATGCCCGTTCCTGCATTGCTCGCATACCTAATGCTTCATGGTAGGAGGAGAAGAAGGAGGAGGAGGGCCAGAATCTACCTTACACGCACGATATTCGGCATGCTTGATGAGGAAGTATATGGCACATATCGCTCCCCCTCATGTCATCCTTGAATTGGTCAGGGAGTCGGAGAATGACCTGGTGTCCCCAACCTTGTTCTCACAGCCATTAACACCTTTGGTGAAAGTCCTAACTGCCCTTCACTTCCTGGGGACTGGCACATTCCAAGGAACACAGCCATTTGCAGGGGTATTTCACAGCCTACACAATCACGATGCCTCAAACAGGTCCTAAGCTGCATCATAGCACGTGTGCACAGCCACACAGACATGCCATGCAATGTGCAAATAAGGCAAAGCGTTGTTCAAGAATTCTATGCAGTTGCCCAGTTCCCACAGAACAGAACAAAATGGCATTTGCTAAACGTGCAAGCCATCTGTGATGCAAACTACCCTGGATGCACCCATGATAGCTAAATATTATGCAATTCCCCCATCCACCAGGCACCGGCATCAGGAACGTTCGGCAACAAGTGGCTCATTGGTGAGTATCAGCCAGCACACACACCAAAACACACTTTTCAGAGGTCACATCTAATACAAACCACCATAAAATCACATACCATAACAAAATGTGATCATTGTCATTTACAGGGGACAGTGCTTACCCGCTATGATCATTCCTGATGACACCTACCCGAAATCCCACCACACCAGCCCACTACAATGCAGCCCACATTGCCATCAGAGGCATAGTCGAGCACACATTTGGAGTGCATCAATCATGGTTCCACTGCCTCGACCATTCAGGTGGAGTACTGTTGCATGCACCTACTGTGTCATGTAATATTATATTGGCATGTTATGTTATGTATGTTATGTTATGGCAACTTGTAAAGCACACGGTCACCCAAAGGCATCATGACACTAGTGAGGAGAAACCGCTGAACCAGGTGGGGCACCGAACCAGACCAAAAACTGGAGCTCAGAAGAGATAGGTCTTCAGAACCTTACGGAAAGCTAGAAGAGTCGAGCAAGATTTTATAACAGATGGCAGGCTGTTCCAGAGCTGGGCTGCTTTGATCGAGAAAGCTTGCCCCCCCAGCCGAGAATGGCGGAAGGGGGGTACTCATAGCAAGCCAGCAGAGCCAGAGCGCAGCAGGCGGTTAGGAACACAGCATCAAATTATAGACGTAAATACTCTGCACACTCACTGTGCAATGCCTGGTGCACAATACGCAGGGCTTTGAACTGAATACGTTGCGCCACAGAGAGCCAGTGGAGGGGACATAGCACGGGAGATATATGAGACCCGTAAGGGGTACCCATTGCCACCCTAGCTGCCAGATTCTGTAGGTGCTGTAATTTAGCAACTAATCCTTTGGCCAGATACAGGGAGTTGCAATAGTCGAGCCTGCTTTGGATTATAGCTGCTACTACCAGTGGACGCATTATGGCTGGAATCAAATGGAACACTTTTCTTAAGATCTTAAAATGGAAGTGCCCCTGCTGGCACACCAGGCATCTTGCGGACTGTCGATCCATTTACAATGAATAATGCACGCTGATAGACTTGGTATAGGCAGCAAAGCAACGTTCACGCCTAAAATTAGATCCCATTTAATTTAATGAATAAATATCATGGGAACGAGCATCGCTGCCTGCATCTACCTGTGCCGCCTGTGGCTTGTACACTGTGGGGTCGAGGGGGGGCACTGCCTGGGCCTCAACCGCATATGCCCATGCTCTCTCGCATGCGCAGTTTCCAGCAGCAGGTGTGAGACACCCGTGCCATGCCTGCCAGTGCTCTCTGTATGCTCCGTGAGCTGCCACCTGGTTTGACCCCCCCTGTGAAGAATGTAATGTTGCAGAGCCAGGCCCCATGCGCACCTTCTTTGCAATTGTTAAAGGCAGTAGGTAATATTTATATGATATTATGTAGGGCCCATTTATTTACCATTCCATGATCCTGCTTATTTTTGCCCATTTGATTTGGTTGATCAGTGGATCCAAGTCAAATGCATTTGAAATAGGAGTTTGGCAATGTCCCCTTTATGGAGCAAGATGTCCATCTTTTCTGACATACATAAAGGTCCCAGCTCAAGTATTAAGGTGATCTGACCCGTGTATATCCAATGTCATTTGCATGCTCTCCAGGCGCCCTGTATAGAGGATCCATTCCTCATATGAGAGAAAGCATGTTCATGTAGACTTATCCAAAGTTGAAACCATGCATCACACCCATCATGTCTAAGTAACATTGTGCGTTGTGCCTCTCTTAAAACAACGGCCTGATCAACAGAAAGTTTTGCACGGCAAATAAGCCATGTGCACTTAAAATGACTCCACTGACTTACAGATCGGCCTGTGCACAGGTTCACAGCTCCATGCTCCATGTCCAATGGAATGGCCAGTGCAGAGACCCAGAAGGGGGTGCAATATGCAAACGGCCTCATTAAAGAAGAGAAATGAGGAATAACATGGGAGAGGGGAGGGAGGTACCGTGCAGATGTACAAACATGCCCTATGAAGTGCAAACAAACCTGTATTCACTGAATCCCTCGTGCATCTGTGAAAACCAAAAAGGATAATAATTTCACCCCCGCCCGTGACCAGGAGCAAAGTGAGACTGCGCCATGCAATCCCAGGTTTAAAAACCACCATGCGAGCGTAGAGAAATGGTGCAACCATGCCCGTTCCTGCATTGCTCGCATACCTAATGCTTCATGGTAGGAGGAGAAGAAGGAGGAGGATGGCCAGAATCTACCTTACACGCACGATATTCGGCATGCTTGATGAGGAAGTATATGGCACATATCGCTCCCCCTCATGTCATCCTTGAATTGGTCAGGGAGTCGGAGAATGACCTGGTGTCCCCAACCATGTTCTCACAGCCATTAACACCTTTGGTGAAAGTCCTAACTGCCCTTCACTTCCTGGGGACTGGAACATTCCAAGGACCACAGCCATTTGCGGGGGTATTTCACAGCCTACACAATCACGATGTCTCAAACAGGTCCTAAGCTGCATCATAGCACGTGTGCACAGCCACACAGACATGCCATGCAATGTGCAAATAAGGCAAAGCGTTGTTCAAGAATTCTATGCAGTTGCCCAGTTCCCACAGAACAGAACAAAATGGCATTTGTTAAACGTGCAAGCCATCTGTGATGCAAACTACCCTGGATGCACCCATGATAGCTACATATTATGCAATTCCCCCATCCACCAGGCACCGGCATCAGGAACGTTCGGCAACAAGTGGCTCATTGGTGAGTATCAGCCAGCACACACACCAAAACACACTTTTCAGGGGTCACATCTAATACAAACCACCATAAAATCACATACCATAACAAAATGTGATCATCGTCATTTACAGGGGACAGTGCTTACTCGCTATGATCATTCCTGATGACACCTACCCGAAATCCCACCACACCAGCCCACTACAATGCAGCCCACATTGCCACCAGAGGCATAGTCGAGCACACATTTGGAGTGCATCAATCATGCTTCCACTGCCTGGACCATTCAGGTGGAGTACTGTTGCATGCACCCACTGTGTCATGTAATATTATATTGGCATGTTATGTTATGTATGTTATGTTATGGCAACTTGTAAAGCACACAGTCACCCAAAGGCATCATGACACTAGTGAGGAGAAACCGCTGAACCAGGTGGGGCACTGAACCAGACCAAAAACTGGAGCTCAGAAGAGATAGGTCTTCAGAACCTTACAGAAAGCTAGAAGAGTCGAGCAAGATTTTATAACAGATGGCAGGCCGTTCCAGAGCTGGGCTGCTTTGATCGAGAAAGCTCGCCCCTCCAGCCGAGAATGGCGGAAGGGGGGTACTCATAGCAAGCCAGCAGAGCCAGAGCGCAGCAGGCGGTTAGGAGCATAGCATCAAATTATAGACATAAATACTATGCACCCTCACTGTGCAATGCCTGGTGCAAAATACACAGGGCTTTGAACTGAATACGTTGCGCCACAGAGAGCCAGTGGAGGGGACATAGCACGGGAGATATATGAGACCCGTAAGGGGTACCCATTGCCATCCTAGCTGCCAGATTCTGGAGGTGCTGTAATTTAGCGACTAATCCTTTGGCCAGATACAGGGAGTTGCAATAGTTGAGCCTGCTTTGGATCATAGCTGCTACTATCAGTGGACACATTATGGCTGGAATCAAATGGTGCACTTTTCTTAAGATCTTAAAATGGAAGTGCCCCTGCTGGCACACCAAGGACACTTGGGCTGTCAGAGAACGGTCAGCCGACATAGTCACCCCAAGATTTTTTACCTTCAGAGAAGGAACCGGAAGAGGACACAGAGACAAAAACCAGAAAGAAGAGATCCAAAGAGAAGGGTCGGGGGGAACCCACCATCAACATCTCAGTTTTGTCACCATTCAATTTCAGCCAGTGATAGCCCATCCACTCACCAACTGCCGCCATGCCCTTATGTAGGCACGCAGGTACCACATCCTGATCCAGGTCTTAACGGATCAGCAACTGGGTATCGTCTGTGTATTAGTAGAACCTGATGCTGAGGGAACGGGTGAGGTGAACCAGCAAAAAGATGTAGATGTTAAAAAAAATGGGGGACAAAGCAGAACCCTGGGGGTCAACACAGCTCAGAGGTGAAGATTTGGAAAGAAAAGGTGGAAGGGAGAGAGTTTGAGATCTGTCCTCCAGAAAGGAGCCAAACCAGGCCAATATCTGTCCCGATATGCCAATCTGGGCCAGGCGAGTGAGCATAGTACCATGAACCACGGTGTCAAACGCTGCTGACAGATCGAGATGAATCAGGGTGCAGACACTGCCTTGGTCCACCAGCCTTGCCAGATCATTCTGCACGGACACAAGGACACATTCTGTCCCCATGCCGGGGCGAAAACCTGACTGGGCTGGACCAAGCATCCTGGAGGACTCCACAAAGGAAGACAGAAGAGGGGGAACAAGTAATTCAAGAAGCTTCATAAGACAAGGGAGCAGAGAAATAGGATGGAAATTAGACACGAGAGAAGGATCCAAAGAAGACTTCTTCAGGAGGGAAATAACGAAAGCGGCCTTAAGTTGAGACGGGATGACTCCGGACTGACAAGAAAGATTAACAGCTGTAGTGATCTCACCCAAAACGTTGACAGACAGCTGTTTCATCACTTCAAGAGGCAGCAAATCAGAGGGAGAGCAGGATTTAACCCTTTGTAGCGCCATAGAAACAGTGTTTTCCGAAAACACAGGGAAAGAAGACCAAGTGGAACTGGGGGGATCAGTAACTTTGTAATTGGCCCAACTTCCAGATAAGAAGGTATGGGCCGAAGGGACACCGATACCATCAATATTAGCATGGATGGTAGCAACTTTCATGATAAAGAACGTGGACAGAAAGTCACAAAGTTCATGTTGCATCTTGCATAATATAGCCACACATCACAGCATACCAATAGAGGTACATGAGGGGTTGTGGCCGCAGCCACAGGCAGTACCCATACTATTAGCAGACCAAAGGGTGGGGACCATCACATACACAATCATCTCATCCAGACATGCTTCACACGAATAACATCCAGCGTAAGAGTCACACCATAGCCACATCCCTAATAGCCTTTTATGATGAAACATTGCAAGTACAGTTGGTCCTTAAACAACAGCCTGAGAATAGCAGTCAAGGGTGGACATGTGGTGTGTGCCTCATGCTTTAAAAATCAAACATATCCTCCATCCACATCCTTCATATAGAAACATGAAAACATGGGCAGTGTACTCAGTGTTACACATTGCATTCCCCAAGTCACTCACCCAAGCATACAAATACAGATAACAGGGTCACTTGGCTACACAGATCAACTAATAAAGTAACATGGACATGACCCATCGAAAAAATGTCAAACAAAGAGCATGGCATACCATCCCATATTGAGCCACATCCATTACCTGTTACTGACCGATGAACCCTCAATAAGTACATTGTAATTGACCGATTGTCTTTCTGAAAATAAGCATGTACCATTTAAATGCCACTGGAGGCAGACCCCCTCCCGTGGTGGAGGTACCACAGAGTTGGGTGGGTTGGGAGGTGCCAGGGGAGCAGGAGAACTGGCTGGGGGCAGCATGAAGCCCGCTCAAGCACAACAATGAATGCGTGGGGGTGGGCCAGCTCCCCATCATACTTGGTGTCTTGGGGGTTCAACAGCAGGGGCACGTGACTACAAGTGCCTCCAGAGCACCCTTCCAGGAGCTGCTCATAGGGCATCCAGGACATGGGGCAACAGTGCCACAGGGAGCAAAACCCTATCACGGCAGTGGGCTGCAGGGCCTTGGAGCATTGCCACAGTAGGTGTTCCGCATGGCATGGGACAGGGAACTAGCACACAGGGAGGACTTGGCCGTGCACTCATCCATCAGAATACAGCATAACTCATATATCATGAACAGAAAACGTAATCTTATGTGCAAGGTGAGACTCAGGTGTGCAGGATGCACATGCAAGATAGGGTGGCTACCTGACAACAATCATGTCAGGAAATGTCTGGTAAAGCTCACAGGGAATGACAGCTGATAACACAGCAACAAACAAAGAGGTCAGTGTATGGGTCAACACCAGGAACACATGCACATAAGCACCATTAGTGGACAGACTATGACCAGCATACTGCAGAGGTCAAAACAACATCCACAATAATGGAAATCATACAACTGCCATATCCATAGGCTGCGCCAATCACCCACATATCACCAGATTGACACCCTCATGCACAACCCTACTTTTGCCACATCAGGAAACTACTGGAATGCATAGGACAACAAACATGCAAATGCTTCACCGTGTACTCCCTTACCTCATGACACTGCTGTGGTGCTGTGTAATCCTCACCACCTCCACCTAACACTGTGCCTCCTCATTTTTGTTGGGGGGGGTCAATGTCCAGCAGCGGGAATGGGGAATTAGATGGACGGAGAGGGATCTAGGTGCATTCACCGGGTGGGTGTGAGCTGACTGTGCAAAGTGACCTGAAATGACAATGGATACATGTTCAGTAGAGTGCAAGGACCCTGTTACACATAATCCAAGTATAATGAGCATCATGGGTCAACATAATCTTTACCTGAATGGATGATCATGTCCCTCAGTAAATCAGCATGTCAGTTGTCAGTAATCAACATTGAACATGTCAGTGTTAACATGCCACCTGGAGCATCACTAGTAAAGTCCCATTGGAAGTGAACCCACTGCACATGGGGCATCATGGCAATGTCTGTCAAACAAAGAAAAGGAGTCCCCCTGGGACAGAAAAAACAAAATATAAAAAAGAAAACAATCACTGTGCGCATAGTCAGCGGGAGGGCATGAGGTACGGGTGTGGTAAGGTGAGAAGCAACATAGGAATAGTGTGCACGGAATTCCAAAATAGCAGCACTTATGTAAATCCTTGCTAGAACCCACCCTGTGGGTCATCCTGGGATGGTGGACCCTGGCTATGCAGGGCCAATGCCTGGTCCTCTTGTGCGGCTGCCACCCATGACACCAAAGCATGCACCAGTCTGCCAATTGCAACAATGTCTTGATGACTCTCCTTGCATATCTCTATCATGTCTGCCTGAATGGCAACCCTTGTTGCATCCATCTTGATGTTGAGAGTGCCCCTCAGGGACGCCATCTTCAGACATTGATGCTCTCTTGAGGCCTCCAGCTGCTCATTCAGGAGTAAACCCAAGTATGTCATCTCCTGCCTGTGCTGGACCCTTGAGGCTTTCATCTCCTCATGCAATCATTGCCTCAAGACAGGCACTTCCCCACAAAATTCTGTACACATTGTGGCATTAGATGTGATGATATTGTCAGCCAGACAAAGCATGTCCCTGCTGATCTCCTGCATGACCTCACCCTGTTGCCCAATTTCCTGTATCACCTCCTCATCCCAGTCAAGGCGTGAAGCAGGCATACATGCGTCCCCCCTGTGTGCGTGGCTGACTAAATCATGATGAGGCTGTGTGTCCCTGTCTGAGTGAGCACACTGGCATGGGCTGCCGGCCTACATGCATCCCACTCCCAGTACACACCGCTGCAGCCTCCAGGATGGATGTGGGCAATGTTGCACGCACTGTGCCGTCAGAAGAAGCACGGCCCACCTCTGACAGGCGCACAGTGTCCTGTCCCCCCTCAGGCTCGTTCTCCTCCAAAATCCCAAGGAGAACCATGGGATCGGAACTGCCTCAATATGGGTGCAACATCTGCATCATCATCCTCA
Source organism: Ambystoma mexicanum (assembly GCF_040938575.1). NCBI lineage: Eukaryota > Metazoa > Chordata > Amphibia > Caudata > Ambystomatidae > Ambystoma > Ambystoma mexicanum. Next base: position 975,640,891 of record NC_090929.1, on the reverse strand, counting down.
TCCGAGGATGCCTGTGCAGGCATGCTGAGGATGGTCTGCAACAGCAGCAGATTCTCACCATGCACAGCAGCCCGGCCACTGCTGGTGCCTTGTTGTGCATCCCCTGACAACTCCTCTGCCACCTTCTCCCCCTCTGCTGCATCATAACCTACAAACAGGCAGACAACAAAAGTCAGGGGGACATCTGGATATACACGTATGACTCACATGGAATGCATGCAGAGCAAATTGACTATCTACAAATCCCTCAGACTCTCAAACTGGCCATATAGTCCTGTTCCACATCCATGACAACACTAGCAGGGGCACCATGGCACCCCAGACATCCCGAATCGGGCATACATGACGGCAGTGTAAACCTGATCAGTGAGGAGAGAGGTATCCATGCAACTTGGACATGTCACGAAAGTCATCAGGAGGTACATGGAACTCAGTGACAGTGGCCTGTATATATCAGCGTCACATATTCTGGTGAGGCAAGTGCAATGTCCCAGTCAAGCTGACATCATCAGTTTTCCAAAAAAGTCCTACCAGTCATGTCATTGCCAGCAGGATTGGATGAGCATGCCAGAATGTGCATGCATGTGTTCACGTCGGTATTCACACATGTGACCAGCATCATGTAGCTACACTGACAGAGGAAGCAACAAATAGATGTTGCGGCTGCAGGGGCAGAAGGGAGGGCAACATATAGCAAGTGTGGTATTTGTTGGGAATGCAAAAAGTAATAATCAATGGGACATGCAAGTAGGAAAATTATGCAGGTAGGAGTGGGAAATGAAGTCACATGGGCATTGTTCCGAATGCAATGTCTGTGGGCCAAGGTGACAAGAAACTGGCCATGTTGATTTCGAACCCTGTAACCCATCCAATCCAAAGGCAAGCCTCCATGTGAGGATGTGGCAATGTTCAGTTAATTCCCCCGTAAAATCCCCCTAAATCTCCTGTGGGGACAGGCAATGCCAAGGCGACAGGCAGCCTCCCTGCAACGGTTACAGTCAAGGTGTATCAAGGGCCATATGCACACATGCATCACAGGCATGTCTTCGCAAGGACTGACAAGGATGTCAACTGTGTGCACTTTCATGGACAACAGAGCATGGAGACTCCAAATGCATCTGCAACATGAGAAGACATGACCATGTTGTCTGTTACCAACATAAGGACTGCAGTGGATGTCACCCCTCGTACTTTTCAGTGGAATTGCCCCCCTTCCTGGCTCACTGTCTGACCGGAGCATTGAATGATTCACACATGCATGACCCATTGCTAGTGAAGGAGCCATGTGAGTGCACCCAACATTGAGAGTACACACTACACAGGCATGATACTGATACGGTGTACAGTGACATGCAGTAAGTGGACAAATTGGCATGTAGCCAATGCCATTCACAAATACACCTGTAAATTGTGCAGTGAAATTACCATGATGCATCCAGCAGCCACACTGCATATCATGTGGAACGAGTGCACATGTGTGTTTAATTCTGAATGGAAATGTCCTGACGTGAATCTTCCTGGGCAACATCAATACACTCATCCATTGTCATGAACGGTGGTGTCATGATCACATGCATCAGTGACACATGCCACTACGTGCTGCAAGTTCATATGTGTTATAGCCTCCCACGCCAACAACCTGTTCCCTTGTGATGATTCCAGAGGCAACTTCTTCAAAAGGAGTGAGCTCCTCCACACTTGGAGACCCACCTCCAGTAGCTTGTGCAGAGGACACAATTTTACAAAGTTTGTCTTAGTTACCCTGGTTACGTTGTCCATCCTCTTATGCACTTCTGGGGCTGTGTGCTTCTGCACCCCACAGTCATTGATTCATTCAGTGATCTCATGCCACGTCTGCAGCGGCTGGGGCAGTGTTAGGGTGCTGTCCGCACATGTGTAAAGCTCTGATTGATGCTCATCCACATAGTCTGTGAGGATTTGCAACTCCTCCTCTGAGAATGTGTTCTTCTGGTTCTGCCCCTTCTCAGGTGCCGGTGGCTGTCCCTGGGTCATGGGGGTTTGAGTGGCCCCTTCGCATACAGCTCTTCTGCCCGTCTGTACCAGTGGTACATCCCCAGCACGCGGTGGTGCTCTGGTGTTCCCGGCATATTTTTTGGGCGGTCTCCTCCTCTTCACTAGTCTCACAGCCCTGAGATGATAGGGTGATGCAAATGATTCCTAGGAAATCTTGATAGTTTGCACTTGCCCCGCGCATACTCAGGTGCACCTGTCACGCTGAATTCCAATGTACTCTGTGTCCTCTGTCCGTTAGATGTATGCAGACAGATGCATCCTGCGCTCACTATTCGTAGTAAGCTGCACATTCTCAGTTTGCTTGGCGTGATGCATGAAACTCACATGATACTAGTGCTGCCAAATTCCTCTGCCTGCTTCCTGCATCCTGTTTCTTATCCAGCTTGGTTTGACCTCACACTCCTGCTTTCCATCCAGTGTGCGATCCTGGGACATCGTGTTTGCAAAACACTGCCACATTGGGACATCAATACTCCATCAGTGCTGCTCTGTACAGGTAAGTGGGGGAATTGCAAAAGGGAAACAAGTGGTTATCTGGCTGCATCCAAGAAGGTGGGAGCGGGATGGCCACACAGATGGGGAGGAGGAACTGCTCTGGGACACACACTGTGTGGAAGGTCAGTGCTGTCCTATGTTTTGCTATGTTCATGTGGCATGGTTACTGGTGCTTTGCATAGTAGTTCACTTTGAATTGTACCATCTTGCATATGGAAGCCCCTACTGCAGATGTAAGAATTTTGTTTGCAAGTTGATTTAGGTGGTAAGTCAGCAGAACCATGTACAGCTGATCGTTGGGTGTGCGTGTGTGTGTTTGTGAATGCCTGGGTGTGACTTCTGACATTGGCAGTGCCTGATTGTTCATGCCCAGCTGAATCAATATTCGGTCAGGGATGAAGAGAAATGTCCAGGAGCATTCATGAGCCTTTGAACAGTAGACATTCTCTGTGAGGAGCAAATGGAGTGGTAGTACAGTGTGCCAGTGACGGATTTGACACTTCCATCTCAGTTTACAGGTGCTTTCCAGACCCAGTTCCAGCCCAAAAGCATCAGCTGCACCATGTCTGCCACTTTCACCATCACCTGCCAGGTTAAGCTGATGAGGGCTGTAAACCTCACGGGTGCAGAAGTTGCCATCCTTGGAGAACAGGTGCTGTTGCACTTTGATGCACTGTTCCATCCAGAGAAGCAACTTGTGGCCATAGGACATAGGAGGATCTAGTAGGAAATGACTGCTGCCGTCAATGTTGAGGGGGTGGCAGTCCATTCCCCAGAAAACATTAAAAAACGCTGGGACAGCATGAGGATTTGGAGCCAAAATAAGGCAAGTGCAGCCATTGAGGCAGAACCCATCGCAGAGGTTCACTCTGGCGGGCACCATCGAATTTCACCTCTACCTGTCCGGATCCTACAGAGGGCGAACACAGTGCTTCACGCCCAGGTACTGAAACTGCACGCCCAAATCCAGGCTGCAGGTGAGTCTACACAGTCAGTACAATGGGGCTGTATGGGTATGCCATGTGAAGAGGATGCATGTTGTAAGAATGTTGGTTGATGTACACAGCAATGAAGTGTAACGTGATGTGGCATGCCATTTTGTTCTGGTGCCATTGGCCTGGCTAATATATGCTGTGTCCATGGTGCATGCAAGGTTCCACAGGTGTAGGTCCTAGGTGTGGGAGGACCTGGGGAGGATGTGCAAAGGGAGTCCTTGTATTCCGCTTGGCCTTGCGGAGTTACATGATAGTTTTAATGGCGTAGGATCATCAGTTGCAGATCAAGGGATATTTTCCCTTCTGGATCACTACCCAGTTATCTTTTGCCTGATGGATATTTTAGGTCCAATTCAGGGGTGAGGGCCCAGGTTGCCATCCGCTTTGTAGGATGTGTGTTTACCATTGGAAGATCCATGGGCTGAGGTGACACATCTGGTGCGGTGCCTTGTCCCTTGGTGGCTGATTTGATACATGAGAGGGGGTTTTGAGCCCTTGATGGGCAGTGAATAAGATGGATGATGGATATCTGACTCGCCTGGAGGCTCTGGGAGTCTCTGGAGATAAATAAGGAGTCCGCCAGGTCCAGAGCTCCCCTGACCGTGTGCCATGGTGGAAAACAAAAGAAGGGTCCTTGGTTAGCGAAGGGTGAGATATGTTGCTGTTGATAGTTCAATGATCATGGCTGTGTGTCTTGCCAATATGCTACAGCCCTCATGTATGCCCCATCCATGTGCCCAGTTGGCCATAGAAACTATTGTGCTTGTCGAGTGGTGTCTGCTCATGCTATGCAAATCCATGCATGCAATTGATGGGGATGTCATCATGTATTAAGAGATTACATGTCTTTGTGTACATAATGATTCATTTAAGTCGTGATGTGATGAAGTAGTGCCATTTGTATTGGCATTCTACTTTGCCAATCTTTAGAAATTCACATATGTACACACATATGCTGAACTGCCTCTCCTCTCTCCCTTTCCATCCAGTGTCACATGCAGATGAGGAGACCAGCACTGAGGAGGAGCACGTTGCCAGACAACAGCCTTCCAGGAAGCTACGGAAACCACAGCCACGACTGGCAACGTACACCTCATCTGAGAGAAAGGTCGCTGGCGAGGGTACATCATTGGATGGTGCTGGTGATGAGGTGCAGGACATTGCCCTGGTCATGGAGGGTGAGTCCTCATGGGCAGAGGGCAGGGAAATTCTGCCATTCCTACAGACAAGTGTGTCAGCACTGAGGATACATCTGGGATGTCAGGGCCAGGTCTGGTGGAGGTGCAGCGGGCCATTTTGGACCCATCCATGGTGTCTGGTAGGGTACATTGTTAGAAGTGCAGACCACAGACATGGACCTGAGACAGGAGGTTGCGCTGGATATAGTGGTGGAGTCATTTCTTCTCCCTGTCCCAGACCCATTAGTTACAGCACTACACACCTTCAGTGATCCCACAGCAAAAACAAGTACGTTAGTGAGTGCAAATGAGGCCATACGTGATGCATGGTTGCCGCTAGAATTGTCAGGCCATGGGCGGCAGGTGGCTTCCCTTGAAGCCCTTGAGACAATCCATGGCCAGCTTGTGAGCCACCATGGGCAGGTGTGCCACCTCATGTCCCAAATGGCAAGTGCTCTGCTGTCCGTGGTACAATTAGCACAGGCAACACCAATGCCATCCACCTCCTTTTCAGCAACTGTGCCCCAGGTACCATCCGGTGTGGCCTCCATGCTGACCACCACCTCAGACTCCTTTGCACCTGTCACCCCGTCCGCAAGTCTGGTGCCTCCTTCATGCTCAGTGGCAGTGCAAGTGGCCACGGAGGCCATCTGGTAGGCCCAGAGTCTGGAATGGCCTTTACATATGCACAGGCAGGATAGGTCGACATGGCAATGGAGGCATTTGGGGGGGGAGTGCTCCTCTCCAGGAGTCATACATCTCGTCGGAGAGGGTCCCAGCACCAGATGGGGTCTGCCAGGCAGCTGGACCAGTTGCAACAGTGGAGGCAGGTGCAAGACAGACAAACCATCGCTCTGGCGACGACAGGGGCTGGACCCACTAATAACACCATCCCTCTCCCTGCTGTCTCCGATCCCACCATTGTTAATACTTGGTCCATCTTTCTGACTTATACCGAGGAAACCATCCTAACGGCCATCGGAAAAATCTAGTCATGCTCCCCCTCAGATGCTATTCCTTTACGGGTCATGAAAGACATTGCCCTGATCTGATATCAGAGTTTACCAAAGCTATTAATGACTCCTTTCAAACAGGATCTGTCTCTCAGGAGTTGAAGTCTGCCAGGGTGATCCCTCTTCTGAAAAAACCTACCTTGGACCCTATTATTCCATCTAACTTTGGTCCTATCTCGCTTCTCCCTTTTCGGGCAAAACTTTTAGAATCACTGGTGACCCCTCTTCTATCCACCTTTCTAGAATCTTCTAATTTTCTGGACCCTCGTTCAGTCTGGGTTCTGTCCCGGTTGTGGCATGGAGAGTGTCTTGGCCGCCGTCTTGGACGATATGACCAGACTAGTGGATGCAGGTGGAGTGGGTGCCCTGATTTTGTTAGACCTATCAGTGGCATTCGACACTGTTGACCACTCCATCCTGCTATCTTGCCTCTCCCAGTTTGGTATATCTGGACAGGTACTTGCCTGGTTCAGTTTGTTCCTTGCGGATCATACTCAGACCATCTCGATGCCTCCTTTTCTTTCTGCTACTTGTCATCAATTGTGGTGTGCCCCAAGGCTCTTCCTTGTCGCCTATTCTGTTTAACATCTATATATGGGCCCTTGTGTGTCTCATCCGCTCCTTCGGCATCAGGTGCTACTACTATGCCGACGACACCCAGATACTGATCAGGCTAGACCTTGATCAGTCTGAGGTGTCGTTGTGCTTGCGGGGGTGCCCGACTGCGGTTGGAGATTGGATGAAACACAATGGGCTCAAACTGAACGGGGAAAAGACTGAGGTGATGGTGGTGGGCTATCCCCGATCCTACACTTTGGGTGTCCTCCTTCTGGCCTTCCTCCCTGTGGCCCCTACCGATTCCGGTTACGAAAGTGAAAAATTTGGGTGTGGTTTTATCCGCATCCTTGTCTATGGACCAACAAGTCTCTGCGGTCTGTCAGGCTGGTCATTTTCAGTTGAAAATGTTGAGAAGAGTATTACCTTTTAACCCGGCCCCGCTGCACCCTCCCGTGGTTGCTGCTATGGTTCTATCGCGTATAGACTATTGCAACTCTCTGTATCTATCCCAACCCAAGGGCCTGATTAAACGGCTGCAGCGGCTGCAAAATTTGGCCGTAAGGATAGCCACAGGCTCCCCTTTTGGAGCACACATCTCCCCTGTATTACGGAACCTGCACTGGCTCCCTGCGGCTCAGCGGGTTGTATTTAAGACCTTGTGCATTGTACACCATGCCATTCATGGTCAGGGTGCAGAATACCTTCAAGCCAAGTTCATGCGCTATCATCCTACTCGTCACCTTCGCTCAGCCACATCCAAACAACTGGTTGTCAAGAAGCACAACAGAGACCTGGTTGGCGGCTAGGCCTTCTCTTTTGCTGCAGCAGTTCTGTGGAAAAATCTTCCACTTATCATAAAGAAAACTCCTAACTATCTGGAATTTAGAAGGCGGGTTAAAACTTACCTATTTTGAATGTCATGTCTCCTTCTCTCCTAGCGCCATGATGCCTTCGGGCGACTGTGCGCTTTACAAGAATCAATAACATAACATAACATAACGGAGACTCATGGAACATAGTGTGCAGCAGGCATTCCATGTCAGACAGGAAAGGCAGGTGGCAAGCCACAGGATACATGTAGTCACTGATATTACCCAAATCGGCCTTTTACAATTGACCTTTTCTCCTAATGGACCTAATTATAGTGGTCCTTATTGACCTTCTGCACAATTGACCGTCATATTATTTTATATACGTATTGGGTTGGTTTTGAATTATAAATAATATAAGGGGATTGGGTGGGGGGTTGTGGTTTTTTTTGGATTGGGTGTGGGGTTGCAGGGGGTTCCCCCTGCATATATGTCCTAATTGACCTTTTAAATTAGGTCAATTCTCCTGAGGTAAATTCTCCTGAGGTCAATTGTGAAAAGGTCAATTAGTATACATCCGTAGCCCCCACATGCCAACTACAACTCATGAGGCAGCAGAAGGAACAGAGTCGGCAGGCGGTGGAGGCGGCAGCTGGCTGGGCAGCAGCACTTGCAAGGATGGAGGAGTTGCGGGCTGCTATTCTGGGTAAGAGTATGAGGGCTGAACAGCTAATAGAACTGACCACTGGGGAGGCCCGAAAGGCCCTTAGGGACACCACTGAAGCCCGCCTCCAGCAGGTCGAGCGGAGACATAGGCAGGCTTGAGCCGGACATTGTCAGACATTGGGCGGCAGCAGTGACTGTAAATATTTTTCTTTTTTTATAGATTTACATCTTTTCATTTTTTGAAAGATGTTTCCAGTGTTTTTGTTTTGTGATTATGTTTTCACGGTTACAGTTCTGTTTACCATCAGATTCAGGTGGTTATTTTTTTTCCTGTGTAATTCAATTTCTCTAATGCTCATGTCTGTGTGCAATCATCTGTTGGTGTGCATGTCATGGTGGGCTTTTTAGATGGTTGCATTCAGAATACTCATTTAGTATTCCTTTTGGGATTTATGAGTCCTCACTCAGAATCTCATTGTTTTCAGTTAACACTATTCTGTGCAGCATTTGTCCATGCATCTGCTCGCCGTGCAGGTATGATTCTGTGTTACATGTGCACATTGCCAAACAAGCACCATGTGTGCTATTTGCACTGTGCAGGTCTCTGATCCTGAAATGTGGTTGGTGTATATGGCCCAACTTCTTATATGGTGTTGTGATTGTCTCGTGGATGTTAATAATAATAATAATAATAATAATAATAATAATAATAATAATAATAATAATAATAACAATAATAATTTAGCATTTATATAGCGCTACAAACCTTCAGATATCTGAGCGCTGCTTATTATTACCCACGGTGTCTGGTGCTCATTTATCGACCTTGGAAGGATGAAAGGTTGAGTTTGGCCTTGCCCGGATTCGAACCTGGGTCAGCAGGCTCTGCACAGATGTCAAAGCGAGCAGTCTGCTTGTTGGTGTTGGTGTGCTTTTATGGGTGACATGACTACCAGAAAGGCTTTATCAATGTCGTGTGTGTGTGTCAAAGGTCTGTTGGGTGTGGTGATGTTGCCAGTTATGGTGTTTGTTGCTCTGTGATTTTGGAAATTCCAGTGATGTCAATGTCATGCTCAGTATATGTAATGTGAATGTCTGTGCTGTCTGAATTGGCCTTTTGTGCAGAGTTGCGATCATTTCACACACCATGATTGCAGATGCATGGATTATACACAAACCATCACTCTGACATCTGTAGGGCAGATGGGCGTGTGCGTAATGGTGTTTGTAGCTGTACACGTGCTTAAGGTGAACGCGTGGCAACAGCACCACAGTGCCTCCAATGAAGCTAGTCATTGGTTTATCCATAGTGTACAACATGGGAGACACATTTGTGTAGGGTTGGGATCTGAATGACCGGTGTAACAGGGTGAGTAGGGATGTGATGGCTCACTCAAGCCTCACACTTCTAGGGATGACAAGACAAAACATTCATGTGAATGAACTGGTACACTCAGGTGGTATTCCTCTGCCATATTTGGTGTGGCAGGCCATGTGAGGTAAATTTCCTCGGGAAGGGTGCAATTGTGCACCAATAGTTGCACAGACCATAGAGTGCCACTGTTGGTAATGAAGTGAGTGTACAAATCTGGGTTTCGCCAACTATTGTGGTCACCCATTTTGTGCACACCACCCACAGGTTGTAGTTTGAACGATGTGTGCACCATGTCCCTCTGCATGATGCAGTATGGTGTTGTGGCTACACACTGGAGGGGGTGATACTTCTAATGGATTTTGATGGAGTGTGACATGCAAAGGTTGGGGAATTTGGGAAAAGGGCTGAGTTCTTGTGGGGTGTAGATGCAGGAGGCCCCTGCCTGGTGTTACCCTGTCCAGCCCCCTGGTCCCACCCCCATTGCCTTCTCCATGCCTGTGCGTCCATCTGCTGGGCTTTGATGAGACTCACATTCCAGGGCAAGGTCCCACATGGCCCACAGCTTCCAGTCTCACTTCAGCATCACTCTGGCCTCAGGTCAATTGGCAACACCTGCACTTGGGGCACCCAGGCCGGTCGTGGTGTGGTTGGCTTGCTGTGCCCTCACAGTATGGGTACTAATGGAGACAGACAAGGGACACGTGTATTAGTCAACCATGTCCCCTGTTTTTTATTCCAGGGGGTGCATGGGTGAGGATTTGTGGTGCTCCTTGTGTGTGCTAGTCCTTTTAAGGGGATGTGTGGGTGTGGGCATATGTGTGTGGTGGTTGCACAGAGAGTAGGATTAGTGAGTGTAGGTGCACTTTGCATATGGGGGCACAGATTGTTGGGTGTACAGGGTGTAGGAATATTGGGTGTAGGCACACTTGCATGTAGGGCCTCAGATTGGTAGTTGTACAAAGGGTAGGAATATTGGGTGTAGGTGCACTTTGTATGTAAGGAGCTCAGATTGCCAGGTGTACAGGGTGTAAGAATAGTGGGTGTAGGCGCACTTGCATCTCGGGGGCTCAGATTGGTGGGTATACAGGGTGTAGGAGTAGTGGGTGTAAGCACATGCTGCATCTGAGGGGCATAGAATTGTGTCACTTCTGTGACTGTAATGTTTGTATGGGTGCAAGTAATGGTGATTTCCTTTGGTAATCACCATGCAATTTTTAACTTTTCCCTTGCATCTGGTGTCACGGTTCACATTGTGCGCAAAACAGTCTATTTCAGAGCGTTCGCAGCATCTTCGGTTTGCACTGGGGTGTGTCGTGGGCATGTCAGGTGCAAACCTGTATTTTTTGCACTGTAGGTCCCTGCGTGCACTTATTTCTGTAAATTGCCTCCTCGCGCAATGCATTTGCGCCACACAATCCTGGCGCATGCACTGGAATATTTGCAGGCACTTTTGCACATTTATCTGTAAATAGGGCCCAGAGTGTTCTGCTTTTGTTTGCGCTTTACCAATCAAGCAAACCCATCGGACTTTGCGGCCAGTCGCGGTTCCAAAGGCAGTACCAGAGAGAATGTTTGCAACCCCAGTAATGCATTTATGAAAATATGAGTTAATGCATGCAGAGGCTGGGAATCATCTTAATCCACTCAGTTCGGGAACAGTAAAGACTTAGAGCTTGATTCTTGGAATTATTTGGCCAGGAACTTGCGCGCCAAACTGTGTGCGAAATCGCGTATGTTAATTCATGGAATCGAATGCACAGGATTTTCTTGGGACTTGCGTGGATTTCGGCGTGGCTCAAAATATCCCTGTGAGCAGCTGAGTGCCTTGTGCGAGACACCTTACATGGCGTGGGCGTGGTTGGCGCAGAAGGCAGGGAAAGGGGCAGAATCCTGGGTGGGCCTGATTCATGGAACAGTGCGCATTAATCTTGCAAAGGCAGCGCGCCGAGAACGACACTGTGCGAGCCTGTGTGCATATGTTTATCTGCGCGCTCTGCGTATTCATGGAATTGTCCATACAAAGTAATCATATGTGCAAGTCGTGCCCGGAACATCCAAGACACGCCCCCATGCAAAACCAAAACTGCCAGAAACAGCTACCTTTGTGTGCTCCCCGGGCGCAAATACATGCACCCTCGAAACAGTGCGCAGGGTCCGCTGCAAGCAGGCCTGCATCTTGCGGACCCTATGTGGGGTTCCCTGTAGCTGTTACCAGCACCTCCACAACATGCCTATGATTTATCTTAACTCGGGTAAAACTCAGAAAAGCTGAGTGTGAACTCCCGTAAACTGTTCCTACACCCGCTACACTGCGTACGAGCACCGCTAAGTTAGATCGGAACCCTGGCTACATACACACACCTATATCTGACACCCAATCTTACCTCTGTGTGGTGAATCCAATGCGCAAGTGTCTATGCCTGCCTTCGGGTGGTAGCTAGTATGAGGGTTTTGCATGGGCATTTCCCTGCTTAGAGGTTGTGCGGTCGGATCCATAAATCCATATTGTTCCGTGCAATAGTGGGATTGCGATGGACTGCCTGTGGTATTGCGATGGACTGCCTGTGGTCTGTCCCTCGTAACGCCCACTTTTTCGCATGTTCTTCCCCAATTTCTGTGTTCCCCTTCCCAGCCCTCTTTCTAAGCCACACCCACACTCTACATGGTGTCTCACGCAATGGACTTGGGCGCTCGCAGTGGTGTGCCGGGCTACCGGGAAATGCACACAAGTCCCAAGAAAATTCTGCGCATTCAATTCCATGACTCAATGTTCGGGATTTCGCATTTAGTTTGGCGTGCAAGTTCCTCATTTCCCACGTAAATAATTCCATGAATCGGGCCCTAAGCATAATTTAACATAAGATAACACATGGGTCACTGCGCTGGCAGCCCTAGTGAACCTCTGATCATATTTTCTGATGGGATTACTGCAAGGGTCAGGGTGGCTATTGCTTTACAATATGTTTATCTGCGTTCGCATTAGAATACCTAAATGTAGTTAAAGGTGGTTTTCAATATACTGCTTTAGCGCCAAGAATCACTGCTGCATTCCCTGAGGGAGCGCCGTTCGCAGTGGGCGCACACGAGTGGGGCGGATGGGACCTGAGACGCGAGAGTTTGACGGACACATATCAAATGCTGCTTTGACAGCGATATTCTGAACTGGCGCGTGCGCAAAGGAACTAAGCAATAACTCACGAAGCGAAAAACAGATGTGGGGCAGGAGGAGAGCAAGGACCAGAGGAAACAGCATATGTCTCAAGGCTTGACCGGGCAGGGCAGTGGCAGTGGGAAAGTGGACATGGACAGACTGCAGCAGTGGTAGTGCACAATCCATATTGACGTTGCTGAAAATGAGGAAAGCGTTCATCATGTTTCTGCATGTGTTTGTTGAGTCGAAAACTGGTACCATAGGACGGTGATGTTGGAAGAGGTGTCATGGTGATGCTCGGATGTTAGATTTATGCTATTTCATTGGCCAGTACCGTGTGAGAGACTGACAGAGCGAATGACAACATAAGTCCCAGAAAAGCAAATACTTTATTTAGGGCATCCCTGAACCGGAGTGTGTGTATTTATATGAATACAGGCACACACACACTGGAATAGGGATTATGTAAACCATTTACAATCCTAAAAATGAACTATACTACAATCTGTGTTATGGATTTTGCCATTGATGTATGTTTTGAAAAAGAGAAGCATATGGCGCATGAACACTGAGTGAGAGTACACCATTTTAACTTTCTAGCAAAGTCCATGATTTATTTAAAACAGCAATGGTAGTAGGATGTATGATTCTCACACAATAAACACATTAGTGTTTTTCATTTTATAACGATTACAATTCATATTAGAAAATAATTACATCTAATTTCCAGAAAGGTACATGCTCCATCTTTCCTTGAAACTCAAACAAAACTTGTAGACATGTTTTGGGCCTGATCTGCAAAAGCGCTTTTCGATGGGAAACCCCCAATTTTGTAAATCAGGCTCATATGGAATTTAGAGGCTGCTAAGGGAGGTTGTGGACATATGGAAGCATCAGATGGTTGAGCCAGAATTGCAGCAACCGTCATAGTTGACTAGGATGTGACATTTCTGAAGAGACAATTCACTTCAATATTACAAGTTAATTATAAAAGTGGCAATTTTGCGAGTAACTGCATAGTTATCCACCTTCTGGGACGCTCCTGACAACGTTGTTTGCTTGTTACCAGCCCTTTTTGAAGCCTAGTGTCTGAAATCCCAGCTCCCCTACAGCATATCGCATAGCAGGTGCATCAAGCTGGCATTATTCATTTGAGTTTTATGAATGTCATAGGAAAAATTGTTCTGGAATCATTACCACATGTTCAAAGGCCACCATAAAATGCACACATTTAAAATATGTGAATTGCCTTTGAGCAGCTTAATTTCCGCTGGACCAAGGTAGCTACTACATATCATTCAAAATGCATTCTATGCGTCCTATGCAAACGCTCACTGACATATAATAAATATGCCTGAAACTGTACAATGCACACTGATTTCACTGCACAGAGATTGCCGTCATTCCAGTTATAGATTCCCCTGCTTATGAACTCACACTAGAGCAAAAAACTCCCTCCTTCATTTTTACCATCAACTCAGGTGATTGTAACTGGGCAAACGTAATGTGAACTATATCAAAGACTTGCACCAGAACCATTTTTGTAATTTACTTGTTGACTTGAATTTTGGTATATGGCTTAGTACTGGGCAGTGCAAGGACTTGGTTCATGGAATATAGGAAAGGATAAGGGTTTCTGAATGGGGGGAATTAGGACAGGGGAAAGGGATGATTGTAGGAAGCGGATGTAACAGGGATTTCAGTTAGCAAATACTCTGTTTCATAGTCACTACTCATATTTGTTTTTATTTTGGCGAAAGGATAGCATGTTTATGAAGAGGATTTTATCTCTGAGAAGGGCGTTTTTCCATTTGTTTATTGTAGGCTGTTGGTGTACTGTAGATCCGAGCCCAGTGTTCATATGTTATATGTTATCGAGTTTTATATCAAGTGACAGACATGTGGCCATATTATTGCGGTATGGTGCAGTGAGTTGGTCAGTATATATTTTTTTGAACCACAAGGTTCTCACGCTGATCCTAAAGTTAATACTGCATTTTCCACCAAACAGGTGGTTATTCTAGTCACTCTGCAATGTTTCTCATGAGTTTCAGGCTGCAAGAGTCTTATGAACATGAGGCCATTATTCTTACACTTGTTAGTGCCTGGGCATCAACGAGTATTGGCACGCACATGTTAGCCCGATACTAGTGAGACGATGGACTAAACGTCTGGTGCAGACAACAGGAAGGTAGGATTGGTTGGGGTGGTAGACACACAGGTATGTTGTTTTTACATGTTGCATGTGTTGGTTTCCGACCCGTTGTAAGACCCAGTAGTCATGCAGGTCACTTTGCCCTTATCTCAAGGAATATATGACCTAGCAGGACATGGCCGACGTGCCTCTTGGCAACTGTAGTTCTGATTAACGAAACCGACCTTCAGAACTGGATGACTTATTTACTTTGAAAGTGTATGTCCATTGGTATCAGCCGCAGTTTCTGCCGAGGGATGTGGCTCATCCTTTCTGTCCCATTTGATCATGTTTAAAAACTGCCATGGCGATTTTCTTCTAATGATTTATTTCATAATGGAAATATGCCTTCAGGTTCGGTGTAACTGCAGCGGTGCAAGACTTGCACTTATACAAGAAAGCAGTAGTATCTCTCGCTGTATGTCTATTACTTTACAGGAGCAGTGTGGTAGTCCTGTCTATAGATCACTAAGAAACATATGCACTTTTCTGGTTATTTGGGAAAAATCATGCTGAAAATGGGTAATTTTGAAAAATAAAACTTTTTGAAAAGTAACATTTTTTCCCCTTAAGGAAAAACTAGTGTGGGGAGCCCACAATTCAATAGAGATAGACAAATGGTTTTGCTTTCTGATTCCCAGAACAGAATGCTCTAAAATACTAAAATTATAAAGAGTGGCTTCAGAAATGATTTTTAAACATAAAGCAATAGGAAGAGCTCTTAATTCAAACATGACCTAAAATCTTAGCCCACATAAAAGAGAATCATGCGATGTGAATTGGAAAATGCTATTATTCCTTAAACAAACACACTATTTTTCTTTAAGGTAACCGAACATCAATCAAAAAATCTACTACAAGCAGATAGAAAACAGAAATAAAACTCAAATTACAGAGAGGAACTCTGTAGGATGCATAGGGTGAGTAACAAAGTATATATTCAAGATGCACCAAGGAGTCAAGAGAACAGATTCCAAGATTGTTCATGGTTAAACATGGTTTGATATTGAAAATGTTTTGTAAATGATTGACATTTTCTTTTTGTCAGATTCTCTTCTGATGAACCATGGAAAATAAGTATGCAGAAACACGTGTAGAGAGAAATGAAAGTGAGAGAAAGAGAAAACAAAGTGTGTAAAGTGAAACATTAAAAATAAAATAATTAAGAGCAACAAAACAAAGAGTGGAGCATTAGTGATCATTCTAGAATAAACAATCACTCTGCAAAAGAACATGTTGCTGCACTGAAAAGGGACACCAATGGAAAACAATGTCTCAGCCTATTGCAACGTTCACAATATAGTTGTCCAATCATGCTGACAACTACAAACTACTAACTAAACCAAGTACTCACCCAGGAAAAATAGCTGAATTTGACCAAAATCTTTGAGAATATGTGTGATTTGGCAGAGTTTTTTCAAACAATTTCTCACGGGGGAGAACCCCCCAACCCCCTGGACTCACTGGTCAAGTTCGGGCTGGATCGATGTGCTTGCTCATTGTATTGTACAATCACATTCATTATGACCCACCACCTTTTAAGCCCACTAGCACTAGCTACCCCCTGTAAATTTATCAGCCCAACAACCAGCAGTAAGCAAGTGTATGGTTAACGTGGCAAACAGGTAGCTCTCCAGTTGCTGCTTAAATACAATTTCTCAATCCACAGCTAGTCTTTGGCTGTCCTGTCCAAAGGCTTTTCTTGCTTATATAACCTGATAAAGTATTACCTAGCACTACTGGATGCATTTTCACACTTTGGAGTGGCAGTAGACCTACATGTTAGCAGTACTTCCAAAGGAGTATGCGCAGTGTAGTATGCAAAATTAATGCTTGAACGCACAACGCGGCACGTGCGTTCTTACAGTATAGTTAGGTGATGTAGAAACTTGCAAATGGGATATTTCACAAACCTAGCAATGCCCCTGAGTCTAAGGTGAGGTCGTGGATTTGACATTCAACCATTGTGTGCAAGTTGCCAGTGTTTGAGAAATGGCAGTGGATGCACAAATAGGAAGGGATATCTGGAGCCTGGGGAAGTTGCTGCTTTCAAGACATCAAACAATGTATGCAAAGGAATGTGAGGTAAGCAAGAACCATGGTATGCTTGCAGGCTTTAATGGTTGTATATGCTTAGGCAGAAACAAGGTCTGTGTCTGGGGTAGTCACTGGGACGTATTTCTACATAGCATTTAAAGACAAAAGGGTCTCCCTATTTTTGGGAGGCATTCTACACGATCCAAATGCTGTCAGAGTAGAAAGGCAGTCATATTTGTGAAGGAGCTGTGCTTGATTGATGAAAGTAACCAGAGAACATGGAACAATGTTGACAAACATGTTTTAGGTTGACATATACACTAATGTGTTGATAAAAGGTAGTTGATAAGGACAGTAGCTAAAATCACATACGTTTTCTAGAAATAATGATATTGGCCTAGCCGGCAAAGGGGAGCGTGCAGTCACATAGTGCTCTGAAGAATGGCTGGACAAGACAAGCCACCAGCATTGGCCTGCAGGCACATCCATATCACTCCCATACACCTTTCACACATTACTGCTATGGCTGCCTTTGAGAGAGCAGTGTGGGAATCTGGAGCTCATGTGGGTCCAGCATATAAATGACCATTTTTATAACCCAGCAGATCACCCATGACCTCATCTCATGGTGCGTTCAAAATGAAAAACCTGTGCAGGCACTACAAAGAAGATCATGCAGTACACAGACACACAGGTCACCTGACAAGTTATTTAGGATGCAGACAACCATATGTTTGGACACGCAGAGTATCCTGTTTGTATTGGACAGAATTCAAACTGATATGGAACTGAACTGAATAATTAAGACAGATGTGTGCCTTCCTAAAAGAAATAGGATGTACTACTGCTGCCCATGATAACCCCACTCTAAATGAAAGAGAAAGTAAGAAATGACCGGCGATAGTAATAGGTTTTCTAAATTACATAATATGAGAAACTATTCATCTTACTCAATACAGCACTTCCCGATTGACACTCCTTGCAACTACATAAAGAAAGTGCAAAACTCCAAAGTAAGGCGATTTATTATGTGTGTCAGATTTAACCAATTACCAACTTTGTCAGAAATAGGTGCTGGCAACATTGTCCCCTTGAGGAGCGATGTTGCAGATTATGTGGCATGGATCCTGAAACCCCAAGTCATCTACTAACGAATTGTGCAACTCTAGTGGGTGTCTACAAAAAAGGCTTTGAAAGATGATCTTATGATTTATGTTTTATTCATAACAATCAATTCTGGAGTCATATCTATGAGGGTGACAACCTGGTCATGAATTTTACCATTTATTATATGTGGCAAGACATTTTTTTTAAATTCTGAAATCAATATTATATATGATTTTTAACCTGTGAAATATTTTAGTACACTGGAGGCCATTATTATTAATATTATTAATATCTATTTAACTGCAAATATAATGATGATAAACTGCTCATTTCCTCTATGTATTTTAAATTCTTTAAAACTTGACGTTTATCTTTTTATTGTAGTTATGAATGTTGTATTGTTAATGTGTTAAAGGTTATATGTAACGAATAAGACACTGTATTAAACACATTTTACAAAAATAAGACAGCTTTGCCACTTCTGGTCATTTATTTGCAGTGGACCATTTTTTTTGTAACATGTTCCTTCTATGGAACAGTTGACATGGTGGCCGGCGTCTGCATGTTTACGTTTTCCAAGATTCTGCAGCAGGTGCTCATGGCCAGGTGGGCGTTTCTCGCAAAGGGTAATGAGCTCAAGAAGGTAAAAGCCACATTCTATAGAAGAGATTGTTTTCCTAATGTGGTGGCAGCAATTGAGGTTTGTCATGTGAAACTAGTGACTCCACGTGCAAAAGAGCAAACGTTCTGCAGCAGGAAAATGACATACTCTTTTGAGGGGCAGATGAATTACACTGCCTCCCTCCTCATCATACATTGTAATGCCAAATACCCCGGATCTGTGCAATGTCTTTGTTTTATGTAGTGGCAGCTCCCCAAAAGTCATGGCAAGGCTTCAGTATGTGAGGAGCTGGTTGCTTGGTGAGTACATAGAATGAAGGATATTTAAAGTTTGGGAGAAATCTTGGGGGGGGGATAGCACAGCAGCTACTGTATTGAATTGAATTCCTCCCTACCCATTTATATACTTCTGTAAACACAGGTGGCAGTGCTTATGATGAAAAATCATGATTGTTATCTCTATTCCTATACCCTTATGATGCAGTACAAAGTACCACAAAACACAGAAAAAGACTGGGGGGTAAGTTTAAAGGCTCTGAGATTCGTCCCCATTAGGTGGCTTACATATGTTTCTCAACAAAAGGAATCTCAGCCGCCTGTGTGTTGTACTCCCTTAATGGGATATATCGCCCCTAGGGGTCCCTCGCGATATGGAAACAAGGCAATAACCATACACGAAAGGATGCGCCAGACACGAGGTTCAAATTCCCAATGCTAGGGTTTATTGCAAGCAAAAATAGTCCCAATTGGCCAACTGTGGTCTCACGCCCCGCAACGTGAGTTTTCTAGACCTCAAGGGACGCAAGAGAGCAAATTACGTACATCAGTTACATATATACAAAATGCATATCATACAATCAGCTATGTCATGCTTAACACCCCCCCTTTATTAAGTTTCTTTGAACTCGGGATGACGATGGACATTTCCGACGGGTATGACAATTATGACACTTTCGATGTCTATTCTAGTAACAATGTGCAATTAGAAAGTGCGGAGGCATCTTCTAGTTGTTGAACCGAACACAGTGGTTCTGTTCTTGGAAGCAAGCTGCACATGGGAGAAGAGTCACATTCCAAGCTTTGCTATCTATGAGGTACTATTTGTGTCCTGGGAGCCGACACGCTCTAAAGGGTTTCGCGAAGGGGGGCCGTAAGAAGAGCATAATTCAAGCCTTTAGCTGCTTTATTCTAACATATTCTACCACAGTACGAGACTGGCTGGCAGCTGTGAAATGATTAAATGCCCTGCAGCTACAGAGAGGGAGCGTGGGCATTCCTTTCTGGGCTACTCATGAGGAGTTTCAACAAACTCCTCAGTCCCACGACCTTGCCCTTTCATATTCAGACAACAATGTTAACAGTTGAGCAGAGTAAGCAGAATTCGCAAGAATTGCCAACTGCAAAGCAGTTTTAGACAGAAAGCAATGAGCAATGGTTAACAAGCAAAATGGCGATTCTTGCTACGTTTAAAATGGCCACTTGTTCGTCTAGCATAGCAGTCTGTATTTCTATAATTCTGTGCATAAGATGGTTGGCCTTCGGCCATCAAGATGCGTCTATCATTCAAATGAAGGGTATCCACTTTTCCAGATTGACAAACCCTCCTTTTGGCCGTATGCCAAACGTCTTATTCATTCATTGTATCCTCCTCTGATGAGGACAAGTCTGGGGTATCTATGTCTGAACCTTTCATGCTATCATGAGCATCATCTTCATCATTAATGTCTATTGCCATGAATTGTTTTACTCTTTTTGTTTCATCAGTGTCTCTGTTATTTTGGCCCTGCGTTTGTTTTCCTCTCGACACCATGTGCATACATCCCTCAGTTGTCTCAGTGCAAACTATTGGTAGGCATTGTATGCAACAGCAACATGTTATGAACATACCAAGTACCACCATTAGTATCGAAATTAGCTTCCATCCCCAGGAGCGCAATAGTCCCCACAACCAGGATCCTATCCCCCAACCCCCTTCTTCAGTAGAGAGTGTGGAACTTAGGACATGTAATTTCCGGATTGCTTTAAATATCGTAGGGGAGTAATCATCTATATACACAGTATGCAGTTTTTATGAGTTTGCAAACTCCCCCACGATGAACTAATTTTATATCGAGAGACATCCTGTTTTGTAGTGCCATTAGTCTTATTCCTTTCTCTTCTAACGTCATATTCAATAAAATATCCGTTGTTGAATCTATTGTATTTTTTAATATTCTAGACAGTTTTCTTATATTATAGGAATTTTCTATTTGGGCCAAGAATGGTATAAATGATTTGGCTATATCTATTGCTATCATTCCATCCTCGCTTCTCCTTTGAGTTCTACCTTTTGTTCGTCTGGCTACTTCTGCTGTCTCCAAGAGGAACACTCCTGGAAACAGTTGACCTAGGTAGCATGTACCTCCCCAGTTCCTAGGTAACCATGGATATGCTTTTTCCCCACATATAAAGTAAACAGGGTCCCCTACGTACACGGGTTCTATTTCATGCTTTAAAAACACTGTGTTCAGGCAGCTGCTAAACGTTCCTACTTTTTAGGAACCTTTTTTCTGTAAACATAGGGGAGCAGGTTCGGGGCAGAGATCCACTGTATAGGCAGGGGGCACAGCATCTTTATTCCATTCATCCCTTATTCGAAATGTCATTACTGATGTATCTTCTGCTGGCGTGGTCGGTCTATTCTGCCTATGTAATCTATCTTGTCTTGTTGTCTTTCGTGTATTCTTCCTCATGGGATCTGGTGAAAACACGCGAGCTTTGTGGAATATGGAACAACCCACAGGTCTCATGATCACTTCCTCAAATTCATTCATATTGGTCTCATCTAGCTGACCCGTATTACTCTTGTTCCATTTCCCAAAGAACATTGCACTCAACGATACTTCACATGAATAAACCAATGGTAACGGTTGTACATACCAGCCTATCCCTTTCCCACCGTGCTGTGGTAAATGAGCACAAACCCAGCAATCTTTTTTCTTTAAAACCGCATGGGTCATGTTCATGATGAGCAACAATGTATTGTTGCCATATCCTTCTCTATGTCTTTCTTCCATTGGGGACAAAGTACCAGTGATTACATGAACCGGGCTTTCAGTAGCTGCTTTTGGCAAAAGTGTTTCTAATGGGTGCGCGGACTCCAGGAACCATAGTGTAATAGCTGTTATTGTTAGGACTACCATACTTAAGAAACACAGGACCAATGTCCAAATCAGTACCTTATTCCTTTTACCATGCTTTTTCCCTAAATTTACAGTCTCTAAAACTATCATCTTTTCAGCAGGGGTGCAGGAGGAGGCTGAAACCGGTCTTGATTTGTTCTTCATCGTCCTTCTTCTTGCTGGCAAAGTTCGTCGCAAATGTCTCTCGTTCTTGATGCCAGAAAAGTTCAACGAAAATGTCACAGTTCAATTCTGCCAACCCTTTCACAGCCTAGATCACTTATCCACTCCGAGCAAGATTAGTTGTTCTTTCTCCCACTGCTCAGACGATTTCTGAACAATTCTTTATTGATAGAGTACTATGTGCATCCAGCTTGTCCTGCTCTGGCTTAGGACACATGGGTCCTCATTCCAAACCAGGCGTTAAGGGTTTAACGGCGCCGTCGGCGCTGTTAACCCTTAACGCCTGATTTCCACCTTAACGCCTGCGTTTAGCAGGCGTTAAGTACCAAGGCGCTAAACGTCCTTGGCGCTAATTACGGCACCGTAATTTACGGTGCCGTAATTAGCCCCTTCCCCACTCCCATTATGCCCTATGGGGCAAAAATGGGAATGGGGAAGGGTAAATGGGGATTGGGGATTTACCGCCCCACTCACCTTGGAATGGGGCGGTAAATCCGCCATCCACCATGGTGTAAACACAGTTTACACCATGGTGGTAAAGTAGGGAACTTACCACCTGGGTTGGAATGAGGGCCAAATACTCTATCAGGCTTAGTACTTATGTGCGTCCAGCTCTGGCTCCTGACACATGTACTTTATTATAAGCGCACCGAGGAGCCGTGAGTCTTGAATTGTCCGACTTGCACAACTCTCACTCTTCTCTCCTCTACGCCCCTGGCTCCTACTCCGTCTGTGAGTGGAACCAAAGGCAAAAGAAAAGCACCAAAGATCTGTGGATCACTTTGCCTGTCGAGGCCGCAAATTATACCGTTTCACTCCTGGTATTGTATGATCCGTGAATAGTGCCATTGCACTTCCAGTATCAGGCTCAGTGTCAGCCTGTGGCACAATGATGGGTAGCGATGAGCGCCGTGGCAATGATGTAGTTTCTTTCTTTGGCTTTGGTGCGTTTGCAGAAACTGCTGGGCGCCAAAGGGGTACACGCGTTGTTTCTGCTGGTGTTTGCAATGCAGAGTTTGTGTCGCTCGGCAGTGATGTTGTTTCTGCTGAGCAACGTTGGGCACTTTTCGCCCTTTCCCCTTTCTGGCAGCCTCCTCGGGCTCTGTTTCGAGTTTCACTTCTCGCTTAGGCTTTGTTTCAACTTTCATTTCTCGCTCAGGCTGATGCTGTGGCAGTGGACTGGCAACAGTTTATTTCGTTTCCGAGACCGTTTCCTTTCTCTGGTCGTCGGGAGTTGTCAGCAGTCCTGGGAATCTTTTGGCATGTGTCGCATGGATCCATGCCTTGCGTCCGTCCACTCGAATAGCCGTTTGCGTCGCCAAAAGTACTTGGTAGGGGCCGTGCCACCTGGGTGCTAATGCTGTCTTCCGCTCAAAGTTCTTAATCAGGACCCAGCTTCCAGGCTCCAGCGAGTGCCCCAGTCCGGTGTATCGCACTGGTAATGCCTCCTGCACCTGCTGATGAATCAAACGCAACTTCTGCATTAAAAGGCCACAGTACGTGCTTAACACAGGATGCTCGACCTCACATAATCTTTTGGGCTGCGGTGCGCACCATACATTTGCCGGTCTCCCCATTATAATTTGATAGGGGGAGAGCCCAGTTTTAGCCTGCACAGACGTGTACATGCACAATAGCGCTAGGGGTAATGCATCCACCCAACTCAACTTGCTCCCAGCACAGATTTTAGCTATCTTTGACTTTAAGATACCGTTATGTCTCTCAACAAGCCCGGCAGAACTGGGATGCCTGGAACTGTGGAATCGTTTCTCTATCTGTAGACCTGCACAGATCTGTAGTACTACTGCGCCCACAAAGTGTGGGCCGTTATCTGACCACAGGACACGGGGCAGCCCGAACCCGGAGAAATACTCTTTCAACATTACTTTTGCCGTTGACATGGCAGTACAGTCTTTTAAAGGATATGCCTCCACCCACTTGCTAAATGCACAAATCACCAATAACACATATTTGTAGTTCTGGCACCTTTCCATTTCTATAAAATCAAAATGGATCACCTCGAATGGCATGGAGGGTGGGCCAAAACTACCTACTGGAGTCATGGTTCCCTTCCCTACATTGTGTTGCAGGCACGTAATACGATTCTGGACTAGCCTTTCTGCATTCTTTTTTATGTGCTAATTTTTCCATACTGTGGATAAATGCTGTACCATCTTCTTCACGCAAATGTGGGTAGGGCTATGCACCATTGTAACAATTGCGGTTACGTAACAATTTGGCAACATCCAGTTCTTGGTCTCTTTGTCCACCCAACATCCTTCCAAATCTAACTCAGCAGAGCCCTCAGCCCACCCCTGAATCTCTTTGGTCGTGGCCTCAGCCTGCATTTCTTTGACTGTGGCAACTCCATTCTCTATCATACAAGGTACTTCCTCAGTCTGTACTGTCATCATTTTATTTCCCAAATCTGTGACTGTTTGTTTTGCAATCCTGTCTGCAAATGCGTTTCCCTCTCCCATTTTACATGTTACTTCTTTATGCGCCTCGCATTTCACTATAGCTAAGCGCTTTGGAAACGTGAGTGCAGACAACAATCGTACAATCAAAGGCCCATGCTGAATCCTGGCCCCATGTGATGTCAAGAAACCCCTCTCAGCCCAGAGTCGGCCAAAGTTATGAACCACGCCGAAGGCGTACTGGCTGTCAGTATAAATATTCACGTTCAAATTCTCAGAGAGTTCACAGGCTCGAGTCAGTGCTATTATTTCTGCGACTTGTGCCGAATTGTAGGGGATTCTTCTGCTTTCTACAACACTCTCTAGGGTAGTAATTGCATATGCGGCCGTTGATGTGCCATCAGGTAATTTAAAACAGAAGCCGTCACAAAACAACTCCCCATCTGGCTCTTTCTGTGGGATGTAGCTCAAGTCAACTCTTCCCTTTGTTTCTTCTTCAGTGATCATTAAACAATCATGGGGTGGTGATTCGTTGTCACCAATTTCTGCTATGGGCAGTGGCATTAATTCTGCAGGATTCAATGTGCCACACCTCAGAATTTGGATGTGGGGTGCAAACAAGATGAGCTCATATCTTGTTAGTCTAGCAGAGGTGAGGTGTTGCTTCTGTGTTCTGTTTAATAGAACGTCTATGGCATGTGGCACCATCAGAATTAAAGTATGCCCCAATACCATTCCTTCCATTTGTTTCACTGACGCAGCAGCCGCTGCAACAGATTTCAAGCATCGTGGTAGTGCGCGCGTTACAGGGTCCAGCGCGGTAGAATAATAGCCGCACAGCCTATTTATTCCACCTTGTTCCTGTGTCAAAACCGCCAATGCACTTCCTTGACTCTCGCTCACAAATAGTCTAAAGATCTTTTTATAGTTAAGAGTGCCTAAAACTGGCGCAGCACACAATGCAGCTTTCAATTGCTCAAACACTTTCTGACATTCCTCATCCCACTGTAAAGGCATCACTGCATCCTTTTTAGTTAATTTTATCATCGGCTTCACAATCAACGCAAAATTACTGATCCACTGCCGACAATAAGAGGCCATGCCTATTACAGCTCTGACTCCTTTTTGAGTTTTTGGAATAGGCATACTCAAAATACTTTCTATGCGTTCTGGTGTTAATCTTCTCCCTTCTTTCGAAAGTAGGTAACCCAAATAAGACACCTCCTTTTGATTATACTGGAATTTCTTCAAACTCGCCTTGTGGCCATGGGTCGCTAGGTGTGTCAATAGTAATATAGTACTTTCTTTGCAGATCTCTTTTGTGTCAGCAGCTAGTAACAAGTCATCTATGTACTGCAAGAGTACGCAACCTTCGGGTAATTCTAACATGTCTAGCTGCTCTTTTAGCGCTCTGCTTTAAATACTCAGGCTTTCTGTGTATCCTTGTGGAATGCGTGTGAATGTGAATGATTGACCTCCTAGAGTGAACGCGAACAGATATCTACTGCTTTTATCCACTGGAATGCTAAAGAACGCGTTCTTCAAATCAACTACACTAAAGTATTCTGCAGTGGCCAGTATCATTGTCAGTATTGTTGTGACATCTGGGACCAAAGGGAATTGTGGGTCTACCACTTTGTTCAATGCGCGCAGATGAATTATGAAACGATACGGTACTTCATTGCCTCCTTTCTAGTAAACTGGAAGAATCAGGCTGTTGGACGTGCTACCTGCAATTTCTTCAACCACCCCCAATCTCACCAGGTCAGTAACAATACTCTTTAATCCCTTCTCACCTTCAACAGAAATTTTATACTCGGGAATTCGTGGTAATGTAACACCTTCTTTCAAAGTTATTTTTGCTGGCTCTATTTTCAAGCATCCTACATCGTTATCATGCATTGCCCACAGACAGGTTGGTACTCTACTTAGCTCTTCTGGTAACGCTTTTGACATAAATTCCGTCACCGGTGCATCGTGAGGCCAAATCGTGAGGGACAATTGTACGGCAGATACATCTGCCGTACAATGTATAACTGCCCCCAATTTTCTCAACAAATGTAATCCTAGCAAGTTCTCCCCACAATTTTCTGTCAGAAGAAATGGACACTGTTCTGTAAATGGTCCTATCGTAATTGGGACAGCTTCGGACATGGGGTTAATTACTGGTGTACCTGCGAACCCTACAGAAACATTCGTTTGCCCCGACAGTGGGATCTCCGGAACCAAGTGGTGGTCTATCGAACACTTCTGTGCCCCTGTATCTACAAGGAAACGGTGCTCCTTATTCCCGACTCTCATTTCTACGTAGGGTCCTCTCTTATTCACGGGAATAGACACTGGTTCCGACCCCTGCCGTGGGCTGTCTTATTGCGAAAATAACACATCATCTGACGTGTAGTCACTGCTGCTGCTATAATAGGTGTTTGGCTGTGTATCAAAAATATTCCCATTTGCCCCTCGGTGTCCTCCACTCTGATCATTTCTCTGTTGGCCCTGCCCGCACTGATTTTGGTTCGGAACACTTTGGTTCAATGCCTGGTTCTGTTGCGCTTGGATTTGACCATAGGATTGGTTTTGATTACCTCCATTGGTATATCGCTGTTGCTGCTGCATGCTATTTCTGCTTGGGCCATTTGACCCCTGATGTCCTCTATTAGGCCTTCTCTGGCCAAACCCACCTCTATTCTGTAGGTGCGGGCATTGCGCTCGCCAGTGTCCTTCCTCCTTACAGTATGCACATTGATTTAATCCCAATGACACCCCGTGCATATTATTCAAATTTCCCCTGCCTTGTGCATTTCCTGTACCTCTATTGTATCCAATGACCTGCTGCAGTAACACCCTCGTTTTTAAATTTACTCTATCCTTCATCTCTCTTTCTTTCACCACATTTACCCTGTTCTCGTAATATTGGGCTATGTGTAATATCTCACTCACCGGTTTTGCTGCCCAGGCACTTTCCGACGCCATTAACATATCTTGAATTGGTAATATTAGTCCCCTCACATATCTATCAACAAATAGCCTTTTCACCGACTCTATGCTCACATCCTGCCCACTGAAGTCTGTGAATACTCCTTCAAATCTATTGAAATAATCCGTTACTGGCTCATCCTTGTCCTGTACACATGCAGTTAATTTGCCCCACTGAATCCTTTTTTCTGGAATTATTTCCCTCAATCTCCGCATTATCCGTTCTGGTAGATCTGCCATGCGGGTTCCCGGATTTTCCCCTACTTTTTTATTTTTGTCCTCCAATAGTAACTCTGCCCATGTGGCGCCAAAAGCCCCCACGTCATCTACCGTCCTTATCTGTTTCCAAATATCTGCTGGCAAAATGACTCGGAAAATCAAATTTATATCGCTCATAGTAAGCAATGCTGATCTCAGGGTTGACTCTACTTCCTTGTAGAAACCTGCTGGATTCTTTCTTATATCGGGAATCGTCTGTTTTATAGTATTCACCTCTTGCCTGGAAAAGGGGACATGCACATACTGGGCAGTGAAATGGGCTGGTGTTACCTGCGCCCCTACTGTTCCCATCGCAGGGACCTCTACTTTTGGTATAAACGTGGGCGGAACCTCTCTCATTGGAAATGCCCCACTCACGATCCCTCCCCTTTCTCTTAGGTTCAATAGTATTCCTAAGTCCAGTGATAGGCCCGTTTCTCCTGTACTTCGCTCGAATGCTCTCTTGTATACCGCTAGTATCTCAGGTGGGCTAGCCTTATTGTTTTTTATATTCTTCTCTATCAAATGTTCAGCCATCGATTGCAGTGCCTTTCTTTTCATTGGCATGGAATATTCATCAAATATGTCATGTATGACCATTGTTGGGATACTAGGATTCGACACCCACTTTATCGCTCCCCGTATACATACTTTCAGCTTGTCGCCCCTCTGTACAGATGACATTGAATGTCTCCGCTGTATGTATGGTTCTACCGTCCCTCTCCCATCTCTTCTAATATCCCAAACCCTGTATCCAGGTGCAGCAAACATTTTGGCATACTCATTATCCAACTCATTTTTAAGATCAAAAAGTCCATTCACTTGTTCCTTTCCTTCTTCATCTTTTATTCTACAACATGCTAATTGGTTCAAATCTAACAATCGTTGTGGCGGTAATTTCTCAAGTAACTTTTTCCATTCTCCCACCAAAAATTTCCCATGCATTCCAACACTACCTGTCTCTCGTTGCTTCTTCGGTACCCATATAATGAGGCCAATGCTGCCGTCCCATCATTTCCTTCTATGTACATTTCTGCCTCTTGCTGTAATTCAATCTTTCTTTCTTTGCTGATCGCGCTGCGAGTTACCCGTCCAAATCCTGTTCCTTCAGCTCCGCCTCTCGCCTCCCCGATCTCAATTTCGACTTTGGGAGGGGCGGATGGTGCTGAATCTGTCTCTGGAGCGGGAGGTGCGGATGGGACTAGTGACACAGGTGGCATCTGTGAAGGGCCTTCCTGGGTGCTGGGAAATTGTGTGTTTGCGGTCTGCGCTTGTGGGAGGGCTCGAGCTGTGGTTGGGGCGTGGGTTAATGCTTGCGTGAGGGGAAGTGCTTGGGCTTTGGAAGGGGGTATGAGAGCTACTGGTTGGGCCTGCGCAGTCACTACTGGCGTGTTTGGTTTCGATCCTGGTTTTGGGCCTCGACCCGTATTGGTTAGCAAATGTTCCATTAATTTGTCTGCTATGTGTAGTTCCTGCTGCGGGTATATTCCTTCTATGTTCATTTGCTCACGTCTCCCTTCCCGTCTTAGACTTGCCATCCACTCCTCCTCCTCTTTTTCTTCTGCTACCTCAAGCTTCGATTTGTGCCTAGACGCATGCTTCTCTCTACTCCTAAGTCGGATCATTGCTTCCCTCCTCCAATCTTTGATAGTCTCAAAAGCTGCGGGTCGTGCTTTTTTCCTTATCAACACCCTTTCTAGGTTATCTATCCTCGCAATCTCAAAACTATCATTAATCGGCCACTGATGGTCCTGTTGCTTTCTAGTTTGCCTATGCCAAATTTCACAAAATATTATCGCACCCACACCATATTTTGCATACATGTCATAAGCCGGTGTTCCCCCAGGCGGTGCACTTTGGCCATTTTCCAAGGACTGCCTACCGCAGCGGAAAAGCCCCGCTAAAGTGGACAGTACTCCAGGCATGTTTTTAACCTTCCCCTTTGGTTAACTAACCTTTACCTGGACGTTTGAATTTGCAAAATCAACACTCTACCAAAAATCAGGTTTTCGTTTGAATCGGGGAATGACTCACCTGATGAAACAAGTCGCCTGTCCTGACGCAACCTCTCTCAACGTCGTGTCTGTGCTTCTCTGGCTTCTGCCTCGTTTCGGGACCCTCGCCTCCTTTGCCCTCTGGCCCGGTACGTCGATCAGGGATCAGATGTGTGCAGATCTGCGAAGGAATCTCTCCTCACTTCTACAGGGCGCCCTGTACACCTCTTGATCCCGGCTCGATCGTCCCGTCCTCGCCTTTCTTCCGCCTTTACTCCGTTACAACGTATACGATGGGGCGAGTGGGGAAGGGTCCATATTCAGGCGCCATCTTGAAAGGGGCCCCTAGGGGTCCCTCACGATATGGAAACAAGGCAATAACCATACACGAAAGGATGCGCCAGACACGAGGTTCAAAATCCCAATGCTAGGGTTTATTGCAAGCAAAGATAGTCCCAATTGGCCAACTGTGGTATCACGCCCCGCGACGTGAGTTTTCTAGACCTCGAGGGATGCAAGAGAGCGAATTACGTACATCAGTTACATATATACAAAATGCATATCATACAATCAGCTATGTCATGTTTAACAACCCCCCTTTATTAAGTTTCTTTGAACTCGGGATGACGATGGACATTTCCGACGGGTATGACAATTATGACACTTTCGATGTCTATTCTAGTAACAATGTGCAATTAGAAAGTGCGAAGGCATCTTCTAGTTGTTGAACAGAACACAGTGGTTCTGTTCTTGGAAGCAAGCTGCACACGGGGGAAGAGTCACATTCCAAGCTTTGCTATCTATGAGGTACTATTCATGCCCTGGGAGCCGACACCCTCTAAAGGGTTTTGCGAAGGGGGCCGTAAGAAGAGCATAATTCAAGCCTTTAGCTGCTTTATTCTAACATATTCTACCACAGTACGAGACTGGCTGGCAGCTGTGAAATGATTAAATGCCCTGCAGCTCTCCCTCAAGGCTATAGAGAGGGAGCGTGGGCATTAATTTCTGGGCTACTCATGAGGAGTTTCAACGAACTCCTCAGTCCCGCGATCTTGCCCTTTCATATTCAGACAACAATGTTAACAGTTGAGCAGAGTAAGCAGAATTCGCAAGAATTGCAAGCTGCAAAGCAGTTTTAGACAGAAAGCAATGAGCAATGGTTAACAAGCAAAATGGCGATTCTTGCTACGTTTAAAATGGCCGCTTGTTCGTCAAGCATAGCAGTCTGTATGTCTATAATTCTGTGCATAAGACGGTTGGCCTTTGGCCATCAAGATGCGTCTATCATTCAAATGAAGGGTATCCACTTTTCCAGATTGACAACAACATTTTTACGACTACTCAAGAAAATTTCATATAACAGCAACAAAAACATTTTTAATAGCAAAACTACTTCAAATGTATTAAGTCATCAAGACAATATCATACTAAAAAAGACGTTAAACAATTACTTAAAACAAGTCTATACCAAGTAGACGTGTAATATCTAAATTCCTGATGTCATTTCCTGATATAATAAACCAGTCAAACTTGTGAAACATTCAATAATGTTTTTAAAAAAACTCCTAATAGTGGTTTTGTAATCATAAAAAACAACTTCAATTCTGCAGTCAGGTATAACTGAGCGACTCCCTTGTTTCTAGGATAAATCACCAACACTACCGATTAGACTTATTCTTTGAATCCTATAGGAGTTACCATTAGGTTCTAGGAAAGCTACTTTGCAACAATTCTCAACACTGTTAGTTATACAGAGTTCAAATGCCCGACATGTTTCGTACTATCATCATCATTCTGTTATTAGCGAGAACTTCTTATGGGGAAACTTGACACAGAAGATACAAAGTGGCCTCAAGCTTTCTAACCTTGAAATGTTCCACGACTTAAAGATCTTCTCGACTTCGTCAGAATATGGCTTAATCCATCATTCTTTGGTTAGCTAGAAGTGTCTTTTAAATAGACATCCATTTCATTAACGTCAGGACCACTGCGCTAATGCTCCATTTAGTTCCTTGTACACCGCAACGGTTAAAGTGCGTGTGCATCCGTGTAGGCTCATGTGACCATTCCTTGGTGTCGAAGATTTCTGATTATGCCGCTGACACTCTGCAATAAGTATTCGTCTCGGTTGTACTGACGTCTGGCGTTCGGAACGACGGTAGCTGCCTGGCTCTCAAAAGTACAGCACAGCTCTCGTGAAAACTCAAAAAACAAAAGAGCGTACATGTGGGCTCCTTAAAAGCAAATGTAGGTTTTTGCACATGAGTGGTGGGAATCTGCTATATAGCCCAGCGATGGTCTTATGCATTGTAATGTTGTGCTTCATTTTGCGCAAGATTGCTAGGCTGCTCAATATCCCACTGTTCATGACTTGGACATACCTCAAACCATCAACACAGAGGAGGAAACAGATACACAGAATGCTATTAACGTCTTATGAACATTGTCTTGAAGTAATTGGTCCCGCTAATATTAAAATGTAACATGCTTGAAGGATTGCTTTTTATAATTAATTCGTATTTTTACACTTAGCATTACTTTGACACCACAAGAAATACTTCTGTCTATACTGCTCATTTCTTGAACATATGTTAACCTTTGTGCTGCCACTGAAATAGTTTCCTTGAGATTAAGAACTTGCAAAGCACATACAAGAGTTGGACACACGGGTATTGGGTAGAACTTTAATTAATACTGTGCTGCATAGATTGCACTTGTGAGTCCCTTTCAACATATATCATGCACTGAATGCATGTGTAATGTGTTATGAACATCTTGTTTGAAAGCCTTTCAACCATTTCTTCACATGTTTGCTGTTGCTTAACCTTTGCATGTGCTATCCTGTTGAATTGTACATTAAAAACATTCAACTGAATTATTCACGGTTAACACTCTCTTTGATTAACATTAGTGATGTTTGCTGTCATGATAACACAAACCACAGAATTGAACACACAACAATAAGGCATAGACATCACCAACTATGGTCTGTCTTCAAATGCTCCTGCTAATCGTAAAGTTAGTTGAGATGCATCACAATGCATTTACGTTGATTTTCTTGCACTGCCACTCCCTCCAACCCCTTCATCAGGGGTTGGAGCATGAAAGTTGTTGAGGATAAAAGGCTGCTCTGAGGTGGTTCGAACCCCACATGGAGATACACCTGTGCTCTCCTATTGGCGCATGACACTTGCTAAAAGCTTTATCTTACAGTTGGGTAAAGACAAACATACTACATTCGCAGTATGTGTTTCTGGAATCTGTTAGTAAATAAGCGCAGGAGAATTCATTATCACTGAACCTCGACAAAACTAAACTAATGGTTATGCGCAATAAGAGTCGTAAGCTAAACTCTTTTCATTGGTTGATAAGTGGTAATAAACTGGGGGATTGTTGAAGAATTTAAATATTTGGGTTTCCACATGGGTGTGAACCCTGGAACTAACCATTTGGTGAAAAGCTTAAAACAAAAAGAAGGTCCATTATTGTCCAAGATCAACATTTTTGAAAGAACCCATGGGAAATATTCTTGGCTCCAAATACTGAACCTATATCGTGCAAAAATTATTCCTACATGGTTTAGATACCGAGATCCGGGAGGACTGCAAGTTATTGAAGAGGGTGGAAGGCTTCATACTGAGATTTTTGTGAGGGTTGATCCAGAGAACTCTGTTTCAAGCAATCAGTATAACATTATCGTTATACTTATAATGAGTTCATGTGATGAAGAGGAGATAAATGACATATGCAAACAGTATATATGAAGGCTAAGATTCAACCCTTTTCCGAGTGCTGAATGACATCCATAGCCAAGGTTCTTGTACAAGGCTCAACAATTTCAATTACGAATGTTATGAATTTAGAAAAATGCTACACATCTCTGTGGAGTCTTTAGTAAACCTAGCAGTTATTTGAATGATGTTCTTCTGGACTATCGTGTTGTGGGATCTGGAGGGTAACTATGCACACCTAGGAAAAAAGCAATTCCTGAAGGTCTTTGCATATAAAGAACTAGAAGAATATTGTAAAAAATGCCCACGTAAACAGGTGGCATAAAATGTTATGAGATTCAGGATGAACTTGTTGCCTACAGGTGAATTGTTGGGAGCTTGGATTAAAATTCCATGAAACCTAAAATCATGAAGACATGTAATACATGGGTTGTATTGAAATGCTGCAGGTATCGACAGTGGCCACATGTTCTGATGCACTTGTGCTTCCCGCATACTACATAATGCTAACCAGTACAGGTACCTCAGTCCCCCAAGACATCCACCACTCAGTGGTTGGTTTCCTTCTCGGCTATGAGTCCTGCAGAATTGATTTAAGTGAACCATACATCCGCAATTGCAAAAAAACACTATAAATTGGCACTCTCTATCTGAGCCTTCAAGTACATTCACTAGGTACCCTACATCACACCAATGTTTTTTGGCCCTGAAGAAAATCCCTGCATTCAATTCAAGGAATTGAAACATGCAGGGCATAACAATAGGGTCTAGATTAATTACAATTAGAGAAGATTACGTTCTTTGGATCCTCATGTGGTGTTATATGCATTATTGAGAAACTGTATTGTCTTTTTTGTAAAATCTATTGTAATTGCAATTTTAATTGTTGAAATATCATGGAAAGTAGATATTTCAAAGCGCTTTAGATTAAAGTGCTATATAAAAAAAATATATATATATATATATATATATATATTATTTCTTTGGAATTTGAATTGTGCTTGCTTACACATTTATTTACATTCGGCATCAAGGAACACTGTGCTTCAGTAGCACCAATTAGCTGTCTTGGTTACTTAAACACTCTGGTTCATGGAAAAGAATATTGTCTTTGTTGGGTGTGATTATCACACAAAAAGACCGATTAGTGCAACTGGACCTCCTACAAAGCCCATTGTATTAATACACACAGGTATGATATGATATGATTGGTTATTTATAACATGCTTAATACCCAGAGGTTTCTAAGCGTGGACCCGGGGATCGAGTCTGTGGTGCTCCGTGTCATCTTCCTTCCAAGGTGAGCACATTGCCCCTGAGCTATCCTCCCAAGTCTATAGGTCCATAACACTTGCATGTATATTCTGAACGCTATGAAAAGGCTTATGTATCCCTCTAGCCAACACTAACTATCCCTACAGGGATTATATTTTTTCTAGGAAGTGCTGGTGCACCACTTATCTAGGGTGAGGGGATAGATAAGAAGCTGGCCCTCCATCTATTCAGCCAATATTTACAGGCAATAATGTCCACAAAACCAATAGTGAACAGATATTTGAAACTCCAGAAGCAGACTCCGAAATGTGAGCACAGGAGGGAATTAACACACTTTAATGCTCCCCACACATCTGCTAACAATAATACAAACAATCATTTCATATGGGTGTCAAGATAATAACTGGACATTCCTCTTCATACATGGCCAACCGGTTTCAGTGGGTTATCTAATATCTTTTGCCCCACTTTCTTCAGGGCCCAAGAATTGATTAAGTTTTAGTTTACAAAGAGCTCATAGTCACCAGTTCACTTCTTAGGGCTGCTGTATTTTTATTGAATTCCCACACTATGTAAAGGCATTTGCTACCAAGTTAGAAAATATAATTGCTTTGGTTGAGCAATAACAGCCACCTCAGTTCTTTTTTTATGTTTTTTTTGTAAAGCTTATTTAAGCCGGTCAAGCACATATCAATCTAAAACAAATGATATCTCTTTGGCAGTACATACACTACTTTCCAAGTTACAATGTCTACATACATCAGTTCCTGCTTCCACCACATGGGTACAGTTGCACTATTAGTCCTCGACCAGGAATGCTCTAAGCTCACCCCGTATATCTCGGGGCATGATGTTGTTGGCTGCATTTGCACGTACGCATCCTCACACACATTGACCCATGTCAGCTCTCTCAGCCATTCTTGGGCGGCAGGTGGCTGTCGGTCCTTCCACTTCACTAAATTACAATGCTTTTCAACCATACAACCCACATTCAAAAAGGACCTCAATCGCCTTTCGAGAATATCACACCACACCCCAAACAGTGAACTCATTGGTGACCTCTCCAGGTGCCTTCCAATCATTGAGGACATTGTTTTGTAGACGTAGACCCATTCCCGTTAGTGACACAACACTGGAAAATTCCACAGCATGTGCTCATAACCAACATCGGGCAGCAGCCTGCGTGATTGGGGTATTTTCTCCTGAGGCCTATGGGTTGTGTAGTGTAGCATATGAAGAATCTTATATTGGCTCAGCTTCATCCTCATGTTCATGGACACCAATTTGGTGAACAAACACATAGCAGTCCATTGCCTTTCAGTAATACTGATCTCCATTTCAGCTTCCCTTTTCTCCCGGCTGGTGCCTTACCTAGATGGGGTGTCATCCAATATTCGTTTTTATAGGGTGGTCAGCATTCTCAGGCACCCGCAGGATTTGAATACGAGGATGAGTAGCCCATTTTCTGGAGGATCTATGGGGTAACATACCCACTATTTTTGCACTGCAGCACGCAGCCTATAAAACGGTAGCAGTTCTGTTAGTGCACCTTGTGCCCCTCTGTCCAGGTTTGCAGTGTCAGAAACTTCCCATCAGGGAACAGGTTGCCTACTGAATGGTATTCTAAGTCTGTCCCTTGTGACATCACTGCCATAACCCACGTGGGAGAGAGGCTGGGAAAATATCACAGTGGGAGCCAGTAGTTGTACGGGCATCTCGCACCAGTTTTCGCAAATATTACCCTCCAAGCCACCAGCATTGTCAGTACCGGCCCGGTCGGGCACTCATCTGTATACGTGCTATCAAGGATCAACGTTCTGATGTCTGAATTCCCTGCCACCGCCTTTTCCAGCTTGACATGCAGAGGGGCCCCCTCCGCTCCGTACCAGCGGTTCGCAAACTGCGCCTGGACTGCCAGCCAATATATCTTCATGTTTGGGTTGGTGAACCCACCCTTACTGTACGGTTGAGCCATATCTGTCCACTTTTTCCGTTCCATGCCCGTATGCCTTAGAAAGCAGGGCATGTAATTGTGGAGGTCTGTAGAAAATTGCTTACCAGGCCATATCGGCAGATTTTCAAAAGTGTATAGAAATTTGGGGACAAATATCATTTTGATCAGTGCTAATCTACCTGCTAATGACATCGGTACCTGTGCCCAAGTTACATGCTCCCCAGCGCATATGCTGTGTGAGCCTCATAGTTGTCAGTCAACAGTTGTTTCTGCCCCTGAAAACTGTAACTCCCAAGTACTTTAGCTGATCTGGTGCCCATTTCAGCAGGACCGCTACCCGGGTACAAGGTGTGCTATTAGTTAAGGGGAGTATCTCCGATTTCCCGTAGTTCAATGTGAATCCGGAGTAACCACCAATGTATGCAATATCTTTCATTATGAGATTCAGGTTATCCTGTGGGTCCCTCGCGTATAATAAGATGTCATCGGCATGCAGCAATACTATCTCTGGCTGCCCCACTATTCATATTCCCCACCCCTTGTGCTTGATAAGATCTGCCATAGGTTCAATCGCCAGTGCAAAGAGCATGGGCGACAATGGGCAGCCCTGGCATGTCTCCCTAATGAGCTGGAATGGGGTTGATTGTGTTGCATTAATCCAGACAATGGCCATGGGATACGTATACAACATTTTTACTATATCTAATCAAGCTCTCACCTAGGCCACATCTCCAGGGCAGTGCAACAATAAACTTCCAAGACACCATGTTGAACGCCTTTTGGGCATCTAATGCAACAACCACCGCCCTAGCAGTGGGAGCTAGGGGCCATGATATTAAACAACCGCCTAAGGTTGATGGATGTCGACCTACCTGGGATAAATCCAGCCTGATCATGGTTTACTAGCGATGGCATTAGGGGCAGCAGCTGGTTAGCTATGACCTTGGCATACACCATGGTGTCTATATTCATGAGGGACAGTGGCCTATAGGAGATACATTCCTCGCTGGGTTTCCCAGGTTTCAGAAGTACAAAAATAGTTGCTTCCTAGAGCTATCGCAGGAGCTGACCTGCCTGCACCAAGTCCCCCCATACGCTCAACAAAAGAGGTGTGAAAAGAGCCCCATATTCGCCGTAAAAATCTGGACCTGGCACCTTTCTCAGCAGGTCCTTTACGACTGTCATTATTTCCTCTGCCGTGAACAGGCCATTAATCTGGCTCATGGCATTGTCCGCAAGATCAACATAAACCGTAATCTGGCACTTCCTTGCATGACCTAAACAGCCTAATTCATGATACAATACAAAATCATAGAACACTACCATTTTGCCCTTAGCTTTAATTAAAACATTTTGGGCCTGATTCACTGAAGTGTTTTATAATGGCACAATCCCATAGGAGCACGCTCTATGAATCAGGTCCTTTATTATTTAGGGTTGGCATATTCAGTGGGTTAGATCCATTATTAGGGACCTTGTTGCATGTGGATTTTTGATGAAGTTAAATTGTTCATTATTCATTTTTTGCTAGCGCACAGAAGTTTAGGATGTGCTTGTTCCGTTGCTATAGCCTCCTACAATCCCAGGACAACTGGTTACAGTTGTTGGCTCTTCATTATAGGAGAGCAGTTGCACATCTGGAGTGTGCAAATATGTAACCATCCAAACCATTTATTTTCTACGTATAATAAAGGAAGTAGATGAGTTACAAAGCCCGTGAGATGGAAACGTGGTGTGTTTTCTTTGGAGGGCACCAACGCTGGAAGTATATCAATGTCTGAGGGACTCAGGAGGAGAAAGGGATATGTCGTGACTGAGGTGCCAGCCCTGAGACAAGAGGAACATGGACGAGGTTTGGTGGATTGGCAAGTCATAACATGCCATTCCTTTGGTTCCTGTAGACACCTTTTACCAGATATTACTCTTTCTACCATTCAGTGTTCCCCCATTCAAAAAGGTCATTAAGTGAAGCCTCTTATAACAGTGTCCTCTTCCAGCACCCTATGTCTTCAAAATGGCTGTCATTGTCTTCTGTGGCAGAGTAACTTAAGCGTTGGGTCAGGATCCATCAAGGGATGAATACTGGGGATACATTATGGACAGACCACCCTACGCCTTTGCTTTGAGATAAAGTGAGTGAAACACCAAGCACTAATCCGTGTCTTGTTTCTTCATGGCAGAAAAGAGACAGGATTCCCAAGAAAGTGATGTATTCCACACACAGCTTTTTCTGTAAAGCAAAATATCACCACAGTCGCATGCAACTTTGATTGGGATATTCAGCATTGTCTGTGCGCAAGACCTGATTAGGAGGCATGAGCTACACAACCTTAGAAAAGCCAACCAATGAAAACCACTGCGACTGCCTGATACCCCACACACAAAGCCCTCTAGTCTAGGTGGGAAATAAGTTGGAACCTTTCATTTCTGCATACAATCACACATCTGCCTCCACAGGGGTCTTGTCTCATGTGTAGCTTTTTCCTTACTGAAAGCAGCTTTAACTGAGGATTCCTGCTGAACCTTTCTGAGACTGTGATGCCCCCTTTGATACAGATAAAATACTACTTGCCTATTTTGAGCTCCATTATTATAAGTATTATTCTTGCCTGAGGAGCCTACCTTCCACAGCCCGTACCTGCGTGCCCCCCACACCCTTCAGGACAACCTAACTCCGTTGAGCTTTAGCTGAGGCCAAGATTTACTGCAGGTATGTTGTGAGCAAATACTCCTTCAGCTTTGTTCTGCATGTGTATAACAATGTCTGTATGCACACATTCCAGTATTAAAAGATGTTATACAGAAACTTGCTATTGTAAGTTTAAAGCAAACTTTACACACATTTTGCACCCAAAACATTTTGCATTCTTAATTAATATTGCCCTGAAAATGTTCTCCTGATCCAGGGACTTGAAAGTTTTGCCACATGACATGATGAGCATTTCTGGGGGGTAGTTTGTTTTTACTTTCTTCATTTTGTCTCTCTTTTTGCATGTGTTCCGATATTTGAGGATAAAGAGTAGAAGGCAGGGGAAAGAATGAGAGTTGTTGAGTAGAAAAAACATGCACATGGGATGGCACAGATGGCGGAAGCACAATGGAATGGAAGCTACTGCAACCGTGTGCCAGTTGTTACGGCTAATTCAAAGCTTTGCATCCATCCCTTTTCGGTGTTAACCCTTTAACTGTTGGGCTATTATGCATTTCTATGCAAAGAGGATGAACATACTCGTAATAGTGAGTCTTCTTAAGTGGAGAAGGGTACGCCCAAGCACAGGACTCTTGCTTCCTTTTGCTGGACAATCGAGTTGCACTTTACTGGTGAAGACTAGCAAGCTCAAAATAAGTCTGGAGCGAAATTGCCCTTTTGTGGGTGGCCAAAACTAATTTTCATGCCATTAGTCCTTTGCACTGGTGGGGCACACAGACTAAAATAATATGAGATGTAAGATTCCTAGAGCAATTGTCCAATGTATTTGGTTAATGCAACACTTTGCAACACTTACTTTTTAGTTACAGAATCAAGATGCTCCTCCCTAATGAAGCCTAAAGAAGTATGGAATTGTTTGTCCTCCTGTGTAGAGGGGGTATAGCGTACCAGTTCAGACTAGAATACACATTTTGGGAACGTGAGTATTATTATTATTATTATTATTATTATTATTATTATTATTATTATTATTATTATTATTATTATTGTGTTATTATTATATATTTTTTATAATTATTATTTTTATCATTATTATTATTATTTTATTTATTCTTTTATCTGAATTTACAAAAATTCAACCTTTCAGTGCATTAAGAACAGAATAAAAAATTATTACAATTAACAAATAGACCTCCTACCTAATATATCATGTTTTTCTTTCTAAAATACATATTTTGTATCATCAATACTATTTTTCACCTTCAAAAATATCTAAAAACAATACATATCTAACTGCTGCTAAAATCACAGTCTGTCAACCTGTAAAAATCATTTCCCATAACATTTCTGAGGTAATATCTCTATAATCCTTAAAAACATTTTGCAGAAACAATTTTCCTTTAGGGAGTAAGTGCGGACACAATATCATTAAATGCTTCAAAGTTTCCAATTCATTGATTTTCTTACTAAATCTAGAGCATTTCTCTTGCTGCGTTAGCTTCAACCTAGTACCTTGTGTTTCTCTAGTTGGCCATTAATGAAATCGTAGCCTTAGAAACAACATCCTTAACTTAGGTACAGGAAACTTCATCAAATATCCTTAGAGCTTATTTATCGGTTTTATATAAAAAGTACATCAATTACATTTTATATATTTAATATTATTATTATTAGGGTTTTTATTGAGCACAGATCTAGCTTTGGGAACCAACTGAACACTTTACAATCATAAGGGGAACAACACAGGGAAGCAGAGAAAAAAAGGAGCAGGGAGCTAACAGAGGCGGACGAGGCTGGGCGAATTGGCAGCAAGTGTTCTACAAGCAACCAGGGGGTAGACAGTGGGGAGCAGATCACTGAGTCTCAGGTAGGGTGGAGAGTGCAGGGTGTGTGGAGGTAGGTGTTAAGGCGGAGCCAAGACTTATTAGGACATGCGTGTTACTCTTCT
The DNA here is from genome assembly GCF_040938575.1 of Ambystoma mexicanum. NCBI lineage: Eukaryota > Metazoa > Chordata > Amphibia > Caudata > Ambystomatidae > Ambystoma > Ambystoma mexicanum. Next base: position 975,600,111 of record NC_090929.1, on the reverse strand, counting down.
GCACTGATTACAAACAACTACGAAGAATAGAATGAAAGGTGTCAGAGCAACTCGCTGAGCTTATAGCTGATTTAAAGATTTTCCTACGTCAGTTCATTATGTTTATAGTGAATCACCTGTGAAAAAGTTCCACTATGCTGGTCTGTTGGGGAGGATTCAAAAACCCTGGAAGTCAAGTGGCGCCATCGTGGAGGTGGCACACAGAGGAAATGTCATGGTCTCTCCACCTTCCCAACCTCTTATGCCAAGGAACTACAAAAATGTCAATTGCTACTGCATAGTAGGCAAAAAGAGTAATGGTATAACTAATGAAAGTGGGCAGTGCATTGGTTGCAGCAGGAGAGTCAGGTTGAAAATTATGTAAACCCCTGTAGCGAGTGAGCATTTCCTTTTACGGCCAAAACAAATCAGAACATTCTCAAGCAATTGTTTTCCTTGATTGAATATGGTGGGATTTCCAAAACAAATTCAAACAGCCGTGACATTTTGCTAATGTCAAAAGTGATGGACAAAGCTAGAGACCTCTTTCACAATAAGACATTGAAAAATGTATTAAAAAACAATCTAGGCTTCCACAGGCTTCAAATAATTGACATTGATATACAAGAGGCACCCTCTGGGATATCGTAGAAATGTGAACTGAGGGGTGGGCACAACAAGAAGACCGGGCCATGTACAAAGAATTAGGGACAGAATGCCCCTAATCACGAAACTAAGACACCAATAAATGAGGCAGCTTCCAGACAAGTAAAAGCAATTATATGACTATAACACGAAGCTGAGGAGGTTTTCACCTGGGGATCAGGTCATAGTCCTGTTGCCGGGCATAGGAAACAGTCTCCTAGCCCAGTGATATGGTCTCAAGAAGGCTTGGGTAATGTTAACTATAAGGTCTGTCAACCTGATCAGTGAAAGAGCTAGCATAGCATATCAATTGTTAAAGGTACAAACTCAAACTAGTGTACAGGGACAGATGTACGTCATCTTGAATGCCCGTCCCCTCAACTCCTTTGTGCTGGAATAGCAGCAAGAGGGCACTGTGTGTGACACCAGGTATCATCCCAATACCACATCGAAGATACGAGAGACGTTATGCACTCAGACAACCGTATCAAATGTACTCTCGTACTGACGTGATGGAAGGATGCCTGCACACACCATTGTACATCGAGGAGTTATTAGTGAAGTCAGAAGAGGACAGAGTGACGTCATGAAGAGAAGACAGGAAGACAGAAGGAAATTATATGCAAAAACTCTATGATTAAAGATGTAACTGAAGTAACAAAAGAAACATGTCAATGAATATGAAAAAATCATGTGCACCAAAGAGAAAAGTGAGAGGAGAGGAATTGAATGTACATAGGTAGAAATCCAAGGTAAATTAGATATATAGAAGCTTGCTGCAGAACGAAATATAGCATGATTAAAGCAGCCATGAATAAAAGATGGATGTCAGACTTGTGTTAAGAATGACCAAACTACCTTAGAAACAAACCAGGGCTGCAGCGTTGAAAGGTGCTGGAAATACAGCTTTGTGTGAGGAACAAATAATATCTATTGGCCTCGGATCAAGGATGTCACATCAAGAAAGTACTTGCAAGGCACAAAGGAAGTGAAAATGATAAGCTGCATACGCATGACATGTTTCTCTTAGATTAAGAAAAGAAGAAAACCTCTGCAAATTCAGTATTGGACAATTAAAGATGCAGAAAGTATATTGAGGCAGAGCTGCAAAGTATCCAGAGGCCAAGAGGAGTAATGGCACCCAGCATAATTGAATTAAACAGCACTAAATAAAAGGTTGAAATGGACAAAATCGTGGTCTCCTCACATGTGATTCAGAACTTGATTCAGAACTTGAAAACAAGGCATATTCATTAGGCTTCAAACAAAGATAGTGGTGTACCTACACTCCCATAAAAGTCCCAGAGAAGAGAACAGTCTGCAATGTCAACTACAAAGAAGAAGCCTTGGCTGAGGGCCTGACCAATGAGAGATGGTGAACTAATTCAACAAGTGGGTAGTAGTCTGATGTTGTTCACTGCACCTGAGTTTTATTTTGCATATGTGCTGCTAACAAGCTGAAAGTCCAGGGTTGGGAGAGTATGCCAACCGGTATTGAGGGTTTTTGTAGCATTATACTATACCCTATTGCAGAAGCCAATCTGCGGCTGTTATTTTGCTATTAATCTGTATTAGATGTATCTAGAGGTAGTTCAAGGCTTGCCTACCAGATAAGGGGCATCCAATAATGATACTAACACTTATATGAACTATAGGTATATATGTTCCCTTAAACAATCCCTCCCATCAATAGGTTTTTAAAGTTTGCCACGTAGTATGAAGTCATAGTGGACGCACATTGAGGTATAATGCCTTTGTATAATCACATTATTGTCGAGAGTTTGTGGACTGTTTGCAAGGTTTCCCTACTTTATTGAGCTGATAATGAAGTAGTATCTTTCCATATTCTTTGAGTCTGTCCGGTTATTCATGTCTGAGATCATATATTGGTACTGCACACTAGTAATCCTGCTTTTTGGTCTTTCCTTAAAACTAAAGACTCATATTGTTCTTCTCTCAACCTAGCAGCCGTGTTAATAAGTATTATTTTAGTCAAATAAGAGAAGAGTTGACTCGCACATGAGTTATGTAAAGGATACCTTCTCTGAGGCACTGTAGCAGCTACCTGTGTTTTCTTTTAAATATCCCCCCGCCCCAGAAAAGTCCTTAGGTCATAGTTCCTTTAGATTTCCAGAAGACTGATCCCAAATTGTACAAGATGAGATAAAGGAGATGCTGAACCTGAGAGTTATAGAGAGATCCCACAGCCAAGAGTCCTCTCGTCCTGGTGGGAATCCCAGATGGAACCTTCCAATTCTGCATCGATTTTGGAAAAGCAGACAGGCTTTTCCAGTTCAATGATTATTCCATGCTGATGGTGTATAACCTGGTAGTGAATATTAGAACTTTTACAATTATCACCACCCTTGACCTCACCAAGGGATACTGGCAGGACCCATTGGCACCTAGAGACAAGATGAAAACAACCTTTTAATTCCCTGAAGGGTTGTGTAAATTCACCCTCCTGCCCTTTCAGTTAAGCATGGTGCCTACTACTTTGCAGAGGCTCATGGATGCTATCTTGAAGCCACATTGAGAGTAGCAGCGACTTACATTTCCAATATTATAATGCATAGTCAGTCCTGGAAGTAGCATATGTGCCATTTCTATTCCATGTTTCAAACTCTAGATCAAGCAGGGCATACTGCTATTCCTTTTAAATGCCGGTACCCCCAGCTTAAACTTAACAAAAGAAATGGAATAACCCCAAGGTTAACAATAAACCCCTGGAAAGGAATCATGGCTGAAACAACTATTGGCAGAGGAAATTCCTGGTGTGGGTAGTCAACCAGTAGAAAAATATCATTATTAGATTGTTGGTATCCCGCCAGGTAAATCGGGTGGGATACCACCAAATGGGCCTACCATTACCGGCGCTTGATATGCCGGAATTTTCCCAGCAGATTACAGGTGCCTGCAACAGTAATTTAATCCCCATTCCATGGAGTCCATAGGACTCTGTGGGGGGATTGCAGGTATTACTGGCACCGATAGTACAGGTGCCTGGCTATATTTTGCCAGTTTGGTGCCTGATTTACTTCCAGCTCTTGGATTAAGGTAAATCAGTACACCCGACTGGCAAACTTGTAGTTTGCCTGTGCGGAAACATGCCGGCAAGTGGAATTACTGGGTAGGCCATAGGTGGAGCACATTTTTGGATACCTTCAGGATAAACGGCTCAGATAAGGAGGCTGATCCACAGAATTCACAGAGAGACATGATTTGTTTCAGCAGGGGTCATGTCAGTGGCTTCAAACAATTCTAGAATCAGGGTGTTCCCAATGAAGGCTCACTCAGAGTCTTTTTCAAAGTTGTTGCAGAATCTATTAGAGGTAGAGTTATTCATATTTGATATGTCTCTGTGATGTGAACTTCCAACCGAATGTCCATCTCGGCAAAAGGATAGTTACAAAACATATCTTTCACAAAGTGATTTGAAATTAGCTACTTTCTAGGAAAGCTTTTCCACAGGGATTTTTCTGTGAACATGGTCCACCTTGTGGTCAAACCTTAAACCTTGCTTCTGGGCATGGTTTAGCCATACCCTTTATATACCCTTCATATTGCATTATCTAATATCCTGCATATTGAGTCCCCTTTGCATCTCCAAAATGTCGCGGAATACACATTAAAGCTTTAAGCTCATATATGTTTGTATATGACCATGGAATTTGCAGAGGTTTGAACACTTTATGCAAACAAGCGTTGGCAAAGGCAACAGTTTTGGCTTGTGTGTAAGTATTAGGCATTTATCAGGCACTACTATTAGATGCCCAGGTACATGAGCCATTTTGCACCTCATACCATCAATGGGCAGTTAATACTACGGCAGTGCTTGACAAGTGCTTTTGTTGGGAGCTGCAACATCTACACAGAACGTAGGTTCCGGGGTGTGGACTATTTCACCCTTTGGCCAGGGAAGACCATCAGGGGGAACAGCCTGAGGTATCCTGCATAATGGAGGTCTGTGGAAAGTGAGTCAAGTGGGGACAGAAGACAAGGAGCAGGGACTGCAACCTAGGGACTATGGCCACAAGGAACTACATCCACTGGTGGCTGAGGAGGGTGTACCAAGTGCATGATCATAGGTTTCCACAGAGGCCACTAGAAAACATGAAGCTACCATAGCCCCCTGCAGAGTTGGTGAGGAGGGGGGAGAAAGTCCTAGCATGTCCCAGGGGAAGGGTGCAGCACGGCAGCAACATCTGGAATGTTTTACCCAAATGCCCGCCGCCGTCCAGCCTGTCTAATAGGTGCCAGTTGCACCGGGTACTGCGGCCAGCATTTGCCTCGATAAGCAGATGGAGGTGTTGCACCACTGTCAGTGCCTATCTTTGGACAGGACCCCTTCAAGCACATTATGGGACATGGATGGGCCTACGACCTTTATTTTGTGGATTCTGTTATCAAGGAATTGCTCTACTTTGTAGTGGTGTTGGGCATCCTGAAGATGTGTATGCAGTACCAGCACCCTTCCCTCTTTTAGGGCATTGTAAAGAAGGGAAGAAGCGTAGCAGTCATGGATTAGGGACTGTCATCACAGGAAGACTTCCCTACCCATGAGAGTGATAACAATCTATAGGAGAGCTGGAGAACTTTATAAAACACTCTGTGGGTGAGCGTAAGAGCGTTAATAGGAGCTGTACCCTGTGTAACATCCTGATGGTTGCTCTGTCTTTTAAAAGAGATCAAGCATCTTAGTGGGTGGCAGCACCCTAGGATAGAGACAGAGAAACCTAGTGGATCGCTGTACCCTATTAAAGGGACAGATGATGTAATTGGGTGGGTGTGTCCTGTGGAAGAACCGAAGGAGTTTGGGGGTGGCCGCACCCTGTGAAATAGATTGATATCCTTGGTGGGTTACTGCACCGTGTCATAGAGCCATAGAAACTTAGTGGGTGGCTGTGCCCTGTGAAAGAGCACATATGAGCTTAGTGGGTGGCAACAGCCTCTGAAAGAGCCAGAGAACCTTAGTAAATGGCTGTACCTTGTGAAAGAGCTACATGGCCTTAGTGGGGGACAGCTCCCTGTGAAAGAGCCTGACATTGTTAGTGGGTGGCTGTGCCCTGTGAAAGAGCATGAGAACTTTATTTGGCAGCTTTACTTATCGCAAATGTAACAACATTTGTAAACCAGCAACTGGTCAGGGTCTCTGAGCCACAGACACTAGCACTACCGGTGTATATTTCCCAACCACAAACATGCACCATAAAACAATACCACTCCACTTTTTAGTGTCTGATATGTACTGCGTAACAAATCATGGCCATCATCATCATCGGAGCTATTGTGTTCGCAGTGTGAAGATGTTGTTCCATAGTCTTTTGCAATGAAGTTCGTCTTTGGTATACATTTTAATTGATCAGCATGTGCCAGTGTAATGCTCCTCCTGTGATTAGAGTCAGTAGCACTGGACACACTACAAACTCTCCCAGACTGCATACTTACCCCTCGCCCTCCTCCCCTTTCTCTTTCTCTGCACTTGCACGCTCCAAATGTCACAAGGCCTAGTAGGGCTGCTGTTGTTTTATGATTTATTCTTTGCCATGTTTTTATTATTTGTTCCCTTGCTCTCTTTCTCTTTTGCCTTGTGCACTTTGAAAAAATGTCTTCTTGTATAAGTGCCTCATAAATGCCAGATACATAAAATAAATAAACACGGGTGGGGGAGAGCTTAGTGATTCTAGAGCAACTTGCAGAAGTATTTCCAGCCCGACAGAACACCTGAGTACCAATACTGTAATGGCTCATAATACCTTCCCATGGGTGAAGTGTCTAGTAGATAGGTCTCAAACATCTTTGTGACTGATGATCAGCAGTCTGTTGATGGCCCATCTATTTTCAAGGGTCTCTAATCAGTATGGAGGGAGTGCCATAGAATGTACTGCCTGCACGCTCACTGCTCAGCATTCTTTAGATAAGTGTCAGTGAATGGACGCCATCATCTGTGAGCTTGATACACCTGATGTAGTTGCCAATATTTGGGCTGGTTGGTGTTCTTCCTGCATTTCTTTCACAAGTTTATTTTGCCACCCCTGCAGCTGAGCTTTCCTGCACAACTGTACATTGTTTCCTACAATTGATGATTACTGCGAGCCATCCTCCACTCAGACATGGAGATTAAAAGCATACACGTTTACTTTGCAACATAGCCCACAAAGGAAGCCAGTTGGTTCTCAATCTTAACTTTAAATTCAACTCCCTTTACGTCTCCATGCAAGGTTTGAAAGGAGGTTTCTCACCAGCCATGCTGCATCCCCATCACCTGTCAAGACACAGGCACTCCCTGTGTTGGTCAGGTTGAGCTCAAACAGGTAGGCCAAAGGGAAAACCTCTCTTAGGGATGAGTTGTGTTGGATAAGCAGTTAGGTGGACCCCTCAATGGTCCTAGTGCAAAGCAGACACTAGGTCATAGCTGCAACTGACACAGTGTAAACATTCCCCATCCAGAACTCCACTGTGATTGTTGCACTTATTTGCAATGGCATTGCACTGCCCATGTAAACCGTCTAAAATGTGCAACGTAGTGTTTTAATGGGTGCCACTGAGATCCTCTGGTTGTGCAGTGACAGCTTGTGTCACACTTGCAGTTAATGCAACATGGTTTTGGCAATGTAAGCCCATCTGAAATGGATGCTAATCCTCCGGGCCACAGTGACCATTGCTTTCAGGGTATGACAATTGCTTATAAAGCATGTGGCACAAATTGAAGGACATGCACAAATCAGGTGAGATGCATTGTCTTGTCAATTCGTATGGCAACAATAATATTTGATCTATTGTCTGCTGTAACAAAGCCCACATGTAAACAATGAGACTTTAGTAATTGTGCTTCTACCTCATCCACGTTCTCTCACATGATAACTCCTCTGTGGCTTCAACCCTGTAATCTCTACATGCACATGGTTGCCAGGTGCTGAATTGTATACACCTTCTGCCCCCTTGAATTACTCTCAGTCACCTCTTGGGCTTTAGAGGAAGGAAAGTCCAACCAGTGGTTTGTGACAGCCATGCACTCAATGCTTTGACCACTGATCCACTTGTTGATGGAAAAGTGGACTTTTCCCACACTGGCATGCTATATTACCAACCACTGAAGCTATAACCTTGTTGTTAAATTCTTGTACAGCTTTGCGAAAGAAAAAAACATCATTCGAGAATTTCACTGTGGTGATCATCTTTTCCCATTACGGGGCAATATCCAGGGTTCTGCACAAATGAGAAGGCCAAGTGATTCATTGTCATCAGACTAGCCAGGTTTGCATAAAGCAGAGCCCATATGTCATGGGACGTGTGTGATGTTTTTGGTCATGCTCAATCACTTACATAACACTGCCGGAACAAAATGTGGTTTCACTAATATGTGTCAGTGTGGTAAGGGGTCAAAGCTTGGAGGTCTACTCTAAAGAACTGAACCAGCTGAAGTATTTTGAGGGGTTATTCTCTGGACTAGTGTGGGTTTGCCACTTGTGTGGTGGTATGAGGAGGGATGCTCCTTGGATCTATTCTCTTCTCTTCATGTCTGTGGATTGTGCCTCTGCATTTGGGACCTCATCGATGTGGTAACCAACTCGTTTTCTACCTTCCCTCATCACACCATTTTCTGGCAGTGTTTGCAAGTAGTCAGATTTGGTTTCTGTTTATCCTATGTGAATTACTGAAACACTTTTGACTTTCATAATGGACTAGTGCACAGGCTGGGTTCCTATGGGCATAATGGTGCTGGTGTTGGGGGATTTGGTCGCGTTTTGGATGCCACCCAGTGATTTGATGTGCTGACTGGACTGGGGTTTAGGACTGTTCATAGTGTGGTCTTCGGGAAAGGGAATTGCAAGGCAGATTTATGTTGGAAGACATGTTTGTAATTTGAGCCCCTAGTCTTTTTCACAGCTTACTTACTTTTCATTTTATGGTATCCATGTGTGTGTGTCTGCTTGTGTGTGTGAACTCCTGATGTCTTCAGGAGACCTAAAGGAGAGTGCAATGTGGGCCTAAATTAAGACTACAGACTGGAGCCATTAAAGCTCAACCTAATGATGTGAATAGGCAGTAGGGCTGTAAGTCAGGAAATGCCGGCTTTGTAGGATTTGAGTCTACATCAGCTAGCACTGTATGGTAGAGATGTGTTATGAAGACCTGTATTCGTTAGTCCTAGCTCTGTCTGTTATGGCCTGTGAACATTAAGTCTGCTTCCTTTGTTCACAGTGCTGGTCCTCCATTTCTGGTCTTGGAATCCTTTTCCCCTCATACAATGCATTGTCATAAAAAATGATACTCACCCAAATTAGTTTGTGGCATAAACTTCTTTCTTGTCCCGACCTGCTACGCTTAGAACCATCCTGATGACTAGTTATGCCCATAAAGGCAGCATATGTGTGTTTGCTGTCCTATGCACCCTTGCCTCCCTGCACATCTTCTCATTGTGCCCTAGTAATGCCCTTGATTCAGATCCAATACAGGTGGGGAGGTTGTTCTAATGTTTATCTACCCCCGACGCGGAGATTGCCTATAACTTCCACGTCTAGCCCCTAGGAGGTGTGCCAATCACATTGCCATTCAGTGTTTGTAGCCATTGCAGTAATGATTTCAAACTGAAACACACATTTGATTATTGCCCAGTGGAAGTAAGCTATTGTGAACATTATATGGATTTTTGGAGGTGTAATATTCTAGTAGTGCCTCATTAGCTTCATAATCCAAATGTATGTTGAATCGTTGAGAGCTCCAAGCTGTCCATCATGCAGTTTATCTCTACATCATGGGCTGTAAATACAGTGAATGTTTTGGTATAAATCATACCTCTCTTTTGTTTGATGAAACATAAACGTTCTTAATCCCTTGTTTTAAGGTTCCCCTCTATGGCTGTTTACTTCAATGGCTGATGGAAGAACTGTCAACTAACAGGGACCATCACTTAGGGGACCTGCATGTTTTGGTATAAATCATACCTCTCTTTTGTTTGATGAAACATAAAAGTTCTTAATCCCTTGTTTTAAGGTTCCCCTCTCTGGCTGTTTATTTCAATGGCTGATGGAAGAACTGTCAACTAACAGGGACCATTCACCTTGGGGTTCCTGCATCAAAAATGATATGATGAAGGAAACATAGGGAAGAAAAATCAGACAGAGCAATAGTTATGAGGCATTTCACATTTTGTGTGGTCACTGTACCAGTGGATCACTTTTGTAACATGGAATTGCATTGCCTGACATTAGCAAGACCAATTGAGGCACTGGTGCATGGAGAACTAGGTACCACACAAATAACTGAAACAAAGTGCAGCACAGTAAGAAAATAAGTGTTTGATTAGTAAGAACTGGACCTAGTAAAGGAACCTCATGGTTCAGAGATAGCAGATGTACTCAAGCCATTTTCTGACCAGACTGAAATGAATACCAGGGCTGAGAAAGAGGCACCTGGTGATACAGGCATTGCAGTGGCGGTGAAAGGCCTGAATGGGTGGCATGATTGCAACCGAAGTTAAAGCATCCTGCAATCTATGCTGGCACTCTTCGGGGCTTAGCCTCGGTCCATACAGTACCCATTAGTCACGCAGGATGTTGGGAACAACCAGACTGGCTGTGTGGGGCTTCCCACACAATGGTGCTTTAGTCTTCAAGTGCTAAGCCCGGAACAGTTTTCCTTTAACTAAGGTATCATGCACCTAACCCAGTGAACAACAATCAAAGTGGAGTTCAACAAGGCAGTGGCCCAGGAGTATGTGTTTTGGATTCTTTGATATCCCTTATTCGCTCAATCCAGCCAACTGCATAAAGGCTTGGTAATGAAGAACTAGTGCAAAGATCCACCTTGATGGTCTTGAGGTTTGACTAACCCTTTCACTAAGACACATCATCAACAGAGCCCCCTCTTTGACTGAGCAACTCAAGGAGATGGAGCACTCACTTTTCCTCCTCATTCTCACAGAGCCCACCTTGAAGTGGAGGAGTCGCTCTGTCACCACACATGTTTTTCTATCAGATGGGGAGCAGGTGCAAGTGGATCTAGGTCACCTGGCCTAAGCTCCGCCCACCTGGTGCCTTCCTGCCTGCTGCTCTTTTTCACCATTTAGCAAGCCCCACCCACTTGGTGCCTTCGTGCCTGCAGCTCTTTTTCACCACTTAGCAAGCCCCGCCCACCTGGTGCCTTCCTGATTGCTGCTCTTTTTCACCACTTAGCAAGCCCTGCCCACCTGGTGCCTTCCTGCTTGCTGCACTTTTTCACCACTTAGCAAGACCCACCCACCCGGTTCCTTTCCTGCTTTCCGTTCTGTTTCCCTACTTAAGGAGCCCTCCAGCCTCTTTTCCTTTGCAGATGGGGAGCAGGTGCAAGGGGATCTAGGTCACCTGGCCTAAGCCCTGCCCACCTGGTGCCTTCCTGCCTGTCGCTCTTTTTCACCACTTAGCAAGCCCCGTCCACCTGGTGCCTTCCTGCTTGTCGCTCTTTTTCACCACTTAGCAAGCCCTGCCCACCTGGTGCCTTCCTGCCTCCCGCTCTTTTTCACCACTTAGCAAGTTTCGCCCACCTGTGATGTTCCCTTGTGCCCCGCCCTTCTCGCACACAGGTGTTGCCTGTTTTGCTTGATTCTTCTAGCCTGCTTCCCCTCAACCTCCTCCAGCCGACTTCTGCAGGAGTCTGTCCTGATACATTCTGGTTTCACCATCACCGTCTTGTGGCCAATGCTGGATTTAACTTTTATGGACTTCATTCATTCACAGTGTGTCACTCTTTCTCAACTCTCATGCTGGACTTTCTTTGCATATTGTACTCATGGTGTCCCTGAATCATGCTGTTCCCATCTTCATCTTGTATCCTGACTTGCAACATTATGTGTTACTACTGACTTCTGCAATTGTATTCGCTCTCCACTCTTGCTTCTCCACTCTTTTTGACTGCTTACTCTCTGTTCTCTCCTCCTTTCCCTTCTCCCTTTTCCTATCTCCTCCCCTTATTTTCTTCTATGCACTTACTGTTCAGAATTGTCCCAGGACTTAATATGATAGAAACCTCGTCTGTTTCCTCCGCCCTCCCATTACTGTTCTTCCACCGCCCCTCTCCAGCACTATCTGAAATGTCGTCAGGCCTAGTATGATAGTCGCTTGTTTTGTTCCTCCCCTCCCTTTCTGCATCCCTCTCCATCACCTTTTGTTTTTCTCCGGCTCTACCAGAAATGTCGTCAGGCATAGTACGGTAGTCGCCTGTCTGTTTCCATTTCCTTCCCACTCTCCCCCACCCTTCCTTATCTATGTCTTGGCTCTTGCACTATCTGAAATGTCTTCAGGCCGAGTACGATAGTTAATTTCACATCTTTACTGTTCTTAGCCTGTAAGAATGTAATTGTATTTTCCATTGTTCCCTCCCTTGCCTTGAAGCGCTTTGAAACACATTGTGTATAGGCGCTATATAAATAAACTATCATATCATATCATATCCTATTGGCCCTGATCTATAAGAGCAACATCTTTAAGATCTGCTGTCTTCACTGAAAGGTGGCAATGGTGCAGGTTTAGGGGTTTTCAGAGCCGACCAACGGTGTGCAGGTTACCACTCATTGAGGGTTTATGGGCATCCTGACATTAGGCAGGGAGGGACAATGGCACAACCATTGAGAAGGGCACAACCTGCTCTCATTGCCTGAGGGAGTTGCAACAAGGGGGAGTTCCAGAGCTGACTGTCTTCATTCTCCGGGTCAGAATGGTTGCTAATGGTTAGTCCCAATTTGCAATGGCAGCACTCTCTAGCTATGAAGAGTGAAGGTTGTATTACTGGTTACCTTTGGGTTCACCACAGAGGATATAATGTCAATTTCTGCAAACCATTGGCCTCTGATTGTGACTGATGCAAAGACATACAATGCAAGCAAAAGAGGTGGTTTTGCAAGTGATTGTCCGATAAGGGAGAACTATATTTGTTGGAAATAGTTTTTGAGTACCTGCATTGGTCAGATCAAAATGGTGATATGGGATGATCTGCCACTGTACTTGTGGCTGCCACAAAGGAAGAACCGTGTTTGAGGTACTGGGCAGCACAATGCACATGAAGGGTGCAATGTGTTTTCTTAATAAAAAACAGTATCAATAGAACTACAAGTGACTGCAACCTGAGCAGTCAATAATTCAGGGTCTTCTTTCAAGCATAAAGGTTTTTGGCAAACTGGCCAATGTGGATTCTGAGGGTGGATCTTTTCCAAGACTAAAGGGGTGACTCATAAAAAGGGTAGTTCCTATGTTCTTAGAAGATGGACACTGTGGACAGTAAGAAATATGATCACATCAGCTGTATGCCTGCGAATTTCTAAAACCCAATGAAGGATCCAGAACACCTTTGTATGGCTCATGATTATATGTGAGTTGCACACTTTTTGTATGTCGTGTCATACATCAAAGACCATGGGAAAGCAATTGGGGTACGGTTCATCTGGTGATAAGTACCATAATTGATCATCTCAATCTTTCTACTAGCTGCAACTGCAACATAAATTACTTAGATACCTTGACATGGTGACCCTGATGGGGATTTTCCTTTGAGGTTGACTACATAGAAGAGGCAATCTCATACAGAGGTTCTCAGTCTATGTGCAGAGTCACGCCCAGGATAGAACGGCCACCGTACACATTTCAACAGAACCCTCAAGAGTATCATGAGGAAATTTGGAAAGAAACATGATAGGAGTATATTCCTTACTTGCTCTTTGCTTAGATCAACATGCTGCATAAGTTTACTGTGTTCTCTGCCTTCAAGTATCAGTAATGAGTGCTGAGGCAAACACCACCCTCAGATAATCCATGATATCTGGGAGGGCACACAAGGATAAGGACTCATGTCTTAAACATGAGGGGACAGTTCTGTCAATAGTTGTCAGGTGTGAAGATAAGAAGACTTTACAAATTACAGAAGAAGAACGCAACTTGATATTGGCAGAATGCGCATATCAGCACCTTCAAAAAGAGGCAACCAATGTTGGTGTGCGTTCGAGAATGGCATTACAAGATAAGAACTGCATAAATAGGACACCCACAGGATCATGAGCAAATCCGGCTACCTGACCCAAACACATATCATGGCAACCTAACCAAGCTGTACCATCTGCATGCTGGAACAACATTGGAAGATCCCATGGAGGAGGGAGCAATGGTTCTAGACATTTTGGAAAACTGCAGGAACCACTTCATTTTTGTAGCAGTGAAACTCTCTGAAGCATTAAATATCATTCATTGAGAATAGTGGCAACAGATTCAACAACTGTTTGGAACCAACTTCTTCATTAAGCATAGGGTTATGAAGAATGTAGATGTGATGTTTTGACAGTACATCCACATGGTGATGTGTGCCTAATTCCCCAGATTGATGAGATCCTGGATAAACCATTTCCATTCCAGTAAATCACCAACATTGATATGACTCAGATGTACTAGCAGGTAAAACTGACTGATCATGCATGGATCTGATCATCAGCTTTCAATTTCACCCTGGGATCCTTGAGTGCAATGTCCTGCCCATCAATATGAAGGTGAAGTAAGGTGAATAATGTTCCACATATGGTGAACAGAATACACCTGAAGCCAACACCGGCTAAGATGTAGACCCATCATGTTAGGCCATGTCTTTCTTGCAGAAACAGGAAAGGGACTTGTCCCCTAGATGGACATGCCAGATGTTGGGACCGAGAAGGTGCTCAGCCCTAAAGGTGGATATGACTGACCAATAGTGTTCCATTCCTTCAAGCTTCAAGTGAAAAAAACGTTGTTGTTGGCCACAAGTGAGTACCGGAATGATATCTGGGCATTGAAAAATCTGTGCCTTTAGGTAACTGGCACAACTGTTAGAGTGCAGATGGACCAAACCCCTCTGCATTTACTGAACACTTTGTGTGGTATTCAAGTAGGAACCCATCCCATAGATAGACTGGGGAGATGGCTGAGCATGGGGAGTGGTGTTGCATGTTGAAGGGTATTTGTTGTGTGATTCCACAACTTTAATCAGCCCAGTGTCTTCCCTGGGGATGATAAACTATGTTAGATGTGTTTGCAAGGCCAACTACTTTCTGCCCTAGGTCAGGCTTCCCTGAGGTGCCTCTCATGTGCCCTGATCTTTAGATTCACCTGTTGCCTTAATGGACACTTTACACATTGTCCTGGCCAATCACCCAGGATGGTGTCCGCTAGGGGAGAGGGGGGTTTCTCTCTTTCTCACGTATGTATGGTTCCTGTTTTGGATAATAGGTTCCTCACTGCACAACGTGGCTGTGCTTCGTGCCACACCAGCTATAATTACACTCTAAACAACTGCTTTGTTTTTCACTCATTAAAGGCAAACTCGTCTGAGGGTAGGGGAATTCTCTGGATGTTTTATCTGCGTCTTCAGCCTCCGAATAACTCAACTGTGTGATGAATTTCCTAGTGTATTCTGCTTTATAGTTTGCACTTTGTGGATATATTGGCTGTTGGGAATGCTAAGTATATTTTTGTTAACAACTGCTGTATGTCTGTTCTTTTATCCATCACACAATTTCTTTGACCCTGCCCCTACTGCACTGAAGCATGAAAGGGGGTGTTGCCAACTAGCAGGGAGCTATCCAGCCTCACCGGATACAGAAGGCACACTGCCAAACGTAGGGTGGCGTTTTTTTTTTTAATCTCCCAAATGCATGGCTGGCACGGTAGCGAGGCTTTCCAAGAAACTTTGCACCAGTCCATCAAGGGAGGTCTTAATGGCAAGATGTACTGTAGATACACTGTCAAAACAAGCTGTAGGCTTTGGTCTTCTGAATTGCAGCAACCATTCCTAGTACCTCTGCATCAATAAATGTAGTCCCCTTTGTGTCACCTTTTGTGGACTAAACACACTATTAACTAAGCTACCAATGGGACTGCAAACTCTTAGTAGATAGTTGTGAAGTGGGCAATTAAATTGTGGATTATAAATTACTGCATTTAAGATTAAGGCATTATTCTTTTGGTGCCGGCATGATTTTGTAAATCCCGCAAGGTAGCACAGTTTGTTGTTTTTCTCTGTCTACACTGGTGTCAATGTTTTTTTTAAATCTCCACCATTCATCTAACGGGTGATATTTCGTGCGAATTCGCTTTGCAGCTAAAAATCATCAAACAAATGTAAGTGCATGCAGTCTTTCAAAAATTAATTATTGAGAAGAGTAACCCCATTTGAACGTGTATTACTTTATCAGGTGCATTCAGCTGAACATTAAACATACCCATAACCACATTTGCAAACTTTATTACCGGCTAAAGAACATTTAGCAGAAAACAAAAGATGCAGGCAGTGTGCACGTGATGTAGGTGGAATCAGAAATCGATGTAATCAGACAATACACACTACTTTCAGATCAGCCTCTCAGCTGCTCTCTACTGAGGTCTGTCCCTGAAGAGTTGGATATTTGGCAAATTGCATGCCATGAAATCTGGAGTGTGGATTTGGCAAATTGCATGCCATGAAATCTGGAGTGGGGTGGGAGATCATAACATCTCCCATTATGAAAGGTATTGTGAGAGAAGGTGGTCACAAAGACGGAGGTGAGAACTGGTGACAATTGCGCCCTCTCAACAGTAAAATGATCTTCTCTGCTGGAAGCCAGTCCTGCTTGCGAGTCTACGCATGAAGGTACCGGAGGCTCGGCAAGAGCAGCAGAGGATTGTGGTCAGTGAGACCACATTAATTGTGACACTAAACTCTTAACAATAATTACTGAAGTCTAACCTCTGCAACCTCTAAACTGTCTACACTTTTCACGTTGTGCTTTAGAATCTTCCAGCTAGACCAGCTGAAAAATTGAATCTTTAAGCTAACAATCAACAATGAACTCTAAACTAAATATAAACTTTCTAACAATATTATAAACTATAATATATACTAAACTATACCACCTACTGAACTATTCTCTGACCTATTCTATACAATATCCTGGTGCCAAATGCGTTGTACCTATTTCCTGATCTCAAATTGGAATTGTCAGGAGCTGCAGCTGGGTTCTTTTAGCAGCACCGAGAGGTCAGTGCACCAAAGGAAGTGTCAACGGTGCACAATTTGTACCTCATGGAGACACAACAGCCTTCCGTGCCATCCACCACCTAGCACCATCTCCAACCTGCCAGGCCTTCTGCCACCACAGCGTAACACTTCAGGGACTGTAGAAGAAAATGAATGAGAAGTGTGGACATCCAAAACTAGCTGGACCATATGGACGTCATGATAAGAAACTAGACAGGGCCTTTGACATGGGTGGCCTTCTATAGTTCCCTTCCCACTGTTTCATTTTGTCCTTTTTTATGTGTAATTATCTGTCAAAGGACAGCGGGGCACTCATTTATTTTTTTGCCTTACATGTTGTGATGCTGTGAGGAAACTGCCTTTTTTGAAATAAACATGTGTTTGCCACCACCACTCCCTGCAGAATGTTGTCATCTTATGTGTTTCAGCTCACTTGGGTTACATTACCAGTGTCACAAATGAGTGGTGTCAAGATATATGGGTGACATAGGCACTAAGTAACATGAACTACTGGACGGTGGTGGTGGTGCATGTTGCTCTCATCTTCCACGGCTGTTACAGGCTAACATTTTCTATTTCTACAAAACTTCACTGAGAATATTACATGAAATACTTGCCTTGATGTAAACTGCAGAGTGCATTAAAACATTAACATTAATTATGCAACACATTGAGAGTCAAATAAAAATAGAATGTTGCTGTTTAAAGAAAAGCACAAGATTCCTGAACAATTTTTCTGGTCAAGTAAAACATGCGCTGAACATCAGGACATTAGTCTTCTGTTGTTGTTGTTCTGTGATGTGTTTGGTGACGGTTATTTAATACCCATAGTGTTTCTGTGGACAAACCAATTACTGCCTAAAGAGTAAATGTGCTACATGTAATTATCATTTTTGGAAAGTTGTTTTTTTACATGCATATCTGGGTTGTGCCAATAAGATATTGAACATTCTTACTGTTTGCCATACCCCAGCCTCTCTGGTGTAAATTGCTGCAGCAGACCCAAGCTGCACTAGTGAGTTGTGGTGACATCCTCTTCATCATCATCATGCAGGTCAGCAGCAGCAGGACCTTGTTCAATATCTCCCTGAAGTGTCTGCTCCAAATCCTCACCACCTGAAACAGTATGTGGACACGGTAGGAAGTGCTAGTTCATCTTCACCGTCTTTAGGATTCCCACATTTTTTGGCTTACAATGACACCGCCATCCCCTGCACTAAAACACATCCAGAGCTGATGCTGGCCTCAGGGCATCATAAATATTTGATGGTGAGCCTGCATATTGTTGGCCACTACTCCATTGTGCTGTTCCAATAAAGCAGATAATTGTATGTATTGTCAGCAGCTCACTGTCTATGGAAAGACATGTAGAAGACAGACTTGGACCTGTGCTGCTTTTCCCACTAGTAAAACATGGAGGAGACATTGGTGAGCCTAGCGATTTTCAGTATCTTGGTAGTGTTCCTGAAAGAAGTGAAGGTGACTGTGGTAAGGGCACTCTAGAGCTGTTCTGTTTGTAGGTGGGAGAACATGGTGTTTATCCAGTTCCATTCCTCGGACGCTGCAAGTGAGACTTCTCCCTGTCATGTGCCACAATTTGGTGAAGGATTAATGTCTTTTTTATCTCCATATCACTCTCTGTAATAAAAGCAGACAATCAAACCCTGCAACCTGGGTGTATCCTGCTGATTGATTTTGAATGTTGGCGTATTCCTTGTTGGCCAGATTCAAAGTTTAAAAATGTTCTTCATACCTAATATCTTGCCCCATGTTCATGATCTGTCCTTGAGCACATGAACCAGAGGGGTCACTTCACTGGTGGTAATGAGCTGTTTCTTGAACCCCTATTCCCCAGGAGTTATAAAGATGGATGACCCTCCCTCACTTGCATGAAATTCTCGTTGATAGCTTTGTGTTGTTTAAAGAGGCACCACATTATATATATGGTTGGATTTCATTGGGAGGAAACGTCCTACATGAGGCTGAGCAGGAGGAAGCCATTCATGATTTGCAATCGTCTCACCATCTTTTGGGCTTGGGCAGAAGAGCTGAAGTGACAACAAATGGCTATATTTTTATTTATTTATTTGTACATGGTTTTTATAAACATCAACCTTTACAAAAATAAAAACATGAATTATAAAGCAATAAACAGTCACAAGATCCCAAATACATATAAAATACATATCAAACACTGCCAAAACCGTAAATACATTACAATAAAAATGTACGCTAAAAACCGCTTTGTAAAAACTCAATCGTTATTCCATTCAATTAATTAATTAGACAATCTTCCAAAAACCCAAGAGCGAGAGACTCCGACACATCTAATCCCATGTAAATGTGACAGATATCTCACTAATGCAACAGTTAGTGGCGTACACGTTCCACCCAGCATCCATGCCCAAAAACCTTGAGCATTAATAAAATCTTAATTGTGTATAAAAGTTATAAAATATGACAAATAAAGATGGCACAAGGATGGACACTCCAAGATCACATGATATAACGTGTCTACCACTTTACTTTTTCATTTGTAAAAAAAGACAAAAGGCCAGTGCAGCAGCCAGCATTTTACAATTGCCCTGAAATTCCAGAGTCATCACTAAACCTTGCAGTTGGACACTGGCAGTGTATGTGCTGCTCTGTATGCTTTCTCCATGGCAACATTTGAAAGCTACTTACTACAGTTGAGGCAGTGGTGGGTGAATGGCTGGTATGCAGTTCCTTAAAATTAGCCCAACTTGCAGTGATGAACATAGTCTGTTGCCTGTCCACTGGGCCACATAGCTATTGTCACATAAATGGTGTGCACAGAAAACTCCATCATTGTTTTTAACATAGTCTCTAATTGTTTTCTGTGAAGATCAGCCACCTCAATTGTGGAAAAATTGTTTTGGCTGGGTACATGATATTTCTATCGAATGGGTTTGTCTTATTTATATATGTATTTATGTTTAGTTCATTAGAAATGGGTTTGACAAATTCCCTGAATCCACAAATAAAAGGGCAGGAGTTGAACTGTGAAAATGTTGACTGGCTTCCCATTGTAAAAAGGTGCAGAGGAATAGTTTCTGTACTACTTAATAGACCCTGTTCATGGTCAAAGCAGTCTTGATACTGGATTGTGTTAACCATGTTTCTGAAAATGTTCTGCCAGACTTGCCAGAAGGAGTGCCTTGGTCACCAAGTGCTGACCAAAAACAAACTGCTGTGATATTTCTGTGCCACCTGATCGAAGATACAAGGGACATGGGGCTTGATTCCCACACACATCTAGAACATGCTTTCTGACTGCTCCTTAACCATCAACCTCTTCCTCGACTATACACAGACCCAAATCAGAAAACGTTCAAGGAGCCGATGTGTCCCTTTTCCTGAGGATCAAGCAATTCACCACAACAACTACCCAATGCCAGAATGTGCCTGGCTGCTTTTGACACACATGTTTTTAAGCAGACTGCAATGTGTCCATTCTTCTCAATCCCAGTTCCATGATGTGTGCTTTTTCACACTTGTAAAGTCAGCAATAGAGCTTACTGTTTTGTATACCTATAATGTGTTCCTGGCTTCCATTAACACACATACTTTTTGCAGAGTGTACAGACTGCAATGTGGTCAGTGTTCTTATCGATAGGTCAAGATCCCAATTTGCTCATTCAGGTTTTAACAAACCAGAAAAGTCAATGACAGACCTTACTTTTTTAGTGGTGATTCAGGCAGATTCAGTAGTGGACATAGAGGAACCCTGGACTACTAAGGTTGCACGGTATAAAATAGGCAGTATTGCACACGAATTTGCTATTTCATTTTGCAGGTTTGCTAATTAAATTGACACTTGTGTAGCACAGCTGGTGAATTATATTGCCCAGTTCAATAAAACACATTTCAGTGCGCATTCCCCTCTTGCCCTCAGGTCTCTCCCTATTTTCTTTGTTCACTGGAAGTTCAAATGGACTAATGTAGAGAAAGTGCAGCAGTGATCACCTCTTCCACTCTTAAAAGTGTCAAAGGCCCTTGTGGAAGCCACAAAAGGTGATTTCTTTTCCAAATAATTTCAAATCATGGGTCAGATTACAGAAGCTGTGCACCGGTGCAAGTGTACTAATTGCACAGTATATTTACTAGGGCACGGTTTGCACTATTTCTAAAAACACTGGGACATATTAGTAAACCATTACACCATGACCAGTGCATTTTGTCATGTTATTAGCACCAGGGCAAACATTGCTCTAGTGCAAAGAATATACTTTTTCACTGCATTTTTGGACCAGCTCAAAGTTTGTCTTAGTGCTAACATGAAATGGTATTAGCACTAGGAAGAACTCTGCTCAGAAATAATTATAATCAGGATTAGCAAACACATTGTAGTCACAACACAACTTCACTAGTGACATTTTTTTAATATTGATAAATAATAATAATAAACATTATCAAACAATAATGTTGTTATTGATGTAAAATTCAATAGTGACAAATTAATATTGTTCAGAATTAATATAAAAACGTTTAGTAAGAATAGTAACAACACATACAATTATAGTAAAACACACTATACAAAACAACATTCATTGTTACAATATAAACCAATAACTAATAACAATATAACAATACATGACACACTATATCAACGTATTTTACACCAGGGCCCACAAGTTCATTGGCAAATATGTGCTTAAAAATGATTGCACATTTTTGTAAGTATTTATAGATAGGTTTTTGGAAACTGACATAGTTAAAAAAAAGTTAAGGGTTTGAATTTCATACATAAAAATAGATACGAATTGTAAAATATATGTTTCATTGTTACACGCCCAACTCACCATTGTTCCTCTACCTCCTCTGTTGCATTGTGTTATAGTATTCTGTACACACAAAAACAAATAATACATTGCAAAGACAAAATAATATTAAATAAAGCAGCAAATAGCGGCTATAGCCTTCCCCACATCCACAATCAATCCCTCCAATGAACGTTTAAAAAAAGAAAATCACCAATAATTAACTAAACAGTTAGCATCCCTATTCTTCCAGTCATGAGGGTGTAGTAAAACTTGAATAGTATAGCATGCTTTCTGTCTTCATGCTCGTCTTTTCCACTGGAAGTAATTGATTTCAGAAGATTATTTCAGCAAACAGTGTTTTGAGGGAATGTTTCTCTGCCCGCACACCCGTGGTAAGGCATGTAAGAAGTTGGCAGAGTTGTTCAGTTAAACTGCTTGTGAAGGGAGGAATAATTATCACCACTAGCACCACTGGAGCCAAGATGATCACACTTGTACCTGCATTTGAAACTGAAAAAACCTCTGCAAGTTCAAGAAGATTGCTAAGATTTGCGCTGAAACTCACGAAATGTGTGAAGGTAAATTTCTGCGAATTAAACATCTCTACATGAGATCTCTCCTCCAAACTGGGCCAGTAGTTTTGGACTCTCCCGTTGACCACATAAATAATATCCCCACTGCCAGAATCTTAGTACTGAAACCTGTAGTCTGTAGGGTATTTTGTGGAGATTTGGGGCCTGACGGTATTTTCTTACCGCCGAAAAATAACTTAGCAACAATCACTCCTTGTATTCAGATTGGGCCATGTACAACAATAATACAGTGGACATGCATTATTTCAGCACCCAGACATGCATATTTGGTATGCATGGTTGGTATGCGTGGTTGGTGGTATTTTGGTGAGCATAATTCCCTTGTTTTATTTGTGGCCCCAATGTCCAGAATCCCTTATCTTTGCTTAGATTTTTCGTGTAATCACTAGAGATACCTCAGGCCTACATTTCAGGAATACCACATTTTCAGTGTTAGTGTTAGTGTGCCACCATGGGCGATCTCACTGACTTATTTACGACAGAGAGCTATATGTGGTAATTTTGTGGTAATTTCCACTACCTTACATACGGTAGGGAACTATGTCCAGAGAGTCTCTCTTCCCGTTGGCTCATGTACCTCCAACGAGCTATGCTACAAACAGTCACTCACAACTGTCCATACTGAATATGATCATGCACACATCTGTCTTAAAATGACAATTGCACTGTTTAAAAATCTCCCCACATCATCAGCACTTTATTGGTAAATATAAAACACACCACCCGTCTGCTTTCAAATATTTTTCTGTATTATAAAAGTTGCATTTAAACACAATCTCACTCTTTACAGAAATAAAAAAAATAGCACAGTAACAGCATTGTCTGTGATACACTGAAAAGAGAGTGGCGGAGAAAAGAACTCAATTTGCAACATTAACATGTGATTAAGCACAGGATTCTCCTTTCCTACACTGACTGAATATTCTCGTACACACTCAGCCCCCACACTTCTGTAATTACCTTATCTGTTCAACCCGAGCTTTCTTCAGCTGTTCTCTTCCTGAATGTGGCTCCCTTGAAGATTAACCCCGGTGAAACAAGCGTCTTTCGTTCTCAAACCGGGGTTATTGCCTGGAGCTCTCAGCTTTTTCATCAGAAATGCTCCAACCAGGAAAACAGGTCCTTCTCCCAGCTCTCCAAATCCCGACTGTTCTTCCTCTCCCTTCAAACTCCCCCCAGCAAAACCCTCATCACTGCCTCTAGCATGATACTTGCTATGACGCTGCTCCAATCAGAAATTAATCATGCCACATCCTCCCTCTCTACACAATGGCTCCTTTTTACAGTAACCATTTGTAACCAACTGATTTCCTGTACCTTCGCCCTTGGCTTCCTGAGTTATGTGGACAGAGCAGCAGAGAAAAAGAAAAAAAAATGAATGTGCGTTTAAAAGTTCACTTTCAGAGTAGGCCTATTTCTGCAGTGGAGACACATTTTTATTAGTGGGTTATGTTAAATTCAGTTTTATTAGTCAGGTTAGTTATGAATAATGTTAGTTATTAATTTTCAAATGTGTCTCTTGCACCATAGGCATTTCAGGTGAAAAATAGTGTGCATTTTTGAATGTGCACGTGTGCTTTTAACTGTAAAAATAGATTTGCATCTTATATGTTAAAATTGTTTTTGACTGAATAGCCTGTCTTTCCATGTTAATCTGGTAACACATATAGCAATGCACCGCACCCATGTAGTGGTGCTGCATAAAAAAAATTGCTACCTGTGCAGTAGTGCTGTACTCTGTGCTGTAACACGCCAAATATCCTTACATACCCTCCTTTTGTTTTTAGAACTTGGCTACAATCCAAGCCAATTCCTAAAAACAACTTGTTCTTTCTTTTTTCTTTTAAAATGCATGTGTATTGGGATATCTTTCTCTTCCTGACGTAGCTAGTAAAATCAGTAACATTTTTATTTTTACTGATAGCACAATCAACCATCCACCCATGATTAGCACCAGGACAGCCAAACCCACTATTGAGCATTCCCCCCAGGTTCCCCAATTAAATCTTTCCACTTCTATTATCCCCAGATTACTAATTGTAATATTGTTTTTTCTCAAATTCATTTTTATAACATGTCTTTCTTTGTGATTCAATAAATATTCCACATCCGGGTCTATTGGAAAAGTATCCCTTTGAAAAAAATCGATATTTTCCACTTGGCTTTCCCAAACATCATTTGTTACATGAAACAATGTTAACCCCCCAATTGACACAATTGTATCCTTTGGAACCTGTAAATAAAAAACATTATATTTCACCTGTTTAACCACGTATGTTCAATGTTTTAAATGTACTACCGTCATGTTCTTTAAACAGGTGCTGATCAACCATTTACCTCTGACCATCTTAGCCTGTGCCATTTCTTGACTCCCCATATTGCTAATAATCACTTCACATCCCTCTGATATACTTGGGTCAGATTTCAAACCACAAATAGCATCTGTGGCATCAGGAACAAACGGTTTACCTGGACACATATAATTTTGTTCTTTAAATTTTACACATGTTTCCAGGCTTGGTATTAAATAAACTTCAGGTTCCCATGACTGAAATGCCACCACTTCTGGAGTCTTAATCTTAATAAATTTGTCCTCTTGCCAAAATCCCACGTTGTGTACCCACTTCGTTTGATAAATAAGTTCAGGGGCTACATATGGGATGCATAGCAAAAATCCGATCTCTAGTCTTTCCAAGTCCACATATAACGGCATTGCATTACCCATTTCGAATGCAATTTTTACCTGTATTATATCAATTTCCCTCCTGGTCAATCTTTCTATCATTTGACGAATAATATCCTGCGAAACAAAATACAAGGGGATATGTACTTGAATCAATTGTGAAACTGCAGTTTGAACTTCTCTCATATAATTCGTTAATAGTCTATCAACAGGACTCATTATGTTCAATATTTCATTTAAAGTTCTGTCATGCTTAAGTATTATTTTAGTCGCCCGTTGCATTACATCCGCTTGTTCATTTAGAATGATTGCAGTTTCATTTATGAATCTTACTTGTTCATCCAGTCCCCCTCTAATTCCATCTAATGTTTTTTGTATTATTTCTAGGTCAATACTCAGTTGTTGCGCTTTAGTACTCAGTGTTCCTACCGAAATAGAATTGGCTGTTGATATTGTGGTACCTATTATGGCTCCAACTATAGACATTACCATTGATATCGCGAGCATCACCGCACCTCTCTTTCCTCTCTTCTTCTTAATGTCTGCTGAATTCACAAATGTTTTTTCCAATTGCATTAATATATCTCTTATTGACTGCTTAGTGTCCTCTTTTCTTATTTCGAGCCACTCTTTAGTCTGTTCAATCTTAATTCCGGTATTGTTCAAGTGTTTTTCAATCAAAATCTCAGGATTCAATGGTATGTATATATTTTGGAAAATCATCCTTCTATCACTCATGATGAATCCTGGTGCCTCTTCCACCGCGATACCAGATGCTGGTCCAGGTTCAATGACAACCTGTGCTTCTGAATTCTTGAAGATCCCTCCAAATATCATCATCATTAACCATATCATCGGTATCATCTTCAATGCTGATCGCTTTGCAGCCTTGGTCTTCACCCCTCTTTGGGGCTTTCCCGGAATCAGTCCACGTGGGCTCCAGGACTCCATCGTCTCCCGTGGGCTCTGATCCCGGAACCTCCGACCAAATAATGTTAATTTTCTAAATCAAATAGAAAATAAACAAATTAAGTACATAGCACAATATTAACTTCACCCTTTTGCCAAAAATAAAACATGCTTGGTAAAAATATTTCATTTTTTTTTTTTTTTTCTGAAATTAAACACAAGTTAAAAGAAAACAAGCACATATACAACAGCATTCAATATTTAATACATTTTCTCTCTGCACACCAACCATGAGCTTCCATTATATATTTTTATTTATTTATTTATTTATTTTATATTATATATTTTTACATATATTACAGTGTTTATGTGCCATTATAACAATCAACTTTTTAACTTCTTTGTCACTGCCTCCTGATTGTACCCGTTTATTTTCTCTTTTTTTTTTTTTTTTTTTTTAAATATTTTATTGATTTTATATTTTAGAAAAACAAACAACACACAACACAATACAACTGTTAATTATTTACAGAAAACACAAAAGAAAATACGAGAAAAGAAAAAAAAAAAGAAAAGAAAAAACTCCCCCCGCCCCCCATCAAGCCAGAGCCGGCTCCCTTGTATCCTCAGTCGGGGCACCGTCAGGAGAAACATTGTCCGTAAGCACATCTTCCGAATTCTCAGATTCGTCCAAGCCCTGTTGTGGGTTGGTCATAGAGGCCACCAATTGTCGCCAGGCCAGCAAGGGCCCTATCTCCTCCTCGCCCCCTCTAGTGACCGCTTCAAACCATACCACGGATTCAGCCTCCGCCCACCTCATAAGGTCCGCCCACCATAGTTCCACTCTCGGCCTACTAGCCGATTTCCAGTTCATGGCAATCCTGCGTTTGGCCAGAACATATGCCAGGTCCCTCAGCTTGCTCAGGTGCCTAAAGTGTCTGGGCCTGGGGAAGATCCCAAGCATACATGACCAGGCAGATCCCACGTCCAACACCACTCCCCCACTTGCGAGCTTCATCTTGACCTCCTCCCAAAATCTATACACTTCCGGGCAGGCCCAAAACATATGTAGCAACCCAGCTTCCACCTCCCCACACCTGGGGCATATTTGAGTGATCGAGCCTCCGAACCGTGCGATCTTCTGGGGAGTTAGGTAGGCCCTGTGAGTAATGTAGAACTGGAGTTGTTGGAGCCGTGCATTTCGGGACACCTTTTTATGATATCCCAGGACCCTCTTCCACTGACCCTCCGTCATGAGTCCACCCATCTCCTCCTCCCATTCATGCCTCAGTTGGGGCAACTCTTTCCCAGCCTTCGTTCTGAGGAGTTCGTATATCCGTGATATTTCATGCCCACCCTCTGAGACATCATACATAGTTTCAAGGGTGGCATCAGGATCATCTGCCAGTGCCGTCTCCGGCCATCTCTTCCTTACTCGTTTTACTAGCCTGGCATAGGTGATGTACTGGCCTCTGTGCACCCCCGTCTCATCCTGCAACTTTTGAAAGTCCAGCACCTCCCCCTCCCTCCATATGTCCCCAAGCGTGGCCAGGCCCACCGGCTCCCAGTGCCTACGGACAGAGTGAAACAGTTGGGTGTCGTTTTCGCACAGGGCCACCAGCGGGACCTGCCAAGATAGTGGTTCTGACTCCCCCATCAATTTCCATGTTCTGTGCCAGACCTCCCATCCCAACCTCAATAGTCGTCCTCTTCCCGTCAGTTTATTCCTTTGTAGCCACACCACCTCTCTCAGGAAGTATGGGGCCGCATCCTCACGCAGCAACCTAGATTCCGCCGAATCTTCATCAGACAACCACCTGGCCACATACAACAGTTGTCCCGCCAGATAATATAGTTCGAAGTTGGGCAAGCCTATACCCCCCTTCTCGTACGGGTTCTGGAGCTTCCACAGGGCCACCCTATTCCTGGAGTTACCCCACACGAAGCCCCTACACATACTATGTAGTCGTACAAATAGGCTCTTAGGGATCAAATACGGGACGTTCACGAAGAAATGCAGGAGTCTGGGAAGGACCACCATTTTCAGCAAAGCCGCCCTCCCCATCATGGACAGGGGCAATCTGGACCAGAATGTCATGCTGTTCTTGACCCCCTCTATGGCTCTCTCTGTGTTATGCTTGTGTACCGCCTCAGTCCGGTGGTAAATATTTACCCCCAGGTACCTAAACGTGTCGGTCCGCCATGGTATTGGCAACACAGGCAGCCTCTCCAACGGGACGTCCCTGTACCCGCCCAAAGGGAACAGGCTAGACTTCCTGGGGTTCACTGATATGCCCGAGAGGACAGCGTAATGGTCCAGTACTTCCAGTACGTACTGCAGGTTCTCCTCCGGGTAGCGTAGGTACAACAGCATATCGTCCGCATAGAGAGATATTAAGTGGCTGCCGCTGGCAGTGTTAATGCCCACCTCTCCGTATTGTTGCCGCAGGCATATCGCCAGCGGTTCCAGCGCAAGTATATATAACATGGGTGACCAAGGGCATCCCTGCCTGGTCCCCCTGCTAAGTTGCCAGGCATCCGAGACTGTGGCCCCAGTCTTGACCCTAGCCACCGGGCTGCTATATAACAACTGGACCCATCTGATATAACCAGGGCCCACGCCGTATCCCTGCAGGGCCGCTTTCAGCCAAGGCCATCTCACTGAATCAAAGGCCTTGACCGCATCCAGCGACACTACCGCCATCTCGCCCGTGTCATCCTTAGTATGGTCAATAACATGGTGCAGCCTCCTATGGTTATCACTGATATTCCTGCCTGGGACATATCCCGTTTGATCCGGGTGGATCAGCTTGCCAATCACCTTCTTCAACCTGTTGGCCAGCACCGCCGTGAGTATTTTGCTGTCCTGGTTTAGCAAGGACAGAGGTCTATAAGATCCACACTCAACAGCCGGCTTGCCTGGTTTCAGTAATGGGACAATCATGGCCTCACGGAGGGACAACGGGAGTTCTCCCTGTTCGTATGCCTCGTTAAACAAGGCCAGCATTGGCTGCAGCAGCTCCTGCACGTACACCTTGTAAAACTCACCAGGCAGGCCATCCGCTCCAGGTGCCTTACACGTGGGGAGGCCCCGGATCACCACCTCCAGCTCATCAGAAGTGATAGGGGCGTCCAGTTCCTCCCGCTCCAGGTCGTCTAGGGTGGGCAGACCAATGTCTTCCAGTGTGTTCAGGATGTCCTGGCTCCTGTCCTCCCCAGTGTCCTCATACAAACGTTTGTAGAACCTGAGGAATTCCTCGTTCACCCCATCCTGAGTGTTGCGAAGACCACCGTCCTTACCACGGATCTCATGAATAACCACTCAGGGGGACTCACTCTTGTACAGCCAGGCCAACAGTCTGCCTGGCTTGTCGCCCCCCGCGTGCAGCCGCTCGGTGTATTTCCTATGGTTCAGTCTACATAGTCGGTCCCAAAGAGCGCTGCCCGCCACCTGAAGGTCTCTCATCCTAGTCTTGTCTACCTGAGTGGCATTCTCGAGATGAGCCAGGCTCTCCAGTTCCCTTTCGGTGTCCTGAAGCTCCCTCCCGATACCCCCTTGAAGTCCCTTGGATTTAGAGATGGCCACTCCGCGCACCACTACCTTAAAGGCCTCCCACAGAGTTCCCGCAGAACGCACACTACCCGTGTTTATCTCAAAGTATTCCCCGATGGCTACCCTCAGGTCTTCCCGGAATCCCTCATCCTGCAGTGCCTCCGACCGGAGCCTCCATGTGGGGACCCGAGGCCTAGGGGGTTGGTGTCGCCACTCTACCACCAGGGGCGAATGGTCCGACAATACTCGAGCTTTGTATTCCGCCTCCGCTATTTCGCCCGCTATCTCGGCAGTTCCAAACACATAATCCAATCTCGTATATGAATCGTATGGCGCCGCATAGTGCGAATACTGCCTCTCCGTGGGGTGGAGTCTCCTCCACACATCTACCAGTCCCAAGTCTCCTAGCAATGTCCCGAGCGCCTTGGCAGCCGGCGACATTTTCCCTTTGGTGTCAGCGGACCGGTCGATTTTGGGATCTAAGACGCAATTGAAGTCCCCACCCCACACCATCGCACCCCCTACCATGGGGCCGAGTTTGCCATAGAGGGATCTAAAGTAGGCTGCAGTATCGTGATTGGGGGCATACAGGTTGAGGATGTGTACTTCCCTGTTCTCCAGGAGTCCTGTTATCGCCACCATTCTACCCTCCGGGTCCACTATCGAGTCGAGCACCCGGAACGGCACGTGCGGCGCCACCCAGGTGATGACCCCTCTAGCATACGCCGAGTACGTGGCACCCACTACCTTGCCCTTCCACTTCCTCATGACCACCTCCAATTTCTCCCTGGTGAGGTGGGTCTCTTGTAGCAGGGCTACGTCCATCCGCATCCTCTTCAGGTATAGCATTACTTTGTTTCGCTTGAGGTAACTATTGAGGCCTCGGACATTCCAGGTAACTATGCGAAGACTATCCGATGCCATCGGTTTGGTCTGTATTCAGCCCCGCCCTCCCCACAATACCCCCTTGGTCTAACACTCCGCCGGCTCTTCCGCCCTTGATCCCCATCCCCCCTCCCTGTTTCCCAACTACACACCACAGCAAACAACCCCTCCCATCCCAACAAAAGCCCAGCTCCATCCCTGGATCTCAGGCCCACCCGCGTCTGGTCTTATCCCGTTTACAAGGAATAGGACCCCGCGGGGCGTCGCCGATCTAACAGCGACCTAACTAACTAGATATATTACTATAGGGGACAAAGGAAGCCTCTTGGAGCTCCCAATCAAGTAACCACGGGTAGGCACGCCCAATGGGCCAGCCAGTCAGCACCACATCATACGCATCACATACCGTACAAATGACTATATTCAAGTCCCAATGTCTCGGCCCCATTGCCCCAGGCGGCCTGGCCTTAAGCTACTTATCTTCCGTAGTCTCTGCCTGGATGCCCGATTCTTGAGGACTGCCCAGCGCGTCTAGCCAGTCCATCGCTTCAGTTGGTGTTTCAAAGAACAGGGATCTGCTTCTGTAGAAAACTTTCAATTTGGCCGGGTAGAGTAGCATGTAGCGATGGCCAGCTTCACGAAGTCTCCTTTTCACCGCTCCGAAGTGCATCCGACTCCGCTGTACTTGTAGCGTGTAGTCAGGGTAGGCCGTGATCTTGGCCGATCCTCTGTCAATCGTTCCCCCTTTTCGAAAGAATTCAAGAATCTTTTCGCGATCTCGGTAGTTCAGAATTTTCACGATCACCGGCCGCGGGGGGGCCCCAGGAGGCGGCCTCCTGGTTAGGGCCCTGTGAGCTCTCTCAACTGCAAACCCCTGGGTCAGTACCCCGCCGGTAATCTCCTGCAAAAACATGGATTCCACAAATTCCGTGGGGTCTGGCCCTTCAGTTCCTTCAGGTAGGCCCACGATACGAATATTGTTGCGTCTGGCACGTCCCTCCGCCTGCTCCGCTCTGTCCTCCAGGTTGCCCACCCGTTGCACAAGGGCGTGTAGTTCCTTTTTATGAGCAGCGCAGTCTGCCGTGTTCGTGGCCGTCTCCTTCTCGATGGTCCCCGTGCGCTCCGAGACCGCCCTCACATCCAGCCTAAGCAGATTCACCACCTCCTGGACGGCACCGATCTTGAGGTTTAAGCCTTCCTGTAGCTCTTTCATGGCGAGGCCCAACTTGGTCTCCCATGACACTTTTAAGTCCGCAATCGCCGCCAGCACCTCCTGTATCGTGCCAGGTGACTCCGCGGTCGTCACAGGGGTCTCTTTGTTCTTGCCTCGTTCCGCCCCTGGGGGGGACTTGGCGTAAGCCTCCATCGTGGGCTGTTTGGCCTTGGGTTTCACACCCCTCGTGGTCATATTGTTGTATGAGTCGGGCGGGGGCCCGTCCCGCCAGGCACCGAGGGGGAGTCACGCCACACAATGCCCATAGTCTGACCCACCACACCATGGGGCATCCAACACGCCCGGAGCACCCCAACCACTAGGCCCACGGTCTTGTCGTCACAGCCACATCCATTCGGCTCTTCGCTCGCTGGGCCACCGTGCGTCCTAGGCGGCGCTCATGTGTTTTAGTCTCCAAGCAAAGGGACCCAAGGGTCCTGCACTCGTGATCGCGACACTGACTTCATGATCCTCGGTGTTCGCAACGTGTCGCCGCCATTTTGTCTTGTCCGCCTGCTCAGGGCTCGTCCCAGTCAATCACATTTATTTCGGTTTCTAAGCATTCCAGACGTCCCCAAACTTTCACCGGGTGTAGTGGTGGCATTCACACACCTGGACATCGATTTCCAACGTCGGCCGGCCCCCGTGGACGTACCCCTCCATCAGGATCAAAACAGGATCAGCGGAGCGCCTCCAGAGTGCGACCTCTTACATGGCCGTCCAAGCCACGCCCCCCTTTATTTTCTCTTTTTGTGTTCAAGGGACTTTATCTGTTTCTACATGCTCAAGCTGCCTGATCTCATGTCTGGGATGGCATGGTTTGATTTGATTTACATGGACAAACTGCACTATTGCCGTTTCACCTTCATTTTTCAAAATTTTATAAACTACAGGAGAGACCTTATCTATAATTCGAAATGGCCCCTGCCAGGCTGCTAGAAATTTAGAATTTTTCTGTTTACTTTTTCCAAAATGAAACTTGTACACCTGATCCCCTACACTGTATTCCTTTACTGATGTCTTTTTGTCATAATAAGACTTTGCACTGTCAGCAGCTCTTTCCAGATTTCTCTGCACAAAAGCAAATGCATGTTGCAAATGCCTCCTCAGTTCATCAATATATTCATGAACTGTGGATGCACTCACAAGTGTCTGCTCATGTGTTCTGTATAGTAGGTGTTGTGGTAACACCATTTTCCTACCTGTCAAGACCTCATGGGGGCTAACACCTGTTGCCTTGGCAGGAGTTGATCTGATTGCCATCAAAACCAACGGTAAACGTAAATCCCAGCTGGAACCTGCTTCTGCCACAAATTTCTTTAAAATATCCACAACAGACCTATTGCTTCTTTCAACTGTACCTGAAGACGCCGCCCGATATGCGATATGTAGTTTCCTTTTCACACCTAGTATTTGCCATACCTTACTCATTAGAGTACTTCCTCTGTCTGACTCAATTCTTTGTGGCAACCCAAACCTTGAGAACACATGGTTCACCAGCAATGTGGCTGCTGTTTGCGCACTACAATCTGGTGCAGGAATGCATTCAATCCACTTCGACATCAAACATACCACACTCAAAATATAACGGTGTCCCCTGCTCGACCTTTTTAAAGGACCTACATAGTCTATTTGCAAATCTGACCATGGGAGAGTTAGGCCTCTTTTCATCAATGGTGCTCTTTGCATTGGTGAAGCAGGTTTAAATTGGGCGCATACTAGACATCCTCTAGTATATAATTCCACATCTTGGGACATATGTGGCCAGTAAGCATAATCTTTTAGTATTTGTAATGTTTTTTGTGAACCTCTATGGCCTGCAGTTATGGCATCATGTGCATGGTGTAGCATTAGTCCTCTGAATGAAAGGGGTACTACCCACTGTATTTGTCCTGTTATGGACTCTCTAATCATGAGTCCATCCTGCAATCTAATTCGTGTTTTGTTCTTTAATAACACCCTCAACTCCTCTTTTCCCATACAATCATTTTCTG
Organism: Ambystoma mexicanum; assembly: GCF_040938575.1. Lineage (NCBI taxonomy): Eukaryota > Metazoa > Chordata > Amphibia > Caudata > Ambystomatidae > Ambystoma > Ambystoma mexicanum. The sequence goes on along the minus strand of NC_090929.1, from coordinate 975,566,865 downwards.
TCAAAGAATTTTGTTCGGGATCTATCAAATGATTATAATAGATTCCCAAAATTTGATCATTCTTTTGTGCCTCAATCAAATCTTGGTCTGGCGTGTCATGACTCCACTGCACCACCGGTTGATCTACCTCCTTTGGTGCTTTAGAACGTGTGACTGCATCAATTTGTATTTCACCCATTAAATAATCAATAGGTAGCAATTCTCCCATCACAGCCCCAATCTTAGCCAGGTGGTCTGCCTTATCATTTCCCTCCTTATCCTCTCCTGGTGTTTTTAAATGCCCACGAATTTTTCTCCAGTATATTGTTAACTTATTCTCTGACACCAATTTGTCTATGGCTTGTATCATTTTTCCATGCTTAAGTGGCTTTTTGTTGTATGTAACCATGCCTCTTGCTTTCCAACCAGGCAAATACTCCACAAAGCTATTCCGTGCATAGTCAGAATCAATCACCAGGACAATTTCACTGAACTTTTTATCAACTGCAGTAGCAATTGCTTTATAAATGGCTGCCAATTCCGCCACCTGACTGCTCCTATCTCCAATCCTCATCCCTATACTGGGGACACCTTCACATTTCAACCAGACATTTCCTATTCCTGCCACTAACTGTTTATTACTGTCATTTTCAATGTGAAAAGCACAACCATCCACATATACAGTTGGCAAATCCTTGCATGTTTTTTCATCAAAAGCTTTGTGTGGTGATTGTTCAAATTCCTGCAAACTAGTTTCTACTTCCATTTCATTTGGTATTTGTTCAGCTGCACAGTCATGTAAGTCAGCTAACCCTTGAGCAATTGGGTTCTTTTTATTTTGTCCATATCTCACTTCTACGGGAAAACCTTGTAATGCCAGTGTCCATGAAGTGATTCTGGATTGCGCTAGATTACCTGATCTAATTCTTTTACTCTCTAAAAATTGCAAAGGTTGGTGATTTGTTTCAATAATCACCTTTTCTCCCTGAACAATGGGGCGGAAATGTTGTAGCGCCCACACAGTGGTTAATAGGGCCTTTTCACATTCATTAAATTTCATTTCAACTTGGGAAAATGCCTTACTTGCATATGCAATGGTTTTGTGATTCAAATCGTGTTTTTGTGATAACACTGCTGACATACAATGTTCAGAAAAACCTATTTCTATAAAGAAATCCCTGTCCTTTATGGGGTATGCTAAACATGGTGCCTTTACAAGACATTCTTTTAATTTAGCCACTGCATCAGACTGCTCTTTTTCCCATTTCCAGGGAGTATTCAGTTTAAGCAGTTTAGTCAATGGTTGAGTGATTTCTGCATAATTTTCAATGGACTTTCTGTTATAGCCTGTCATCCCTAATAAACTTTTTACTCATTTCACATTTTTAGGATCTTTTAATCTTTGTATGGCCTCTATTTTCTTCTTTTGTGGATTTAGCCCATGTTCAGTCACTTCATGCCCTAGAAAGTTCACTTTTTTCTTGCACCATTGTGCTTTTTGCAAAGATACTTTGGCGCCTGCTTTCTGCAATTGGCCAAGTACATGTCTTATTTAATCAAAATGGCTTTTCAGGCTTTTATTTTTTATCAGGACATCGTCCACATAAACTATTGTTCCTCTTTCCGCTGCATCCGGCATGGCCTTTCTCAAAAATATGCCAAATTCACTCCCACTATTGATGTACCCGAATGGAGCTCTAAGCCAGGCATATTGAGTCCTGTCAAATGTAAAGGAAAATAAATGTTGTATCTCCTCTGCCAATGGCACGCACCAATATCCAGAGGTGAGATCTAATGTGGTAAATACATTTGAACCATGTATCTGAGATAGGCCCTGATCAATGAATGGCAGTGGCCATCTAGATACTGGTACTCTTTTATTTAACTCTCTCAAGTCTGCACACAGCCGCCATTGACCATTTGGCTTTAACACACCTAAAATAGGTGTATTGGATGTGCTATGAATGGGCCTGATGATTCCCTGCGATTCCAAATTTTTTATAATCTCTGCCAATGATTCTAAACATGCCAGCGGTAGTCTATACTGGCGTACAAACACTGGATTTCTGCTACACCCTTCTGGTAGTGTGGCCACATGTAAATCAGTTAAACCACAATCATAAGCATCTTTTGCAAATACATCCTTAAACTCCATAAATATCTCCCTCAGATTGTCCCTCTCTTCATTGCTTTCACACGCATTCGCTAAGGAGATCTGTTCTTCTACCATTTTGGAAAATTCTGGAAAATCTTCTGGTAAGGGAATCTCGGCGCTTTCCTCTAACTGTGTGGCTGTGTCTTTTTGTAAAGCTGCCACTTTTAAATATTTTGGCATATCAGCTTCCACTTCAATGGGCTGATTTTCTGTTTCATTTTCATTTAAATTAAATATTATGCAATCCTCTTGATGGCAGCACACTGTCTCATTTGAATCATAAGGATACACAGAATGAATTTTAAATATTCCTTTGGGCTGAGAGTCCAGGTGTTCTGGCAACTCACCCTTGGCATCTACATACTTTTCAGGAATATTTCCAATCACCATGTTATTTAAATCTGACGTATAATGTGATTTTTGTATGGCCATTCCTAATGGGGAGTATTCCTCTAAATGAATATCCTGACAACCTTTATTATTTACCATAATTTTTACAGATCCTTCACCAATATCTACCAATGGAATGTATTCATAATCCAGGCCTTGCTGTTTTATGGATTCATTCAGGCATACAAATGCATCAGAACCTTTCATCTGCTGTCCATTTTTGCATTTCAGTGTTATTGCAAACTGTTTTGTAAATGCAGGAATAATAGTATCTTTCCTCATTTGTAATTCGATTGCATAAGGAACCAGTTGTGCACAATGATAAGCCCTTCTTTTGTCTTCAAATTCAGGTGCCGGACCACCTAGGCGTGACCATATTTTTTGATTAAGGAAATCTAACACCATACACATTCTGTGCATGATGTCATTTCCCATGTAAAATTCATTTTGTGCTCCACTCACTATCCATACATTATGGTAAATTGTTTTCTGCCCAATGCTAATTTTAAGCATGCATCTGCCTGCAATTCGGTTTTCAAAGTCTGGACTGCCCAAGCCAGAAACATATTGGTTTTTAATCCTAAATCTCGGGATTTCTTCCCTCTCCATTATTTTTTGCAACAATTTCTCATTAATGAAACTCCTTTCATGTTCAAGCGCTAAAGTGGCTTTTATTGTTTTAAAATAGTCATTTATACCAACATGAACCCATGGTTGCTCATCTTCCATGTGTATTTCTGCCAGAGTGGTAATGTGTTTTTCTGAATCTGTTTTAGGAGTAATATTCTGTTTGCATGTTTTCTCTTTTAAATAAAAACGTAATGTGTGCTCATCTATGGCAGTCTGCCAATTTTTCCTTGGGTCCAAGTATATTTGTACAGGTAGTTTTTCATTGTCGCTCTGCATTTTGTCTTGACACATTAATATAACAGTGACACTAGGTATGCAGCTATTCTGGAGATATACCTCCACAGCATCATTCGTTTTGGCAACGGTGTGACATTCATTTATATTGCTGTTTTGTGATTTTAGTTTCTTAGGCCTCAATGGTTTTTTGGTTAAGGACCACAGCACTCCATTCACCCCATCTATTAGAGGAGACAATCTTTTCAGACAATCTCTCCCCATCACAAATGGAATTTCACAAATAGATGTGATCAATACCTCTTGTTTCATTCTGTGCTTTCCTATTTTTATGTCAACCTCAGTTACACCTATGATGGGCACCTCCTCCCCATTAAAGTTATGCACTGGGCCTTGATTTTCCTTCACTGTGATCTGACTCCGTGGGGGTCTCCCTTCATTGATACTCTTTACCAGCTCCTTGGACATAATTGTGGCCTGTGCGCCAGTGTCAATCATAGCAAAGGTGTGGCATTTTTCTTCTACAGTGATGGGTGCATAATATCTGTCCTCAACTTCCTCTAATACACATAAGAAATGTGAATTCTTACTGATTTCAGGGCTCACCTTTCTCAGGTCTTTTTCACTTTTGGCTAAACACATTGGTAAATGGAAAGACATTTTTCCCTCTTTTTTACCCATTTCTGCACGAGAGACTTTATTCATTTCTCCATGATCAGAGGTTTTTTGGAGTGTGGCCACTGTTCGCCCATCCATCTGGGTAACATCAGAGACCACATTACAACCTTCCAACTGAACATGTGTAACAACATCATTCATCAATTTGTCATTTTTTAATTCTGTGCATTTGTGATCATTTAGTGTGATACCAGCCCTTTCAGCCTCTTCAAAAATATGTGGCTCAAAGAATTCTTCAGGTGATTGACTTGTACCCTCCTTGTGAGTATTTCCTTTTTCTGTCTGTGTTTGGTCATTGTTTTGCTTGCCCAGGGAAGGAGCTATAGCATCCCCACTTACTCCCTGTCCACTGGTATTCCCCATGCATGAGTCATTTTTCTTAAGTCCTTTTTTTCTTTTGTAATTCCTAATGTTTCTTTTTCATTTGTACAAATCTTTACTGTTTTATTTAGCTCTAGATTAAACCGTACCTCTTTTTTAGAATTATTTGCACTTTCTGTCACAAGTTCATTTACTGGCACTTTCACATTTAATCCATTAGGCATCTCAGAGTCGTTATGCAAAATTATATCAGAGCAATCTGTCATTTTGGCACTGCAGTTATCATGAGTACTTAGTCACTTTTCGGAAGCCCCCCGGTCATTGCTATGGCCATCAGCCCCCTCTTTGGAAGGTTGTTTTTGCGCTGTACAGAGCTTTCCTATTTGCTCAGCTAACATTTTCACTTGGGCCTCAAGGCACTGGAACCTTTCCATCTCTCTAGGATCCTCTTTCTGTGGTCTAGGTCGATATTGGTTGTTTTCCCCCTGATTGGATCTATTCTGATACCTCTCAGGTGAATTATGTCGGTTGGGATGGTTTCTGAACTCTTGATTCATTTGTGGAGGGGAGCGGGTTGCACCCATCCTTCTATTATAATCCCCTGGTGGGGAATCATTGTACTGACGTGGATTGTAGTTCACGTTTTGCCTCATGTCCTGTCTCTCAGATTGTGGGTACTGGCCCCTAGGTTGATTTCCATTATCAGTAAATCGATCCACATATCGGGGCCTATCCTGATTACCATATATCATGGTGTTGGGATCAAATCTGCTCTGTTTCCCCAATGACTGGTAGGGACCATCATTTCTTTGATCTTGATTTTGTCTCTGGTTATTGTTCATACCTGCCATATCAGGCCGATATCCTACCCGGGGTCTGTCCCCTAAATACCTAGGGCTGATGTAGCTCTCTCTATTACTAGGATAATGTGATTGGAACATTGGTCCAGGAAATGGCGATCTTTGTTGATTACCCCTTTGTTCAGGTGTCACATTATTTTTACCTTGGCTTTGAGCAGACTCAAGGGACATTTTGGCTGACCTGATTTCCATTACTGTGGCTGAGGGTTCTTTAGATTTAGGTCTAGTATCTTTCATTTTATCACTTTCTCTACCCTGACAATAGAGTACCTCATATAGTTTTGTGCTTTGATGTACAATCCATTCAAGGGACTTGTCACGGTCAAATTCACGGACCAATTGGGATATGATGTCTTTCTGTAGCTCATAGAAGTATGCAGTTTTAAACTCATTGGAATTTGAGTCAAAAGATACATAAAAGCGAGAAAATGCTCTTTTTAAGTCTTGTAAAAATTGGCGAGGGGATGTATTAGGTCCAGCAGTAATTGTGTAAGCGACTTTCTTTGCCTCCTGCAATGACTGAAAAGGAGAAAAATGACGCCTAATTTCTTTTTCAAACTCCAACCATGTCATATTCTGCTGTTCATTTAATCCCCTTATGATGCTGGCCGTCGGGGCATCTAAAGTTAAATGAAAATATTGTCTGTACTGTTCCTTAGGTATCTGGAGTGCTTTAAAAATGTCATGCACCGCTTCTAAGTGATCCTCAATGCAGCATTCACCTCCCTTTTTAAATGGTTTGATCAGGGCTTTAATGGATTTCATTATTTTTATGGGGCTACTTGTTGCAATGCATGGAATTGCACTATTTTGTAATTCAATCCTGTTTTCAGGTGTATGAGATTGGTGGCTGCCCCCAATGGGAGTATCAAATCCCCCAAGGGCGCTGCAACCAAGTTCAGTCACCGGCCCAGTCACTGGAGCACTAGCTCTTTGGGCAGAGCTAGAATTCACCTCCACTCCATTGAATGTGGTACCCTGCCGCCTCTCCTGGGACCTGGGAATGCATATTTGCTGTTCTAAGTCCTTACATTTTTTAAGGAGTCTGTTGGCTTCATCTTGCAAATAGTTGTTTTCACCATTCATCTTATTAATCACCTCCTGCATGTCGCACATTTGCATTTGGCATTCATTGAACTCTTTATTTCTCTTGTCTCTTTCTTGAATCATTTTAATCATTTCTTGTTCTGCGCTCTGGAGATCACATTCTTTTTCACAATGTTCTTTTTGTAAAATCTGCATCTCTGAAACAACCTCATCTTTATCCTGTCTAATGTGATCCACTAAGGCTTTTAAGTGTGCCAATTCTTGCTCACTATCTTCAAATTGTTTCTTGCTTTTGGATAACTGAGTATCAAAATCTCTGCATTTTAATTGCATGTCTTTTTGGCATACATCCAATTCTGCTCTCAACATTTCCTGATTTTTACTTGCCCCATCTAATTCAGTCTTTAACCTGTTAATTAGCTGAGTATCATTCTCTTGCATTCGCAGGGACTTGTTTAAAATAAACCATATTTTGCCGCATAGCCCTATTAAACAGTCTTTCTCTGCACTTTTATCGGCTGCATTCAATAATCTTGTAAGGCAGACCTGAATTATGCTGCCTTCTGCAAAAATATTGTCTAGTTTTTCTTTCTGCACCTCACCCTGAATGCGGTTACTCCATTCTAACGTGCTATTCGACGACCAATTCCCATGTGCAAACAACTTTGCCTCTAAATATTGCACTAGATCTGAGAATGTGGTTTCCCTTTGTGACATTCTGAAATTCGTTTTTAGTGGCACACTGCTATTATAAAATGGGTTCCCTTTAATGTGCAAATGGCAGTGTGAGACACGCTTGCCACGCCCAGTAGGTACTCTATGATCACTTTCCCGGCCTGCAACACACCATAAATATGTAGGGTATTTTGTGGAGATTTGGGGCCTGACGGTATTTTCTTACCGCCGAAAAATAACTTAGCAACAATCACTCCTTGTATTCAGATTGGGCCATGTACAACAATAATACAGTGGACATGCATTATTTCAGCACCCAGACATGCATATTTGGTATGCATGGTTGGTATGCGTGGTTGGTGGTATTTTGGTGAGCATAATTCCCTTGTTTTATTTGTGGCCCCAATGTCCAGAATCCCTTATCTTTGCTTAGATTTTTCGTGTAATCACTAGAGAGACCTCAGGCCTACATTTCAGGAATACCACATTTTCAGTGTTAGTGTTAGTGTGCCACCATGGGCGATCTCACTGACTTATTTACGACAGAGAGCTATATGTGGTAATTTTGTGGTAATTTCCACTACCTTATATACGGTAGGGAACTATGTCCAGAGAGTCTCTCTTCCCATTGGCTCATGTACCTCCAACGAGCTATGCTACAAACAGTCACTCACAACTGTCCATACTGAATATGATCATGCACACATCTGTCTTAAAATGACAATTGCACTGTTTAAAAATCTCCCCACATCATCAGCACTTTATTGGTAAATATAAAACACACCACCCGTCTGCTTTCAAATATTGTTCTGTATTATAAAAGTTGCATTTAAACACGATCTCACTCTTTACAGAAATAAATAAAATAGCACAGTAACAGCATTGTCTGTGATACACTGAAAAGAGAGTGGTGGAGAAAAGAACTCAATTTGCAACATTAACATGTGATTAAGCACAGGAATCTCCTTTCCTACACTGACTGAATATTCTCGTACACACTCAGCCCCCACACTTCTGTAATTACCTTATCTGTTCAGCCCGAGCTTTCTTCAGCTGTTCTCTTCCTGAATGTGGCTCCCTTGAAGATTAACCCCGGTGAAAACAAGCGTCTTTTGTTCTCAAACCGGGGTTATTGCCTGGAGCTCTCAGCTTTTTCATCAGAAATGCTCCAACCAGGAAAACAGGTCCTTCTCCCAGCTCTCCAAATCCCGACTGTTCTTCCTCTCCCTTCAAACTCCCCCCAGCAAAACCCTCATCACTGCCTCTAGCATGATACTTGCTATGACGCTGCTCCAATCAGAAATTAATCATGCCACATCCTCCCTCTCTATACAATGGCTCCTTTTTACAGTAACCATTTGTAACCAACTGATTTCCTGTACCTTCGCCCTTGGCTTCCTGAGTTATGTGGACAGAGCAGCAGAGAAAAAGAAAAAAAAATGAATGTGCGTTTAAAAGTTCACTTTCAGAGTAGGCCTATTTCTGCAGTGGAGACACATTTTTATTAGTGGGTTATGTTAAATTCAGTTTTATTAGTCAGGTTAGTTATGAATAATGTTAGTTATTAATTTTCAAATGTGTCTCTTGCACCATAGGCATTTCAGGTGAAAAATAGTGTGCATTTTTGAATGTGCACGTGTGCTTTTAACTGTAAAAATAGATTTGCATCTTATATGTTAAAATTGTTTTTGACTAAATAGCCTGTCTTTCCATGTTAATCTGGTAACACATATAGCAATGCACCGCACCCATGTAGTGGTGCTGCATAAAAAAAATTGCTACCTGTGCAGTAGTGCTGTACTCTGTGCTGTAACACGCCAAATATCCTTACAAGTCCATTTTAGCTTGAATCTGGTTTCTTTTTTGCTGCATATGGGGCCTCATTAGGACCCTGGCGCTAAGTGTTTAACGGCGCCATAAAAGGCTGCGGCGCTGTTAAACACTTAGCTTCTTACTACGAGGTCCCTTTGCGGGACCCGACCTGAGCGGCTGGTCTAGACCAGCTGTTTAAGTAGGGACCCGCAAAGGGACCTTGGTGCTAAGTACGGTACTGCAATTTGAGGTACCATACTTAGCGCCTTCCCCATTCCCATAGAGCCCTATGGGGCGAAATGGGAATGGGGAAGGGCCATGGTTCAATGGGGAATTACCGCCCCGCCAACCTTGGAATGGGGTGGTAATTCCCCATTGAACCATGGCGGACCCATTACAACACCGGCACCAACCATGGTGCTAATAGCGCCATGGTTTAGCGCCAGTGTTGTAATGAGGGCTATGATTAACATTAACCTTTTACAACTATTTCATCATGCATCCACATTTTTCATGATATCATACTAAAAAAAACATTTAAAACAAAATAAAATATACAAGCACTCCAGATTCGAAGTAAAAGAAAATACTCTGCCCCCCGTCCCCCCAAACAGGAGAAGACAAGACCCTGATGACATATAATCTTCTTTTGCTATCAGTCAGGCAAACACTTGCAGTGATTTTGAGCCAAATTCTGAGTCATTTTCCAATGCAAGTTCAGCTTGAATCTGATTTCTGCAGGGGATTTAGCCTCACCCATCAAGATGTTTGACTCTGCAACCAGGGAATAGGGGGAGAAAAGCATTGTGTCTTCCCAGTAAAACACATGAGCATGCATAGGAGCCAGAATCACTACTATCACCCAGGGTGGAATGGTCTGATTGGGTCCTCCAATTAGTAGCTAGGATTCTGAGCAAACTCTGGGCGCTATTGCCCAGTATTTGCTCAGAATCTGACTTCCTGTGCATCTGAGCCCAGTGTAAGGCACCTGTGTGCTCTGCAGGTCATTCTCTCCTCTCTGACCTGGACCAATCGGTGGGTCCCGCACCTCCTTCCCGCCAATCCTACCCACCTTACCTTGGGGGGCCTACCCCAGTCAGTGCTATTCCTGCTTCCGATAGGCTATTGCACGACACATGCTGATGCACACTCTCCCTTTCCCACATGGCAGTCATGTTGCCATTCCCAGGCGGTTTTGATGAGTCACCATGGCCACCAACCATCTATTCTTTGGTGTGGTTGGGTATCTGATATGGGTGCTGAAAGCCTTAGTATTCCCATATTTCGCTTTGCTCCCTCTGTGTGAAACAACCCCTTCCATTCCCTGGTGTGCACAATTTTTCCAAGAAGGAAAATAGTACATCTGAATCTCTTTGTAAATGGGATGCAAAAGTCATTCATGCAAGGAGATACGCTAGCACATCCTGTAACTTACGTGAAAAAACATTATTATATTATATTATTGCGTAAATCAATCTCATAGTGAGCCTTGATTTCAGGCAATGTCCTGAATGATACCAGTCAAATCAACATGGCCACCTTGACTGACAGGTCGTGGAGAGACAGGCCTTTATTATCCAGCCCTTTCCTCAACATGGAAGGTACACAGTTGCCATAGACCAGTGTACCTAGGAGAGATGGGATTTAAACGTTTTTGTGAAATCTAAAGATCAAAGGATGCTTCTCAAAGGGAAAGCCATTAATAAGTCATCCTACATGAGATAGCTGATCTGTATGCATTGACAATACAATAAGAATAACCAAAAGCAATGTCAACCAACAAATGTCCCTCCAATGTTAATCCTGAATTAAAGTCTACCAAGTTCCTAGTATATGCACCAGAGAACCCGGAGCCTCCAAAATGCCTTTCAGGCCTTGACTGTACTGGTTGCCCAGGACTGTCAGATGACAAATGAAGCTTGTGCCAAAATGGCATTGGGGAACTAATATTTCCGTAAACAAAACCAAGCTATGAATGCAAGTTCCCTACTAGTATTATGAGATGGGTCTGAAGAAGTGGATCCAGAAGCAACGGTCTGAAGACCAGAAGATGAATCAGGCCATCATGGTCATTTCCAGGATCAATGGGGACTATGTCTGCACTGGCATAAACAGTATTACCAGTACCAGTGCAGTGCCCTGCAATTGAGCTCGAAGGAGACACAAGCTGTTAGAGAGAACAGGAGAAATGCAATGTGTGTTTCCATTCTCCAGACAAGAATGGACAAAGATTGATCTGTCTGCCATCTGAAAAATGTCACAAGTTGAGTGTTTCCTACAAGATAAAAACATAATGTAAATGTAATGGACCCCACAGATTTTGAAGTCTGCTAAATGTGGATTGATGGAGCCTTCAGTTACTTGTGTTGACCTTCTTCCGAGAGAACCAATAACCTCCAAGTCCAGAGAACACATAATGATATGATATGATATGTTATTTGTAATGTGCTCAATAACCAGAGGTTTCTAAGCACGGACCCCAGGGATCAAACCTGTGGTGCGCCATGTCGTCTTGCTTCCAATGGAAGCACGTTGCCCCTGAGCTATCCTACCGAGACTAGTATCTACTACCTAGACACTTATGTGGCACCAAAGGCAAAAATCCCTCAAAGTCTTGCCCATGTCTGCTAAAATGCTGAAACAACATGGTTTTTTTTTAGACATGTTCCTGCCTAGCTTGTTTATGTACTTGCCCACTGAACTGTTGTCCATCAAAAGATGAACAACACAATGGGAGAAGCGGTTTTCAAAGCATTTGATTGAACGGATACAGCAAGCATCTCGAAACAATGTATGTGCCAGCACAACTTCTGTGGACACCATCACCCCTATTAAAGGTTGCCCCAAACATAGCTCCCGAGCTATGCAATCTGGTATCAGATTCTAATTTCATATTGGGGCAGGAAGTGAAAATAGCTCTTCCGTTCCGTGCTTCCATGTGGACTAGCCATGCAAGCATTTCTGCTCTTGCACCTGTAGAAAGCAGAATCCAGCTTGAATACCCTGGACCTTGATAAAGGGATTGAATATTTAGTCCTTAAAGAGCTCTGTAATGGCACTGTTAGGCAGCAGTCCTGAACTTATCTGTTGTATGGAGGATAAGGGAAGACCAATAAGGCTGTTGAAGTGTTTGTAGGATATTGCTAAAAGTCATACAAACCTTTTCAGCTATTTGATAAAGGCCACTGACTTCCTTTGGGATAGGCAGAGAGTAGCTGATCTGTATTTTATCAAAATCTACAGAAATTATGTACTCGGATTTGACTTCTGCCAGTTTTTGATGGACCCCGGGACTGCAGAATTCTGATAATTACTGAGTATGATGCTGAGAGACCTATGCTGACTTGGTCATAGTCAGGGTATTGTAAATCCACTGTCTTGTTTACTTTTTTTCTGAGGAAAGGCACCACTTGCCTGAGAATCTTGGAGAAACACAAAAGGGGCTCGGAAAGGACTAAAGGGAAGCTGATAAAACATCCCTGCTTCAAAAAACTGGAAGAAACATTTGTGAGGCTTGTACATCTGACCCATGAGATTGACATCTTCGAAATTCAATATCAAACCCCATTTGCCTAGTCTCAATACATTTTCATCTTAAAATATTAATGCATCTTGTTTTCTTTTGTGGGTTTAACCTGTACCTCCAGGTGATTAGGGCCACAACACCTCCGAAGAGGCTGACTGGGTGCTAGGATCCCCCTGGAACAATGGAATGTCTTTATCAACTCAACATAAGATGCACTAACCTCTACACTTAGAGAAATGTGAAATCCTTCCACAAGTTATTTATTTAAGCCAGGTCTGTAGGGCTGTGAGAGGCTAATCCTTAGAAATGTAACAATTCTAAGTATAAGAACACCTCTCTATGCATCTTGCAGCTCTATTGTATACTCATGCATGTAATAAAAACTTAATTTCCTCAACATTCAATAATGAGTAGAACTCATTGCTGCCCCTCAGGACAGTAATAGAAAAAATGTGCAGTGCGTATAAAAATAGGATTATATCACACTTTTGGTAGAATCTCACTAGACATAACAAATTCACTAACAAAACATATTCCAGATACCCACTTGTTGTGGTGGTCTCTTTTAATTCACAATGGAACTATAACCCATCTAATCAAAGCATGGACCACCAATATAATACCGCAATTAGCTCTCAATTGTGCAACCTCTAAACACCTGACATGTTGCAAAACTCAAACTGAAACCAATACATTATGAGACATCTTCTCATATCTCAAGTACTAAATCCCTACTCATAGGTGGCTAAGGTAAACTCGTAAACCACACTTGCTAGAAATACATTTATAAATCAAATCCATGGCAAGTATAGAAACACATTAAACATATTTCAGTGTCAATTAAAGCATACCTGTCTGTTTTGCTAAAGCTAATGCATAAACCAGCAATTATGAAAAGCTTTCTGACCCTGAGGGTCTGAATAATGAAAGCACACTCTTCTGTGGGTGGAACCACTTAATGAATATCCTCAGAGTCTGATACTCTGGATATGCAGTTAATCCACCCAATCTACGGGCAGAATGTCAGGCTGGATATCCCTCTGCAATCAACACCAGCTATGACTGTTCGGCTGGTAAGTGGGGCTTTTATTGAGTTCTTTATAATGGGCTTCTATGGGAGTGCTTGAAACCACTCTAAAATGTAAACAAAAGCTATGAAGCTTACACATATGTAAACAATGTTCTCGTAGCATCTGCTGTGTGCATCTACCTAGTGTAAACAAAAAGCAAACAGTTTATGTTTAAAATAAATAAAAATTCCTAGAAGGACTTACCTATTCTAGCATCCTATCTACATCTTCCCTCGGGTGTTCACGATGCCGCCTGTCTATATCAGAGGGTAGGGTACAAATGATGTTGTCAACAAATGTTCTGTGCAGCTCATAATGTAAGCAAAGGCATGTGTGTTCTCCATTTCTAAAACATATTCCAGCAATGTCAGGGACATATATTAAAAAGAAAAAGTACATCAATATCAGGAAGCTCCTTAGCCCTCCCATAGCACTTAACACACAAATGGCACCTTTTCTGAAGCTTACTAAACTGTAAGCACACACTCGAAGAGTGAAAGTTATATAACAAAATGCATGTATGCTTTTTTTGTTTCATAAAAAACAGAGGTTCATCGTATCAATCAAAAACATTTCAATATGTGACCTCGGTTAGTACTAAGTGACTTGTCATTTCACATCATCACAAGTGAAAACACACAAACGACTTGATCGGACGTAATCATAACTGCCACAAAAATAGGTTTACTGGTACACAACAGCTGTTTTCTTTCATATTCAAAAACTGTTTGTATGTGGAACAAACAAAGACCCCAAAACAGATCTTGATCTTGGTCGACATATGTTTCGGCCATTTTCTTGCGATGCACCTTCTCCCACGTGCTCACGTAATTCATTTACTGGGCCATCTTGAGGACACAAAAATTATTCAATAGAAGAATGAATATGTGGAAACCCCTGTGGGCCACATTATCTATAATAAAAACACAAAAAAATACAAATATCACTCTTCAAGACCACTTATTTACATCCCACACTTTGTGCATTTTCAAGATTGCGTTTCCCTGTTCCGACATTTGGCGTCAGGATCAAAACTCACCGCCCTAAGAGGTGAGAACTCAGCATTTACTGGCACATTTTTTTCAGACGCGGTTGCTTGAAATTTGGGATAAGCACCAATGGGATATGGGATATATATGAACGTCATGCTCTTAAACATAATTAAACCAGGTATGAAGAGCACACATTCATGGTGTTAACATAGTTTTACATCAATGGCTCTAAATCTAAGTTGAAAGTGTGCACTCGGGCTGAGTAGTTTTTCAAGCATCCAGCAACACAATTCTTCTGTTCCATTTATATGCACGCAATTCTGAGTGATGATCTAATTAATTTTGACAGTTTCTCAAATAACAAAGAACCATATTAGTTTAATTGCTGGGTTTGAAAAAACCTTGTTACAGATTACATAACAGAGATATCTCCTTGGTGAAATGAAGGATTTTTCTTACCTGCTGGTAGATGCAACAAGATTCCACTGCAGGTTGGTAATTTAAGGAAATAGGCTTAGTACTATTGAAGAACATTAGGTGCTCTTAGAGGGGCGATAGAAACATACAATGTGTTCTGTGTCATCCCTTTAGGGAGAAGTAAAGTTCACTCCTGAATAATTATCTGAACAAGTCTCCTGTCCGGATAAGGTGTATCCCTGCACACCCTGCATCAAAAGTCCAGGTTAGCACACATTTGACCGATTAGCACAGAGTGTTAGATTTAATTAAGTGGTACTGAAGAGTGATATTTGTATTTTTATGTGATTTTATTATAGATAATGTGGTCCACAGGGTTTCCACATATTCATTCCTGTATTGAATAATGTGTGTGTCCTGAGGATGGCCCAGTAAATGAATTACGTGATCTTGTGTGGAGAAGGTGCATCGCGAGAAAAGGGCCGAAACACGTGTCGACCAAGAACAAGATCTGTTTTTTGGGGTCTTTCTTTGCCCCACATGCAAACAATAGTATTCCAACAGCCGATCTGAATAAATTAATTTTGTTAATTAACTTTCACTCTTTGACTATTCCGAAGCTTACTTACAGCGTAGTAAACTTGGGGATAGGTACCAGTGTGCACACATTTTTGTGTTAAGTCTTAAGGGAGGAATAACTTGCTTCCTGATGTTGATATATGTTGTATTCTCTACCCAAATTGAAGCTGGGCTCCGATAACAAAAAAGCCAGAAATACCCATTTAGATTGACTTAAAAAGGAAAAGGCCAAAGGTGTTCATCGCATGTGCAAGTTGT
Source organism: Ambystoma mexicanum (assembly GCF_040938575.1). Lineage (NCBI taxonomy): Eukaryota > Metazoa > Chordata > Amphibia > Caudata > Ambystomatidae > Ambystoma > Ambystoma mexicanum. The sequence goes on along the minus strand of NC_090929.1, from coordinate 975,551,242 downwards.
TGAATCTGGGTTTTCTTGTTAATTGAGAAGTTACACAAAATAGCTTACCTCCTAAAGTACTTGCTACACTAAACATACATAAACAACACCTGTATGCAAATAAGCATTTATATATGTTTGCATGTCTCCACACACCTAGCGCCTTGCTCTACGGCAGGGTAAATGACTTCTAAGTGCTGCTAAACTGAATAAGACATCAACTAACGCATTCGTACTCGGGATCAGCCAGAAGTGATCAACTTCTTCACTTATGTTGTATGAACTTAGAATAAGACTTGAATGTGCAGCCATGTCTACACCTGCAGCTTCATTGTCTGCCCAAGTGGGGTAGTCTGGACAAGATTAAATGGCAGTTGTCTACTGAGTGATAACCTTTGTCCTTCCCTCTTTTTTACCACAAGGATGTGATGAGTAATCCACTCCGCCAAGTGTCTGAGTTTTTTCTTCTGCCTTCTTCAAGAGTGGCTCCTTGATCTCGTGGGATAACAAACAGTGGTTCCCCTTGGAGAAGAAAGTCACATCTATAGGGTTTAGCTGAATATGTAAGGCAATGCATTGAAACCTGAACCCTCAGAACATCTGTAATATCCAAGGGTCCAGCAAAACAAGTGGCCATTTTTTTGTAAAGAAGTGTAACCATTGCCCTGTAGGCTTATGCTAGAGAGCCTGAGAAGAGACACCTGCACTGGTTACATCCTACTCTACCTCTGGCACCTCTGAATCCTCTGGATTTGATGCCTTGGCCCAATAAGGAAGCAGCCTGTATTCAAATTACCTCCGTCCTGTAGGGCCTGTAATGGGTGCATTGTTGTTTCCCAAATCACTTCTGCTGTGGCTTGCCATGGAAGTGACCTGAAAGTGTCAAGGTGTTATGATGGGAGGACAGAGTCCTATTCAATGAATCAAAGGTGGTCACATATTTGCCAAGTACTTTTACAAACTCATTGCCAAATAATAGTATTATAGTATTTGCTGGCCTATGTGACTGAGACACGCCTCCCAGGTTAGGGCTAATTTTATGGAGAATGACCTTGTACCTTTTGTGAGCCATCAAGGCACCAGCGTTCCCCCATAAGGACTTTTAGGCCAAACACCTATTTTCTCCAGCATCAAGAAAGTCACCAATGCCTTGGCCTCCTCTACCAGATCTAAAATGGTTACCAAAGCCCAAAGATGTTGATCAGCCTATCCTTTCCAAGCTCTGTGAATACCATTAGAAAAATACCACCCATGCCTGGTGAAAAAAGGTGGCTTTATTGGGGTCTACAGAAGAGGTGACAAAGCCTTTCCAAGGGAAGCAGGGGCATTCTGCCTTCATCTGTTTGCCAGCTGCTGACTACATCTTATCGTGCATGGAAGTCTCATCATAGCCCTTTCTAACGGAAGTGGACCCATTTCCTAGAATTAGGATGGGCAATAACACAGGTACAGACCATGGGCTTTCCCAAAGCATCTTGGAGAGTGGTGGTGGCTTCACTTGGGTCAATCATAGATCTGCATTCAGAATGAGGGGAATCCCTACATCATTTGTGTACCAGTTATTAAAGGAGGGAGGTGTAAATCCTGCTGTACTGGCGATTCCTAGAGCACCAACAAGGCCTTGGCTCGCTTTGCTTATTCGTGTTTCAATTCAAGGCCAAAGGGCCATGTGGAGACTTGATTCAGCTCTCTCAACGGCGACCCAGCATCTCCATTTGCATGGATATGCTAGACTGAGGAAAACCACTACAGTTGCCCATATGCTGCTCGGGGTGCTTCCTTTAGGCAAAGGTGTTTTTCTCCTGAGTTCTCGACCGCATGTCATCTTTTTTTAGCTCCTGCCTTCGAACACGAGTTGGCAATGTTGAGTTGGCAATGTTGCTAGGATGCTTCTGAATTAATGCCTGCATGACAGTTTCATTAAAAGAGTGAGAGTGGACTGCTCTCTTTGTTTCTACAGCCTTGTCCACAGCCTGGCAGAAGGAAACATCGATACGAGGCCCAAACATTCCTGCCATGCCATCTTCTCTGATTGAGACGCCTCATCTTCAGTGGCAATGACCTATAGGAACTCCTCATAACTTTGTTCTTGATCTGCCATTATGAATGTGGATTTACCTTAAACAAAATCCGACCTGCTGTGAGAATCTTGAACGGTGGTCCCTCTAGTGTCGATCCTGCTTGCCTCTGCTAGCTACAGCCAGCTTGCCCTCCTCCCGAGGCTTCTGGGATGTAGTGCATCGAATACATTGGAGGCTTTCCTATTGTTCTGCAGCAGCGCCTACCATGCAGTGCCACAAACCCAGCGAGAGAATAAAGGACAATGCCTATTTTTACACTGGGAAGCCGGTCGTGCTGCTGAGATCCATCTCCAAGCAGAAAACAGAAACTGACAAGAATGAGACCTTCCGCAGCCCATGACACGCCCCAAACACTTCAAATAGAGAAACAAGTCAAATCCACTCAAGGAACACAATGAATTCATCAAAGTGAAGAAAAGACCCTGGGTACTTATCTCATGTGTAGGAGCAGTAGAAAAATGGGGTCGTTGGGCTTCAGACAAGCACAGCCGATCTTAGGCAGGCAGGTAACCTCCCTGATTTCACAAGCATGTGGGTCCCAGGAATGAGCACTTGGAAGGCTGATCTACACCCCTGATTACCTCAATTCACGGGCCCCCTCCTTTGCCTCCATATCTCTGCCTGCTATTGGTATCATCATGGCTGAAGGGAGCTTTGAGTATGGCTAGACTTGCTCCTGCATTTCGCCGGTCTGTGGCTTGATGCTCTGCACTCCAATGTTTCTGGATTGCTATTTTCTAGGATCCATGGGGCTCTGGTAAGGTCCTGAAACTTGGACGGAAAGTGTAGATAGCTTAGTTGACCACATCAGATTAAGTGTGACCCTAATGATGACACAGGAAGTGATCCAATAGGAATATTAAAACAAGACACATCAGTGAAATCTGTTAATAAATGGTATTATTTATTCACTTATTCATTTGATTTACATAAAGTGTAGGGTGGGGACAAAACACTGCTTTAAAGACAGCTGAGCGAGAGCGAGGTGCATCATTCAAAATCTATTATTATAATAATATTGAAGCAACACTGGCAAAGCGAGACAATTATCTAAAATCCCACTAAATTAATTGAAGTGCCTCAGTGGTTAAATCCTCAAAGCAACTCTACGAGTCAACCCGGGTAGTGACAACAGCTCAATACACATATCTAAAATTCATTGGCAGAATATGATGTTCGTTATTACTATTAAGGGATATCCAATTGAACATGTTATACTTGGAATTATATGCTGATATTCGTCTTCACTGCAGGAAATATGACAACAGAGTTGAGCACCCTTGGATGAGATTCTTTTTTGTAGCATGATCATCCCAGCAGGCAGTCACCCCCTGGAGTCCATTCTCACCTTTTCTAACCTTTTATTGGTCTCTTGGGTCTACATTTAGAATCCTTCATCCATTAAAAATCACCCGAGAACCCACGAGCCACTTCAGGGTTTGCTGTTGTGCAAAAATACACTCCCTTAAGTATGACAAGACATGGTAACATTATGCTAAGCGTATTTACAAATACTGTGTCATATTCGAGGTAGTATGTGCACGGCATTGCATTTCACATGGGCTAACAATGCATGGCCTGCAGTTGGTTTGCATCTTTTAAGTGACCTTTTGATTGCTGATTAGATTTCAGGAGGACTAGGGGCATATTGACATCGTTCTCGTCCACTTAACTAAAACACTCAAGAAATAATTGTCATTTCCATTTTAAAATGTGACATTAGGTATTTAGTCATTGTTGACATTATGGTATGTATGGTATGGATACACATGGTTGTGATTATGTGTAAAATGTATTTTATTTATGCAAAATAAAAAATAAATACAAATGTAAATAAATGTCTTTCCACATTCCCAACTCAGCACTTTGTCTTCCTACCCGCATAGACCTTCCTTTCCACCTTATACTCCTTCCCTATTTTCCACCATCTCTCACTCATTTTCCTTTACTCTCCACCACATGCTCCATCATACATGTCAACACATGCCATCCAGCAAGTCCTTCCGTAGATGCTCAACAAGTCCCGATTTTTTTCTTTTCATTCTAGGTTTTTGTTTTTGTTTTCAAATTTAAAATTCAGCATTGCAAGAATGCTAATGTAAAAACCAAGAACTGGAATTACATTTTCCAAATTACATGTGATAAGTATCGCATTCTGGTCCTCCTTCCCCAGAATCCTTTCTCTAGACCTCATTCTCCTACCCTTGGGTGTTGACTCTCTATCTCCTTTTTACTTCTCTCTTGTCTCAACACCTAATGCTCAAAGACTTAAATACCCTTAGCCCTTCTTCTCTTCCTCAAATCGTCTGTATTCCTGCTTCCCTCAACATTTCTCTACCTTCTCAATCCCATCTGTTAAGATATGCCCAAATATATCAAAAAGAGAAAAAAAAACTCAATAACAGAGTAACTTCAAGTGCACAAGAAAAGCCAGCTTTATTCAGATACAAACAGCCGCTGGTAGAGCGTACAAAGGACAATCTCAAAATGGCGCAAGGAACAACAAGGTTGTAAACAAAGAAAATGTCATAGCTGATGTCATAATTAGTCATCATAAAAAACTTCTGCTCTCTCACTCATTGGGGTTAGTGGAACATAGATCATATAGTTATCTATAGGTAAACATTTTACTAGTGATTCTCTGTCAACTACCAACTCCTCTTAGCTACATCCTTCTACAAATGATACATTCCAATCTAACCTGTTATTGGTTGACATTCTACTACAGTAGTCGATAAGAAGAACAGTGTTTAATTAGATATTTGCGGTCTAATGCCCTTCTTTTGTCAGTAATATATCTACATAAACCTCCAAAAACTAGCAGTCACAAGAATTTGCCCTTAGCATTTACATTTATGGGATTGACAACATTATCAATAATGTTAGTGATCACTAATTAACCTCACATTATGATCACCGTTTTCATTTACCCAATATTGCTATATTTAACGTCCTTTATCATCCATGTTTGAACTATAGGGCAAATGTACAGGACACATTAGGTTTTGACTTCTACCCAACACCCTGTTAGCACACACCAGAATGACGTCTCAATATTGCAAGCTTAGGCGGCAATCCAAAAACGTAACTTTAGTAAAATTAAACATGAAAAAAACCCTTTTGGGATACTCATATTTATTGCTGAGCTCAGAGACTGTGCCTATTTTATCTAAACATAGGGTCTAGCATGTGTTTATGAGACATTGTTCACCTTTTGTAACTACGCGCAACCGCTGAGATTTTTGCATCACACATGTATACACTTTCAATAAAGGTAGCAGGCGCCCCTCTCTAGAAAGAACATGGCATGATAACCTGTTCTGTGGTTTTTTCCCACTTTAAGAGTTTGAGGCCATTGCTTTTTGCTCACTGTACCTTTCACAGATGGGAAATATCCATTGGCATATCAGTCTTTGTCCCGCTCACATGGGCTGTCCTGCACCGAAATGCTATGGCAATTCTCTTCGTATGCTCTCCATATCTAGTAGCAGCTGCCCATTTGGTTCTCCATATCACAGCCATACTCCAGTCGCAAGGTAGCGTTCGCGGCCAATAAGCTCTCCTAATACGTTTCACAACATCAACAGCTATGTACTATTGTTCATGCACCTAATTACCACATGAGCACCATAGGGTACATGCCTCTGAGGTTACCTGTCAGATGATCACTTTGTACCTGATGACTGCCTACTTCTATCTCCGAAAGCTTTGCTAACTTATGCTCGCTCCTAACTAATGATCACCAATGTACAACCTGACCTCAATTGTCTGATCTATAGCAGCCTGCAATGTGTCATGCTTCACAATACTCCACATTTTTACATATGTTCCATGTGGTCGGCTCTGCTTACTTGCTACTCAACGAGATCACTGCCAGGTTGTTTACTTCTCAATTTCTACCTCAATTGCTTGTGCCTAACTATACCTTTAGTCACATCGCACATAGCCTACCTTACACACCGTTGTACTTCAACAATGTTAGCCATAACCACCACGCCGTCCTCCTCCACATTGTGTCTACACCTACATTAGCTATTATAGATATTACAACGGTCTAACAGTGCACAAAATGTATACCTGAATTCCACTACTGTTAGTTCTTACCGGGGCTGCTTACCAGCACACTCTACCACCACAACATACGAGTGGGTACTCCCCTTGCTTAAATATGTTTAGAACTGATGTCTATGCTACTGTGATTAGAGCCACTCCATTTCAACCATCAGTAAACCTCGACCTACTTAATGCTTCAATCAGGCCTACTGCATTCCTACCTGAGCTATGGCCTGACCCCATAGGCACTAACAAGACCTCTACATCTAACCATCTAACGCCTTCGAGTTAGTTCTACCTGCTAATGAGCGCACGACAGTGCACACCTTGGCAACACTTACTAATGTCCCGTGCCATATTAAAGACAGAAACTACAGACTTTGATCCAGACTACCAACCTACATCCAGCCTTTGTTTAAAGACAATTACAACAAACCTACTCCAACTACCACCAAAAATTCCCTGATTGGGAACTCAGTTGTGAATAAAATCTCTATCAACCAAAATAAGAAACTAAAAAAGTTTAAACCTAGTGCCACTACCTCCAACGACTCTACACAAATGATCAAGGGAACACTAATAAATGCTAGATCTATGATAGCTAATGCCACTGAAATAGCTGACATCATCCTAGCCAAAAAGCTTGACTTCCTAGCCGTAACAGAATCTTGGTTGCATGCAGCTGCTGGCCCTTCGCTTCTACTCGCAGTACCAGACAATTATTCTATCATTAGAGTGGACAGACCCGACTCCAGAGGAGGGGGTATTGCCATTATCTGTAAAACTAATTTAGACTTGAGACTGACCAATGCGCCGTCACTTTCCTCCTGCGAACAGCTCACAGCCAAACTGCCGATATTGCATACAAGTACCATCACAATTCACTTAATCTATAGACCCCCAGGGCCCATAGGCTCATTTAAGGAAGACATGATGACTCTACTATCAGACAATATTAAAACTTCATTGCAAATTCTAATACTAGGCGATTTCAATTTACGTTTTAATTACCCTAATGACCACCAAGCGTTATCATTAGCCAACACCTTTACTGAACATGGCTTCATGCTAAAATTACGCAGCCTACTCTTGAGAAAGGGAGGACCCTTGATTGGGTAGCAGAGCTAAACTGCAACATTGCAGTTACTAATATCCTACCGCAACCTTCGTCTGATCACCACCTTCTCTCTTTTGAGTTTGCCATAAACAATTCACTAAACAAATCTAAGCCTACAGCAACATTGTGCCTGACAAGAAACAAACAAAATATCACTGCAGATGCTTCTATGCCACTTATGATCCCTACCCTAAACTCTCTTCAGAATAATACCGACCCCAACTTACTAGTGGACATCTACAACTCCACAATGACCAAAGCCTTAGACACGGTCACTCCTTTCAAAATATGCAAAGGTAAACCAAGAGCCCACTTGAACTCCTGGTTCACACCTGAGATAAAAACTTTATGATCCGAAAAAAGAAAACTCAAAACCCTATGGAACCATACCCTATCCATTAAGAACAAAACCAACTTGGCCAACCTTACTGCCCAATACAAAGAAGAGATTATCCGCACCAAACGCGATAATTATAATAACAGAATTAACCAAGCCAGCTCCAGTACTAAAGAGCTTTTCATCACCTTGAGAGAAATGGAGATGCCTAACCTGTTACATCCCGCCGTGCACATCATTCCAGAAGACGGGCTTGTTTTTTAAAAGGTACGCGCAAACCTGTTTTCCTTCCTTATGGTGTGCGGCACTTCATTCCCCTGTTCCTTATACAATGGAGATTGCGGCAGGGATCGAACAAACTACGAGTACCATGATGCTCCACTGCACTATCATGTGTCCTGCGCCTCCAATCACCATGCTCTGACGTTTTGCTTTCACTTTCGGGTAAAAGCAGTCTTTTCATTCGGCTCGCTGCTTCTGATTGAAGTTACTGGCGCCTTTGAAGTTTCGTCTTTGTCCTTTCTTGGAAATCTGGATTTCTTGACCTTTGCCTGCCTAACGGACCGTCTTGTCTGCTGCTTTGTACTTTACTGCCAGGTTAGTGTACCAGGACCTATATCTTGTTTTCACGGACTGCCTTGCCTCACGATTCTGTACTTCTGCCGCCCGCACGTTAACAGGACCCTTTCCAGCCTTCTTTGAGTGATTCACCTAACATTTATCACTGCTATTTTTAGCCTGTAAAAAAGAAGGAAAGTGCCGGTGCATTACGGATTGCTCTCCCTTTTGCAAACCTTGTTACTGCGGTTGCTTATAAGTTTTCCATTCACACCACACCTGCCTTCTGTCATTACACTGGCCCTTGCTACTAGCCCCGAACAGCACATCTAACAGGATCTCAAACTACCTTTGTGGAACTTACCATCTGGGAAATTACCATCTGGGATTCATTGACATTTCTATCACTTCTGATCTATTGGACATTGGGGATTGCGTTTACCTTTCTTCAACAAGTGCACAGGGGGACGCTGCGCAGAGTGTGCGCCAACCCGGACCTAGTGCGCTCCTCGTGCTCTTCGGGTTAGAACCCTCACTAACATTCCCGTTTATTATTTTATACTGCCGTTTTTGTTCACCTTGGATTGATCCCAACTCTACTAGTGGTAAGGAGTGTTTCTTTCATCCAGGATGTAGCCATTGTTCTTTGTACAGCTAACCCATTTTCTTCCCATTGCACACTACACCTTTCGTAACTTAGCAGAAGGCACAGCCTCATTCCACACACCCTGCATTCATATATAACACAGACACTGCTGTACAACTCTGCTATTAGAATGAATCTACCTTTAACAAAACAAATTTCAACTGCAGCTTCTCGCATAATTCTTTATCTCCGTAAACACAACCACCCATGGGTGGCAAATAGGGCCCTGGACACCCTGACATAGCTTTAATGGCTGAAATGCACACAAGCATAATAGCACCTCCCAAATTCTGAATGAATGAATGAATGAGATACGCTTATGCGTCTGGTGTGTGGGACTACAGAGGTGTGTCCCTGCCTCATCAGAACCAGTGGCTATTGGTGATCAAGTGTGCTTGAGGTGTGGTTTGGTGAACCATTTGCAAATGTGTTTCTATCTTGTAGGGAACAGACTCAGAGTATTCCTACATTGACAGAGTTGCAACAGTTACCAAGAGCAGTGTGACAGGCCAAATCAACACCAGCAGGCATTTAAGGCATGAATGACACTTCTTTTAAAATTGATGTGACCGTGGCTCATTTGCACCACCATTCATGCTGCATTAGGTGGTAGATGGCACACAATGTGTTCTGGGTGCAGTGCTGCTCCAGAATTTAGTCAAAGTGTTGCTTCTGCTGTTGCATATTCCATATGGCCTCTCATAGAGATGGAACATAGGTAGTTGCCTATTGAAAAGGAGGCACTAGCGGTTAGGTGGGCATGCAAACATTTCCACATCTACATCTCTGGTCGCCCAGTTCAGGCAGTTTAGAGACCACAAGTCACTCTTGTCAACCCTTAACAGCACATCTTGCAGACCCCCAGAATTCATTGAATGGTGTCGCCAACAACTGGAGGACTATGGGATTCAGCTATACTACCATCATGAGTCAGACACCTCAGACAATTTTGTGTCAGGACACCCAAGATTGGCAAATGCAGTGCAGGTTGATGATTGTGTTGATGTGCTGTTGATCCAGCACATCAACTTTGAGATGTGTTTGGTCATTCACTCATGATATCCCTGTGGGAAATCATGGAAGCCACTGTGATGAATTCCTTGGAGTGGTCAAGGTTAGCATCTCCAGAAAAAAGGAATCCCACCACTACTATCCACTACTATCTCCAGAAAAATTGAATAGTACCACTTTGATCCCCCATGTATATGTTTGCGCCTGCATGCCTGATTCTTGTACCTTTGCTGTCCCCCCGTGTATGTATGTGCCTGTTTGCCTGACTCTTGTATTTAGCTAGCTCCCACCTCATGGCATTCGTCACTTCTTTTCCTCCTATGCTTCAACAATTACGCCCTGCCCGCATTCAGAGTCTGATTACCATATTATGTTGGTACCATCACCGCCTTGTTGCTGATGCTTGAATTGACTTTTTACTTATGTTTGGTTTCAACCATCTTGATTCTTGTCGTTCTCTTCTGGACTTCCTTGAAACATCTTTCAATCTTGGTGGTCTGATCTTTGTTGTGCCCTTCAATTGACTTTGAATCTTGACTTGCACTTGACTGACTCTGCAACATATGGTGTTGAATATTTACCTCTGCTTCTTAGCAGTGCTCATTCCATCTGTTTGGTTCTCTCCAACATTGTATTACACCTGCTTTGTTTCTTTTTCACCTCATTCACTGTTCCTCATTTCCTCTTTCTCTCCCTTGTCTATACCTTCTCTTCTCTCCCACCTCCGTCCCCCATACTTTATGCACTTTCTCTATCAGAATTGTTATCAGGCGTAGTATGATAGTTGTTGTTCTGTTCCTCCCCCGCCCTACCTTCCATCCTTTCACTCATATTCTGTTACTTCCCCAGCACTATTAGAAATGCTATCAGGCCTAGTACAATAGTCACTTCTCTGTCCCTCTCCTTCCTCGCTCCCTCCCCCCTCCCTTGACCTACCGTAATTCCCCTTGCACTATTAGAAATGTTGTGAGGCCTAGTACAATAGTTGTTTGTCTCTTCCTCTCCTTGCTTTCTTCCTCCACACCCTCTCCCCTCCTCTCCCCTCCGTTACTTCAGTCAGTGGCATAGCTCTTAGACTATCTGGAATGTTGGCAGGCCTAGTACGATACTTTATTTCCCATTCTTAAATATCTAATGGCCTTTTAAGAATGCATTGTATTTGTCCCTTGTTCCCTCCCTTGCCTTGAAGCGCATTGAAACACATTGGCCCTCATTACGACCATGGCGGAAATCGAAAAACGATGGCGGAAATGCAATACCGCCATCGAATAGCGCTCGGTGCGATTATGACCCGTCACCGCAAAGTACGATGCCATTAGCGACACCGCAGTGAACGCCAACGCTAACTGCACCAAGTACGCGCGCGCGCGCCATGCCAAGCCGCAATTACCACCATGGCGCAACGGTACGCGAATTCTGACCCCAGCGGACATGCACCTAACGCCATCAAGCACGGCGGAAAGTACCATTCCGCCATGGTGAGAAGTACGGCATCGCGAACCAACCGTAAACGGCCCTACTGAGTGCCTGTACACCGCTCCCTGGCCACATTGTACAACTCCCTGTAGGTGCAATGAAGCCACACAATGCAACCAGTGAAATGTACAAGTCATCCATGCCTGCCAACGAACAAATGAATCTCAAGAGGGGCCAATGGAAGCTGCAGGGCACAGATGGCACGAATACAGAAGCCACACAAATGGACATGACCTCAGTCTCCCTCCAAGAAACGCACGCAAACACAGGCACCTGTGACCAGCCATATTCTGATAATCACATCATACCACCAATCCAACTGGCTGACCGGCATCTGTTACACAAAAGCCATTCCCCCGCCCCTGAGCATCACATCACCAAAACAGTCACATTGGCAGCCCACATCCCTGACCTCACTGGGCTTCGTAGGAAAACGCGCCCAGCACAGTACCACGCAACTATACTCCGAAGCTGGAACCCAATGCAGATCTCCTCACAATACATCGCTCCCCAAATAGGAATATGACACATCACCTGCAAAGAAGAACGCTACACGGTTCATATCAGAATAGGAATTTAATGCACAACAAATTCACCAAGCCCATACAGCCATCAGGCCATGAACTCCAAAATACATTCCACCATTGTGGCCTGCATCCGCAATAAATGACCAGCTACTTCTTGTGTGACGCCCTGTACCCTCATGGCACACAGAGGCTACATTCTCGTACGAAAAGGCAACATGGAAGCGCCTCGACCCGCAGGGCCGTCCCAATAGGGAGGCACTAGTCCAGCTGAAAGGCCGAAATGTTGCTCCTAGCCACTAGTACTGCGTAAGGGCATGTGGCCCATTGGCGATCGTCCCATAAGATCGTAATGCTGCTCCACTGATTAACACGAAGCAGCAGGTGTCGGGAGTAAAATCCATCTGCAGGAGTGGCATACAGATGGCAGTGGCAAAAGGGGAGGAGATACCTGTCACCCAAACGAAATGAAAAAGAATAGAATGGCCATCAGAACTACATTTGAATAACTCACTTCAATGAACACACCAAATCCACAGCCATATGCATGCTAGCCCACTCCAAAGGATCATCACCAACCAAAAACCACTAGCGAATCATAACTATCTATATCGAGGTGAAAACACTATCACAAACGCCTGCTTCCATACTCACATGACATGTGAAACTTCCATTGAGTCTGTGCGTAATGCAGCCTGCAAAATCCACTGTTCCCCCAGCCCGTAATTCCAGTGTTGTGAAGCAACATGTAATTGGGAACGTCCGGCCTTATCGCCCACTTCGCTATTGCGCATCCCATACTATTCATATCAATCATTGCATCCTCGCCATGGCCCCTGTCCCAAGGACATTGAACAATAGAACGTTATATTCGCAGTCAGACCTGTGGGCATCTCCTCGCCGCTAGCAGAAAACCGAAAGCGCCGTCCTTCGAATTCCTCATTTGCAACATCACATCGAAAAGGCATCTGTGGCCGCTTGAAATCACAAATTAATCCATCTAGTGCGGCTGTGTGTGAAAATGGCAACTGCCTTCACTCACAAATGGGACGCCCCGCCCGTCGGTGAACCTCGGTGCAGTGTTGCATGAGGGTCCACCGTTACTCGAGTACTACGTTCCACTGACCCTTCACAAGTCTGTTCGCGACTGCAAAGATAGTATGTGAAACTATGGGACCAAAGCAGAATGAACATATCAACCAATGCTACACTGCCATCGGGTACAAATACATGATTGTAATGGCAAGATGCCAATCGTCGAATTGCAGCGTTGTGTGCGAGACGTGCTCGCCCAAAGGGGAGAGCAGCTTGCACAGGTGGAATGAATCACCACAGGTGGAGGCCATACAGCCTGGAAACACATTAATTGCACACCCAACCCCCTCCCACAACCACACCCACTCCGAAATGCTACCGGCAGGACTAGCCATGTTGGCCCTGGGGGACCTGATAGCACTGCAAGTACTCCAACTTCAAGAAGAAGACGAACACCGACTACAACCGGCCGCACGGAGGAGACGCAGGAGGAGGAGGAGGAGGAGGGCAAGGCAGGGCCAGCAAGGGCCGCCAGCACAGCCACTACCACCACGCAGGCAGCCCGCTATCCCACGCCTCCGAGCACATCCGTTCAACCTCACTGATGAGCAGATCCACACCCTCTACCGTTTGGACCGGGACACCATAACCGCCATTGTGGACATGACACAGGCTGACCTTGTCAGCATGATAGATAGCCCAACCGCCATCCCACCCCTACTGAAGGTGGTGTCTGTACTCCACTTCCTGGCCACAGGCACCTACCAGCACACAGTCGGACAGTTGCATGGCATTTCACAGCCACTGTTCTCACGGACACTATTGCAAGTGCTCGATGCCCTCCTGCTGCACGCAGACGACTACATCTCTCTACCACGCTCGGAGCAGGAAATTACGAACACAAAAGTGGGATTCCATGCACTTGGCGGCATACCGGGTTGCATTGGTGCCATCGACTGCACCCATGTGGAATTGGTTGTCCCACATGCCATGGAGGCCCAGTACCGCAACCGAAAACAATTTCATTCCCTGAATGTACAAATGGTGTGTGACTCCAACAGGATCATTACACATTGTTGTGCCAGATTCCCAGGATCAACCCATGATTCTATGGTCTTGAGGAACTCTACTATACCACGCTACATGGAGCGACACGCAGGGAACAGATCCTGGCTACTCGGTGAGTCTCATTTCAAGCATGATAGTGTGGGGTATGTGATGCGGCAATGACCTGGCAGGAAGGGGGGGGGGTGCGTACGTAGCAATGGCATTCCTCAAAATACCTTAATTGTCCACATACAGGTGATGCCGGGTATCCACTGAAGAGATGGCTCCTTACACCAATCCGCAACCCACGGGACCAGCATGAGGAGGACTACAACCATGCCCACTCACGTACCCGTGTAGTCATTGAACAGGCATTCGGCCTACTGAAGACTCGTTTCCGCTGCCTCAGCAGGTCTGGCGGGGCACTCCTGTACCGCCATGAGAAGGTTGCAAAGATGGTCATGGCATGTGTCATGCTACACAACATGTGCGTACGTAGAAATGTGCCCATGCCCCCTGACGCAGAACTGCAAGCACCTGAAGATGGTCATGATGAGGGTGGGGATGTGACAGCACCTCAAGGAGTCTGCGAGGCACAGGAGGGCCGTGACATTCGTCAGCATATCATAGATGCATGCTTCTAGCACTCACGCCTGGTGGTTGATACATGGACACGGGAGTTGTGGCACTGTGTGTGTCTGGAACATGCACAATATGGACTGTACGCCTATGATGGCCTCGTACACAAAGATCAATGTCCACACATCTCATTGGATGATTGTGAAATGTTTATAGCATATGTGAAATTGTGTTACACACCCCATCGACCCGCCACCCAAGTAAGCCCAACACACCCCCTCCACCCTCCTACCTCCCCCCCGAACACCAGTGTCCAAGGATGCTCATTGTCAGTGGGCAGACGCTATTGCAAGCCCCCTCTCCGGGTATCAGGGGCACCCCTGCCTGTGGAGCGCAGGTTCCTCCCAGATCTACGTTGGGGGCTGCCCTGGACGGAACTTGCAACGGATGATGTCTCTGCCTGCTCACGTCCATGCATGTCCCTAAGGGTTTGTGAGAGCTCAGTGAGCACACGGCGCACAGCGGCAAGTTCAGCACATACGTCTTTGGACGTCGCATGCAGTTCCCCCCTCAGGCTCTCGGTGCTTCTCTCCATTTGTACTCTCAGGCTCTCGGTGCTTCTCTCCATTTGTTCTCTCAGGCTCTCGGTGCTTCTCTCCATTTCTGCCCTTAGTGTCTCTGTACATGTTTCTATGGCTGCCTTGGTACCCCCACATTCATCAGCATGCTCCTTGAGGAGCGTGGCCAGTTGCTGCTGTTGCTCGATCACCTGGTCGAGGGACTGTTGCCTCTGCTGGGCCATGGCCATTTGCGGTGGTGTCACAGAGGGGCTGATCACCTCATGTTGCCTTGACACAGGGCTTGTGGGGGATGGCCAGTCGTCGTCTTGTGAGTGCCCCTGCGTGGTATCCTCATGGTGTACGGGATGGAACAGACAGGGGGATTGAGACAGGTCATGGATGGATCTAACTTCGACATCACCGTTTTCTGTGTCGGAGCATGCTGCCATTAATGCAGTGTCACCTATGGTGCTGCTGCCACCAGAAGCAGTGCCTTCTGTGGCATCCATTGGGGGGGCCTGTGGTGGTGGTGGTGGTGTTGTGGCCATGCTGGCTGCTGGGGTGCCTGTTGAAGTCCCCTCCTGTGTGCTGCCACTTGATTTGTGCTGCAGCCGTGTCTTGATGCGTGCAGCTGAGGTGGAGGGTCTTTGGCCGTTGGTCTTGGCCCTCTTTGCAGGTGTGCTGGTAGGGGTGTCCTGGAGCTCGTCGTTTGAATCGGACCCTGTGGTGGAGTAAAGGAGGGCGAGCGTTATTAATGGGTCTGTGAAAATTGGAATGGCAATGTATCACATGCATTGGGGTGGTACCTGAGGGTGATTTGGGTCAGGGCCTTGGAGGTAGTTTCATTTTTGTGTGGATTGAGGGTGCAGTTGTATTGCAGCCTGCAGTTAGGGGGTGCCTGCTGCACGTGTAGAGGGGGTTTTTAGGAATTTTAATTATTTATTTATTTAATTTGACTTTTAATGTCCGCTATCAGGCCAATGTAAGTGGACGTTCTCCTGGACATGTGTTTCTGTTGCACTATGTGGACACATGGTACTTCACATGATTGGACATTGTGGTTTTAGCATAGTTTTATTTGGGCCACCTACCTGATTCTTCGGATGTCTGCACTCCTTTCTCCATCCCTCCGACTCCCTCTATGGTCTCCATTCCAATGGTGGAGGCACAGATTTCTTCCCAGGGGGTCAGCTTGATGGGTGATTCCGATCCTCCCCCGGTAGCTGTGGCAATGTTTCGGTTGGCAGAAAGTATGCTACGGACGCGGATCCGCAGGTCGTCCCATCGCTTTCTGCATTGCTGTGGGTTGCGGGGTGCGGTCCCCACCGCACTTACCCGCTGTGCCACCAGGGCCCATATGGCCTTCTTGTTCGCAAGTGCCGTCCTGGTCATTTGCGTCGAGAAGACGACGGCAGCATTCTCCTGGAGGGTCTCTGTGAGCACCGTGAGTTCCTCACGTGAGAAGTGGACCTGCCGCTTGCGGTCGCAGGCTTTTTTCGCTACTTTTCCCATTGTTTTGGTTTCACTAGGGTGGATGTCGGGTTGGGATGTCTCTCAGGGTTGTATTTTTAATGGTTGTGTGAATGTTCTGCTTTTATAGGTGTACGGCGTGCTGTTTCCCGTTCCGGGACCATGTTTTTGCTTCCGTTTCCGTATATTTACGGTCACCGTATTTTCCGATTGCCGCTCTTTGCGGTGACCGCTATGTCCGGTGGCGGTATTGCACCTAGGTCGCCATACGACGGCGGTGAGGGGCGTTTTGGGGACATTTCCGCCATCACGGACTTTGCACTTCCGCCATGGCGTGGTGCTCGTGTCCGATGGGTCGGAATGAGCCGCACTTTGCTCCGTCGTGCAATGGCGGAAACTCTATTTACGCTATGGCGGTCCGGTCGGTTGATTTCCGCAAGGGTCGTAATGAGGGCCATTGTGTATAGGTGCTATACAAATAAACTATCACTCAATCCATCAATATTAGGCCCCCATCACTGCAACTGCCGAAAATGCAGACTTTGTTATTTTTTCGACCCCCTTTATACCACATATGTATGTGGGAAGGGGTTATGGTATATAATGCAAGTATGTGGGGTGCGGGGGTGTCATCCCTCATATATATGTGGTGTAAAAGGGGTTTAAAAAAAGAAAGTCACCATTCTCGAGGTCCCAGTAATGGGGGTCACAGTAATGACATAGATTCTAGAAACAATTGGGAGAAGTTCCTACAAGGAGATTTGCTTACGATGAAAGAGGCACATGCAGTTCTCGGGTCTATCTTCATTGGTCGAAAATAACTGTTGGTTTTAGAGGAATGACTGATCCTGGAAGACTCCTTGATGCTTTTGGAATCTGTTCCCTTAGACACTGGAAAGTGAAGTGATAATATAGTGGTCACCAAATAATTAGGCTAACAAAGTCAAGGCTTTCCAAGAAGGTCTCGTTCCTGGATCTGGAGAGTAAAGGGAAGGGGTGATTGGGCATTACCTTACATATCACGCCACAAGTTCACCAGTACCAAATGCTAGTCCAGAGCGAAGTGTCATGCCTCTGAAGAATGGAATCAAATTTTTTGGGACAATTCTCAGAGTCTTGTTTCATTGATATCATCGACAAGCTTGTCCATTACCTGATGATGCAATTCATGCATTATAAAGTGGTAGTGTGCATGATTCAGTTCCTGGAGAAGATCTATTTGATCCTCTTCTTTCATGAGTTGATGAAGTCAGATAATGGCCTCCATTTCATGTAATGGAGTTCTAGATTGTTTTTCTACGAATGGGGACAGTGCACAGGTGCATCTCGTGGGTGGGCTTCAGACAAATGGTGATGCTGAGCATATATGAGAAAACTCAAAAAAAGATCTCCTATTGCAGCCAAGCAAAACGGGATGTACAAATAGTCCTAAATTGAAGGAAAGACTGCTCTGTTCCCCAGTTCCCTGGCAAGGTCTTCTTGCAGTGGCATTCATGAGGATGTCCATCAGGCCCGCACTCACTGCTCACTCCTCCAGGATTGTCACTAAGATAAATCACAAGGGTGTTGTTAGGTAGTGATTGAAGGTCCACAGAAGAGAAAAGAGAAATTATTTATTAAGGTTCACGGTTGTCTCTAATGGAAGTAGTCGATACAGTCCTGTAAAGAACATGCTAGCCTAAAATAAACTGAGCTTGCCCTTATTGCTTAGACAACTTGTCACGGTTTATTACACGGCACACGCCAGCCGGGGAACTCCTTCACCTACACTGAATGTGGCGCACAATAAACCACTTTTTATTTTTATTATACTGCAGATTCTTTTTGAGTATGCCTCCAACCCGTCTCACACCCAACCTCCACAACACCCTGGGCCTCATTACGACCCTGGCGCTAAGTACCGAACATTACCGCCATGGCGTAATTAACGTTTACGCCATGGCCGGATGCCGTAAAGTGCGGCACATTCCGACCCATCGCGCACGAGCATTACGCCATGGCGGTAATGCAAAGAACGCGATGCCGTAAAAGACGCCAAAATGGCCCCTACCGGCATCGTACGCTGCGCATGGTGCACTACCGCCACCCATCATAGCGGTGACCGCAATTAGCGGTGACCGTAATTAGCGGTGACCGCAATTAAGCGGAAGCGGAAGTAGCGTCATTGCGGCGGAACGGGAAGGAGCACGGCGGCCATCTTTAAAAACACAATCCATTGCCATCCTCCCCAACCATACCAGATCCGACCCTGCAACCTTTCCAAACCCATCACCCACCCTACTACCCACCCAAAAATGCCAAAAGTTGTGAAGAAGGCATGCGACCGGCAGCGCCAGGACCGCTTTACACGTGAGGAGCTCACCATGCTTGCCGAGACACTGCAGGACAATGCTGCAGTAGTATTTTCCACGAAGATGACCAGGCCACGCAATAGTCCAAAAGAAGGCCATATGGGCCTTGGTGCCACAGCGTGTCAGTGCGGTGGGGGCCGTACCCCGCACTGCACAGCAGTGCAGGAAGCGCTGGGACGATCTGAGGCTACGGGTCCGGAGCATACTCTCAACAAACCGGAACCTGGGGACGGCAACCGGGGGTGGATCAGAATCCCCCATCAAGCTTCAGGCATGGGAAGAAATATGTGCCTCCACCATTGGGATGGAGAGCATCGAAGGAGTCGGAGGGATGGAGAGAGGAGTCCCGACATCTGGAGATGCAGGTAGGTGGCCAAATCAAGCCATGCTAAAAGCAACAAAGTTCAATCATGTGAAGTACCATGTTGACCCATAGTGCATATGCAACACATCGGCAGGAGAATGCCCACAGACACATCCGGAATACACCCTGCACACATGCAGCATGCACACCCTAACTGCTGGCACCCACATACCACCATGCAACTTCCACACAAAAGGCACAAAACCTGTATGCCCCTGCCGGAAATGTTCTGCATGTACCTACTGTTAAGATGTCACTCGTCACAATGCACGGCCAATGTACGCAGACCCATCAATAACAGTATCCCACCTTTGCTCCACCACAGGCTCTGATTCAGACCTCCAAGATGAGGACACCACTGCCTCCAGAGCCACCAAGAGGGCCAGGACAACAGTGGCAAGGCCGCAAGCCTCCACCTCAGCCATCCCTGGAAAAACACACCAGCAGCCACAAACCCTGCCAGGGGAAGAGGCCAGGCCAGTGACAGCCACCACAACAGTCATCGGAGACGCAGCAGCAGCACCGCACACGTCAACAATTGTGCCCACCGAAGGTACAGGCTCCGCTGCGAGCAGCACCCTGGGGGAAATTGCTGCCATAGCAGCATCCTCAGACAATGAGGCAGGGAGCATCGAGGATGCAAGCCCCACTGCCCACCCACATTCCCCCCACACATCCCTAAGCCCCCTGCAGGCGGATGCCACACAGGGGCATTCGGAGGCCGAGGATTGGCCAGCCACCCCATCCCCGCAGCCTGAGGCGAGCAGCCCAATGGACATGGCAATGCCACTTGGCATTAGCCAGCGCAACCAGCAGACCCTGCAAGAGATAGTCACCCGCCAGCAGCAGCTATCCACCCTCCTTAATGAACACATAGCAGAGTGTGGGGGTGCAAGTGTTGCCATGGAGAGAAGTGCGGACCGAGTCACGGATGCCATTGAGTCCTCCACAAAGGACATCGGTACAGAGCTCGCTGCTGTGCGGCACGTCCTCACAGAACTAGTACAGGCCATTAGGGACACGCGTCCAATCGTGCAGTCAGGACCCTCCTCATCAACCAGCTCGGCACAGAGCAGCCCCATCCGCAGATCTGGGAGGAATCTGCGCAGCACGGGCAGGGGTGCCCCGGGGGTCAGGGGAGGGGACTGTCAGTAGTGGCTGGACAGTTGAGCAGGACTCCTTCACACACTGCTGCACAGACAGTACCACACCTTCATAGGGATTCCAGGGGGGTGGTGGCAGGGTGTAGGGGGTGTGTTGGGGTGCTCAGGGAGGAGGTGGGAGGGTGGAGGGGGTGTGTTGTGGTGTTCAGGGGGGAGGTGGGAGGGTGGAGGGGGTGTGTTGGGGTGTTCAGGGGGGAGGTGGGAGGGTGGAGGGGGTGTGTTGGGGTGTTCAGGGGGGTGGTGGGAGGGTGGAGGGGGTGTGTTGGGGTGTTCAGGGGGGAGGTGGGAGGGTGGAGGGGGTGTGTCGGGGTGTTCGGGGGGAGGTGGGAGGGTGGAGGGGGTGTGTCATTCCTTTTTGAAATCACAATACATTTTTTCGTTTTGCACAAATCATATGTGTGGACATTGCTCATTGCGTATGTGTGCTTTATTGTTGAATAGTCCGCAGTGTGCATTTTCAAGACACACACATTGGCCCGAGTGCCCTCTCCATGTCACACGCACACGACGTGTGTGCTAGAAGCATTGATCAATGAGATTCTGACGCATTTCACGCCCCTCCTGTGCATCGCTGCCTCCTTGAGGTGCTCCACCATCCCCACCCTCATCATCCTCATCGCCAGGTGGTTGCAGGTCTGCGTCAGGGGGCGGGGGCACATTTCGTCTGACGCACATATTGTGTAGCATGACACATGCCATCACAATCTTCGCAACCTTCTCATGGCAGTACAGGAGTGCCCCGCAGACCTGCAGAGGCAGCGAAAACGTGCCTTCAGTAGGCCGAATGCCTGCTCAATCACCAAACGGGTACGTGCATGGGCACGGTTGAAGTCCTCCTCATGCTGGTTCTGTGGGTTCCGGACTGGTGTAAGGAGCCACCTCTTCAGGGGATAGCCTGCATCACCTGTAAGTGGACAACAATGTATGTGTCAGGGATGAGAATGATTACTGAACATGACGTGACGACATGCCTTGCATTAGACTGTTACTTTGCACCACTTTTAGTCGCACTAATGGATTCACACTATGCAACCGGTATATGTTCATGGCACTCATGTACTGTTTTGCATGCCAAGTCACAATGAAGGGGTGACAAGTGCCTTGTGAGTGCACATCCACTGTATCCGTTCAGGCCGTATTTCAGGTGACCTGGCACGTGTCCTGTGAGGTCAACGCTCACATGATTGCAACATTGATGTCTGGCATATTATGACCCCAGTGAACAATACTGATGTCAATGTGGACAGTTTGTAGGCCTTGCTGTCTGAGTTGTGGTGTATTGATGTTCCTGTCCGTCATGTGCCTCCTTTGTGCACAGTTATGGGGGACAGGCCTATCAGTAGATGGTGTTTGGTGACGTGCATGTAGCTCCTATTTGTTGGAGTCAATGTTGTCACATTTTGTACAATACACTTGCAGATGGTTGTGTCATGGTTGGGACACACCTTCATTCCCATGTTAGGGCTGCTTAGGTCAGGCATCATGTATACAGCTGTCAGATGACGTAAGTGCTGCCTCAGGATATGGTGTGGCTACTGCTAGCCGCAGCCAGGTGAAGTATGCATCATCCCCCCCCCCTTTCTGTCAGGTGAAGTATGCATTGGTACGTTGATCACCTACCCACTTCGCATTTCCATGGTCATGACATTAGACTCACCGAGTAGCCAGGATCTTGGGCCTGCATGTCGCTCCATGTAGCGTGGTATTGTGGAGTTCCTCAGGACCATTGAATCATGGGTTGATCCGGGGAATCGGGCACAACAATGTGTGAAAATCCTGTTGGAGTCACAGAGCATTTGCACGTTGATTGGTTAGATAGTTTACGGTTACGGTACGGTACTTCCATGGCATGTAGGACCACCAATTCCACATGGGTGCAGTCGATGGCACCAATGCTACCAGGTATGCCAGCCAGTGCATGGAAACCCACTTTGGTGTTAGCAATCTCCTGGGCAGACCGTGGCAATGAGATGTGGTTGTCTGTGTGCTTGTGGAGGGCATCGAGCACTTGGATCAGTGCACGTGAGAATAATGGTTGTGATATGCCATGCAAGTGCCCCACTGTGTGCTGGTAGGTGCCTGTGGCCAGGAAGTGGAGCACAGACACTACCTTCAGTAGGAGGGGATGGCGGTGGGTGTTTCAATCATGCTGACAATGTTGTTGTGTATCATGTCCACAATGCCGGTGATGGTGTCCCGGTCCAGTCGGTACAGTGTGTGGATCTGTTCAGCGGTGAGGTTGAATGGACTGGCTCTGATGTGTGGGATTAGGGGCTGCCTCTGTGGTGGCACTGGCTGTGCTGGTGGGGCTTGCTGCCCCTGCCTTGCCCTCCTTCTCCTCCTGCGTCTCCTCTGTGCAGCCTGTTGTTGTTGTTGTTGTTCTAGTTGAAGTTGTAGCACTTGCATTGCTATCAGGTCCTCCTGCCCCAACATTGCTAGTCCTATTGGTATCATTGTGGAGTGTGACTGGGTCTGGGAAGGGGTTGGGTGTGCTCTTTTTCTACTTCCTGAGTCTGTATTGCCTCCACCTGTGCTGATTCTGTGCACCTGTGGCAGCTGGATTCACTGCACAAGGCCCTTTATGGTTGGTTCGCGATGGCGTTACTAGCGCCATGGCGGTAAGGTACTTTATGGGCTGGGTGATGGCGTTAGGTGCATGTCCGCTTGGGTCGGCATTCGCGTACCTTTCCGCCATGGCGGTGATTACGGTGTGGGATGCCCGTGCGCGCGTCCTTGGTGCAGTTAGCGGCAGCATTAACTACGATGCCACTAATGGCATCGTAGTTAACGGTCAGGGGTCATAATCGGACCTAGCGGAAAACGATGGCGTTAATCTTTTACCGCCATCATTTTTCACTTAGCGCCAGGGTCGTAATGAGGCCCCCTGTGTCATGATGGACTAGGAACCCGGCCGGTGTGTATTCATAAGATATGTATTAATTTATTATTTAATGAAAAAGGAACCAATTACACAGCCAACAACCTTGTGGCAACACCAAATGCAATAATCTCTACAAAACAACCAGTTTTAAGACATATTATTACAGTTAATTCTGCTTTTTTAAAGGCAGAACAGAAAAAAGGACAATTTACCACAAAGTGATAAGCACTCCGCCCTGCAACACTCACCCCAAACATCAATTAGACCTGATTCCTTTGAATGGAAGGCAGTGGCAAGGAGTAGGAATATAGAGGGGAAATTATTTTTTTGGGTGAAGCCCACCACCACAAGATGGGAAGCCAACAAAGAAAGGGAAAACTTGATTTTGGAGCAAAATGGAAGAATGGGTTTTAACTATTTCTCACAACTGCTAGGGGACAGACTAGAAGAACAATTGTCTCGCTTTCACTTAAGAGACAGGCAAAGCTTTAGAGAATACTAATCATCACACCAGGGACAATAGAAATGAAGTAGGAAAATCGTTTTTTGGGAGAAAGCAAATGCAAAGGGAAAATACAGTGGCAAATGGAAATTTGTTTACACTGAGGCTTACAATGACAGTTAGGCTCTGGGAAATGGGTAACTTACAATAGGAACATCGGTTTTCAGGGACAATGGCAGAGTCACATAACAGGTAGACTTCTGGGCAGAGGGATTACTCACACTAATGAAACTATTTGAGGTTTAAACTGACAGATGCAAATAGGAATTTGTTTGGTAACGCACACAATACACAGACAAATTCGGTTTTCGGCTCACAAGGGGATGAATTCTTTTGGGGCAACACTTTAATGACTATAAAAATTACAAAAACATTGGGACAACGATTGTTGGTTTTGAATTTCAACAATCCCGATCCGTGAAATTGAATTAATTGATTTACTTACAAAAATACTAAGGATTTACGTGAACAAATGAGTTTTTTTTAATGGGGATATGCTAACATACACAGGCAAACACGATATTCTTCTGTGGGGAGATGACTGAACTACATTGGGGTTTTCAATGGGGAAATATTGGATACACTGCTACAAAAATGAAGGGCATATGCAATTTAGGGCTGGGGTTACTGCTACTTACATAGCAAACCTTTGTTTAAGATTCAGGAAAGCCAGATGGATCTCAAGACACTCTGGAAAACTAGGGCAAGGTCTGGTCACTGCATTCTGAAAGATGGTAAGTTTCAGCAGCCTTCTCTCCGTCCTCCTTTTTCTGCCTTCCACGGTTTTTGTGTGTCTCTGTCCTAGTACTGTCCCCCTTAAATAGCAGAAATGACATCACTACTTTTACACTCTACGGGAAGTACCCTGCCATAATCCCTGCCGCTAGAATTGGATAGTCACCCTCTCTATCTCCACCCCCAGTCATGATTATTTTAGGGGAGAGGAGCACCATCTGTCTTTTTCAATTTGTCATCATCCTTTGTTCTCGTTACAACCTTTTTGGCAAAAACAAGTTATTTATCATAACTTCATAATTATACTAGCCACTGCCATATGAAACATATATTGTGTTTGAGCGGCTCATGGGGAATTATATAAGTCGACTGCCAAAATCTTGTACGATGTACATTGCCATGTGTCACATTTTTGTTGTTTTCATAAAAAGTACAAAGGTTATGAATATGTACATTATCAAGCATATGCCTAATTTAATCTTCCATCTTTTCATCACCTCTCATAATTGTTACATGTTCAGATCAGCCAGAAACTGGCCATTACAGTTCCCAGAGTCACAGGGAGATGCATTATATACCCCTAAAACAGCCAGGAAATTACAAGAACAATAGCATAATAGTGAAATCAGTCCTCAGTGTGATGTCACGACCCACACTCTGAAGACCCCTGGCCAACCTATGGGCCAGGGAGAGCCTTGACTCCAGTCCCCACTAAACCCAAGAATTTGCAGCCTAGGCCTTCTTGGGGCCAGTCCTGGCGCCTGTGGCGCCAGGCTCATGTTTGAATATTGACTTGTGCTTGGGAACTACTTTTCGTTAATGTCAGTCATGTGGAGGCATCCACATAACCTGGCTCCTTGAAACCAGGCTTGCAGTATAGTGTTTTTGGGTGTGGTACCATGGGGACTATTTTACCTGGACTTCTTTCTTGAAGCTATTTAAACCACACCCGAATGGACTGACACGCTTCGTGTTAGTTTGCATTTCTGCAAGGTAACGCTCACCATGTTCAGCTTCAGCCACGAACCTCGGAAGAACAGCACCTGCAAAAAGGGAAAAGACATTGTGAGAAAAGGCAGCAGCTTACCTGAACTTCATAGCCAGCGGTCCGCAGCTCTCCCGACCATCATCCTGGAACTAGCGCTCCTTCGGATCGACATACCTGTAAAAGAGAAGAAACAAAGCATTAGACATTGCACAATTAACAAACCGTGCCGAAAGGTTTACCTCACCAGCCGCTCCTCAATCAGCATCACTACGGAAATTCCATACTCCATCCGAGTACCGCGACCTTTGGAGAGGAAAAGATAATAGGTTAGTAAAGGCAAGGCATCTTAAGCGCAGCGTATAGCGCCTACTCACTGCATCAAGGCACTTCAAAAACGCCCATACTTACCAGCGAAATACAGATTTCTCCTTGCCACATATTGGACTTGCGCGTACCTAAGGAAGAAAAAGACATTGTTTAAAACAGGCATGCAAGGACAGCAATATTCATAGCAATAAGACCTACCTGAAAGACTCAAGACGGGCCGGCATCAGTGAATCAACTCGATCGCCATTGCCCACCAAGCACAACGCGCCCCTGCCAAGACAGCAGGACAAAGAACCGGCCAACATCTAAAACAAGGTGAGGAGAAGTCCAGAAGGGTCGCAGACCTACAGGGAGGTGGGAGGCTGTTTACCCCGGTTGCCCAGTCCTGAACATAGCTTACCTGTATTCCAGGCAGAATTCTTCCGCTGGTCGCATCTGGGCATCGCAAGGAGGGACATCTGAACCCCAACTGCTGGGTGGCGCCCCCGTGGAACCAGGTGAGCGTAACAGTGATTGCTGCACAAAATGACTAGCATGAAAATAGTATTTTTAAAATAATTGGGAGGGTCTCCTGTTCAGCAAATAGGAGGGCTGCTTCATCCCCGAAAGCCATTTGTCTCGCTGGACTCATCTGTGACTAGAGTTTCTTATGAGTCTCTTTGAAATCAGTGTGGGCTCTTTTGAAGTGGGTGCAACAAGGGCTCACACCTTTTTGTCATGCTTCAACCAGGGATGATTTTTCCTTGAAGTCCCTGCTTTAACTACCTTCAGTGGCAGACAGTCTGGGGAACAGTGTGCTTTCAACACCTGCAGCAGCAGATTTTATTGCAGGGCATCATTAGATGGGCGATGGCACATCCAGGGCGGCTGAAAGTGGGGCTTTTCATTGTGAAGTGTTGACCTCAGCCACAGCAGGTTTTTCCTGAACTAAGTGTCTCTTCACATGTTACTGGAGGTTTGTGGGTGAAACATAATATACATTTGCTTTGGCCACCTCACACATCCTGTTTTGTTTGCCTGACATTTTCCTGTGAGCAGCGATATCTTTTTCCATAGTGGCTTTTTAAAGCCGTTTTTATTTGCAAACACATGTGTAGGCCGTTTTTGCTTTTAATGTTTAAAAATCCTGTTTTCCATGTCACAGGGTTTTTTGATTCCTCCTTCTTGGTTGAATTAACTTATGCTTGTCCATTGATAATGATAGGTAGGCCCCTTTACACATGGCTCTCAACTTTACATGAAACAAAAGAAAAAGCCAGGCTGTTTTTGGGGCAATGTTTACATTCCTGTCCTTCACGTGACAGGGAATGCAAAAGCCAGGCCGTTTTTGCTTGCAGTGTTTAAATGGCTGCTATTCATGTAAAAGGAACTTCTGTTTGGGGCCTTTAAATGCACCCCACAAACTGGTGGTGGTTTCAGCAAAGGTGGCATTGGTAACTGCTAACAGTGGGGATGTGAGTGTTACCGTAACTGGTAGTCAGTGAACATGGAGCCTCACCTGGAAAACTCATATCTGCCTGAGTGGGTCAGGGCACACCCACCACAGGGAGGACATTTTGGATTTGTCTATCCATTGGCAAGATGGTGATTTGGAGGTCAAGGAATTAACTCTGCAGTGAGCACCAACCATCCCATGTCTCCACAAGCCACCATGAAGGATGGTATCCCCTTTTGTTTGACCACTAGTCATCTAAGATTCTGAAAGGCAGTGCAGGAATGAACGTGATGGTTGGTGTCCCGACTCTTGTAACATGTGAGTACAGATAGTTGTTAATTGTGGAGTTTGTTTTAGATTTCTGTTTTGAGGATGGACATGGTGCCGTCCTGACAGCGGTGGCTTAGTATGTGTGGTTCTGCCACTCAGCTTGCCTACAATCATACAGACATGCACACAGTGAAGCAGAAGAACCTCACCTTGTTAATACAGAGCAGCCAATCTCCATGCACAACCGGCATAGTCATACCAACCTGCAAGTGCATATGTGTTTGTTCTGGTTTACCTGTGCCACTAATCGGGCTGGCACCCTCACCATCCTATACACAACCTTTCTGTTCACAATGAAAGTTTATGAATATGGAAAGCACAATAATAACTTGTTTAATAAATCAAAAGGCACACATTTTCCCTAAACATCCATCTTTGGTTTTGACGCACATGGTGGTGCTAGCCCTATTGATGAGGCAAACACTGCTAACACAGGAAATTAGCATGGGTGTTCAGTGACAGGATATCTAGGTGACATGATAGCTGGAAAGGCGTGCATTTGCCAAATGAGAAAAATGTATTTTCTGTGTCCCTGGGCCATTTGAACCAATGCATACATGTTTTACATTGCTTCTTCCAATCAAGAATGTCATTGGAAAGCACATGCTTTCATCCTGTACAGGCACATTGATACTTCCTTTTCCTGCTCACGCCTCATCTGCCTGTATGTAAACTCCCTTACATCCAAGGGATGCCTTTTCCCGCACAATTGGGCTACTCAAAAAAACATTTTGATGGAAAATCATGAGAGTGTGCGGGTTGGGTTGTTTGGGGCTATTTTGGGCTACTCAGCACAGCAGATTATTTGTAAAGAAATTGTTTGTTCATATGTACTCACATGTACCGAGAGGTCTTAGTATGGTAAAACTTCATATCTATGCTTCAAAGGATCACAAAAAGATTCCTGGGCACAGTTTATTTCAAAATGTAGCTTGGTGGTTCAGGTGAGCAAGTACTGCGCTTTTCCCAAAGTAACAGCCTGGCCTGAGACACACATACAGTGTTGTGGCTCCACAGCCACCACCTTTACAACCTTGCAAACACATTTCTTTTGCTATCAGCAGCAGAGTAATTTTATGCGTGATAAGACGTTGACAACTAGAGACCAAGAAACAGCAGCAGTTATCTTGCAGATCTGTTCCCACTTCAATAGTTATAGAATACAGCCCCATTTTGAAGATGTGCTACCCATGAGGTCTCCTAGCTTCATATGCAAAAAAAGGGTTTGCTTAATGTCCATGGTCAAATATTCTTAACATCATATATAATAAGTGAGTAAATTGCAGAGTGATTTAAAATCCCTCCTTCAATGTTTAGCCAATGTGTGTGTTCCTGGGCAAAATAGTGAATCTCACTCTGACTTAACTGCACACATTAGAGTCCTTACATGCGATTAGACACCCTAACAATGGGGCAGATTTATTGATTTTAGGCACCAAATGGTGTACCCTCAGACCCCTCTTTTAGTGGCCCCAAATGCTGTCACATAGAACTGCATTATTGTTGCATTGGACCTCCCTCAGTCCCATATCACTTGCTTTGATAGGCATGTATATCCTCACCATCTATTCAGTGCACCAGAGATGTGTGTATAGCGGGGGGACTGCAGAGAACTTGCTCTCTCCATGCACTTTCACCCTCTCTCTCCGTGCATTATCACCCTCACTCTCCTCCTGCACTGTCAGTCTCTCACTCTCTGTCTGCGCTGTTACTCTCCCACTGTGTGATGTCCCTCTTTCTCTCTGTGCGATGTCAGTCTCTGCGCTATCACACTCTCTCTCTTACCTTACACTGCCACGCTTCAACTTGCGCTGTCACTCGCTCGCTCTACGCGCCCTTCCTCCTGGTGCCCTTACTCGCTCTCATCCTGGCACCTTTGAAGATATCCTTACTTGCAGTCTCATTCCATATTCTCCAACACTCGCCTTTCATTGCAGCCCTTTTTCTCCCATCCTTCCTCTCACACCCTCGCATTGCATCTTACCCTCCCACTCTCGCCCTTTCTCCCTCACATGTCCTCTGGCTCATCATCTATGGCACCCTCTAGCTCAGTGGCTTCCTCCCTTGCTCCATTCTGTTTCACATTTTCTTGCACCTGTATCCCACCTGTATGCCATGTGTTTGGCTGCACTACCTTTTTGTCTGCACTTATTTACTTATCCCACTTATTATTTATTCTGTTCTCTCCTCTGTCCGCACTTTCCACTTCTCCCCCTCCACGCACTTTCCCCCTCTTCCCTTTCCTTAATGTCACTGGGCCCAGTAAGATTGTATTGTGTTCTCCCCTGTTCCCCTCCCTTTGCTTGGTCGCGCTCTGAAACACTTGTGTATGAGCGCGATATAAATAAAATAACATATCATATCCGTTCTCGCATCCTCCTTTGAAACTTTGCGCTCTCCTCCTTGCACCCTGGTATCTATAAATACAAAATGCAAAGAACAGCAGTAAACGCCCAAACTGTTGGCTTTGCCAATGCTTGTTGTAGTAATGTGGTCCTATATCTCCCCTTCTGCCATGCATTTAGGCCTCGCTAAAAACATACCATGTGAAATGTGGGGTGCGCCTTTAAATTCATAACTCGAGCAGGAAAAAGGAGGACGTTGTCGCTTTAAAAAGCACCTGTAATAACATATCCGAGTTTGGCCTTGACAGCGTGAGCTCTGACTGAGCAAAGTTACAGCCCTGCTGGGAAGCACTGGTGGCACCGTGCCCGTTATTCAGTGCCTGAGAAACACCTCGGCTCAGACCTTCCTTCACTCAGCACCGTCGGCGAACATGTGAAGCCGTAAATAGGCCAAGTGTTGGAACAGAGCAGCGAACACCTCGGGGGCCATAAGCACGCGAACATACAAGGCCCTGCTCTCACTGCATGACATGGTGCCCGCTGGGGCGCTTGCCAATGGTGATGGGCACTGGCAGCGACCTTTTGCACTGCCTGTTTCCCCACCCTTGGGATACAGCGATGCCAAGAGGCCGTTGGAAAGCTAGATTACGTGTGCACCATTTTATTTTATTTATGCTGGTTTCTTCTTTCGTGAGAATTGAAGGGAGGGCATGTGACCTTCTGCTCACTTACTGATTTGTATTTTAATCCCGGCTCTCCCACTTGAATACTGTGTGTGAGCTGAGACTGATTACTCTGTCTTTCAAACTTGCAACAGCATTAAGAGTACTTCAATAAACGTTGATATGTTGGCTTGAAGAGTTATAGAAGCACAGGGCCAATAGCTTAGGTGGTGGCACCGTATCTTTGTTCTCTATATCATTGGCTATGAACAATGATTGCGGAATTTTCTGTAGTGACTGTGAATTACTGAAGCAAGAACAGAGTATGTCCTGCGAGTGACTCAATGTTTGGTGTTATTATTTGCTCACTGCGCTGTTTAATTCTATTTTCATTCCATGCTGCAGCTGAGTGGAACACCTGGGATACTTGGCACAAACATTCCGAGCACGGAAGTCTGGCGATGTAGCAGCTGCCAGCCGAGGGAAAGGAGAGCGAGCGGGAACCGGATGTGCTAGGCTGTGCGTGACAGGAAGAGGGGCAACGAGAGGGCTGGATAATAGATGCAGGCAGCAGGTGAATGATTGAGGGTTACGCTGCAGGTTGAACACTCGCAACAACATATTTCTTATAGCAAACATGCCTTTTCATTTGTGATTAATGAGTAATTGGTAAAAATCATGTCTTTAGGATACTGTTCCACGGACAGGCACGTACTGTATGCACAGTAAGAAGCCATAGCTCTCAAGCATTTGTTTTGCAAAGGCGGGTGAAATCACCCGATTTTGTTTTTGGCGAGTGAGACGCCCATTGGAATGAATGGGCTTGCAGGAGGCTTGGCGGGTGAGTCAGCCCTTTGCAAGGCGGGTGACACCCGCCAAAAGCGTGTGAGTTGAGAGCTATGAAGAAGCCTGATGACTTTATCAGCTACGACGCTCCTGGACAAGACCCTACGGAGCTCAGGTTACATGACCACGTAGTGTAAATGAATGGCATAAAAGCCTTTTACCGTGTTCGTTTAAGTTACGGCGAGGATGGGCGGAACACATCATGCGTTTCCGCCACCTCTTTCTTCTCCGCCATACAAATGCTCCAGCATGGATTTTCATGCTGGCACATATGCTGGCAATCCCTCTGGGGTCCGTCTGCTTTTTACGCACCAGAATAAAGCAGTCAGAACCCATAGGGACAGGCCCCTAAAAAAGAAGGGCACCAAAGCTCTTGCTTTTTCTCAGAACCCATAGGGATCCATTGTACACTCTCCCTGCCATGCAAACATGGCAGGGAGTGTGTAAAATTACAATTAAACACTCCCCGACGTGCGGGCATGTCGGGGAGGGTTTCATTTCAATTATGAGCGCTGCTTGCCATGCAAGCACCGCTCACAAACAAAATTAAATGCTGCCTGGCATGCAGAGTGTAAGTGTGAAGGGCAAAAGGCAGCGTACACGCTTGTATTCTGCATTTAACACTTTACATTTGCAGCCCGCAGGGCAAATGACATGAATTTGGTGCCAGGGACCCACTTATGTTTTAGTGTAAATGTAACGGGTCTTGCTGACAAATTGCAATTTTCAGGAACATTGGTCCCTATGTGACTCATGATGAACGGGCGTAAAGTAAATGAAAGGCGTAAAAGGCTTGCGTGAGGCTTTTATTGCTTTCATTCATGGCACATCACATTTTCAGAATGTTTTCTGCAGCAGAATAGGAACAGTTTGTAACTTATGATTCCGTCACCCCCTTCATTTTTACCATGCAAATCCTCCAGCATTTGCACCAGCATCTGTTTTCATGCTGAAGCAAATGCCAGGGATTCATATGGAGTCCACCTTTTTTTGCATCTACAAAAAGAAGACAGACTCTGTAGCAATCTGTTGTAAACTCTGCCTGCCATGCGTACATGGTAGGCGGTGCTTACTCAGTTTGCAGAGCAGAGTGCAAAAGTGTGATTTAAAGCATGTATGGTGCTTTTTTACCCTCCCCTTTTGGACTTCGCCATTGAGGTGAGTAAAATTAGGCGGTTGGGACCTGTTTACACAAAAGTGTAAACATAACAGCCCGGCTGCCTAATTACGCAGGACTCGAGAATGAGCCCCGACGGAGCTCATGTTGAGCTGGACGCAACATAAATGAAAGGTGTGAAAGCCTTGCGTAAGGCTTTTATGTCTTTTATTCAAAGCGCACACCTTTTATATTAATATGTATGGTTCAGAAGAGGGGCGGATCGTAACTAAGAATTCCGATGCCCCTTCCTCTCCACCATGCAACTATATACATAGCTTTATTCGGTGGTAAACCATAAAAGCAGTTGAAAATCACATTCTTTGCATTGTACATAAAATCAGCAGTTAATATTTACAATACATGTGAAAATTTATGATAAAATGGACTTGAATCAGTGCACACAAATTACACTGATGCACTAACATTTTAGAATAAAGGAAAAGTTAATACAACGCACATATATTTCAGACACATTCCGCCTGCATAACCAGGCTCTGTGTACACATTTTGCAATAAAATAGACCAAATTCCCAGTTGATGTGTTCTTGCAGAAGTTCACAGCCAGGTCTGTTGTTTTAAACTCTTTCAGTCAGAATACTGGCAATAGATAACACTTCCACAACCTTGAATAACCAGGACAAAACAGTCAAACATGTGTCATTGATTCCTCTGGGTTGCCTCATGCTTTACAACTCTTCTCCAGTGTATCTGACCCCCTAGCCATATATTTAGTCACTTTAAGTGCATTAGTAGGTAGTTGAATATATAAGCTTCGGGCGTATGCTGGAGCTACACAGTCCAAGTACAATTCGAATCCATCTACCTGTTTCAGCATAATATACGAGGCACCCATCTTCGATACAGAACAGGTACTTTTATCTGACTTATTAAAGCTTTATGGCACTTAATTTTAAACTGAGCTTTTGAGTTCAGAGTCAAATCCTCTGTGTTTTCCCACCAGATCCACATATTCATATTCTGAAAACCTTTACAAACAAATCAAAGCCAAACCAGAGAGCTACATCCCGGAATATTTGTTAGGCAAATCATTGATTCTCTGTATTAGGTGTACTCCAGATCCTGATCCAATACAGCAACTGTTTGGTGGCAATAACTTCCTTCATGGGCTTAAGACAGCGTTCCCAGCGCAAGCTTGTCATTGACGCTGCCGTAGGTTGCATTAGCAAGTTCAGCAAGAAGCTAGTGTCTGCCACGCTCATCTCAGAAGAGGAACAATGACCTCACAATTCTGCACCATACAATGCCTCCTGCATTTGCACCAGCATGCATTTTCATGCTGGTGCAAATACTGGGGATTCCTATGGAGTTTGCAGGCATTTTGCACCCGCATTGCTGCCTGCCAGTCTAGCCACGTAATAACACTTAGGCAGGCTTGCTTTATTATAAATTCCCAGTAAAATATGCCATGGCAAAGAAAGACTGGCTGCACCAAAATGCCAGCCAGGCCATGTCATAACACCTACCATGCTTGCTTTTCCAAAGATGCCCAGTAAAAAATCTCATGCCAAAGAACGAAATGGCTGAAAGGGTTGCACCAAAATGCCAATCTAGCCACGTTACGCAAAAATACTTTTCATGCTTGCTTTATCAAATATGCCCAGTAAAATAAGTTGCACTCTCAATCACTATCTCCCCGTACCAATATCAATGACTTGTCCTGGCAAACACAAGCGCACACACATTCACAAAGCATGCAATTACTCATTCACATGCATCATTCACTTGCTCATTCACACACACACACGCATATATCATGCACTACCTCTTTCGCACACA
Source organism: Ambystoma mexicanum (assembly GCF_040938575.1). Lineage (NCBI taxonomy): Eukaryota > Metazoa > Chordata > Amphibia > Caudata > Ambystomatidae > Ambystoma > Ambystoma mexicanum. Next base: position 975,516,884 of record NC_090929.1, on the reverse strand, counting down.
CACACACACACCCATTATCCTACACTCAATCATTAAACAAGCGTGCACTTACATAAACTTTAAAGATGTGCCTCTCTTAAAAAGCCCTGTCTTCCATAGAACAAGCAGGAACTAGGAAGCAAAACTGCTTCCTGTGACGCACCGCCCCAATCTGTTTAAATGTGCTGGGAGGTGCAGTAGTGCCTCCTCGCACATTCAGTCATGCAGTTCCACAGTCTGCATCCCCAATGGACCACACAAGGTTGGGGAGGCAAAACACTCCAAATCTTGAATAGTTTATTGGACATGTGTGCTGGGGCACATAAACTCTAAAAGGGAAACCAGTTTAAGTGTGGCTCCTACATAATGGGTGGGGTTTTCACTGGTCAGCCCCCTTCACCAATTATGGATGAGCTTCATCTTCACAGTTATTGGAACTGATGGTTTGTTTATGAATAGTCAAGTTCGGCATTAGATGGATGACACTAAAGACTGTTGATATTGCTCTCTGTGACCCAGTACCTCTGGGCCTTGCATGGTCTGGACCCTTGAACAATAGATAATTATGGATTTGAATATGTGTCTGGAAAGTTACAGCCATGCGAAGAAGGAAGTGGGTAACCTCCGTTTACAGTCAGGACTGGGCATTTCCAGAAGGTTCTAAGCAAGGTAATCCACATAAGAGGTGCATCTGCATCGATGATGGGCTAGTGCAGAGGTGGAAAAAGGACTCGGCAGAACTGTGGCTACTAACTGGAGCAAAGGATCTTCACAATGATATTGTTAAGGTCATCCTTTGTGTGTCTTTTCATAAGATTATGTTTTCTTCTCATCCCTCTGTAATCAACACATTTCTTGGTCTTGTGATGGGAGCAGGTTGTTGTTAGAAGTTTAGACTGGAACATACTGTTGGTTCTCCTGTTCTATTGTGCTGCAATGCAATACACCTTCTCTGCCCTTTGTTACTCTCCAAACTATATTGTTTGAGCTTGGTTTCTCTGATACAAATAATAAAGATACTGTGCATCTTGTATCAGTTCTCATTTTACTTGGATTCATTATATTTGTATATGCTGCATTGTTCTGCCTCTTTCACCCCACACCCCTGAATCTACTCCCCTGCATTCACGATTCCCCTCTCTTCATACATCTTCCTATTCACTACACCACATTGCCCCGAGGTAGCATGCATCTGTACCTAATGCCATTACTGAATAGCGGACCATCCAGACATCACTTCTCTTTCCAAGAAAGGCAGAGTAATGTGGGGATAGTTGTGAAAGCATCATACAGTTCTCTTGCTTAGACTCTGCTTGTTCATTGGGACCTCCTAAATCCTCTGCCTTCACGACCTGTGTATCTTCTATCATTTTATATTTGGGGATCTTCAGTTTCCTTTCTCTTGTCTGGTCTGCCCATACCACAATAGCTGCTCAATGTTCTATCCTTTCCATCCTTGGTCATTGTTCAGATGGATTTCCAGAATCACCCCTGTGGGCAGATTATGAGAGGCCACCCTATTCTGGTGAAAGGGAACAAGACTAATGTCTTGTCAAACTCTATCAAGGCAGTTTGACTTAGTAGCAGGACTCAGTTTTAGGAATGTTTGAGATTAGTGAAGGGTTCTGTTAAGCACACATAGAATACTCCCTCTTAATAAGTCAAGATAGACTGAATGTATACAAATATAATTATTTATTTAGACCTAGGAACACTGAGCAATTAAAACCATTGTAGGTATCACACTAAACATACACTACTAGTCTATACACATTTACTTTGGGGAGTTTGGGCTACAAAACACTGCCATTTCTCTTTTGAACACAGTTAAAGCAATCTTAGCAACTGCGGTGCAGCAAAGTGAGTGACTAAAGAACACAGTAAGTAAGAACCAAATTAGAGAACTAATATGTTGAAAAGAAACATAGTAAACAGTATTATAAAAGTAGGCACCTACACTTGAAAAGTGCTTCTCCAGCTAGAAGCAATGGGGCCTAGTTCACTTAGAGTCACAAGTTCCAGTATACCTGCTTTTATGAAGCTATGAGTCTTTAAAGGCAGAGCCAACAGGCAGTTTGTATGTTTTTGAAAGTTGTGCAACAATTGCAAGAACGTTCTTAGGAGACCCTCTCCCAATCCAACCACCTTAGGTGAAGCATAGGGTTGGATCCTTGGCCAGAACTCCACCGATCACTATCAGGCAAGGGAAGAGTGAGGGCAAGGTCTTTATGGAGGTAGGGGGTAGGAATAAGTATGCTCACTCACGCCCTGTACATCAAACCACTCAGGGGCTACCTCTGAGGTTCCAGAAATCACTCGGCCCCCATGTTGCAGGTCTTGGTTTCATCAAGGGTGGTTTAGGTGTCGCTGGTTAAGAGGTCACCTTCGGTGTCAGGATTTCAGGTCCGACTAGTCAACAGCTCTGGAAAGAAAGTTCACACGAGAGAATCAACGGAACACTGTGAAGCTCCCGAGTCCTGGAAGCCTCTGTACCTGTGCCTGTGCCTGGAGTAAGCGCTGGGAGTTTCCTTTACTCGCGCGAACACCCGCAGGCAGTTGCAGGCAACCACTTAGCTTCCTGGAGGAGGCGGAGCTTTTTGACTCACGTGACCGCTCACGTGACATCCTCTGCCACAAAAGCAGAGACAGCGCACCCTCGCGGCGTTGAGCCCGATAGGAGTAGAGGGCGTCGGCTGTTGTGTGGCTGTTAGGCGCTGGTGGCGCACGACTAAGCCAGGAAGTCCGTGATCCCTGACAAAGATATGTCAGCTAGGGCAGTAAGACCAAATAGAAAAACGGAGACCAGCGTTGCCCTCCCAGAAGAAGAAGAAGGCAGGTGCCTGAGAAGCATGAAATTGACCCAAAAACTACAGGGAAGCACCTCAAGGGGTCATGAGAGAACACCTACACATAGTCCCAAGAGAAACGAAAATGACAGAACTAGTGATTGGGGTCTGCTAGATAAGGGTGGCCAACAGACTTCACATCAGATTTCGGATCTGCATTTAGAACAAAACGTAGAAATACAACAAACAGACCCCTCAAACTCATTACCGACTACAATAGGGGTGATTATGCAAAATGCAACGAAAAAACCACAACTGCAGCTATCGCCACCACCGCAACTACTACCCGAGCCCGACCCGGACCCCGCTGTAGAGCCGCCCTCGATGGACCTGGTTGACCAGTGCGAGGACTCCGCGACGGGGACACCGGGGGCTCTCAGAGTTGGCTCCATAGCTACGAGTGGGGTGGAGAACGGCCAGGAAGACGGGGGAGGAGTAGATGCCGCAGAGACAACAAAACACGCACCATCCGGCGAGTTTAGCCGAGCACCTCTCAGCACGGCCCATCAGGGGGAGGTGACGTTGGGCCAAATCCAAGTGGAGGCGACAATCCACGCAGAGGCAGAAGACAGCATAGACGATAAGAACAATCAAACAGACATGGAAGAAGCTCCCACGGCCAGCGAAGGCAGTAAAACTACTAACAACAAAAAAAGACAAAGGCAAATGGTTAAAATCACCACAAAAAGAAATAAGGGTGGTAAACACCTCAATAAAAATAGGACAACAATAAATGAAAAAAATCCAGTGACAAATTACTTCACGTCTCGATCTAACACAAAAGGGATAAGCAGACATCATATGGAGCTATCAGACATGGAGATACTCGAGGCCATAAACGAATGCCTACCCCCTTTCAAACTACGAAGGTTAGACTGTAAAAAGAGTGGAAAACCAGGAACGAAGAACGTCTTAACAACAGAGGAGAAAGAGGGATCATTGAATCAGTTAAACGAAAGAGAAAGTGAAGACCCAGCGGCACTTAAGACACTTCTCTCCCCAACGGCCTCGCAAGAAATAGAGACACTCAATGGCGATTTGCACTTGCAAATCGACACAAAAACAACAGAAGAAGGGGAGAACCGAGACAACCTAAGGGCCAGGGAGCAGGAGAAACCAAAACACCAACAGGAAATGGAAAGTCTATTTGAAAAACCAGATACCGGGGAGAAAGAAGAATCCTCGGGCGGTATACAAACAGGGCTGGATAAGACAAACAAAACACTGCGGGAAATAGACACTGCACTAGATTCAAATTTGGACAAAGGAGATACGTCTGAATCAGACAACATAACATCCACAAATCCACTCCTGGAGTCCGACCCGATAGTAAATGACGAGACCATACGGGAACGACATCTGAGCAAAATGGAGGAAAACACACACTCAGTTGATCAACCAACCCCGTCCAAGGTGTCAACTCCAGTTCAGGCCCCAATGAAAAAACATGGACAGAACCACCATCAAAATCAGTGGGGCCATGAACCATTTAGTCCTCGAACAGATACGACCCAACATCAAAGTCGTTTACTTGACACTGTTGCTCCATCACAAAATCAGGGGGGAAACAAGACAACAAATATAATTGACGCCCCACTAGGGAGAACTCCAACGCAGCAATACCCTTCGAGCTCAGCGGAACACTCAAACAAAAAGACTGACCTACTCTCCATCATGTCATCTGTAAATATAGCACTTGCCCCATTCATGAAGCTCTACGAAACCATCGCTGACTCATTGAAGGATCACACCAGTATCCAAGCAATGATGTACAGCAAAGTCATCTTTCTAGAAGCATATATCATGGCTTTAGAAGCCAGAAAAAAAAACAACCAAGAAGCGAACCAAGATACATCAGCCACGCCCAACCAAATATGCGGGAAAGATGAGGCGCAGGCAAAGACGACAAAAACTATAGAAACTCAAACAATTATCACGATAGACTTAACTGAGAGCACATCATCCACAGAAAAAGTCACTAAAGTAGTTGAGATGAATACCCGTCTAGGACAACCAGAGTGTGCACTAAACACAAGCAAACCAGAAATTACAATTGAAGTACCTAGTGACCAACTACAGGGAGGAGAAACCACCCAAAAAAAAAAAGAGGGAACAAAAAAATCGTTACCTAAGCAGCCTAAATCACGCACAGAATCAGCAGAGGCGATTTTTCAAGTCTTTAAGCGGCCAGCAAACCACAAAGATAAAGTACGCATGGAGGAGAGCCTGGATATAAATATAGAACCCATGATCAAGCAGGTAAACTCGGAAACGAATAAAACAATATCACCGAAGATAACTTATGACTTTCTGGAAAACGATGAATTAATGAACCTGAGTCAATATGTGTCAGAAGACGCTACCTTAGACTCAAGCCCAAAGAAAACCTCCAAAAGTCTGTACTCACAAGCGGCCGGTAAAAGCAATAAAGCAGACAACAAAGCAGAGGTAAACCTACAACGGATCGAACAACGCCAAAAACAAAAATTGGTGAAGACCAGCAGCAGAGACAAAAACGAAATTGAGGCCACTGAAACGTTGAGACAAAAAACTATAAAACAAATGATGGAAACAAAAAAGGAGAGAGAAAGGGCGAGATCAAGAACACCAGATCAACGGAGTGGCAGATCTCTAAAGAAGGTAGACCATCATTCCCGCGTAAAACCAGAGGCCCGCGAGGGAGAACGCTCAAATCTAACTCAGCAAGTTAACTTTCAGTATCGCCAAGACGAGCAAGAGAGAAAAAGTAAAAACTTAAGAGGATACACGCCAACGAGCAAGGACATGAAATATAAACATGACAAACGCGGAAGAAATGAAAAGATCATCACAACTTCATCAAGTGCCTACGGAGAACAGAGTCCACAGCATAGAGACAGGTCCAAATGGCCCAATCCAAAGCCTAGGAAATGGGACCAAGCGAAATGGCAGATTAAAATAACGCAAGTAGAAGAAAATGAGGACAAGGTAACACTAAATAGAAATTCGGTATTAAAGTTGTTCAAATACATCCGAAACCTAAAATACATCAAATCAGAAGACTTATTAGTGGTAGAACCAAGTCATAGAAACACCAAGGCCAGAACTTACTTGCATATAGCGTCAACGAAGTTAAAAAACACCCTCCTTGAAAACAAAAGAGAACTAGAAAACATGGGATACGACCTAAGGGTGTACCAAGTGACGCAGACAAAGCAACAACACGACAGCAATGAAAGGAAGAGGAAAGAATCTCCAGATAAAAACTCAAAAAAACACAGTAACTCCAACTTACAAACAAAGAAAAGTCACACAAGTTCTGGAGTTAGGGAAAAGATGGAAGCAACGAAAAAGCGAGAAGGTCAAAAATCATTAAAGCTAAAGGAAAACATCCAGCATGGAAGAAACCAGAAAGAAGACAAGAGGCATAGCTACAGTGACATGGAAACATCCTCGCGGAAACAGGAACGAAAACAAGAAGATCCAAGAAATAGCCACAGAGCCAGTGAAACAGCGACTCGCAGGAAACAAAACCAAGAGCTACAACAAAATAAAATTGAGAGCGAACCTTCACTAAAATGTGCCCCTATGAAAGGAATATGGTCCTGGCTGCCAAAAGCACTAACCGAAAAGAAGCAAAAATAGCAGTTTCCCGGAGTCGAGCACATTCAACAAGGGCAATGCAAGGGAGGAGAACAGAAGCAGTCAATAAAAATGTGCTCGTGGAACACGAGAGGACATCTTCACCTCCTATCGGCCAGCGACATTACGTTAGGAGCATATGATTTAATATGCCTCCAAGAAACCTGGCTGTGTGAACCACCCTCTATGCGAGGATTTGATTTAATCTTGGCACCCGCAAACAAGGGCCGTTTGGGAAGACCATCTTCAGGGCTCTTGATCGCCTGCAAAAACGGAAGTGGGATCACACTAGATAAGACATTGATCAGTAATCTGGAAATACTGATGGTGAAAGCCTCATGGACCCGCAAGACAAACAACAAAGAGGGCTATGGAAAAACACCATTAATAATAGCAAATGTCTACTGGAATCCAGCATCTACAGAAACAACTACCTTCCTAGAGAAAGTGGAAGAAGCACTGGATATCGCCATGGCGGAACACTTAGTAAACCACTTCATGATCTGCGGAGATCTAAACGCAACATGCAATACAGAGCCAGAGAAAGGAACCAGTCAAGTAAACAAACAGCGGGGAGAACAGCGCGGAACACTATGGACTTGTCTGATGAAATCAAGAAATCTGCATAATTTGCATGAAGCCTTCCCAGATCCAAAGCATCTGCCAACATGGGAAAGAAATAATTCAAAGGCAACAATAGATTACATGTTCGTCACAGAACCGATCTTGGCTATAACAAAAGATTTTGGAATAATCAGAACAAGGGCCAGTGATCACAATTTGCTCTCAACTTCCTGGGAGGCATCTAGCCCCCCGAATGACTACATGAAAGCCGACATCACAATAAACGGACAAGGCAACCGATTAAAACTATCAAAGGAACACATTGTGGAATTAGAAAATCGATTTAATTCCATGACGGAAATAGTGGAGGAGAACAAAACCAACTACATCCCACTTCTAACAAAGTACAAAAAAACTACATTTGTAAAAAAGTTTGGTGGAAACCCACCAAAACATGTATTTGATAAACCTTTGGTTGAGAAACGCCGCATCCTTCGCAAAATCCAACGAAGAGCAAAAATTAAAGACACACCGGCAGCATACGAAGAAGCAGCGGCGGCAGCAAAGCACTACAAAGCCTGGGTCAGAGAACACAAGTCAAAACTCTACCAACAAGATTCAGAAAATATCTTGAAAATGATTAGTGGGAGAAACACAAGAGAATTTTGGAGCACCTTGAGAGCCACGACGGACGTACAAGAAAAATCATTAATAAGTGAGGTGGGTGAAACAACATGGTTAAAACACTTTGAAACAATGTACTTGGCTCCAACGAAACCCTCTAGTGAACCTGCTGGATATAAGCAAGGCCCTTGGCTAAAAGTAGACGACTCCGAGGAGATCCGTCTAAAGATATCAAGTCTAAAGAACTCAAGAGCCCCGGGGCCCGACGGGGTCACAAACGTGGATTTAAAAACAAACCCCGAAGAGTGGGCAAGTCTTCTGAGCAAAATCTTCAGAAAATGTGCGGATTTGAGAACTATACCGTCGTCCTGGAAATCAGCAATAGTGGTACCTATTTTCAAAAAAGGTGACAAAAAAAATCCAACAAACTATAGACCAATTGCGCTTCTCGATGTCATAGGGAAAGTGTTTGGAGCAATGTTACTAGACCACTTCAAGCGATGGGCAGCAAAAGCTCCTTGTGAAGACCCATTTCAAACGGGATTTAAGAAAAACATGGGCACGACGGCCAATATCCTACTCCTTTCTGTCCTGAAAAATAAAGTCCTGGAAGGGGGCCCAAGCATCTTTGTGGCATTCATCGACCTGACCCAGGCCTTTGATCGTATTGACAGGGCTAGGCTCTGGTCTAAATTGGAGGCATGGGACTGTCCTGCAACCTTGCTGAACCCAATTAAGGCACTATACACAGACACCAACATGCGGATTCGTTTGGACCAAAACGGCTTACTATCAAACCAGATACCAACAGCTAGAGGTGTGAAACAGGGGTGCCCATTGGCCCCGTCCTTATTCTTAGCATTTATTGGCGACATAAATAGCTCGGACACAACTATACGATCTTTCCCACCGAAAATTTGCAAAACACCAATAACGAGGCTCTTGTACGCGGACGACCTAGTACTTTTGGACTACACTCCTGTGGGACTACAGCGACAAATGACAAGTCTCCAGAAGTATATGCAAGAAAACCGACTAGAAATCAACATCAAAAAAACCAAATTGCTGAGATTCGGGAAGGCGACTAGAAAAAGCAAAGGACCGAGCTTAAATCTGGAGGGCGAACCGATTGAAACTGTCTTGGTCTTTAAATACCTAGGAGTCATATTAGACAGTACAAAACAAGACAAAGCCATGCAAGCAGCACTAACAACGAAAGTAAACCTAATGGCAGCCCAAGCCAGGGCAATAGATAGAAAGTTTGGCAGATACTCGCTGATACCAGTGCGAGAATTCTATAAGAAAAAAGTTATGCCAACTCTATCATATGGAGGCGATGCCATGATAAACCTGCCTTTAGACATCTGGACAAAAATGGAGTCAAAGTTTTGGAGAAAAGTCCTCATGCTGCCAAACTCAACATCAGGTGCCTCGATTCGTAAAGAGCTCAGCTTGCCGTCCCTCAAAAGCTCTGTTGAACAGGCAAAATTGATGCTCTATAGGAAATGCCGGATGGCGGAGCCTCCATCAATTTACAATTTAATAAACCAGGAACTTGAACGAACCACGACTGGAAGTCTAACGAAATGGAAAAACGATAACATCCAAGTGTTGGAACAAATTCAGGAGAACGAAGAAACATTAACCACTAACCCGAAACTTGTCCTCAAAAAACTAAGAGAATACGATTGGATACGAACTCTGGAAACTGCAGAAAAAAACAAGTTAACTGCACATCTGCCACCAAACGTAAAAAGACTGAATGAACTACAAGAATTCATTAAAAAATTCCCTTGTAGGAAGGGGAGAGACATGTTACTACGTGCTCGCCTCAATCTATTGCCAACAAACGAGATCTTGGCGATAAGAGGCAAAACTGAATCCAACTTCTGTCGTTTTTGCAACATACAAGAAATAGAGTCAATACGCCATCTACTGCTAAAATGTGCTGCTAACCAACAAGTAAGAAGCCGTTACCTGAGACATATCTTTTCGGACTTTACTATAGCTGACGAAGACACTTGTTGGGCTCGCTTAATGGGAGGAGACAAGACAAAATGGCAGATAGCCACGTACAAAATTCTAGAATCACTAAACCTGCCACGGGCATAGTCCGCGAGGGCGGCACTTTTTAAGCAACATTTCAAGCAACATTTTAAGCAACATTTTAGCGACAGCACCAGCTTTATGCGAATTCTACCTTTTTGTAAAAATCTGTTGATTAAACACAAAAAAAAAAAAAAAAAAAAAAAAAAAAAAAGAAAGTTCCTTAGACTGGGCAGCTGAACGTCTCTGGAACCCAGTAGGAAGGACCACCACATTGTTAACAACCTCAGAGGATTCACAGTACATTCTGCAGGCTGAGATCAGTTACGGCCACTGCGAAGAAATTGCGCAATCAACCCTTGTGGCAGAAACAAAGACAATGGTCCTGTAAAGCCCTTCCTCAACTGAAGGCAGAGGCTTCTTCTTTTACAAGTAAAAGGTTTGCCGAGTTCCAGGTCTGAATTCAGGATGGTGATCAATGCAGCAAGGTAGCACATAAGGAAGCTGGTCAGCCCAGAGGATGGTTCATGGACACTTCAAAAGGCTTCAAAGGGCAGGATCCTCGAGCAGGGGTCAAGACTGGTAGTTGCCAGTGGTCGAAGCACCAATCAAAGCCCTCCAGAGATCAGCAACAGAGCAGGGCTTCAGATTGTTAATGAAGAGATTGCTGAATGGCTGCACCAGCAAATTCTGGATCTTCAGCAGGATGCTCTTCCTTGTAGGGAATTTGGTTCCAACAATGATCTGAAGAATGGTTGCAAAAGTCCTTCTATTATCTAGGATTGATTTGCCCAGAAGCACACCAATGGTAAGGATCTGCACCATTCAAACTGGCAGTGGCTGTCAAATCTTTGGACAGTCTCTGGCCACTGCATCTATCCAGCAACAGACACACTTTGGCATGGATGTGTACTGGGACCCAAGGATTCCAGCCCCCACATCCAGCCATAAACCATCAACGATACTTTGCCTGAGAAAGCTGTTGCTTTGCCCCAGAAAGGGTTGCCAAATGTGGCTAATCCGGCTCTGAGAAGGTCAGGAAGAAAGTCAAAAGACAATATGGCTAAAGGACAGGCGAAAAGCTAGTGACACAGCCATTTTGTAGTATATAGTACTTTAAAAGGCATTAGCAGTAAAATGCAAAAGTGCATGCAAGAATAAAAAGAAACACAGTCCAAAAATATCCGCTTTCACTAGCCCATCTTTGAACCATTATGCAAGTAACCACAAAATTATGAAAAGCAAAGTTTAAGGGATGCAAAGTTTCGCTACCACACCTTAATAATGCATTGTAAAATAAAAAGAATTTCACAATGGAGTGATGAGTTCTCCAGCATGGATTTTCATAGGGACTGATCAGTGCCCCTAAAACAGATGAGCTAAGCAATACAAGCAAAGTAAAAAGGCTTCACTTTCCCCCAAAGGTCAGGACAGGTACAAAATACGAGCAAACATTTGAGAGTTCCATAGATGTTTATTGAAGGAATGCAGCAAAAAGTAAATATTTCCTAAGATTTATTATCACATTTACAAGGTTCTTCTCTATTCGGATTTAATGGCAAGGATAGATGCTGCATATTATGCAAAAATCACTTATTTTCTGCCAACAGCAAGTACACTCACAACCTTTACCCCGAGAAAATCCCTTCAAACTCTTCAAATTGCTTAATTAACTATTGATTATAAAGTGGAAGCATCTGGAATGTCCAATCTGATCCATAAAATCCTACACATACTCTTTTCTTTTGGCTGCTATGTGGAAAGGTGTTTACAGCTCTGAGAAAATCCTTACTTTTGTTTAGACGCTCTGTGTGCTAGCTTTACCTATTTCTATGAAAGTATTTATCAAGTGATTGTCACACTTACCTGCATTTGATTTGGGCTTCAGCACATGGTAGTGTCCAGCGCACACTAACTTTCTGTGGTGATATAGGCAGTGTACCGTGCACAGTCGCCACTGACTGGCTAATGTTGTGGTAACTGCTCTCTGCTTTGCTGCAGTACCTCTACTTGTGTTGTAGCTTGATGCTTATGTTTTGGGGATGTTACGAGAGATGTGGCATACCTCGGAGCAATCATGATTAAAACAGCCCCGTTTTCATTGGAGTAACATTTGGATGCCCCGCAATTGGTACTTGATAAGTAAATGCCATTTTCAGCCAAAATCCTTAGCAGCAGCACATTGACAGCACTTGCACAGAGCACCAGGGAAATGTGGACTCCTCAGTGGTGAATATTACGATTTTCCAGAGGAAGTGGGGTTATAGATCCATTTTACTGAGGATCCACCACCCATTTGTCAGTACTATCTCAGGTTCTTTCTGCAAGACTAACAATGACAAAAAGGCCCTTACTTAGATTGTAAAACCAGCTTTCTCACCAGTTTCAGTTGCTGAGGCCCTACTGTGGCAGCCATTACTTCACTGTTGAAAAACCCCAACAATGTAAAAGTCGATGAGAGGTATCCAATTAAAAGGACCAAGAAGAGGAAACAGCCTGTGATCATCAGGGATGTGTGCTGTGTATTCAACTCCTTGTCTTCCCACAATGGGACATTGATAAACTCCAGGAGGGGTCCTATCCCCCTGAAAAGCTCTGGCTGGTAGAAGTTATCAAAATTGGCTAAGAGAGTGCAGCGTGCTCTAGCTCTTATATCATCATTTGTAGATTTGATTGAATTTGGCAGGTTCCTGATTGTTAGGGAGAATTCTCTTCTAAGGCTAATTTCCCTTACCTATAGAGTCCCCCAGCAGCTTTGCTGGATTTGAAGGGTTTATTTTTTTCTCCTGGTATTAGTGAGACCCTTTTTTCCCCACTTTTAGACAGTTTGCTAGTGTGTGTTTTAGGCTATCTTGTGTGCTTATGGTCTATGGGGTTTTTCTCACCCTCACAGGAATCATCTTTTTAACATGTGTGGTACACAGCACCCTCTGTGCCATACCACAGGGGTGTTGTAGCGACCCCCAAACATAGACTCCATACCCTGGGACTGACTACTGTCTCCCAGGGCATGTAAAGTTCCCATTGACTTTACTAGTCAATACTTATGAACTAAACCAGTACAACCCTTCTTACTATGGAAGTACTGGAAAGGGTTAAATAGTTTTCCCCTAACGTTCATTTTCGAGGGGGTACAGTACAGTCCCTCTCTCAAAAGTTTCTGGCTGGTGGCAGTTGTTAGTATCGTAAATATTCAACCGTGAATATTTCTCTATGGGATTTTCCCATTGTTCGACCCTTCCTCCATGATGAGAGCCTATCTTCCTCTGCTGGATCTCCCAAACTGCAGGAACTGCCAGGAACTACCACCACTGCAAGAGCCTCTTCCACTTTAAAGGTACAGTGTTCTGCCAGGCCTCCCGTTTCGTTGGGTATCGCTAAAGGTGTTTTAAAATCCTTTTCTCACCTATTGGGTTGGCCACCCCTATCATATAACATTGTCTTTCACCTTCTGCAACCGCCTTTTCGAATCGTTAAGCAAAGACTTGACTGCAGCTACTAGAACAGTTTGATCCTGGATAAATTGCCTTGTATCATTAACTCTGGCACAGCCCTATTTACTCTGGCTAAATCTGGTAGAACTGCCTTCTCTAGATTGCTTCTCACCTAGAAATGTGTTGGTGCACCTAACTCTTATAACCACCTTTTTCCTTCCCCTTTTTAAACTTGTGAAGTGCCATTTTGCTCGGTTTTCACCTCAGTATTACATATGCTAAAGTACTGTCTTGCCTAACTTGTTCATAATGTACTTGGAAAGTGTTGCTGGTGTGTTAAAGAGTCTAAACCTGTATAACTTGCCCTTTCCCTCCCTTTTGAGAAATTGTTAGAGTGCCATTTCTGCTTGGTTTTCACTGTGCGGTTTTGCTCAGTTTTCACTCTTGCTCAAACTTGTCTACAATTTAAATAGGGAGTGGTGTATACCTTTCTTGACTGATTTAACTTGCTTTAATAATAGTGATTTGTGTGTGAACATCAGAGTGTGTCAAATAAATAAATATATTCTTTTTGATACAAAGCCTTGGTCAGTGTTTCCTTGTTCCATATTACTGAGGCCCTAATGAGTAAACCCTGAATACTGCTAATCTCCCTCTTGAGATAAGTTTGACTGCTTAGCCACAGCTACCAACTAAATCCTTGTGGTACAGACTGATACCAAAGGAGAGGAGATTTCTTGCATATACCTGTAGTCTTAATCTTCTGTAGTGCTCCTTAAGGGAACTGCACAGGATTCCGCCTAACACTGGTGTACAGCGGTGAGGATAAAAGTATTGGATTTACATTTTAGAGTGCTTCTAGTACCTTGGTTCAATTAACCAAAAGGCATAACAATCACTAAAAGTTGATTTTAAAAAAGATGGAAAGCTGTAGCCAGGAGACCCTCCTTACAAATAGTGCTGATTATTTAAGGAATCTGTGTGAACTGAAAGGTCTTTCTGTCAAAGGCAAGAAATCAGAAATGATTGAAAGATTGTTAGAAAAACAAAGTCTGGAGAGTGGGGCTGTAGTGCCCACTCCTCCAGCAAATGTAGCAAACATTGAGGATGATGATGTTGATAATGTTATTGTTGAAGCAGATGAGGAAGAGGAGGATAACAATGTAACCCCCTCTGGCCCTCTGCCTGCTCAAAGGCCTCAACCTGTGGCTACTGGACCATTGTCAGGTCCCGCATAAAGTCCTGAATTTATCACTCTAGAACAATTTAGACTTGAATTTGAATTCAAACGAATTAGTGCCCAAACTGAACAGAAACTTCAAGAACTAAGGCTCAAAGAAATGGAGCTCAATTATGAGCTACAGATGAAGACATTGTTTTGGAAAATGCTTCTCTCCCGAATCATCTAGATCTTCCAGTCCAAAGAGACCCTGGATGCCTAAAGAGATTGTGGGTATGTATAAACCTAAATTGGATGTGTTAGATTGGTTAGCTATGTTTGAATACATTCATGGGCTCCAGGAAAACACAGGGAATCAGTTGCTTCCCTGGTTATTCTCTAGGATCCCCCCTGTTGCATCTGATGTGGTAATGGAGTTGGGGGAGGTGGATAGGATGGACTATGAATGTGTGAAACTAGCTTTGATAGCTAGATGTGGGAAGACCCCTTCCCAGTACCTTAAGAGGTTTAGGACCCTCAAAGAGCATGATAGTACCCCTTGGGCTAATTGGGTGAATGAGTGTTTGAAAAACTTAGAGGGATGGATTAAGGGTTACAGAGTGAACACTTATGAAGAAATGAGAAATCTTGTCATGTTGGAGTCTATTTATGATGCCTGCTCTCCTGAGCTCAGACAGCACTTGGCTGATTCTAAGGAAATTAATCCTTTGAAGTTAGGCAAGTCTGCTGACTTGTGGGTTGCCAACAGGGCTACTCACAAGAAATCTGGGGCAACTCAGAAGAAGGATGAGGGGAAGCAGCCACAAAAGAGAAGCAAGAGAATTCTAATACCTCCCATCCCAAAGAGGGCTACAAACAACAAAATAGCCAGGGTAAGCAACTTGGGAAACCAAATAGGACTAGTGAACCCTCTGGGGCCCAACCAGAGGTAAGTTAGCAGAAACCCCCATTCATGAGAGCATTTGGAAAATGCTATGTTTGTGGGTCTACTGACCCTGTAAAGGGTGATCCCAGATGAAAGGATAAACCTGCAGGGATCAGCACAGCCTCCTTAGCCTTCTCCCCACAGGAAAAAGTACAAATGGCTAGTGCCCACTATGAATTGTTTGCTGAAGCACCTGTGGGTCTTCAAGCAGCTGTATCTTTAGAGTCCATGGGTCTGGTTAGCAAACAGAATAGGGGTGTGTATGACTCCCTTCAAGAAAACATTAAAGTATATTACATGGACAGTGTTCTTGTCAATGGCCAGGATACTCCTGCCAGGAGAGACACTGGGGCCAGCAGAACAGTCGTGGATGAAAACTTTTTCAAGCCTGAGGATGTTGCTAAGGCACCCAAAGGTCCAATTAAACTTTCTGGAGGTCCTGTCCAATTGGTTACTATTCTACCAGCCCTCATTCAGTGTAATAACATGACAGTGAGGATTCCTGTCAGTGTTCAGACTGAGGTGCCTGGGAGAGTCCTGTTGGGGAATGATCTAAAAACTCTAGGAGCAGTATCCAGTACCCCCAGGCCTCCCAGTATGGACAAGCAGAGCCAAACCAAATTGGCTAGAGAGGCCACCTTAACGGACCACTCTGAACCTCTACCGAGAACCCCACTACAAGCCCTGGTGTTAGTAAGTTGACCTCTAACCCAGGCAAATTCCAGGCTAGTAATTTAGGGAAATGGGAGCCCAACCAAGCTCCATCATTGTTCCCCCAGTTTTAAAGTCTCTGACTCCCCCTGCTTCTGAGGAAGAGGTGGATATACCAATTGGACCCCTCTCTAGGCCCAAGAGAACTGGTAATTCTCAGTGCTGGTGGAAAACCAGAAAAGACAGGTCTAAGGGCAAAAACCGTCAGACTGCTGGACCTTCTACAGAAGACTCCAACCCAAAACCTAGTGTTAGGAAAGAAACTCCTCCACCAGGTAAAACCAGATCTCAGAGGAAGGGGAAGCCTGTACTTGGCTTGACCTCTGACCCTCCAACCAGGATGCCTGAGACCCAACCTGCTCTTGAAAGAGAGGTGATTAGGAACCATGGAGGCCCTTCTAGATCTAAGGGAATCCTTCTTAAGGACCCCTTGAGAAAACCTATTTTGGGTTCAGAAGTTGTTGCAACTTCAAGGGGACTGTTAGGTAAGCTCCCTTATACCTTAAATAAAGAAGATGTACCAGAAAAGCTTTGTAGGTTATATAGCTTACAAAGGAAAACCTTTGAGCATAGGTCAGGATGTCACCACCAAAATGCTGATGGTCTCTCTAGGGTGTTTTCTAACCGACTAGAGGTAAGAGACTCATCCAGGAGTGAATTAGATCCTCCCGTCCCTTAGTTTGGGGCGGGGGGCGAGTGTTAGGGAGAATTCTCTACTAAGCCTAATTTCCCTTACCTATAGAGTGCCGCAGCAGCTTTGCTGGATTTGAAGGGTTTATTTTTTTCTCCTGCTAAGAGTGAGGCCCTTTTTTCCCACTCTTAGACAGTTTGCTAGTGTGTGTTTTAGGCTATCTTGTGTGCTTATGGTCTATTGGGTTTTTCTCACCACCCTCCGTGCCGTACCACAGGGGTGTCGTAGCGACCCCCAAACATAGACTCCATACCCTGGGACTGACTACTGTCTCCCAGGGCATCTAAAGTCACTGTGCCGTTTTGCTCAGTTTTCACTCTTGCTCAAACTTGTCTACAATTTAAATAGGGAGTGGTGTATACTTATCTTGACTGATTTAACTTGCTTTAATAATAGTGATTTGTGTGTGAACATCAGAGTGTGTAAAATAAATATATATATATATTCTTTTTGATACAAAGCTTTGGTCAGTGTTTCCTTGTTCAATAGTACTGAGGCCCTAATGTGTAAACCCTGAATACTGCTCATCTCCCTCTTGAGATAAGTCTGACTGCTTAGCCACAGCTACCAACTAAATCTTTGTGGTACAGACTGATACCAAAGGGGATTCCTTGCATATACCTGTAGTCTTAATCTTCTGTAGTGCTCCCTAAGGGAACTGAACAGGATTCTGCCTAACACTGATGAAGATGATCATGATGTTGATAATGATGTTGGAAACTCAGATGAGGTAGTGTTGATTGATACGGACCAACACCAGCTAGTTTTAAAAGTCTAGGGAATAAGTGGTTTAGAAGAACTAGCCTGAAATGTCATGCTCAAATCCCAGTCTATCCTTTACTGCAATTCAAAAGAATGAACTTCCATGTAGTCCGATATATTCATAATCATACCGCTGCTAGGATGCATTATTTCACCAGGGTTAGAATGCAATCTGAGTGTGCTGAATGGGTTATTGGCTTATTGGACAATGCCAATGCATCTCTCAGTTCTAAGAAAGTGGTTTATTGCAGAAGAAAAATACTACACAGTGCGCCATGTCAGCCTCTCGGCATCAGAATATGGAAGAGTTACTGTTTCGTGAACAGTATGATAAGGGGATAGATAAGTATATAATACTTAGACAAATTCCAGACTATCCTTAAAAAGATCATTTATGCCAATATGGTTATATCCAGGGTTAGTAGAGGCAGGAGTGCTCAACTAGCCAAACCTACAGAAAGTCTGACTCCCCTGGCCCCTTTAGGGATATAGGTTTCCTGCTTGCACCAGAACCTTAGTAATCTTTCTTTCGCAAGTGGGGTCAAATCTACATGTCTGGGTTCCTCAGAAAACAATACAGTTCGGTAATGGTAAGAAACATACAACTTCTTCTGATCTCAAATTTGGAGGGGGTGTTCAGCATTTTCTGCCAAGCCCCTTAAAGATAAGAAGGGGTCTGTGGGTGCTACATAAGGCTAAGTGTTTCCAAATAGAATTGTTCTCCCCAACCCATCTGACTTGGTACCCCAGAAGAATTCAATGTTCACATCTAAGTCTGAGAGACGTTTCCCATGAGGTGGGGAAGCTTTCTCTCAAGGCCACCACAGACCGAACATAGGTTTCTCCTTCTCCTTAAGGCTTCTTTATCATTTGTTTTTTTAATGATTCATCCAGCCATAAATCTAAGGGTGCTCAAAAGATTTCTGATATTAAGGAATTTTAAGATACATCAATACCTCTTCTGCAGGTTGTGTTACAACCAGGGGACTGGATGGTCTGACCAGTCCTAAAAGGGGCTTACCACTCAGCCCCAATCTTGCACTTTCACCACCAGTTCCTTCAGTTTGTATGTGTAAGATGGCTTTTTGGTTCACTTGCCTTCCATTTGGCTTGTGTCCACACCAGGGTGTTTCATGAAGCTTCAAAAACCGGTTGAGTTGGCTTTGCGCAGCCAAGGGATTCATTTGCTGATTTTTCTGGATGATATTCTGATCTGCTAGCTCTGTCGCTTCTATATACAACTGTCAATCTTCAATGAAAACTAGGGATTGTAGTAAAAATAAGAGCAAATCAGATATAATTCCTCCTTAGCAGATGAACTTCTAATGCTGACAAATTCATTCTGTAAATGAGCCCCTTCATCACCCCTGGGCAAAGATAAAGGATATACAAATAGCTGTGTTCTGTCATGAGTCACCCAGTCCTGTCAACTCAACACCTGTGCTGCATCATCATCAATTCAGGCAATATCTAAAAGTTCCTTTTACAGGCATAAGAACAATTCCTCCATCCGAGCAAAACCTAAGTGCATTGGGTTCACTCCTCAGAAGAAGACAAGAAATAGTTCAGGTGGGGGCTATCTCCGTATAGCCCTGAAATTGTACAGCAATTTCTGGTTCTTCCCAGAGTCTACTGTTTGACTCCAATTCCAGTTTTGCAGAGGCAGGATCCAGATGAGAAGGAATCATAACTGGTGGGTCATAGTCTGTACAATAGTCCACAGTTCACATTCCCTGGTTAGATCTGCTTGCTGTTTTTTTTTTATGATCAAATGCTTTGTGAGAGAAAGTCTACATTGCTCGATCATGCTAAGAATGCACATTTAATCAGCAGCTAGGTACTTCAATTAGGTTGGAGACACTCACTGAAAGGCGCTTGCAGATCTGTAAAAGAGTTTCTGGGAGTAATGGGTTCTACAGCAACATGTGCCATGACTTTCTGCTAGTGACACACAATATGAAGGAAAGTTGGTGTTCAACAGAGCTTGAGGCCTCCAGAAATTGGTGCCTTTTTCTAACCCCTTTTTGGTTACTGTAGCACTGTTTGCGTCATATGGATATCAATCTCTTCAAATCCAAATTGAATGCTCAGAATCCTTGCTTCTTTAGTTGGAGGACATGCCCAGACACTGTGGCCACAGATGTATTTTTAGCAATTTGGAAGTTAAACCTGCCCTCTGCTTTCCCTTACTTCTCCCTGATCTCGGGGGTACTTGTTTTGGTGTGTCAGCAGGCCTCCATATTCCTAGTGACTCTGTTTTCGACCCTCTCAGGAGTGTTACTCAATTGCTCCAAAGTTGAGCAACAACGTTTTGTTTCACTTTCCATGTCTCCTACACTTGTTGTCCAACACTAGAGGGGTATGTGCATCATTTGGTCCTGAATGGATGACTGACCCTCATGCTCTGAAAGACTTCAGGCATTTACAATCCTTCCAGGGCATTTAGACGTTGGCTACAGTTTTCTAGCCGGAGACCTCGGCCGTGGGAAGCAAAATGTGTTATGTTTCCCCATGGAAGGTGTGAGTTTGCTGGTGTCTAACTAGGAACCTCGATCCCTTTATGGGCTCTGAATTGAAGGTTTTGAATTTTCCGCAATCCTGGCCTTTTCTCATTCATATAGGACAGTGAATGTGTAAAGATCTGCCATTTCAGTACAACACAATACAGTGAATGGTCTACCAATAGCCCAGCAACCATTAACATTAGAGGTTTCACCCACCACAGCCCTGTTACTCTTTCCTGTGGGATGTAAATGTGGTGGTGGCCATCTTTTTGGAATTGAGGAGCCAGACAAAGGACATGCCCTGATCTTTGGTTATCACACAGCAAAGGATCTTAGCTACCAGCGTTCCTTGCAGCTAAGCTTAACATATCATGTGGCACATGCTCCTTGTGCAGCAAATTGACCAATCAGCTCGAATCACAACTTCTCTACAGAGGACCCATAAAGAACCCTTCTCTTCTTACGCATCCACCCTCGGCAACTCGATTCCAATATCAGCCCGGAATGCCCCCACAATTCCCCAGTTGTGCAGATCTCTCAAAACGTGGCTTTTAAAAAACACCTGACCAAGGTCTAATACCAATGGATGCATAGACCGCAGCTCACAGTATTTCGCTACTGTTCAAAGATGCCAGCCCAAACGCTGGCTACCCACACCCTGTACAACGATCCACTGCTCTTGAGCTAGGCCCAGGCTTTTAAGCAATAGAAGAAAAAAATAAGAAAAGAGAATGTGTCAGGACTAGTGAAGCCTTTTATGGATCCTGATGAATAGGATGGACAATCCTTCTCTATAATCAAGAGGGAATTATGGGAGTTGTACTGCCTCTTTAGGTTTTTTGGGGAAATTGTTTGAATTCACTTGCTGCTTTCAGAGGGGATAAAACAGATGACTGCATAATAATCACTTCCTTGCCATAGAAAAAAAAATACTTTTGGTTTTACACTACAAAAATAGCCATTCGTGGACAACACCCACAAATCGTCTCTTTGTCCCTGTGAACAAGGAGTACCTATACCCAATCTCCCACTGACAGCTGAGGTGCGTTTGTGGCTCTTCTGGCCTTGTGAAGTTATTTTTGTTTTCATTGTTGTGGTTTCACCCAGTCTTTCATCTTCTCTTATATGTGGACTTGTCGTTCATTGTTGTTAAGGATTATTTTTGTTTTAGTGACTTCAAAGCCCTAACCTTCTTCTCGTGAGAATTAAAGGTGAGACACCAGCTGTTAGGTTTTGGTTGTATAGCGGGCCACTATTGTACTCTGAACCACTTCTTGGAAGTCGTTTGGACCATCAATGCAGTATTTATGGTGTTTTTTTTTTAAAGAATATGACTGTGCCTTCTACCTGCCAATTTCCTCGAGGTAGGTGGAGGACAGATCTAATATGTTCTATGAGATTAAATTACATGAAGTCCTTTATTTCAATCTATAAGAATTTTCCCTCCATTGTTTATCACCATCAGGGAAGGAGAACTTACCCTTTCAAATACTTCTCTGAAGGTTCCACCACTGAAGCAGTTATTGTCCCCACAAACCTTCTTTTGGTACACTTTGATCCATAGTCTGCGAGAACTGTGGCAAACCTCTAACTGTACAACATTTGGACATTGACGCAAACTGACACTTATTTCCACACTTTGGCATTCATACTACATTGTCGAGTGGTGCAGGCCTTGTGACAACTTATTTATTGCCTACATTATATAAATGGGAATGCTCGATGATGGTTTCTACATTGTGGTTCTTGCTCAACCATCATTAGTGCTCATGTAGGCTTCTCCTTCTCCGCATGAGGGTTTCCCCTATATGTCCCTAATGTAATAACTGTGTCAGCCTTTCAAAAACTGCCACTGGTGGTATAAACCTATTTTCTCTCAAAAATAGATTGCCTTTCACACGTAATATCTTGCAATGAGAGTGTAATCCCTGTAGAAAGCCACTCTCATGGAGTCATCCTCTGCTTACAAACTCCACTATCAGTGTCAAGGTGTTGCCTTCCTGTGTGTGCATCGATGAAGCAGATTCTACACTGTCTATGATGCTCTCCCATTTTAAGCTAAGGTATTTCACTGGAATGCATAGCGTGCAATCTTCATCGTATTCTATAATCCAGGAAGAGACTCTCTAGTGAAATGTAACTCTTGCATTTTCGAGGGCATTCGAGAAAACCCAAGTGTGGCACGTCCTGAGTTTGCCAGTTCCACCATGGTCACAAGTGGTTTGCCATCTGTGTGGAGGTGGAAATGTCTGCACCAGCGGTATGTGTGGAAATGGGATGCAGCCCATACGCATGCCAACATTTTTCATTCTAGAAATGAGCATGTATCTCGGCATCAGTTAAAAATTTGGAGGTGAATCTAATGATTCATAAAGTGTGTCCTTTCCCCTGCATTAGGGTAACTCCCAACACTGGCAGCCACATTCATTGAAATACACAATTATTATTATTATTTATCATGCGCAACCAAGTTGGCCCGGGGGTATACGGCGCAGATCGTTAAGAAATACTCATCCTAGAGGGCACCTACATGGTGCCTGTTTATCTGAAAAGATGAGTCTTAAGTTTGTTTTTAAATTCTTTGATTGTTCCGCAGTTTCTTATAATAGGTGGAAGGGTGTTCCATGTAATGGGGGCCATTGACCAGGACGCTCCCTTTCTCACAAGTTCTTTCTCACAAGGCACCTAAAACCTCCTTTCTCGAAGGAGGTTTTAGGTACCTGAAGGTTCTGGTCTCCGTTAGAATGAAGTGAGCATTTTACTTGCTTGATTTTTAGCCTATTTGTTGTATAGGGAGGCGCATCACCGGATAAGGCCTTAAACGTAATGGTAAGAAGTCTAAACTCCACCCTTTGTTCAGTAGGTAGCCAGTGCAGCTTCCCTCTTGCCTCAGAAATACGGGCATATTTTCGTAAACACATGAGAGCTCTTATTGCACTATTCTGCAGTACTTGGAGCTTTCTCAGTTCAACTTTATTAATGCCAATGAGCCAAGAGCCACAATAATCCAGTTTTGAAGATATAATGGCTATGGCAATGGTTTCACATCCTGCTTGTGATAAGAAAGGCCTTATATGTGCCATAAGTTGAATATAGTACGCAGGCAAGGACACTAGGTTTTTGACATGGGCTTTCATACTCAATGATTGATCGAAAGTGACTAGAATTTGTATTTCTTCCTTAACTTGAATCACACGGTTATCAATACGGAAGGTTTGGTAATCTGATGTCAGCTTATTGAGTCTTTGTTTAGAGCCGATCAACATCAACTCTGTTTTACCAGGATTCAGGGCCATGCTGTTTGCATCCATCCATTTACAGATATGATCATACATTTCCGCTACAGTCATGACATCCTGATCATATATCCCTGATAAGGTGATAAGACACTGTGAATCATCAGCGTAGTTGGAGAAGCATATGTTATTATTTTCAAATCATCAAAAAAGGGAATGGTAAATAGATTGTAAAGAATCAGTGATAATGCTGCACCCTGAGGAATTCCATAGTTCATGGTTATAGGGTCTGCCTGTGCTTGTTTGCTGCAAACCCGAATTGTTCTTGAGCCTAAGAAATTCAGCATCATTTCCTGGCATTGGTACTAACATTCGTTCTTTCTTCCAATCTTTCCAAGACGAGTTGATGGTCCATCAAATCGAATGCCGCTGAGAAGCATTGTGGATCCTTCATTAATTTTTGTCATCATGTTGGATTTGAGTTCCAAAAAGGCTGACTCTGTGCTTTAGCCCGGACGAAAGCCTGATTGTCCGTTATTAAGGATGCAGTGTTCATTAATAAATCCTGCAACTTGATCATATGTCACTCTATCCATAATTTGTAGGATAAAAGGAGAGTTGGTAATGGTCGGTAATTCTTTGCTTCTCCAGGATCTAGGTCAGCTTTTTTTTAAAAGAGGAGTAATCCATGACTCTTTAAGCCTGTTAGGAACTACACCTTCTCTGAATGAGGTGTTTATGATTTTAGTAACAGAGCCAATGAGTAGTTCAGAGCACACTTTAAAAGATACGGCTGGAAATTGGTCTCCCTTGCATGACGATGGCTTAAATTTAGCAAGCACGATCCTGAGATCATCCTCCGATATATCCTTAAAATTAAATTCTGGTATGGTTTGTGTCTTGTTGGTGATTCGAACCCCTTCTATAACATTACCAGTAACTGTTTCATTTTTGTTTTTTTGAATTCCCTATTTTATTTTTGTGGTCTTGTCTATCATAGCATGTTGGATTAGTGTACACCAGGCCTGATTTTTATCTAGTTTTACTTGCTGTGTGGACTCTGGTTTTTCCAATTCTCTTAGAATTGTGAACATTTCCTTTGTGTCGTATTGGGCCTCGAGAATTCGAGCCTTGTAGGATGACTTTTTTGCTTTGATGACTGCTCTTTTAAAAATAAGAGCAGCATCTGCATAGGTACGTTTATCCTTCTCTGTTTTGGTATGCTTCCATTTATAGAATGCTTTTCTTTTTATAATTCTCAGTTGTTTGAGGTTTTCCGTGAACCAGGTGTTCTTTATGTGGTTGGTCACCTTACACCTTTTCAAAGGTGCTAGTACCTCCATGGCATCTGCTAATGAGTCTAGTAGATTATTAGTCAGCTCATCTACTCCCATAGTGGGAGGAGCCTCATGTTGGATTATGGGAGTTATCCACTACCTCATGGCCTCTTGTGTCACCCTTTTCATATTTCGTGAGGTAATCCAGTTATAGGTAGGGGTTTCCAACTTAGTTTGAGTTGGCCTGTCCACATCAAACTCAATAAATGAGTGATCGGACCATGGATACTCTGATATGTTGAGTGCACTCATTTCCGTATTCACTGAGA
Organism: Ambystoma mexicanum; assembly: GCF_040938575.1. Lineage (NCBI taxonomy): Eukaryota > Metazoa > Chordata > Amphibia > Caudata > Ambystomatidae > Ambystoma > Ambystoma mexicanum. The sequence continues at coordinate 975,492,155 of NC_090929.1, read as the reverse complement.
AGACCCAATCTAATATACTACCTTTGTCATACGTAGGAGCATGTATATGGTGTATAAAACTAAGATTCTTTGTAAATCTGACAAGTTCACTAACTGTTTTGTCTTTCCTGTTTTTCAAAGATTTAGATCTCCCAATATGATCCATTTGCCTTGAGTCTTTACCTGTGCAAGGATCAGACTAATAAGATGTACTAAAAAGTCTGGCATGGTGTCAGGGGGTCGATATAACAATAGAATATTGAGTGTAGTATTAGGGTTGGTTCTAATTTTTACACACAGAGTCTCACATCCCTCAGTACTCTGTATGTCATATTTCCATATTTCCAACAAGCTTTTGTAAATAAGAGGAACCCCACCTCCACTCTTATGGACCCTATTGGCACATAAAGTGGTGTTGCCTGTGTGCGTGTGGCCACAGAATGTTTTACCATGGATCTGGTGTTTAGTAATAGGAAGCTTAGAGGCTTAATGGAATCCCTTTCAGTCTCATGGATTTTCTTAAGAGCACTAGTTTCATTATTAAAGTGGTTTGTCTGTATACATTATGTATCTTCTGGTTGTATGGTGGATTCCCTGTTTTCCATCATGCTCCATTAGCCTATTACGTATCTGTACTTCCTCCGCTATTAGTTCTACCTCCTTAATAGATGAAATTTTTTTGGGATAGGGCGAGTTGGTCACCTTATTAATAGGGTGGATGTTATTATCTAACAGGTGTGTCTTACATTCGACTAACAGTTTGTTTACCTCCTTTTCCAGTGCTTTTAATGTAGATGGTGTATCGTATTTATCCAGTACGGCTCTGGCTGCTTCCAGCGCCGCCATTTCTTCTGTTATGCCCATACTTCAAGATAAACTGAAAAAAGGCAGGCTTGGTCATCCTCAGTCGTCCTGTCACCGACTGGCACAGACTGGCTTGTCCTGTCCGCGCCAGCGCGTTCGTGCCGGGTTTCTAATCAGATGCGCTTCCGGACTACAAGTCCACCTGGGAGATGTAGTTGAAACAGAAGTACGGTGCGTGCAGAGTTCGGAAGGAGCGCTGATTCAAGTCACACAGTCAAACAAAAATGAAACACAGTATGCCAGAGCACGTAACAACTAGCATAAGTGAATAAAATGCAACGCAGCTAACAGCACTACATTTTCAAAATCTGAGTCTAAAGGATGTACCAGCACAATTAAGCCATCAGCAAAATACTTAGCAATCTATGGTCTATGGTCTTAAGTGAGTCAAAAGTTTGTATGCATGGTGCACTTGTTATGGCTTCATGGATCTCTTTGAAGGCCTCTTTTCAGTTGTCCAACCTTTTGTGTTCCAACTTCTGGAAAAGCTCCCTTCCGTCAGTCAGTAGGTTTTGAAAATTCCTTGAGGAATGTGCCTTAATACTCAGCTACTCTGATAAATGGCCGCAGATCACGATCGACTGGTTGTCGGGCTCCTGAAAGGCAAGGTATTAAGCTTTCCTCCTGACGCACCACTTCTCTCAGGATTGGGCAGCCCAAGTAGTTGTGTTGAGTCTGGATCAGTTGACATTCATCTCCAGGGAGTAGAAGCCAATATGTTTATCATCTGACCAGAAAATGGTCTATTGCAGGGTTGTGGTCTCTTCCTTGCACTCACGACCTAGAAGCTCTTCTGCCTTTCTCTCCACTCTCCACACATAGCCCATCTCCCTCGAATGCTTGTCTAAGGACATGGGTTATGATATGATATGATAGTTTATTTATACAGCGCCTATACACAATGTGTTTCAAAGCGCTTCAAGGCAAAGGAGGGAACAAGGGAAAATACAACCACATTCTTACAGGCCATGAACAGTAAGGATGTGAAATTAACTATCGTACTCGGCCTGACGACATTTCAGATAGTGCAAGAGCTAAGACATAGATAAGGATGGGAGGGGGAGAGTGTGAAGGAAATGGAAACAGACAGTTTGCTCAGTGTCTCTGTGAGTGACACTACTGATGTTCTGACAAAATCATTTGGGTAATTTACCCAAAGATCTTTGTTGCAGAAAGGCTATCTTTCTTTTCTCCTGGTCAGTGAGATTCACTTCTGCTAGGTGCTCCTGTAGTGCTTTTACTCCTGCACACTTGTGGATCACTGGTTGTTCTGGTACTAGCCTTATGGACTATTATGCAGGTCATTGTCTCACTATCTCTTCAACACTGATCACTTTTTCAATTGCATCCTCTAGGGGTGCACTTGCTGTGCTGTGCAGAGGTTTCTCCTGAATGGGTATCTTGTCATCTGTTTGAGAGCTGCCATCCAACTATAAGGTCTAAAATTCAACCAGCCAATCAGAGACACTGAGCCATTCTAAAACAGATTTGAGGGGCACACAGGCCAACCAGTTTCAGACTTCCTTTGTTGGTTTTGTTTAACTACTGAGGAGTGGACCGAACAGGGTCCTGCATTGGTGGTTTTGAAGAGGTCAGGAGTATTTTGGAGGAGATTGTTTGCTTGGGGTGTTTTGCTGTTTCCCACTCTTTTGTGTGTTTGTGTGTGTGCTTCAATCTCTATCTTTTATACTCCCTTTGATCCTTTTCCTTAAAATTAAACACAAAACGTTTCCTAGTTTACTGTCTTTTGTTTGAAGGGAAACATTTGTGTGTGAACTTGAGTAGTCTTCTTGTGCTCCGTTCAGTCACTTTCCCAACTGTATGTATGTTTTTAGAACCCTTTCCCATTGTGTGAGTCATGCAAGAATCCCTTTGTCTTTGCCACTTGTTTCTTTTTTTGCACATTGACAACGCAAGGCACTTTAGGCACCTAAGGCATATTAGTGATTTGCATATTGAACCTAAGGAAACATATTCTTTTATTTGAAAGGAGTGCCGGGTGGAGAAAATGTGGAGGTTTAGGGATTCGGACATTAGGGAAAGGCAGAGATTGAGCAGAATGGGAAGACAGAGGTTGAGATGAAGCATGAGGTAGTTGAGACAGTAGTTACAGAGGCAAAGACTGTGGTTGGGGAGGTAGATATGGCTGTTGAGGAAATGGAGATTGTGGTTATGGATGGGAATATCATGATTTAGGAGGGGGGAAAGGCATGAGAAGAGAGAGCACTAGAAGGAAGAGGATGTGGCTACTGATCTGGAGGAGGTTGTGGTAGCAGTGGTCTTCAAACTGTGGGACTGATACCCTTAAGGGGGCCCCAGGAATGTCCTTGGAGTTCGAGGCTCTTTAATAAGGGATTAGCTTGACTTCTTTAAATCAAACACATATGTGTCTATAGCTTTTGGGGGACCCTGGAAACAATATATATGTGCAGTATAACGATTTTTGAATACCACTGTGGCAGAGGCAAAGTGACTCGAGGAGTATCTGCAGCAGATGGAAGAGTACCTTGACCTTGGTGTTGGCAGGGTGAAGGGAGAACTCCAGGAGCAGCTGAGTGAGGTAGCCATAGAGGTGGAGAGGTGGAGAGAAGATGAAATGTTGGTGCTAAAGAAGACTAAAGAGCTTAGCAGATGGCTCAGGAGGAAGGAACTGGGAGCCCACATCATGTGACACAGTCACAGCTAGTGCAGCAGCTTTATGCAGAGATCATCCCGTCAGGAGGAAGAGAATGTGAGCACTTCAGCAAAGCCTGCCTATGGAGAGGAAGCAAAGCTGGCTCATGCTTTCCTCAAATAAGGTGAGAAGACAATGCCACCTATGACATCATCACCCATTTGATCATGTGTGTGATCACTATGATGTGGAAAGGCATGCAGTCTATTCTGCAGCCTCTGAATTAAGTGCTACTGGTGTGCATGTTCATCCTCCACCCTCTCCCACCGTTAATTGGTAAAAATAGTAACCCAAGTAAGATCCCATTGAGATCCTTCTCGATGCACAAGTACTTTAAGCTGTGGAACAATGATGTGTTAAAAGAGCACAAATCATGTGCTACATATGCAGCTAGAGAAGCACCCTTCTGCAGTACTGAAGGTGGCCACAAGGATTGTCAGATGACACTCAAGCCTGTCACCAGTTACGTTCTAGCAAGCATCTTCCATCCCCTCAGACTATGGGCTAGCCCAGCCATCTCCCAATACCCCATGTCTGGCCCAGCACAGACTGACCCAGTGGCACCATTGATCAGCATTACCTCTACCAAGAAAAACAAAAGATAAGGTGCACACGTCAATTAACTCTATTAATCAGAGTTTAGTAGTTATAGAGAGTGCGAGAGAGACTATCAACCCTGTCACTAGTTTGAGTACAATAAGAACATGCAATGAAGTGCCCACAAACCGTGGGTCACTCCTGTCCCCAGAACACCTATAGTTAATGGGTACAAACCAATATTTGAATTTCATGTGGTTTATTGAAATACAGGACCCCCTACAAAATAGAATCCAAGTTTTACCATAGCATTTCAATTCAAGCTTTTAGACTTTCCTGAGTGTAAAAAAACACACACATCCACTCTATTCTTTTTTAAGTATATTTCATAAGCTTATAATAAAACCTTCCAACATATAATAAGATTACAATTTCACATTAAATCAAAAATCAAAAACTATGATAATCCAATTTTGGTTAGCTCTACACATTTTCGGGGAAATTCCCCTTCTTTAGAAGCACTCAATCTTCCCTTGACCTTTAATTGTCTCACTTTTATGGCAGGATCTATGATCTAAACATATGCATAACACATTAGTACCTGGCGAGGGTCAACCAGAATGAAACAAACATTATGATCGGCCCTCGCTTGGGCTTTACCCGGCCGGCAATCCCTCGGCCGGGATTTCACACCTTAGTTCCCGGCTGGGCGGCGTGGCAGCCCCTCAGCCAATGAGGAGGCTCAAAGCTGGGCCATCCCTGCTCCGAGACTCCACATGGCTGGAGGCTGCCATCGTCCCCTGCCGGGGATTAAGGTAAGGTTTTTTTTTTTCCCCTCCCACCGTCCCCTGAACACAATCCCCTCGCTTCCCTCCCAACCCCACTTACCTTCATATTTCTCCATTTCAGGAGCGGACGCGCTGGGAACACGTCTGCTCCCGATGGCCGCTCCTGATGGCTGCCATGGAAAGGGAAAACAGACTCTGTTTTTCCTTTCCCGGCGGCCATTCCATGGTGGCCATTTCTTTTCACATTTTTTCTTTTTTTCTTTTCTGCAGCATTTCAGTGTTTCGGAACAGAAAAGAATGCTATAGTACTCCTGTCTTGCAGGCCGGGGTACTAATAGCAATATACCCCTCGCTGCGGGGGCATTACTGAGGCAGGCAATGCCCCGGGACCTTCATTATGGCCCTTGCTTCACTATAACTATGGGCCCTGGGGCATTACCTGATAATTAGTATTGCATATTACAATTATACTCTCTATGTGGCTATACACTTCTGACACCTCTTTTTCTATACAGCTGTCATGGTTTGATAAGTACCTATTCACCTGGTAAGGATTAGGTGATGAGAGTGCACACTTTTAATTAAATTAATGCTTCAAAAAGAAAAAAATCTTTTTGAGGCATTCATTAAGATCGTAGATTGTGCATAAAAGGAAGAATATTAAAGGTCAAGGGAAGATTGATTGTTCCTGAAGAAGAGGAATTCCCCGAAACGAGTAAAGCTAACAAAAATTGAATTATCATTGTTTTTGATTTAATGTGAAACTGTAATCATAATATATGTTGGAATGTTTTATTATGAACTTATTAAGTATACTTAAAAAGAATAGAGTGAACGTGTGTATTTTTTTACACTGAGAATACTATGAAAGCTTGAATTGAAATGGCATGGTAAAAGTTGGATTCTCTTTTGTAGCAGGGTCCTGTATTTAAATAATCCACACGAAATTCAAATATTGGCTGGCACCCAGTAACTATTGGTGTGCGGGGGACGGGAGTGACCCACGGTTGGCGGGCACTTCATTGCATGTTCTCACTTAGCATTAGAATTCTGGATGTCATGCCATTTGGACAGAACAGGCGAGTCAGAGTAATGAGGAATGTACATATATATTGTGAGCATTGCAGGTCCCTTGCCGGTTGGTGTCAGCTTGATGATGAGCAAGCGGTGGATGCCATGGAAAAGCCGCTGTTCCTGTCGACCCTGTACTCTTCTAGATGAGTGAACAGGAGGGTAGTGAAAGTGAGTATGTGGGGCAATGTGAAAGTGCTGAAAAAAGCAACATTACACCAGGATTGTCAGTGATTAGTCAGGGCTTTTGTTTTGTTTTTTGTAATATTTTCTGACAAGCTCAAAAAGCCTCTGGAATCGTATTCTGGTGCATTAAGGCAGTACAGGGGAAATGTGTTTTCTGTATGCCGGCAGATAATATGTTTAGTGTAAATCGGTGACTCACAAGATTCTCTGGTTTACTGGTGCAGGATATTGGTTAAATGTACCTATTACTTGTTGTTGAGGAGTGCTGCGGGTCTGCCCTGTCCTGCTTCCCTGTTGACAAGTTTGTGGATGCTGTTATCTCATGCAGGCCTATAGGAAAGAGGCGCCCAAATGCTTCCCATCCCAAGACATGTGTTTTAGATGCAAGGCAAGTAGCAAGCTGTGCTTGTTGCTTTTCCGGGGTAAAATACCTCCACATGCCTGATTTTCTACGAGGTTGAAATGGGCACCTACCTCTTCCCCTACCTGGAGTCTGCTGTGTGTACTTTGCAGTGGATGCTGTGTGGGTGTTCTGTTCTGCGAAACCGGAACTGTGGATGTGATTGACTGCAAAGTTATACTACCACTAGCATGTGTTTTTCGACACTGTTTTTGGAAATGACTGTGTACTGTCACATGGGGAATGCCTGAAGTTTTATTCCTGTGCACAGTGCTTGAATTTGGCAGTTGAATTTGTTTTTCTATGTTTGCACTCCCTTCTCCGGTCTCTTTGTCTCCCTTGGTGTATCTGGTATATCCAAAGTAGAGGTGTCTGAGTTCCTATCTTGAATTAGGGAATGGAGTATAATGTTTGGCATGTGCTTCATTTTCATCTGCTTCAAAGGAAATCAGAGGTTGGAAAACTTCAGCAATTACACATTCTTTGTCATCTGTGAATTGCTATTTTTGTTCTGGAGCTGATATATGTTCTCCCTCTTGCACTTCTGCTGATACTGTGCCTAATTTGTGCTTGTAAGGTTCTCGGTGCTGTATATTCTCCTCCACCTTGAAAATGCTGGTGGGGTTCTCAGTGCTTTGCCCTTCTATGCCAAGTAAATGCACATTGGCTCTCAGTGCTTTACCTTCCTTTCAAGTGTGATGTGGGGTTCTCAATGATTTGGGCTTGTATGTGTAGAAAAAACACATGTGGGGTTCTCAATACATTGAACTTCCCCTATTCCTTGTGGATGTACTTTGGGTTCTCAGTGCTGTGCATTCTCCTCTGCCTACGAAATGCATATGGGGTTCCCAGTACTTTGACCTTCTCCTCCACCTAGGTGTTTTAGCATACTTCTCTGTATTAAAAATGGCGGTGGGTTGTCCTGTCCTACCGCCCACATTTCACAAATGCAAGCCAGGCGTACTGCCCTTCTGCCCACAATTCAACGCCTGCAAACGCACAAATCAAGTGCCGACAACCCCTTCAAATAATTCCAAACTAACTCTACCTAGACCCTATTTATTTAATTTTACTTTAACCTAACTATCCTACAAATCCCTTTCTGGACAAGCCTTAGCCAGTCCTGCCCCTTCAAAAGACAACCACTGATTGTCGCAATGTTCTACTCACCTGTATTTCTAATGAAACAAAGTCGAACCTACTAGAACCACATATCCCGAACCTCAGGAAAATCATGCAAAGTTTGGCTGAGGTGAAATCCACGAGAATTCTACTGGTTTGTGTTTCCAGAACCATCCCTTTCATGCTTACTCTTTGACCACAGTTGCTGAATGACTCTGTAATATTATCATTGGTTTGATTGTAAAAGGAAGTGTGCCTGATCCCTTGAAAAAGGCACCATCCCTTTGCTAAAGTAGCCAACCTTGGCCCTCCAGAGTGATCCAGTTTTAGACATATTTCCAACTTAGATTAGATGGCTAAGCTATTACAACTAGCAAATAACCTTGACTAAATCCAATGGCCTACAGCATCCACTTCAAGTGTGCTTTGGACGAGTCAAACAAAGGAGTCTCTTTTAGTGTCAGTGTTGTATGAAAAGAGGAGAAAGGTGGAAAATGGGAACAACGGCACCCTGGTACTATTGGACATTTAAGCAGTCTTCCATATGGTCGATTACTCAATTTTCATCAATCATTTTGCAAAGATTGGCATTAGAGAAAGCAGCTTGGATTGGCCGTGTCCCTGTCTATTTTCAAGATCGCCAGCCAGTGTGATGAAGACATAGAGATCCAAATTTAGACCATCACATTTTGGAGTACAATATCTTGCTCTGTCCCTACATTTTATAAACCTGAGGCCAATCATCTATATGATTGACTCTTTTGGTGTCCAACTGTACAACTATGCTGATGATATGTAGATATTGATCACCCACCACACACATCCTCTGTGTCACATGAAACATAATTTGAGTGCATAAAGGTAGTAGATTGCTCTGTGGCTTTGAATTGAATAAAATGCAACGTGTCTATGATGGAAGTCTTCATTAAAGGGAATCGTCTCAATGCTCTTATTCACTGTTTGCCAGTACTCCCAGCAGGTTCCCAGGTTAGGTTTCAAAAGTATGAAGCAGTTTTCAATCAGGTCAATCACTCATCCCTTGGGATACAGTGACCACCAAATCACACTTCTTTCATAGTCTGGTGTAAACACACAGGGGCAGAGCAATAGTTGCAATTTCCCTTTCTCAGACAGGCCATTCCAGTGAAATGTGGGTCTTCCCAAATATATGCTTGTATGTTTTCCGAAATTTAGAATGCATCACCTTCTCTACCCCACTAGAATGTATTTACATAACGTAAACGGACTGAAGATGCTACATTAGAGGAAAGCAACAATGAAGTTCGAGGTTCTGTTGTACCTTCCCGAACGGCGGAGGCCACTGAATGCTGGGCACCTCTGAATTCCACTGTAAAAGAGATGTTACAGCGGTGAACAAAAGCTTGGTGTGATAGGCCAAAAACTCTGGAGCAACCACCCAGAACTCCTCATACTCATTGAAAACAATCTGCACTTTAGGAAATTCTTAAAAGCCCATAGGTTCCAGAAAGTCTACTTGGCCAGCCCGCTTTCTAATTCATGGCTGCCAAGGACATCACCTAACACCCCAGTGACGTATACACCAGCCATGGATCATCAAGGGTTAAACATCTTATAGAAATCAGGCAATCTTTGGAACTCATTTCATTATCACCATTTACTAAAAAATAAAAATTGCACTGCTCCATCAGAAATGTTGCTACTATGTATTTAGTGATTAGTGTTCTGGTTTTAATATAACACCTATCACTTTATAAAACATTACAAACGTTTTAAATGTATACATACTTCATGTAAAACACAACCAAGAAAAATAAAATCAGAAAATGTAACTCAATTAAAACAATTATTTCAATAGTTATCTAGTGACAAATATCAGACACCTCTAAAACATGTTCCTGTATAGTGGAGCATTCACATTTCAAACCCAGCTAGAATCCTCAGAGACAGAGAACTTTTTCTGTGCTCTTGTCCCCCATTAGGTCAGCCCAAAGTGCATGATCACCTTCCGTACACCAGTCCTTAAGAAATTGAACGTGATGGTACTTTAAGTGAGTTGTTACTTCAGAGAACAAGATCAGATTTTATGGTTTCTTTGAGATTGGAATTCTTACACAATCTGCATGTTCCATTTTGTTCCTTTATCAATAATCTAGGACCCATGACTTTTAATGTCGGGAGTAGATTCAGCCAAATTCTCATGTAAACTGATTGTGCTTTATAGCAAGGGAACAGAGATATATATTTCACCTGTAGCCTTCTCTTCCTCAGAAAGTGACCATACTCTTGATACAAGGAATGGGCATCCAATCGATTCACAGTTAGGCACCAATCTAGATCAAAAGGTTTTCTATTCACTGTGTCAGGAGTTTCCATTAGGTTGATTTCTTTCCGCCTTAGAGTGTCAAGTATGGATTTCATACTTAACCCATAGTATAATCGGAATTTAGCCAATGAGACTGGCTGCCAGGGGTACCAGCCCAAACTCATGGCAGATTACACAGTTAGGAATATATAGAGGGAGATCTAACCCCCTCTTAAAAATGGTACCCTCAAGAGAGTTCAAAAACGTACCATTATCATATAAGGAATATTCCAAACTGTATATTCAGCATGGCACCACCTTAGCCAAATAGTACTTGCAAAACGGGAGCGAAGAGCAAACACACATAGACATGTGCAGTCTCTACAGCTGAGCAATTAAAGATTTAGATTGTTCTCTCAAAAGATCTTCCACTGCCCCTCTATGCTCCTAATATGTTAAATTGAATCCCATGTATCTAATTGAGGAGGTTGATGCCAAGCAAGCCTTACCCACTCCCCATCACATCACTTTGGGCTTTGATTTTCAAAATAAAATTACAATTCGTTTTTCCATGTGGCCTCACATTTCCTTTTTTCAGACCTCAGGGCTTTCAGCTGTGGTGTATACCAGTTATGGAGGTGGTGTTTAGGTTTACTCTTGCAGAGTTTGAGAGGGGCAATGGCATCTAAGGCATTAGTCAATTATTATTGAAGAGATCTATTAGTTCCTCAGGATCTTCAGAGTTATATGCGATTAGTATAGGCATCGGTAGAGGGGCAAACATTTCAGCTGCAATGTTACGCTTGTTTCTAGTAAGTAGTGGAGGCGCAATGGACTTGGTTTTCAGAGCTGGACAGTTAGCATTAATGGTGAATGAGATGAAGGAGTGTTCGGTCCAGGATTGTGGTTCAATGGCGGTAATTGTAGTGGCACAGTTATTGTCTGGCAACCAATCCAGTGTTTGTCCTTTTGTGTGGGTAGGTTGGTTAATTCTCTGTGTGAAGTTCAGTTCACTTAGGGATTCTTCCAGGGATTTAGCAGCCTGGATGTTGGGGTCAGATAGGCCTAAGTTAAAGTCACCAAGTATTAAAATGTGTGACGTTAGTTTGGTGTTAACAGAAAGCAGTGTAATAATGTCCTCTTCGAAGTCTCCTGGGGGGCAAGGAGGCCTCTTTATGAGATGGACGGTAAGGGTGCTAGTGTGGAAGGTTGTTATTTTGGCTCTGTGTTGCTTTCTTAATGGGGTACACAGCCGTATTGCATGGGGAGATTGAGGGGACCAGTATCCCTTGCTTGAGTAATGCACATAATGTTTCTTGGATCCCTTCCTCCACCTCTCTGGACAATGGGTATTGCTTGACCCTGGGCAATATTTTAAGTTATTTTTACATGGGTCACTTCTCTCAATAAGCCCACAACATTGGGGTTGGTGGTCCACAGGGGAGGGGGCACTTGTAGCATATCTGTGTCATAGAAAAAAAGGAGTGCACTGACGACGGCCATGAGGGGGCTCAGAACCTTTCTGTACTGTAGCATTACTTCACATGGGATGCTTATTTCTAAGATAATTTCCCCGTCAATGTTGTCATCAGTGAACAGTTCTTCATCAGTTAGCTTACGCAATGGTATATTTGGGTCGATGCATAACACTGTCCGCCATTCACACCCATGCATGTCCATCCCTATTGCCACTATTCTTTTTGCACACTTGCACTCCTTCCAGATCTAGGGACAGTATTGTGCCAGCAACTACTTCAGGGGCAGCTACAGGGTGGAACACAAAATCAGAGAGCACTCTCCATTCTTTCCTTTTAAGCTCGGGCACTGCTCTAGCCAAAACCCTGATCCCATACATGAACATGTTGAGATTTACTGGTACTCCACTCAACTTTAGTTCATTAGCCATAGTGTGTATCAAAAGCATTGCCTTGGGGAGCAAATACCTGGGGTGGAACAAACTATCCCTCTCTCAATAAAGGATATCGTCACGGTTAGCTTGCTGAGCAGATCTCGTTGCAGTAAGTTAACAGGGCAACTTTCATAGTATAATAGGGGTGCTCGCACTGTTTTCCCCCCTATCCTGACATCCAAATCTTCTGTTTAAGGAACCATGACTACAGTCCCAGAGAATGCTGGAATATCGAGAGTTTGGCCAGATAACGGGAAATCACCTTCACATATGCATGACTTCTCTGCCCCCGTCTCCACCATAAAGATGATCTGTTTGTTCCCTATCTCTGCCCCGACCAGTGGTTCCTCTTCTTGTTGCAAAGTAGTGACTAGGACTGGACACGCAAGTGCTCTCTGTGGGCTGTATTTGTTGGAGTGAGTGTCTGTCTCCGTGCAAGAGAAAATGTTTTACTGAGCATGGATGCCCCCTGGTAGGGTGCAGGTGAGCCGTTCGGGGTGGTGGCGAAAGGGTTATTGCGCCATTGGGCCTGCTGATTGCGGTGGCTTTGCTGCATTTGCATTGTATGGGGAGGGTGGCAGAGTATGTTGTAACCAGGTGGTGGAGGGGATTACTGTACAATTTGCAGGGGTTCTTCACACGCTCATTGTCGGAGACCATATGGGCTTCCTGGATGGAGTTGCCCATAGTGGGGTGGGTTATAGTAGGGCTGGTTGTATTGATACTTTCCTCTGGATCTTCTGAGGCATTCCCTTAAAAAATGCCCCCACCTCCCGTAAGTCCAGCATTGCCCTTGGCTCCCTCCTCTCGGCCCTCCGCCTCCCCTCTGTCCCAAGAACCCGCCACATCCTCCTGCAGGCCTGCCTTGGCACTGAGGTCCCATGCAATACATTGTAACAACACCATTGAAATGCAAGGAAAAAACTTTAGTTGCAGGGATGTTAAGGTGAGAACTTGACACAACAAAACCCTTGAAATTCAGCTAAAGCCACCTTGGTGTCACACCCCCTTTAGTGCAGCCTATGACCACAATGATAACATCACAGTTCTTCATTGTGGTCAATGTTCCTTGCACGAGTTTGCTGCAAATCCATCCATGTTTCATTTGTTGGAAAGTGTCAAAATGTATGTACATTAAATAGTCATATAACTTAGCCCCCACTTGACAAAATCCATTGCACAAACATTCAAGGTTATGTCTATAATCTTTCTGATAACCTTTGTGCAGATTCTTCAAACAGCAACAAAGTTATAAGCCACCCAATTTTGGCCCCTATTCACAAAATCCCACTAAACTTTGCAAAGGCATTCAAATCTGAGTCTAAAATCTATGTGCAAACCTTTGTGCAGATTTGTCCAATGACACCAAATTCATAAACCGTTCAAATATTTTACGACACCCCTCTAATTATGGCCACCTTTGCCAATACCTGCTTTTCACTGACCATGTGATGCAGAAATATGCATGGATGTTGCCGACCTTCTGAGATGTTCGCAGACTTTGGAGATGTAAAAACACTTGATTTGTGGGCTTTTTATGCCCATATCCTAACCCATCCTCATCACCCCTTCCTCCCAATAGATAGTTTAATTTGTTTGACAAGTGCAATGTTGTGTTTTTTAATATGTTTTTACCACAATGTCTGCGGACTACGTACGCAATCTGCGAATCCAACATGGTGTACATTTCAAAAGGTTTGACCTACCTCAGGTTTTTCATTGACCAATTAGTGGGCGTGTAGGATGTCCACGAACGTCACACTGTTCTCTGGTTGGTCCAGGGGGTGTAAGCGGCTCTGAATCAGGAAATGAGTCTGTGGACCGAACAACAGATATCACAATTTTTTCTTCTACTTTTCCACCATTTTTAAAAAAAACAACTTGACATATTTACACCAAATTTGCAAAAGCACGCTTTTGCGACCAAGACACCACTCCTTGCGCAAGTTTGGTGGAAATCTGTCGAGCGGTTTGGGCTGCAAACATAAGCAAATTCTTTTTTCCATTGTGTCTATGAGGATTTCAAAAATGTTGGGAACCTCCTATAATTTTGCCTCCCCCCCCGGACAAAACCACACTAGATTTCAGAATCATTCTGTGGTGGCCATATACTTTCTTTGCTATGTTTGGTGATGATTCGTTGAATGGTGCCAGAGTCATAAGCCGCCCAAAACGTGCTCTTTCTATAGGTTGAGAAACTTAACCATAACTACAGGGCCGCTACCGCAGGCCCTGTAATATATACTTTAATTAAACACACTATATGCAATAACTGTACTACAAATAAACACTAAAAAAACACCTCTGTAGAAAGAATACAAAAAATGCATTGTTATAAGACGGTACAAGCACTGTGAGTAATGTAGCCGGAGTGAAAGGCAAATAAAAAACAAAATGTTACAAAAAGGATATGTCTTGGTTTACAAAAGGTTCAAATGGGTGACTTAGCAGTTCCTAGGGTCCCGAAAGTGGAACAGGGGGAATGCTGACTTGTAAAAGTAAATATTTCAGTTTATGGCAGACCAATGGAATTAAATTAAGCTTGTTAACAATGTGCTGGTGGGTCAAAGCAGGTTCGAATTAGGCAAATCACCATGATACAGATGGGGAACAGGCATGGAGACAGGTTTGGGATGAAACTCACTTGGGGCACTTTGACATTCGAGCTTGGGTCAATAATGAAGATGCTGGTAGTTCGAGGTACTGTTCAAGACATGGCGGCTCAGAAACTTCGACGTCAGCATGATTCTTGTCTGAGCTGAAGCAAGCAAAATAACTGATCTGGTGTGGATGCAGCAGCAAACCTGTTCGAGGAGCAGCAACCGTGGTTCAAAGAAATTTGAAAAAGTGTGAAAAGCATCAGCCTGAATCCAGTATGTCCGAAGGCATGTGAACATGGTTGACGATGGTTCAATAGCAGTTTGATGCTGTACAATACAGAAAAAGATAGCTTTTCTTCTGGTGCTGGGAGTCTGAATCCAGGGCTTGGGGACACAATGAGTCCTTGTTCTCATTCTCCTAGCCCAAGGCAGTCTGGAAAAGGTCCTTCACCTCCAGTGAACTCCTGGGTACCAGTGTGGCTGGCAGGGAGGCCGGTCTTGATCTGCTTTCAATCTAATGGTCTTGCTGTGATAATGTACTGCTGATTTATTTTATTTATTTATTTATTAGCAATTATAGAGCACACAGCAGCCTTTAGGCATCATGGTGATGTTACAAAGTAGAGACTTGCTGGTTACAAGGAGGGAGAAGAGCATAGAGATTACATGCCACAGCTTAGCTTAGTGATTACAGGGAAGATTCGCTTGTGGTTACAGGACATAATAAACATGGTGGTTACAATGGTTGCAGGGGATATTGGAAACATGTTTGGTTTACATAAGATACAGTCATTGTTGAGTACATGCATGTCTTAGTGGTTAGTTGGGTAGCAGAGGGAGATAGTTACAGATTTTGCTAGGAGAGCGAGCAGGGTTAGTTGAACAGAGTAGTTTTGAGAGTTTTGAGAAAGATGAGGATGGATGGTTCTGCCCTAAACTCGCTAGGGTGAGCATTTCATAGTTTAGGAGCTATGTGGGAGAAGCATAGACCTCCGACTTTAGCTCTTTTGATTAGAGGGACTTGTAGTTGGTTGGCATGTTGACCTCTTTTGGGACGGGTAGAGTTGACTCTGTTGATAGTATCAGTTAGATAGGTTGGAGCAGTGTGACTCATGCATTTGTGCGTGATGGTTAGGATTTTGAATGTGACCCGTTCCTTAGCGGGAAGCCAGTGAGCAGCTTGCCTGGCTTGAGTAATGTGAACTCTTTTGGGAATGCTGAGAGCTGCATGCAGCGCATTGTTCTGCACTATTTGGAGCCTGTTGAGATTTTTTGCTGAGGTGCCTGCAAGGATAGCATTGCAGTATTTCAGCTTAGCTCCGATGGTGGCACAGACGATGGAGAGGCAATTTTGGCAGGAGAGGAAAGGTTTGATGGCATTAATGAGTTTGGAGGTGTGGGCTGAAGCTGAGGCAATGGCGCTGACCTGTCCTGTCATAGAGAGGGTTTAATCTAGGTAGACTCCAAAGGTTTTTACAGAGGTGGAAACAGGGAAGATGGTGTTGTTGATAGTGAAGATGTAATTTTTTGTTGAGTTTGGGTAAGATTTCTTTGGGACCCAGGAGTATAATCTCGGTTTTTTCCCCGTTAAGGCAGAGACCATTTATTGCCATCCAAGTTTGTATGGTTGTGTAGATTTAGAGGAGGGCAGCTGCGTCTTGGTCATAATCACCAGTTAGTGGGAGAAGTATTTGTGTGTCCTCGGCATAGTTTGCGTATGCTATGCCTAACGAGTCAAGTAACTCAAACAGTGGCTCGGTAAACAAGTTGTACAGGGTGAGGGCAGTGCAGGATCCTTGGGGTACTCCACAGTGAATGGTGTCAGGAGCAGCATTGGCTTGGTCAGAGTAGACCTTCATGGCTCTACCTTCTAAGAATGAGGTTATCCATGAGGTTGTATCTGTAGAGAAGTGAGCTGCGTTGGAGAGGTGGGAGGTCAGAATGTTGTGATATACATGATCAAACGTGGCTTAGAGATCTAGGAGAAGCAGAAGGGCTGGTTTTCCCTTGTCCGTGATGTTAGTGATTGGGGTTGAGATCTAGTAGGGCGGTTTCTGTGCCGTGACCTTTCCGGAAGCCAGATTGTCTATTACCTAAGATAGCTTTGGTTTCCAAGTAGTGTTGGATTTGGGTGTGGGCAGCTTTGTCAAGGATTTTGTGGAGGAAGGGGACTGTGTTGATGGGACGGTAGTTGTTGGGGCATGAGGGAGCAAGGGATGGTTTCTTTATGAGCAGGTAGACCCACGCTTCTTTTAGGCTTTGAAGTACAATGCCAGATGAAAAGAAAGCGTTGATGAACGCAGTGGTGATGGGGGTAAGAGTGTCGGCGCACTCTTTGATGATAGTAGGTGAGCAAATGTCACCTTTGCAGGTGGAAGGTTTGATGTATTGGAGGAGGTCGAGGACTTCCTTCTCTGAGATGTCTCTGAAAGAGAAGAGCAGGGTGTTTGGGGTTGGGAAAGGGAGATATGCAGGGGGGCAAGTTGCCCTGGTTGGGTAAGGCTTTGCATTGAGAATGGATTTTTCCTTGAAGAAGTATAACTTCATTAAGGAGGCCTGATTGAATGCCTGAGCACCAGGCTTCATCTTTAGATATCTGTCTGATTTGGCCTTTCACAGAGTGCAAGTTGGCAACACTCCCATATGGAAATTCTATGGCACCTTCAGTGCCAAGGCAGTGTGCAGCACAGGTATTGGGTTTTGGGAGTACACAATCATGAGCTTCCTGTAGTGCACTTCAGTGACCAACGCACACTCTATACCACACACCTACCTAGATGTACGGAAGGGACTGACAGCACCATGTCTGATGGATGAGACAATCACAGCATTACATTATTTTCCTGACACAGTTAACACATTACTGTTCCTTTCCCCTCAGTTTTGCTTTTTACAATCTGATCAAGAAGATCAATGTGCCATTGAAAGCACGTGCATTATTCCATCATAGCATACTATTTTCAGTAAGAACAGGACTAATATGGCAACAATCTTGCTCTACATATCGAAACATTGAAAATCATTTTGCAAATAACTTTTAAGTCCTTTTTTTAATTCAGTTCAATGCACTTATGGGTAAGTTACTATTTTGTCTAGGGATAACACCACGGCATGGATAGCTCCCTGCATCCTGTTGGCCATGGCTAACAGGATGCACCTGAATGGTAGCTACCCTGAAGACTCCCAATACCGCTATTCTGTTGCCTGCATCCTATCGCTGTCAGTGGCAGCCCAGGGCCATTGTTTGCTGAGAGCTATTTGTTCCCAGATCGTTAATGACTTCGGTGACAAAGAGAATGGGGGGTCAGTAGTGGCCAGTGTAAACAATATTTAAGACAGCATCCATAGGGTGATGAGAAACAATCGATTTGCTTCAGTTCTATAGTCATACGGCCCGTTGTGTCACATTTGTTATTTAGTGCAGCGATTCCGATGGATGCTGGTCTTTTATCTTAAGGTGGCACTCTGTCAGGATCCAGGTAGGCAATTTTGGACAAGGACTAAATGTACGCCCGGGCACCAATAAAAAGAGGTACCCAGTTGCACATCAAAATGAATTACTTTAAACCACAAGCTCTTTCCAGAGTACCTCCAGGTATAGTTCTGGTCAAGTATATGCCAAATGGTGCATTGGAATGCAAATGGAGTAAGTAACATTGGCCAGAACGATGCTAGGCACAGTGACCATTCTCAACTAACTGGCACACCTTATCCTACACAACTGGCCCCTGCGTTCCAGGCATGGGCACAGTTCATAGCAGACTACCGATTATTTGGCACAGAAATGGGGAGGGACACTCTGGGCATGTCTATGACCACGTAAAAGACTGTGGTGAGGGTAATCACAATTCTGTGCCTGAAGACCCCCAATGACTTCACCCCTGATGCGCCAATTACAGTGAGATTTAGCACACACTTACATTTAACAGTTTGAGACACGATTATTTAGTGCCTCTAGATTTGTTCTGCTATAAATTACATGAAATGCCCTCCGAAAAAATATTTACTTCTTGTAAAACACAATCTGAGCATGTGTGAATAAACAGGCTTTAATCACCCTATTTTTAGCCGAAGATGGCTGTTCTGTTTGGATTCCTTTGACCTCCCTGTCAAAAGCCAGCCATGTTTTTCGAGATGCTGTCCTCCTCTGTTGCTATTTCCGCGGACCTGTCTATTTTTCCAGACTTTGGGGGCCACTCTCGAGGCTTGTCAAGATGCTCGGTTAGATAAATGAACTCTTTTTGTTGTTCCGAGCTGCCACCTGGCGGTGCGTCGATTTATTATCCCGTGACTGTCTTTTTCACGGCGCTATCGGGCTTGGAGATGGAGGCCGTGCTAACGACTGCTGTGGATCTTCACAGAATTGAGTGCTCATAGGAGAAAAAACATATTCAGACTTGCAACAAGGTAAAACTGAAAGTCTATAAAACATTTCAACACAATCAGTATAAATTTGAACAAGAAAACACCATACATAAGAAAACATTAAAATTCAATAATCTGAAATGTTTTCACATTGCATGATATATACATGTGTTCGGACATAACGTTTCTCTTATCCCTTTTACACAATAACTATCCTGTTTATTGAAGAGGTCCAGGGTGGCAGGTCGAGCAAAGAAAGGTGCATCATAATTTGCCCCAAGGTTGAAGCTTAATGTGAAGATACTGGTTCTAGGTCTCACTCTGAATCCCAGTCGCGCGCAGTGCGCCGTGTGCTTCCTTAGGTCTATCCCCACCACTAGGCCTTTTCACACAACTCACACCAATGCAACAATGCATCAGAGGGATTTGGGAGGGTGGAGAGGGCGGAAAGCGAATGTAGGACATCTGTGATAATGGTGGTTGGCACTGGTGGCTTGCTGGGGGCTCAGACGGCTGGGAGAACCCAAACTACTGCAGTCAGCTGCATCCTAAGAGTTTCTTATTCCTGCAGAGGCTCTGAGCTGAGTGGAGTTTCCCATTTAACCAGTGCACCCTTAAGCTCTATAGCATAGAAGCATGACTCGTTTGATTCCTTGGGTTCGCGAGGGCCACTTCAGAGTCTTATAAGTTACCTAGTTGAAAGCTGTGCCTGGTTTGTTTACACCGATCCTGGGGGCTCATGGGCACCTATGACTGTAGGACCAGTTCTTTCTGAATTTCACACATTTTCAAATCGATCTTTGTACGAATTTGCTATATGGCTTGTAAGAATATGTTATGTCACATACATAAACACTCTGAATTTTGTCTCTGGCTATGCCCAGTCAATTGGCATGGCCATGCTATGGGAGATTGATTAAGCAGATGTGGAGAGATTGGAGCGTGTGGAAGTGTGGCACTACCTGAATGGTTCTGCTGACACCCCTGAAAACCTCCTGCTTCTCTGCCTTGGTGCCTCGGCTTCCCACCCCCAGGCTCTAAGCTTTTATGCCCTGCACCTGTTGAACCACTCATCCACCTACCATTACCCCAAAAGAAACTTGGCATAAGAGCACACAACTAGAAGCTTTAGTCTCCTTTTCAAGCTGCTTCCCTTGTATCATGCTGACCCTGTGATCTTCTCGCCCCACTAATTCGATGCCTGCTCCTGTAGATTTTGACACTCTTAGGCATATTTGCACGTGGCCTCACCAGACCGCCTACACTTCCAGCTCCTACCCCAGTGCTGTCACCTTGTTGCTGCATGTATTTTTCCTTCTTCTAAAATATGCACTTCTGCTCCCCCTCCCCCTTCAACAGCCCCACCATTTATCATCCCAACCAGTTTTCTGCTCTTCTTTTTAATGTAGATCTGCACTTAGATCCCCCATACTTCCACATCTGCTCCCCAGTCCTAAGGCTAGTCCTAAGCTCCACCCTAAGCAATGTTTATTCCTCACACAGCCACACAAGCTGGCTAACCTCTACTGAGCACAACCCTATTTTAACACCTTCGAGTTTCTGTTTCACTTTCTTCTTTTCGAACTGGTTTGTGGTTGCTGGTGGTTAGTGCATAGCTATGATGAGTGCGTATCCATTTGTGGCGGGGAGTCTTGGAGCACATATAACCTCCTGGGTTGGAGGGTTGTGTTTCCTACAGTGTGAGGATTTTAAATTCTAAAGCGGCTCTTGGGTTCAACTTTGGTATTCAGACCGGTTTGGTTACTATTCTCCTTGCACTGTTGCAACCCTTCCCCAACTATGTCTCGCTCCCTCTTCACTTGCCCATCACCATAGTACTTTCTTTGACTTTCCAGACCCACCGTCTGCCTGCATTTTTTATCCTTTCCTGTCCTCTTCCTTCATCACACTTTGCAGCTGATCTCTCAATTCCATCACCCCTCTTCCATTCTCCTCACCTCTCCCTTCTGAATGTTTCCCTGCCAATCACTTCTCACTTCTCACTAACTTCTAAACTGCTGCTGCTCAGATGTGACAATGTGGCTAAACCGCTCTTCTTTGTTGTGGCAAGTGATGCTTGATCTGCTTTTCCAATATGTCTACAAAACGTGTGTAGCACAACATTGGAGCCACACCACACGGCTTGAATGATTCTGCCACTTAAGATAGTTATTCTTTCAATGCAGTTTGATTTTGTACATGTATCTGGCTTTGCGGAATGTGCATGGTTCATAGTTTGATAAGCAAGAAGAGGGATCTGACCCCACGAAGATGGCCTTGCCTCTTGCACCTGAAGAAAATGGAAAATGATTTATTGAGGCACAAATGGGGAGGAGTAAACGATCTTAGCAGCAAGAACAAAACACCTTGCTTGTGTCCATCAATGGCAACTTCACCTAGAACATAGAACAAAATACATACATGAACCAGACACCGCCAGCAGTGGTCTCTAAGGGAAGAGGGGTGTTAGGTCAATTCTATGCAACCACTGCTTGGGAATATAAAGTGGTAACAAATAGAAGAGGGCTACGAGAAAAAGGAGGAAGGGGTTTCAGATAGATTGGTGTTGACCAGTGGGGCATTAAAAAGAAATCATGAGGGAAAGTAAAGTTTATGATAGGAAATTAGGGTATTGATCTGTATCTAATATTGCATTCCCTAGAAGGGGTGGTTCCATGTAATAATGTGCCCTCAAAAATGTCTCCTGACAAAAAAGTTGCAGTTTTTTGCTGATACAATATTACATTTTACAAGGGGAGCAGGGGACATCACCATATATAATGTCACCAATGCCTTTTCCGGGTGACATTATGTATAGGGAGTTTATTACCTGATGCTGAAGGGGTTACATCATTGAAAGCTATTGTACTGTAAGGCCGGATAAATTATTAAAATGGAGGTAAAATAATAACACAAAAGATACAGTAGCAAAACGAAACACGATACAATAGCTGTTTTGCCAGCATGCTTCTGACTCAAGACAAAGGACGGGCGCCACAGGGAGGTCCGCTGGTTTCCAGTGCTGTTGAATGTGGTATGTAGTTAGAGATCTGTTCTTGGAGCTGCTGGAGAACAAAGAAGGGGGGTACAGAATGGGATATAAAACTGGCTCTGTGCTCAACCTATCAAGCCGAGGTATTATAGCCAAAGACAGCAAGAATACTCAGATGCTTGTGACGGGCTGAGACAGAAGCTTGGATTTCACCAGGAAAACATGGGAGAAAAAGGATACAGACGTTTTGCCAAGTCCCAAGAAATGATGGTGTACTCATAGTTAGGGAGTCCACAATGCAATGTTTGCATGACTAAATTGCATGACAAAGGGAGTAGTGGTGGGACACTGTGGGGACATTTGGTGGTCTTACCAAGCACTTGGGAGCATGTATGGTAAGCTTAGCAGGACATAGTAGAAGATATTTCAGTGTTAATGACAGGATTATTAAGCAAACAGGAGATCCAATTTATATGCATGCAACAAGGTGATCCGGGAGCTGGAAGGGCAAGAAGTGTACAAGAGATGGGATAGAGCTTCACGCAGCCTGTTCAACGTATCAGCTGGAGACATTACCGCAGCAGCCGGGCACAGACGATGGGGTACATCAGTAGGCACATACAAAGGTATTGTTTACATTGGAAAGGATTGAGTGAGAGAGGGGCAGATGTGTTACATTTCTGATATGTAGTGTGACTTTTGCTGGGATTGTTTGGCATCAGCAGTAGGAAGAGAAGGGCTCTGGACACCGGGTGTCATTGATCATGGGGGGTGGGTGGCAGTAGTTATGTTGCCATTGTAATTGTAATTTTTTTATTTTTTTTATTTTATTACTTTTGTTATACGCGTAGTTACAGACAATGTGAGAATGCAATCTTAAAAGAGAACTCAGAAATACACAGGAACAACAGTCAATAATATACAAAGCAGTCAGCTATACACAGTTATTTGCTTTCAATTAGTATTTGTTGAAGCGCCAGGTCTTCAAAGAGCTTTTGAATTTTGGGAAGGATGTTTCATTCATAATATTGGTGGATAGAGCATTCCAGTGTCTGGGAGCCAGTATTTTAAAGCTGCTACCCCCGCTTTCTCTCTTTTGTATCTGGGAGTTTCGAGGTATGCGTTTTTAATTGGATCTGAGGAGTCTGGCCTGAGGCTTCTTCATGACTATGTTGTTGAGGTATTTAGGTGCTTTATTGGCCATACATTTATGAGAGATGCTCAAGGTTTTAAATAAGATTATAGCTTGAATAGGGAGCCAGTGGTGGTCTCTTCTGGTGTTGGATATATGTTCAGATTTTTTGATGCCTAGGGCTGCTCTGAGGGCCTTGTTCTGCATGAGTTGAAGTTTGGCTATGTTGGATTTAGAGGTGCCAAGGAAAAGGATATTACAATAGTCTAGTTCGGACAGTATGAGGGCTCTGGCTAGTGTAACGCAGTTATTGGCTGAGAGGAATTTGTGACTAAGGGAGATGAGTTTGGAGGTGTAAGAGGTGGACGAGGCTAGTGTGTTTACTTGTTTAGACATTGATAGGGTTGCATCTAAGTAGACACCAAGGGTCTTGACTTGTTTAAGAACGGGGATTATGGTGCCATCAATGGTGAATGATTTTAAAGCAGGCTTCCGGGTATCAATTTTGGTGGAGGAGCCTAGTATGAGGTGCTTGGTTTTGTCGTCGTTGAGACAAAGGCTGTTGTTGGCCATCCAGTTTTGTATGAGTGAGTAGATTTGGTTGACCAGGAGTGAGTCTTGTTCGTGATTACCTGAGAGTGGGATGAGGATTTGCGTGTCATCGGGGAAGTTAGTATAGATAACACCTATGGCATCCAGAGCTGCGAATAGTAACTTAGTATAGGCATTGTACAGAGTGGGGGATAGGCAGGAACCTTGCAGCACACCTGCAGGGACTGGCACAGGGTCTGCTGATTCTTTGCCGATGGATACTCTAGATGTCCTGTCTGCCAAGAATGATTTGATCCAGTTAGTGGCTTTCTGATCTAGGTTGAAGTTGTTAGCTAGAGTGTACAGAGTTTATCGTGGTCAACCAGATCAAAAGCCGCTGAGAGGTCCAGGAGCATTAGTAGGCAGAGTTTACCTGCTTCTCTAGTGGCATCCATTTGGATTTTCAGATCAAGGAGGGCTGTCTCTGTGCTGTGGTTAGGGTGGAAGCCTGACTGTCGGTCTCCTAACAGTTGGTGGTGTTCCAAGTGGTTTTGAATTTGGCAGTAGGCTATTTTATCAATTATTTTTAGGAGAAATGGGACCGTTGTAATAGGTCGGTAGTTAGTGGGTATTGACGGGTCCAGAGTTGTTTTTGTTAGAAGGGGTGTCACCCAGGCTTTTTTTGATGCTGGTGGGGACTGTGTTGGTGAGGAAGGAAGCATTGACGAATTCGACGATGATAGGTGTAAGGGTGGAGGCGCAGAGTTTCACTAGGTGAGGCTTTGAGTATCGTTATGGTGTCAAGTACTTCTTTGTTAGAGACTGCTGTGAATTGAAATGGGGGGCCAGGAGTGGTGTTTGTTGTGGTCACTGATATGGTGGGTGGAGTTTTGTCTGCTAGGAGTGTTTTTTTTTACTATCGATTTTGTTTTGCAGTAAGAGGATTTTGGATGAGAGGGCGTTTTGTATAGTGGTGCACCATTCTTTACTAGTGTTAGTAGGTGCTGCGGTTTGACAGGGGTTTTCAAGCTCTCTAAGGATGGTGAACAGTTATTTACTGTCTGAGGACGCATTAGTAATACGGAGGTTATGTCATGGACATGTCAGGACTTGCCCGACTCCCTTGGAAGCAGACCCATAACCCCGGTTCCGAGTGCCAGCCAGTCCCAATTGGGACCTTTTGGACCCTGTCCTGGCGCCAGTGGCACCAGGCTCATAAAGATGCCCAGTCCCAGCGCTGGAAGCGCCGGGCTCATAATGCTTGGGTGGACTTACCTGCAGCAGACCATGCTGCTTACTTACCTGCCAGTTGAACCCCTGATCCTCTTCTGTTTGGGACTACTTTTCCTGTTGGGTGGGGCAGGAGCCGCTCCCTAGGTTCAGAACACTGGAACTCTTCTGGAAAGCAGGAACTCTTTTCTTAGGCGTGGCTGTGGAAGGAGACACCTAAGCACTACAGGAGGCTATTTAAACCACACCCGATGGATGAATCTTGCTTTGCGTTATTCTGCATTCTCTGCAGCAGAACGCTCATCGTGTCTTCTGCTTCTGATCCTGGGCCTAAGGGAACAAAGGCTTACCATCCTGGAATCCAGTCTTCAGCAGCACCTGTAAAGACAAAGAAAGAACAGGTTAGCACTACGGTCTTCAGTGGCAGCGCATCTCTTACCTGGTCCATCGGCTGTCACCAACGCCTCGCGCTGCATTACGGCATCTGAAAGACAAAGGCTTACCTACTCTTCGCATGCTCCGGAGGTCTTCGCACTGCATTCCGGCATCTGAAAGACAAAAGCTTACCAGCTCTTCGCACGCTATGGAGGCCTTCGGCGCTGCATCCCGCATCTGAAAGACAAAAGAAGGTGCGTTTAAAGACATTGGGCAACTTTATTACTCACGTGCCATTACTCCTTCCCACGCCGAATCCAGTGGGTATTCCAGCACCCTTCAGCTTCTCTAAAGCTCCGAACTTGTACCTGCAAGATAAAAGGGACAGTTAGTGCGCATCGTGAAGCAGGCTACAAGCGCTTACTTACGTGCTTCCAGGCGCTTCTATTCCTCACGCGGGTTCGATCCTCAACTCTCATCAGCCCGCCATCCGCCATCGCCGGAACCCTGCAAAACAAGAGATATCATTACAAAAGACTTTTAAGACATTTGAAGTGCCCAGAACTTACCGTTCGTGCAGTTAACGACGGACAGCAGTCCTCTGAGGTCAAGAGGCCTGCACCCTTATCCAGTGAAGAAACTGGTTACGGCACCCTGCCCCAAGGCAGATGGAGAGCTCGGCGTTCACTTACCTAAGGTGAGGGTGTTAACCTTTGGGGTTCTACAGGAGAAGAGAAAGGGAAGAGGAGAGAGGCACCCAATAACCCCAGTTCATTAATCCCATATTTTCTATCTGCAGACATCTTACTCTTCGAGTCAGACATACAGTGCACAGAGGTCCAGCCCAAAGAGCCAACCGTGTGTTACACATCACCTTTGAAGATACGGCATTCACCCAGTCAAGACCGCCGCCTCTGCGGGAATCAGGTGAGCGTTACAGAACGCAAAGCCTATCGCAAAACTCCCACCCAGGCGCTATGGAAACCTCGGATACCGACCAGCTAGCCCAGTTACTTGGGGAACTAAGAGCAGAAGTGCATGCAGCCCGTCAGGAAACGAATGCTCTAAGAAGGGAACTGATTATTTCCAAGGAGCGAACAGACGATCTCGCTAGACAATTGCTACAGTCACAAGCCGGACAAACTCTGTTACCCGCATCAGGGGCAAATCTTCCTTCAACATCCTCTACGAACCCAGTGCACATCAACCTACCTGGGAATGTACCTCTGGCTCCGCCCGAACGATTTTCTAGTGACCCAAAGAGGTTTGCAGTATTTATTAATCAGTGCCGGTTGCACTTCTTATGCCGGCCAGCAGCCTTTCCAACTGATCAAGCTAAGATAGCTTTCGTGCTTTCGTACCTTAGTGGCAATGCGGCAGACTGGTCGATCCCTCTAGTTAATCAAGATGATCCGGTTCTCCATGATTTTCGAGCTTTTCAGCTCAGTATGGAAAAACTGTTTGCAAGACATTCACAGGGGCAGGCCTTGGACAATGAGCTCCTTTCATTGCGACAGGGTAATCAAGACCTTTTGGCTTATATTGCGTCTTTCAACAGACTGATAGTGGAAACTCGATGGCCTGAGGACAAAAGGATTACGCTGTTTTATAGAGGTCTACGTGGAGAGCTCAAAGATGTGTTAGCCCAAGTAGTGAATCCCCCGCAAGACTGTTCGGACTATATTGACTTAGTCGTTCAAATTGACCACAGACTGCAGAACAGGAAGGCCGATCGTTCCAAGTTTGCTGCTCGAGTATTTTCCAAACCACCAACTCCTACCAAAGGAGTAGACTCCGGGGAACCCATGCAAATAGGGGGCCTGAAAGGACCACTAACACAAAAGGAGCGGGAAAGGAGAAAACAGCTGCAATTATGCCTCTATTGCGGAAACTCGGGGCACTTTCTTCGAGACTGTCCGGTGAAACCAGCCAAGAAGGCAGTAGGAGCTGCAGTTACCAGGGTCACAAACTCTGAGCAGGGAAACGACCTCGCCCGACAAGAATAGAGGTCCTCTTGCCGAGCGTTAAAACCAGTTCCGTGACCTCGCATTTCGTGATACCTATGGTCCTCATTAGCCCTGAACATCCGGATCGATTACATGCGACTGAAGCTTACGTCGACAGCGGTGCCATCGGCAATTATGTGGATCATGAAATGGTTTTGAGGATGAATCTGACTCTTTGTCCAAAGGCTGTAAAGGACGTCATTACTACGGTGGATGGTAAGGAGATAGCCTCCGGACCAGTAACGCATACCACCCAAGAAGTGACGCTAGTAAGTCAAGATGGACACCATGAGAAGATCGTGTTCGATGTGATCAAGGCCCCCCAGTTCCAGATTATTCTAGGAATTCCTTGGTTAGAGAAGCACAATCCTCAGATCGATTGGCGAGCAAGAACGGTTCAGTTTCCAGAATGTGTCTCCACTTGTCACCCTCGACCTGGTGTTGCACTGGCAGCAATTTCCTCGGAGGCTCCTCAGTTACCTCCTGAATACCTAGAATTCCAAGATGTTTTCCGGAAGGATCAGGCTAACTCTCTACCTCCTCATAGGTCTTATGACTGCCAGATATACCTGATACCTGGATCTACTCCTCCTTGTAGTAGAATTTATGCCCTCACCGAGCATGAGAATCTTCACCTCCGACAATACCTGGATCAATACCTAGCAAATGGGTTTATTCGTCCTTCCAAGTCCCCTGCTTCCTCAGCTTTGTTCTTCGTTCCAAAAAAAGAAGGGGACCTTAGAATTTGTATAGATTATCGCGCCCTGAACCAGATCACCGTTAAGAATAGATATCCGTTACCTTTGATCCCTGAACTCCTGGACCAAGTCAGAAAAGCATGCATATATACAAAGCTGGATCTTAGAGGAGCCTACCACTTGGTACGAGTAAAAGAGGGCGATGAATGGAAGACGGCCTTCCGCACCAAGTATGCGCTATTTGAATATCAGGTCATGCCCTTCGGACTTTGCAATGGCCCGGCCGCCTTTCAATATTTTATGAACGATGTCCTCAGAGAGCTCATAGATGTGTGTGTTGTTGTTTACATTGACGACATCCTCGTTTATTCTTCATCGGAAACTGAACATCGGAAACACGTGAAAATGGTCCTCGAGAGATTGCGTCAACACAAACTTTTCGCTAAGTTGGAAAAATGTGTTTTCAACGTGACTGAAGTTGAATTCTTGGGATTCATATTATCACCTAGCGGAGTGCATATGGATTCAAAGAAGGTCGATGCAATTCTCAAATGGCCATCGCCATCCTCCGTAAAAGGTGTTCAAAGCATGTTAGGCTTCGCTAACTTTTACCGCAGGTTTATCCCCAAATTCTCTCGAATAGTCCAGCCCATCACCGCCTTGTTAAAGAAAAACAAACGTTTTGAATGGTCTACCGAGGCGGAACAAGCTTTCCAGAATTTGAAGACTAGATTTATCTCTGCACCGATCTTAAAACATCCTCGCCCAGAACTCCCCTACATCGTTGAAACTGATGCTTCGAGCCTTGCCATGGGGGCAGTTCTATCACAAAAGGACCCAGTAACCAATCAGTTGCATCCCGTGGCATTTTGGTCCCGCAAATTCTCGCCTCCTGAAATCAATTACACTATTACTGATAAGGAACTTCTAGCTATCAAGTCCGCCTTTAAGGCTTGGCGGCATTATCTTCTGGGGGCCAGACACACCGTTACTGTGATTACAGATCACCGAAACCTGCAATATTTGAAAACCGCAAAAGCTCAATCCTCTAGGCAACTCCGTTGGGCACTATTCTTTGCCGAGTTTGACTTCATAATTACCTATCGACCTGGTACAAAAAACGGCAAAGCTGATGCCCTTTCTCGGATGGGAGTGGAAGAACATTTGATCAATCCTAAACCTGTACCTATCATTCCCGAACAAAGAATTCTAGGTGTAATCGCCACACAATCCATAGAGGAAGTTAAGGATAAAGCCAGGCTACTGGTAACTCCAGCAGACATACAGAATTGGCAGCTGCAGGGAAAGGACTTTACGGTGAAGGACAACCTATTATATTTCCAAGAACGGTTATACCTGCCCAGCACAGATTTACAGAAAAAGGTAATCTCTTGTTATCACGATTCTTTAATGGAAGGACATCCCGGTATGACCAAGACCTCGGAAAAGATCAAGCGCTACTTCTGGTGGCCGTCTTGGAAAAAAGATATCAGAGAATTTATAATGTCCTGTGGAGTATGCGCCCAAAACAAGAGTCAAAAGGAAAAACCAGCCGGCCTCTTACGCCCTATTGACATCCCGCCTCGCCCTTGGCATACGCTTTCTATGGACTTCATCACCGATCTACCTCCATGCTCCGGATACAATACGATCCTAGTAATCGTGGACCTATTCTCCAAGATGGCGCATTTCATTCCACTCAAAGGCTTACCAACAGCAGCAACTCTGGCCCGAGAATTTCTCGAAAACATCGTCCGACTGCACGGTTTTCCTTCAGTTCTAATTTCGGATCGAGGTAGTCAATTTTGGCGAAGTTGCTGTTGGTCGGCTCAAATTGATGTGAGACTTTCGACCAGCCACCACCCTCAAACCGACGGACAAACCAAGAGGACCAATCAAACTCTGGAACAGTATTTGCGCTGCATGCTGCAACAAACTGAAAAAACTTGGAAAGATATCTATTGGATAGCCGAATATGCCTACAATAACTCTGTCCACTCGGGAACTGGGAAGACCCCGTTTTTTCTTTTATACGGTAGTCACCCTCGAACCTCGGAGTTGGATCCACTCCAAGATCTTGGAACATCAGCAGTAGACCACCTGCATTCTACAATCACCCAAGCCTTTAAGGAAGCTGTTTCTCACCTTCAAAGGGCTAAAGAACAATACAAGAAAGGAGCAGACCAACATCGGAAGGAAGCCCCCCAATATCAAGTAGGAGATCAAGTCTGGTTATCCACCAAATATCTACCTCTAAAAGGACCACGCACATTCAACCCAAGATACCTTGGTCCCTATTCCATCACTACCATAGTAAATCCAGTAGCGGTCAAGTTGGACTTGCCCCCTCACATGAAGATACATCCGGTCTTCCACTTCTCTCTATTAAAACCCGTGCAACCTCAAACCTGACTAACTATATCTCCAAAACCTATTCTAGTTGATGGAGAACTCGAGTTTGAAGTCAAAAGCATCCTGGATTCCAAGATCTCCAAATCTAAACTATTTTACCTGATTGACTGGAAAGGCTACGGTCCCCAAGAAAGATCCTGGGAACCTGCAGAATATGTCCACGCGCCTCGTCTAATCAAAAGATTTCATCGAACATTTCCTAACAAGCCAAAACCCCCGGAGAAGCCCGGTTTGGGAGGGGCCTTGAGGGGGGGTGTTGTCATGATCTCTGCTTCCAAAAGATCAGGACTTGCCCGACTCCCTTGGAAGCAGACCCATAACCCCGGTTCCGAGTACCAGCCAGTCCCAATTGGGACCTTTTGGACCCTGTCCTGGTGCTAGTGGCACCAGGCTCATAAAGATGCCCATTCACAGTGCTGGAAGCGCCGGGCTCATAATGCTTGGGTGGACTTACCTGCAGCAGACCATGCTGCTTACTTACCTGCCAGTTGAACCCCTGATCCTCTTCTGTTTGGGACTACTTTTCCTGTTGGGTGGGGCAGGAGCCGCTCCCTAGGTTCAGAACACTGGAACTCTTCTGGAAAGCAGGAACTCTTTTCTTAGGCGTGGCTGTGGAAGGAGACACCTAAGCACTACAGGAGGCTATTTAAACCACACCCGATGGATGAATCTTGCTTTGCGTTATTCTGCATTCTCTGCAGCAGAACGCTCATCGTGTCTTCTGCTTCTGATCCTGGGCCTAAGGGAACAAAGGCTTACCATCCTGGAATCCAGTCTTCAGCAGCACCTGTAAAGACAAAGAAAGAACAGGTTAGCACTACGGTCTTCAGTGGCAGCGCATCTCTTACCTGGTCCATCGGCTGTCACCAACGCCTCGCGCTGCATTACGGCATCTGAAAGACAAAGGCTTACCTACTCTTCGGATGCTCCGGAGGTCTTCGCACTGCATTCCGGCATCTGAAAGACAAAAGCTTACCAGCTCTTCGCACGCTCCGGAGGCCTTCGGCGCTGCATCCCGCATCTGAAAGACAAAAGAAGGTGCGTTTAAAGACATTGGGCAACTTTATTACTCACGTGCCATTACTCCTTCCCACGCCGAATCCAGTGGGTATTCCAGCACCCTTCAGCTTCTCTAAAGCTCCGACTTGTACCTGCAAGATAAAAGGGACAGTTAGTGCGCATCGTGAAGCAGGCTACAAGCGCTTACTTACGTGCTTCCAGGCGCTTCTATTCCTCACACGGGTTCGATCCTCAACTCTCATCAGCCCGCCATCCGCCATCGCCGGAACCCTGCAAAACAAGAGATATCATTACAAAAGACTTTTAAGACATTTGAAGTGCCCAGAACTTACCGTTCGTGCAGTTAACGACGGACAGCAGTCCTCTGAGGTCAAGAGGCCTGCACCCTTATCCAGTGAAGAAACTGGTTACGGCACCCTGCCCCGAGGCAGATGGAGAGCTCGGCGTTCACTTACCTAAGGTGAGGGTGTTAACCTTTGGGGTTCTACAGGAGAAGAGAAAGGGAAGAGGAGAGAGGCACCCAATAACCCCAGTTCATTAATCCCATATTTTCTATCTGCAGACATCTTACTCTTCGAGTCAGACATACAGTGCACAGAGGTCCAGCCCAAAGAGCCAACCGTGTGTTACACATCACCTTTGAAGATACGGCATTCACCCAGTCAAGACCGGCGCCTCTGCGGGAATCAGGTGAGCGTTACAGGTTAAAGGCATTGGCTTTTTGAGTGATTATTGCTGATTTGTATTTTTTGTTGGCTTCAGCAAAGGCTAATGCTGATTCTGGGGTGTTGTTTTTCTTATGGAGGTGTTCAAGTGATCTTTTTGAGCGTCTTAAGGCCACAAGTTCCTCATTAAACCAAAAACAGGATTGTTTGTCAGGTCTACGGGTTTTAGTGGTGATGGGAGCAAGTAGGTCAATAATTTTGGTGAGACATTGTTGGTATTGTTCTGCTAGGTAGGAAAGGTTGTTGGTACCTAGTATTGTATGGGCTAAAGCAGCGCTCAAGGCTAGAGTGAGATTGTCGGATGAGAGCTTTTTAATATTTCTGGTTTCGAAGGTGTCTGGCTTTATGGGAGTGATGTGGTCTGTGCTAGCATTGTCTATTGTGAAGTTAATTACAGAGTGATCTGACCATTTAACAGGGAGGATGGAGTCAATGGCGACTTGCGAGTTAAGAGTGAGAAGCCAGTAAAAGGTTCTTCCTTTGGAGTGGGTGGGTTTGTCTATCAGTTGTGCGAAATTCATTTCTGACATGGCTGTATAGAAGGTTGATGCATCAGGGTCCAGGGGGTCGTTGTATCCTAGGTTGAAGTCACTGAGGGCTATACATTTGGTTTTGGGCTTGATAAAGGGAGTTAGAAATAACGGGATGTCCAGATCGGGGTGGGTATTTTTATTAGGTGATCTGTACACCACTAAGAAGTTGGTTGTGGGGTTAGATGTATACTTTACTAGTAGGAGTTCATAACCTTGGGCCTCATTACGACCCAGGCGGTAAGTTACCGCCTGGGCCGTGACTTTACCACCATGCCGTAAACTACGTTTACGCCATGGTGGTTGGCGGACTTACCGCCCCATTCCGACCTTGACGGGGCGGTAAGTCCCCAATCCCCATTTACCCTTCCCCATTCCCATTTTTGCCCCATAGGGCATAATGGGAGTGGGGAAGGCGTTAATTACGCCACCGTAAATTACGGTGGCGTAATTCACTCCATGGTCCCTTAGCGCCATGGATTTTAACACCTGCTAAAAGCAGGTGTTAAGTCCGCCATGGCGCTAAGGGACCTCGTACTCAGGCGGTAAGGGTCGGCGCTGTTTACGCTGCCGTAAAACCCTTACCGCCTGGGTCGTAATGAGGCCCCTTGTATCTTATCTATTGGGCAGTCTCTGATTTCCAGGGCGGTTTTGGCTATTATGGCAACTCCACCTCCTTGGGTGTTTCTCCTATCTGTTCTGAAGATGCTAAATTCCGGAGGGATAGCAAGGGCTAGTAGTGGGCCTGCCGCTGGGTGAAGCCAAGTTTCAGTGACTACCAACATATCAAGATGTTGGTCCTCGATGAGGTCATGGATTTCTATTGCATGGGCACCTAATGAGTGAACATTGATGAGTGCGCCTTTGAGGGTGGAGGTGGGGACAGGGGGTGTTGTGTTATCTAGGATGGGGGAGATATCAGTGGTTTCGGTCTTAATTTGGTGTTTGAGAGGTAGGTTGTGGAGGCTTTTGTGTTGGAAATTAATTGTCAGGATTAATCAGGTGAGTACAAAGGCAGCGAATATGGCAAGGGAAATGTGCACAAAATCGCACAGTGAATAACCATGAATCAAACAACGTGCACACAAGAACCACGACTCATAATACTAAAACCCAGGAGTGCAGATAGAGTGAAACAAAAATACCTATATATGAAAAGGGATGTGGGGTAAGCACTTAGAACCTCCTTATGACTGAAAGGAAAGTCGGCAAACTCCTTACCCACTATGCTCTTACAGATACTGACAGCGCTAAACCCACATAGAGGGCAAGCAAGGACAGGATCTGTGTGCTGACACTCTGGATGATACTGAATAAGGAACTTAGAAACAGTACTCACGAGGACCGGAAAGACCACTTGAATGTCAGTAAACCCACGAACCCAGTTGAACAAACAAGGACCCAGAAGGCTATAACAGCAATGGGTGGAGAATAACTAAATACCTAAAACCTAAGTCAAGGAGCAAGTAGGAATTGTGATTAAAGAAATAGTGAGGAAAACAAAAGGCATTCACACAGGGACTAGTTACTACAGCACCCCACACCTAAATAATGAAATGGGAAATAAATGCAGAAGTGAAATGGAAAACATGACATGGATCCCAATAGGAAGTAAGGATCAGGAGCAGGGAAAATGATATCACAAAAGGAAACCTTACCCACCCATCCAAGGAGAAAAGGCAGGAAACTAAATCTAAAAAAGGAAAGACTAATGCATCAAGTTTTTTAGTAGCAAAGGACAGCATCAAAGAAATAGAAAACACAGGCAAATTGGGCTGCATCAAAGGGTAAAGCACAGAGAAAGGCTGCCTGCAGACAGAGGAAGACAGAAAGGGAAATCCAGAAAGCAGAAATCAATTTAGCACATGAATCCGAAATCCAGGGCGGAGGAACAAGAAACAGGAGCTAGGAACTAGGCACAAAAGCTAGGAACAAGGAACAAGGGACTAGTCACAACAGGAACACTGCAACGATGGCCAGCGCTGGACTGAAGTAAACTGAGGCTTTTAAAGCTGCTTAACGAGCACACCCTTCAGGTGTGCCGCCTGCTGCACCTGCAGCCACAGGTGTTGCCTATCCTCCACCCAACCTTGTCCTGCAAGGGAGGAGGTGAAGCAGTGAGCCAGGCATTCTGGGAAGCATAGTCATTTGAGTAAAGTAGCATGCTGGCTGCCAAAAACCTGGAATGGATCCGGAAGGGAAGTAACTTGGAAAATAAGGTTTTAGCGCTCCCAATTCATCACAGCGCTGTAGCATTAGGTTCGGAGGAAATGTCCAGTAGGGACTAAACCCCAAAACATGCCCCCAAGTGGCGGGAACGGGAGCGAAGGGAGCAAGTCGTGACATTAATACGAGTGGTGTCTAGTTTGGTGAATGTGTTAGGTGTAGTGGTGAGTGAGGTGGCTAGTAGGGGCGTTTTAGTTCTAGACATGAGTCTATTGAGTCTTTCAATACCCAGGATGGGTGTGGTCCTATCGTTAGTGCTACTAGGTTGCACATGTTTGTATGTGGACAGGTTGGGATTGAAGCTCGGGATGTCTGAGGTTGCTGTGTTCTTGATGGTGGCAGGCGTAGTGTGGAAGGGTGGAAGTTGTGTGGGGAAGGGGGGGAGTGAGGGAAGGAATGGGGTAGGGCAGGGGATTGGGAAGTGTCGTTGACATCCTAGTCTGGCTAGGCCTTCACCAACCTTAATGAATTGTCCTCTTGTACATGGTGTGGCATTGGGAATTATGCAGAAAGGGAACATGATAGTGGTCAGGAGAGCCTGCATTATATTGGTAGGGGCTGAGTGGGCAGAACTAGGGTTCAATAGAGCATTTAGGCACATGGGCTAAGTACAATTATCCAGCATAGGTAGGTAATTCACTAATGCAGAAATGCAGATCACAAGTGGGCACATGGGCTAAGTACAATTATCCAGCACAGATAGGTAATGCGCTAATGCAGAAATGCAGATCACAAGTGGGACACATGGGCCCACTTGTGTAAATGTTTCCTCTAAAGACATTTGGTGCTCTCCTTGCAATGCTCTGGCACCCTCCAAATCTCAAAGGTTACTAGCTCAACTTACACATTATCAGGTTAATTTATTCGGTGATTAATGCACATATAAATGATTATCAATAGCCCATGTTTACAGGCTGCATGTTGCTTGTCAGGAAATGCAATTTAGAGAGCAGAGTGAGGTCTTTTTTCGATTATCACCCCTTCAATTTGCACAACAAGAGGTGATCAACGCTATGCTCACTCGCTTCCTATACGCTGCAGAGAGCCGAAAACGTGGCTCTTCATATAGACCTTTCTGTAGATTCAAATATCTTGGCTAATTGGCAGAAGCAGTGTCTCGCTGCTCTGCTAGGCTAACTTGTGTTTATGTACCTTAGAAGTACATCAAAAACAAACAGGTTGGCAAGTTACGCCACATCACCGTTGTTGAGGAGGCAATGCGAATTGTGGGAACTAAAAATACATTTTGTGAGAGAACCGTGGCCCTCTTTATTTTTACTGTAGTAGGCATAGTATACATAACAAAGAAGGCCTGTTTCACGAAGAAAGAGCATACAAGGTAATCGAACAAGTACTGGTACAAGTACATTCACCCGATTGAAGAGCTCTAGATCCAGTCTTCCTGGATAATTTACCTGACGCGCTCAGGTTCAAAACAAAATGTTCGACCTTAATGCAATCCCACTTTATCAGTACAGTCCAATCCGTGTCTATTAAAATCAGCCACCCTTAAAATGATGGTGAATAATTCCTACCTCACAGATTAAGCAATTTAATATTATTGAGCTCATGTCCATCCTGTCTCCTCTCCCCTCCCACCGTTCCCCTCAAGATTTTCCAGGTCATTCATCTACACATGCCCAACTCTTGTTGTGGGCACATCTGGCTTGGTAAATCTAGTTCCGCCCTTAATATAGGAAGTGTTATAAACTAAAGCCTCCACACAAAAAGTGCCCACTTGACCACCGCTCAAATCCATCACGCAACCACACACCAAGTACATCCAGCACAATGCATGGTCTGCTCTAGACATTGCAATCACAGTAACACCTTTGCTCTAAAAAAGCTGTGCAATACTGGCATGCTCTCTCACACTTACTGATAACTAAGCACAGTTAAGAAACATGCATCCCAAAAACCACAAGCACATTACCTTCCTATCATCCCACACATTCCCTCCTGAATGTGTTCATCCATTAGCTAATCCCCCATTGCTGTCCCTCTTCTCCCTCTACTCTTTTCTTTACTATCCACAGACTATAAGGTCAGCCACACCCTGGTGGGGTCATAACGGTACAAAGTTCACAAGACTTCTCCCTTCCCAAATACTCTTTACTCGGCAAAGCAACCATGCATTATCCATTATTATTGTGACCAGGATAAATATAATCTAAATGGTCTGCTTTGGTAATTGACCCTATTCTTAGAGAAATAAATACAACACTTAAAATGCTTAGTGCAAAGCAGCAAAAAGCGATACAGTCGCCTACCTACCCCATCACTCCTATGAATTAAGTTAATAGATAATCATATCCACACATTTAAAACGCATACATCTATTCACCAAGCTTATAACAACACAACATCAAAAGTCATTCTAAGCCACCTGAAACTATAACAGTGTTTATGCCTGTTCGCTCAGTTTCCTTTTTCGCACATGCCAAGCTTGACGGATAAAAAGACACAGGACCCAAGCCATAATTGGCATTTCTACCGTTAATAAGAAGTATAAAGCTGGGCAAGATTGCGTAAAATGGTTGTCTTTAAAAACTGGCACCAGTAACCATTTTCTCATTGCCACGCATGCAGGGCAGAAGAAGAGGAAGAGCCAAATCCTCAATCCCTGCCCCACAGAGGGCACACCTTGGTTTTTTTGACAGGACCTCACCCAACGGAAAGCAATTGAATCAAGCTCGTGATAGAACAGTTTGTCCAGACCAGATATTCCTGTATTATATCAGTTGATATAATCATGAAGAGCCTATTTGCTGGTTTCACAATTTCCAGCGAGCCCTTCCTCTTATGTCTCGACTGGCTCTTTCTTTTAGATCATGACTCATTTATTTATTTAATAAAACTGGCTCATTAAAATGCATCACTGCATTAATCATCTCCAGCATATTAGTTTTATGTATGAGAGCCATTTAATCTACTCCACCCCTGTTTTCATTAGTACATTCTTCAAAATGTACTGGGTAAGAGTGGCATTCTGGTTTGCCCATACCCTCATCCGTAATAGGATAGGTTCTAGTGCTATCTCGTCCTGATTAAAGGTCAGGCTACCTCGTTATGGGTTGCAAAGCACAGAGCTGAACTTGATAAGGCCAACACCTCCTTCAAGAAGATATTCTCCTCTCTCTGAATAGCCATCTGATCAGCAAAACCCCATAATGGCTTCCCATATTTGACTACCACCACCGAGTTCTGACAATATAAATTGACCTTATTATATTTAGTGTTTGCTGTTTGTGATGCCCCTTATGGACAGTTTCATTTGATTGGTTGGAAATGTAATTGTGATTATTGATTTTTTTAGACCTTATGGAGATAATAATACACACATGGTCCCATCTATCATAAACAGCAGCAATAAAAGCCAGTCTTATTCAGCTGGAGAACAGAAGAAAGTAGCTAAAAATTCTATACAAACAGTGAATTCAGCAATCATTTCAAAAAATGGTCATACTTTAATCTTACAATGTAGAGGTGCTCCTTAGCCAAAATATGTACTACATAGATCAAGTATCTTAAATGTGTTCAATGATGTACATATTCTGGAAGATGTATAATCTAGTCATATAAAACAAGTTGAATTTGTAGAAGATAATAATCTTGGAATAGTGAGATTATGGACCCAATCAGGAGTAATCTGAAACATACTTTGGCAAGCTAGAGAGCAACTATATAAATTGGGCTTTACCTTAAACCAAGATTACATCCAGAACCAAATAGCTCTGAGGGTAGAAACTGACTCTGAGCAGCAACGTGACGAGGTACAAAACACAAACTATTGTTCCACAAAAGAGGGAAAATGAATGCATTGCTAATAGTTACTTGTACACATGGGGCGTTCACTGAAGTTCGACAGGTGAAATGTATGACTGCGCAGCCCTTGACAAATACAAACTCAGAATGGGACTATGGTATTGGAGCTGACGCAGTCGAAAGTTAACAATTCAACGAAAACTCAACCAAGGTGTATAGTTTAGCGTGCTGGAATACGAGAGGGTTTAAACATCTGTTGTTTAACAAAACAGATATCTTTAAGATCTTTGATACTATTATGTCCAGGAGACTTGGCTTCTAAAACCCCCAGTGTGGGAAGGTTAGGATTTAACCCTACTACCTTCTATCAGAGGGGCCCTGAGCTGGTCCGCAGCTGGCCTCTTGGTAGCAGTGATATCTAGTTTACGATTCACATTGGAGCCATGGGCTGCTCCTAATGTATTCACTCAACTTATTAAACTAAAATCTCATGAGAGGGACATGGCACTTCTTAATCTTTACTGACACCACACAGGCATAACAGATCATTTGTTTGTATTGGGAGTAGTACAAATGCTAGATTTGATTATCAATGAACCATCGATTGTACATGTGGTTGTTGCAGGTGATTTATTTATACATACCCTCTAATGAAGTAAATGTAATGGATATTTCCAGGAAATGGTAGCCACGAAAGCAGGAGAGGCAATTTTTTATGATGAATGGAACACTGAAGGGTAATATTCCACCTAAAGCAACCTGGAAGCGAGAAAACTCATCAATTACTATTAATTATATTTTTGTTCAAAGAAGCATGTCTAATATAATCAAAAATGTTGAAGTCATTAGATAGCCTAAAAGTGATCATGATCTGCTGTCACTAACATGGACATGGCAGGTACCGAATGATGAGGTGGAATATTACTCAACTAAGCTGCTCCTCACAGGAGGGAGGAATAGATTTAGGTGGACAGATGCCTCCTTAGCACATTGTAATACATACATCTCTAGCCAGAATGCACTTGCAGACAGATATTAGGAGAATTGATAACTATGATCTAGCCGTAAGACTACCCATGATTCAGCAACTCAAGACGAGGTATCGTAACTTGTGTAAATTTCACTAAGCTTGTATCTTGCAACAAGATGGAGAATATATGTTGAATACTATTGTATCAAAGAATAGTGGCCAAATTTGGGCAAAATTAAACAGTGATTTTCATGAAAATCAGCAGCCATTCCAAATTAATTCTATTCAGGGGCCGAGCTACATTTTATATTTTGAGCAGCTTTATGCCACCTGAAATAAAAGTTGCAACACGGTTACCAAATCGTTGACTACTGGGGAGACAATTGTATTTGACAGAGATGATATTTTGTTGCAGATAGCCAAACTTAGTGGTTCTAGGGCCCCAGATGGCCTTACAAATCTAATGTTAAAGGCACGTCCTGATGCCTGGACAGACATCATGTTCAATCCCTTTACCAACATATTACAATGTAAGAAAATTCCACCACACTTTAAAAAATCCATAATTATCCTGATCTTCAAAAAGGGCAATCATGAGCTCCCAATAGCTTTGCTTGATGTTCCTGGTAACATTTGTGACCATATGCTGCTGAGGGACTTTACACGCTGGGTGAACATGAAACAGCTGATGGATAACTTTCAGACAGGCTTTGTCTCGGGCTTGGGGACATCAGTAAAAGCATCGGCAGAGTCGCTAATAAAGTATCGATGGCAGCAATCAGATAAAATCAATAAATGCCATATAATTTATATGGCATTTATTGATTTTAAAACTGCCTGTGATTCATTTTTCGAGGGAACTTTTATTCCACAAATTAGAATGAGCAGCGTGTCTCATCTATATACAGGCCTTGATTTCACAATGTTATTTCAATACCTCTGTAAAAATTCATTTAACCCAAAAGGGCCACTCTCACAACCTATTGTGACATTTAGGGGTTTGAAGCAGGGATGCATACTTGCTGCAACTCTATTTAATTTCTTCATAGCTGAAATTGGCAAAACCTTTAAAGATCTTGTGTCAGACTCTCCTAAACTAGGCTCATGTGTGATACCGTGGCTTTTATATGCCGATTGCCTGGTTCTATTGCCTAAAACACTGAAAGAGCTACAAAACCTGCTAGTCGCCTTAGAAAACGATGCTATAAAGAACCATTTATCTATACATTTGGGAAAAACTAAAATTCTAATCTGTGGAGAAAAAATCATTTCGAAAAAGTGACATCTTAAATGGACGCTATATAAGACCCTGGTTGATGTAGTCAATTAGTATTGCTATCTTGGGTTAAATACGAATAGCAACTTGACAGATCTCCCCTATCATCTTGAATTAAGGAATAAAATGCAGACAGCAGTATCGCAAGCGAGACTGATTGATAGGAAATACTGGAAGTTTTCCTATAAGCCTTTATTAACCTATTATAAACAGGAAGTGGTTCCTATTGTGACATATGGTGCTGAGTCAAGAACTTTCCAAGAAATGACATATTGGACCAGGCTCGAAGGTCTATTTTGTAATAAAGTGTTAGTGCTGCCATCTAGTCAACCTATGGGGATTATAAGATATGAGATGGAGTTATCGTCACTCAGCATTATTGTTGTATGGAAAACCTTAACATTGTATTATAAAAATGCCTGATGGCCCCTCCCTCAAAGTCCCTGCTATCCAGTATAGCCTTATTGGTTATTTCTACTATGGATAATTCACTGATGCCTTGGATACGACTGGCAACTAAGTATATGGATCTGCTGACATATCGGTAGAAATGCTTACAAATAACTTGAGAAGGGCAAAAACGAAGCTATTGTGGCATGACTGGCAGATGCCATGGCAGTTGTGCCTAATGTACCAGAGTTTAAAAATTCCAGTTTTAATCTGAAATCTTTGTACAAACCCAAGCCATACTTGATAAAATTAACAGCGCCTAAATAAAGGACTATGGGCCTCATTACACGGAAGGCGGTAAGGGTTAACCGTCACCGGTAATTGTACTGGTGACCATTAACCCATACCGCCTTACTACGAGGTCCCTTTGCGGGTTGATACTTTAACGCCTGCTTTTTAGCAGGCGTTAAAAACTAACCCGCAAAGGGACCAGGGTGCCAATTACGATACCGCAATTTGCGGTACCGTAATTAGCACCTTCCTCATTCCCATTATGCCCTATGGGGCAAAAATGGAAATGGGGAAGGGCAATGGGGGAAGGGGGAATTACCACCCCGCCAACCTTGGAATAGGGCAGTAATTCCCCTTTCCTCCAAGGCGGTCCGGTATTTTACCTGCATGGACCAAGGTGCTAATAGCAACTTGGTCCACCACCTACCCTGTAATGAGGCCCTATGTTTCTTCGATTCAGGCTAAACTTATGGCCCACCAGAGACCTCTTTGGTGTAAGAACAAAGGCGACTTCTGCTGATAGGGCTTGCCGATACTGCAGAAATTGTCTTGAACCTGAAACGTGAAAACATATCTTGGTGTACTGTCCAGCCCTTTTAATATTGAGAAAATTGTATTTCAAACATTTGTTTAAAGATTTTAAAATGTTAACACCTGATAAATTATGGAACATCATTTTCAGCGGTCAACGTATCTCAGTTACCTTGGCAGTAATGACATTTTAGAATGACCTATTTTGGGCCTTTAATTTAGTCTGCGTTGATATACTGTGTAATTTGTCTGATGCAAATCTTTATCTATGTATTTAATGTTTATTAACGTATTTTACCAAAGAGAAAGTTTGTTTTTTAACATGTAATAACTTTGAAATGTTGTACAACTGTATTGAAAGCTTGAACATATTTTAACAACCATTTCAATCAAATCACATTGTGATTATTGTTTCTAATATAAGAAGTATTTTGCATTATATCTGGAAATCCTTTTGGTACTAACAAACATTAAAAATAAAAATAAAAGAAATACAATTTAGCTGTCGTTGCTTTTCAAACTGAGCTTTTGTCATAAATGCTTCTGAGAAACAAATTCCCAAATAATCAAAGGAATTGACTCATGGGATAGAAACATCACATTGGGCCTTATTACGAGGTAGGAGGTAGCCATGGCGCTATTAGCGCCATGGCTACCCCCCTACCGCATTCCGGGTCCGCGTTCCCGGAATAGGGACTTACTGGGAACCATTCCCCATTCTGATTCGAGCCCCCATAGGGCTCAATGGCAATGTGAATGGAGCTAATGACGGGCCCGCTATTAGCTCTGAAGTCCCTTAACGGCTCCCTTCCATAACGCCTGTAAAAACCAGGCATTGAGGAAGGGATCCGCTAAGGGACCTCAGAATAGGGTGGTAAGGGATTACCGGAACCGGTGTGCTTACCAGTGCCGGTAATCCCTTACAGCCCACCTCGTAATGAGGCCCATTGTTGTAAATTTTACCTTCTTCATGGGATGACAAGTCATTAACGCAGATTTTTTTTAGAGCTTTCCAAGTTGATGCACTCCTGCTGAATTGAGTTTGGAGGCTACATCCAGCTTTGCATGTTTTTTCAGGGGTAGTCTTGCACATTTTTGATGCATCTGATACAATGTGCACGTTTTGGTTGACATTAGCACATTAAGGGCCGGATTCATGGAATTTTGCAGAGTCCCGGAAAAGTACTGCACGCACAAAGAGGACTTGGGTGCACCTGTGCACAAAGGCTAAATTGTGCACAGGCCGGTATGCCCACGACACACCCCCATGCAAAGTAAAACCAGCGTCCACTAACAACCTTTGTGCCTACCTTTGGCCCACCATCCAGCACCCCGGCGAAACTGCATACTATCCCCCGTAACTCAAGGCAGCACCGTCGAAACTGCGTTCATGCACCCTTAACTCTAAACTAGGTAAAGGCACCCTTAACTCTAAACTAAGCAAAGGCACCCTTAAATCTAAACTAAGCAAAGGCACCCTTAACTCTAAACTAAGCAAAGGCACCCTTAAATCTAAACTAGGTAAAGGCACCCTTAACTCTAAACTAGGTAAAGGCACCCTTAACTCTAAACTAAGCAAAGGCACCCTTAAATCTAAACTAAGTGAAGGCACCCTTAAACTAAGTGAAGGCACCCTTAACTCTAAACTAGGTAAAGGCACCCTTAACTCTAAACTAAGCAAAGGCACCCTTAAATCTAAACTAAGTGAAGGCACCCTTAAACTAAGTGAAGGCACCCTTAACTCTAAACTAGGTAAAGGCACCCTTAACTCTAAACTAAGCAAAGGCACCCTTAAATCTAAACTAAGTGAAGGCACCCTTAAACTAAGTGAAGGCACCCTTAACTCTAAACAAAGTGAAGGCACCCTTAATTCTAAACTAAGCAAAAGGCACCCTTAACTCTAAACTAAGTAAAGGCACCCTTAAACTACGTGCATCAATACGCAAAGGTAAGGTTAACATAGCAATTTAGGGGCTGACTTCACTCAGTTTAAATTTAAGAGTGCCCTCACTTAGTTTAGAGTTAAGGGTGCATGTGCGCAAAGCTCACCGCCACCTTACATATGGCAGTAAAATCACCACCTTAGCGTGGTCTATCTCCCAACTTGAGGTTGCGCGGTCAAATCCATGAATATGGTTATGTCTGTGCTTCACTTGGTCTAACGTGACCCGTCGCTTAATATGCCCACATTATTACTTGTTCTTCCTCATTCTGCACAAAAAATGGTGAGTATGCAAGTTCGGTCCCCTATTTATTTCTTTGCGTAGGTCCGTCCCACACTTTGGGAGGAGTCCTACGCAAGTAACTCGACTGAGCCCAGAGTAGTGACAGACTCACGCAAAGTCCCAGCGAAGTGCCGGAAAGTCCTGCAAAATCGTTTTTCATGAATCGACAAAGGGTGTATTGCGCACTGAAAAGTGCAC
This sequence comes from Ambystoma mexicanum, assembly GCF_040938575.1. Lineage (NCBI taxonomy): Eukaryota > Metazoa > Chordata > Amphibia > Caudata > Ambystomatidae > Ambystoma > Ambystoma mexicanum. The sequence goes on along the minus strand of NC_090929.1, from coordinate 975,447,853 downwards.
AAAGTCACTTTTCAGAGCACAAAAAAATCAGGAAATCAGGCCCTAAATGTGTGCATCTACCAGATGCACACAAAACATGCTTAGCATGCCCAAAGCACCATAAAATGGCCTACTTTTTTGCAATATTTTGCACTTTCTTGGTTAGGGTGATTACTTGGGTCTTTGTGAATTTGTGTCGCAATGAGATGAGCGAATGCACAAGCACATTTTTGGGCAATCGCACATCTGATTTATATATGCACGTTTTTCACAATCTGTCCCTTTATCTCTGCCTGTAAACATCGATACGGCCCTTTTACGGCCCACTTAAGATGACCCCATTTTGAGGCGCCCAGCTGAGCAGAACAGAACAAGCGGAGCAGTCAGCCAGTGACAGTATGACAGTATGACTGAAGACTAATTTTGACAAAATGACAACGCAATGAAAACAATTTTGAGAATTGGCTGAAAAGAATATGATGGCACTGATCTGCACCTTTCAAATCATGTATGACGTAACATAACGTATGGATATGTGAGGGCTTTAAAAAAAACAAGATTGTCATGTAAAACAAGATTTCTAATCTGATTATTGTTTAGGGAAATGTTCTGAGAAAATTGCTAAAATAATGTCATTTGGAGGCATTGCAAACCGTGCTCGCATTTGAGAACACTTCAGAGAACCAATGCAGAGAAAGAAGACAGAGAGCAGTCTTTTAACTCATCCCCATCACTGCTATTAATTGCAATAAGGCACTGAAAAAAAGGTGCTGCCATGCTGGTTGTTCAAAAAGATGAGCCCCAAAGTAGATTGCCATTGAAAGAAATACATCTTTTTTGGGCCACACCTTCGGACCCTCCTAAACACTGGCACCCCCTACGACCACCTGCCACTCCCCCACTCTAAGTGGCTATCGTCGTCTGGGCCATTTACGCTACTGTACTCACTGATACAAACATACACATAACCGCATGCATGCATGCATGCAGGACTCCCTCACCGACTCTCTCGGACACGCATGCACATTCATTAAACGTGTTGTACCCATTCACCCCATATGTTACATTACATTCAAACATGCACAACCACAATTACATTCAATCACACAGACAAACACTTTTTATTTAAAAAATAAAGATACCTCTCCAAGCTTTCACATGCTAAGTCTTATCTCCAGGCAAGGAAGCAGGTAAGACATTGATTCTGCATGAGCACTGCTCCAGAAGGATCAGAACAGGGGTGCTGCTCTAGCCATAGCTTGGTTTCCTTGCAACACTGGGGAGAGCATGTAGCATATATATATATATATATATATATATATATATATATATATATATATATATATATATATATATATATATATATATATATATATTTTTTTTTTTTTTTTATAACTATTTAAAACTGAAGTAAACCGTACATTGATTGCCATCTCTCTGGGAGGGAGAGCAGAGTACACCAGACACCGGGGAGAGTCTGAAAGGGGGGTGACCCCGCCCCACCCCACCCCACTCTCTCCGCACTTGCTTTATTTGCAGATATACCACATCCCAATCTGCTCGCTTGTGATGGGCAACAGAAGCACGCATATTACTCTGTTGTTCTGTGTGGCAAAACGTTCTGCATCAAGTCTGGATGAAACATTATGGACATAAACAGAATCAGCCTAATATTGCACATGTTTGACGAATTAACGTGTTCCGACCATTATCAGTGTCTGGAGCTGAGTATGTTTTTTTTTTTTTTTTAGCTGCCAGACCATCCTCTAGTTGCACAGAAAAAAATCATATATTTCTTGGTTGGCAGGAGGAGATTATATTTAGTGGCTGTAAGTAACGGTTCCATCTTTTAGGGACCAGACCAAATACTAATTATGAGTACTTGGAGGGAAAACATTTTAATAGATTGCAACATTTTGACATATTGTAGGCCCTCTTTGGTTACGATGTTACAAGGACTGCGAACTGTATTAGGACTGTATCCTCGGATGTTATGGTGTTTGGGCATGGGGGCGGAAGGGCAAAATATGATATGATATGAGTGGTTATTTATAATGCATTTATACCCAGCGGTTTCTAAGCGCAGACCCGGGAATCAAACCTGTGCTGCTCTATATCATCTTGCTTCAAGGAGAGCATGTTGCCCCTGAGCTATCCTCCCGAGGTTTGGTTGTTGTATGTTTAAATGTACAACACTCAAATACAATTTAAACAAAAAGAAAAAAGAAGAATCGTATAAAGCCAGGAGTTGTCTTTCAGATGCCAAAGCAAAAACTTGTTGCAGGAAAAACGTTTTCTATTTCTTGTTAGACAGGACATGATTATATTCAGTGTCTGTTATTGAGTGTTCTGTCATTTAGTTTCAATTCCAAATACTAGTTTCAGAGAAAATGTTCAGCCTGCAATTGAGTGTGCTGCTTTTAAGTTTCCATAACACATATTAGTTGAGGAGAAAACCATTTAAGGTAGGCAGGAAGTGATTGTATTGAGTTTCTTTAAGTGGCTTTACTGTAGTTTAATTGGTATCAAACCAATTTGCTCGGTCTTCTCCGTGTCCTTAAGGTAGTTGAACATCTTCTCTTAAGCTTTCAGACACAGCCCACTGGGTCTGTCATCCCCAATTTGGACATGTCAGTTTAAGACAGAGTTAATTTATAGCCTCTCTTATGATCTCTCCCGATTGTACATGTGGTTGGGCTTCGTGCTAGGGACTGGACCTCTGGTTACAAATTAGTGAGGTGCTGCGATCAGTTGTGCATATGTAATTCACCTTTTTTTGGTTTAGAAGTTTGGGGTGAGACCAAACCTTTAAAAGGGTGATCCACCATCTTGGATTGTACTATTTGTTCCCTCTATTTGCCGGTGCCAGCCAGCCTCTGCTTGCACTCTTCATGGCGGTCAACTTATGATGAGCAAAGTCAAAGCATTTTTAAAGGTGGCAACATTTCACTGCATGTGCTCTCAGTGCTAGTGCTGCAGTTAAACGAACACGACTTCTGTTTGCTTCTGAAGTATCAGTGGACTTGCTGTGTGACTGCCATAAGATAATATGATGTACCTCTCATGTCTGAGGGGACCTGTGTGGCTAGTGGTATGAGAAAAGGTGATGTGCCACTGATGTCTTTGTGGGTGTTTGCTACTGGCACCAAAGGGGTTTAATTCTTTCACTACAGGGTTTTCCGTGCTCACAGATGTCTGTTCTCTTTAAGGGACAGTGTTTACAAATTCCTCTCCACCATAAATGGCTAATCTACTCCTTTTTGGGAACAGAATGGCCATACATTACTTATTACCTACAGTTTTAGATCTCCAGCTGTCTCCCTTAGAAGAACAGTATATTTAGGTGGCGTCATGTGGCAGTCCTCTGCCTTAGGGTGGGGAGTAAGTGTCAGTGATCAGGTGATCCTTCCCATATAGTCTCATGCCCACTTCCACTAGCTTAAGGAGTCACCTGGCCCCTTTGGTCACCCCAGCAGATGACCCAGAGTTAGGTGAATTTGTCACAGGCAAGTAGACCATGTTGAGTGCCAATATGTCCGTGGGAATCTACAAGTGCCAGAGGTAGGAAGAGGCATGTCTAGGAGGTTCAGCACACTGTCTAATGGGTAAAGGGAGGAAAATAATTACAGATTGTATTTATTGATGATTTAAGAAGAACAAGTGCTGAGTTGCAGGTTGCCAGATGTTCCTGATCTGATCCCCCACCACCCAAATCCACTGATGAAGAGTTCGAAGACGATGATGATCACCAAGATAAAGGAGTTGACCCATCTGAGTACAGGTCCTCACAACTCACGATTTTGGAAACGAGTAATACAGAAGATCAGCAGGCAGAGGATAATGCCAGATCTACTGATATAGGAAGGAAGGACAAAGCTACCTTATCATGTTCTTACAAGGTCTATCAAAGACATCCATTCAGATGTGAAGGTGTACAACATCAGCTTGTGGCACCCGCGCACCCAATTCTGCCACCTCCAGCAGCACCTCGATGGCCAAAAGAGCAGAGGAGGAAATGTCTTCTTTCTCAAGATATGAAGTACAAAGTCCAGATTTCTTCATACTATGCCTCAAAGAATTATAGAATCTTGCATCCTGTACTCTGTGCAATAGAACTGTGCTGCAGAATCTGGGACCAAGTTGGGTACAACTTCTTTGTAGTGCCATATAATGCAACACCGTGTGCAGGAAGTGGATGAACCCAGAAGATATTTACTTCAGGTTGCTTACAATCGGTAGCCAATGACCATGCCGCTCCATGTATGGACTGCATCCTGACATCATATTGATGCTTTTTGTGCTCTAGATCTAGTAACTGACTGCCATGCGGCAGAATGACCAATTATAGATACCATTAGCATTTGAACAATTACAGTTGTGTTCTTGAGTTCTAAACGCTCTATTTTAACACGGCAGTAATGCGCAAAGGGGATCTCCAAACATGTATTTTTTGGGAAACTTCATTTGCTGCTAGCCATGTGTGTACATAGAACAGTTGAAACACAATTAATTAGATCTATGCCACCTGAAGATGCTTGTACCGAGGCAATTAAATTTGCAAATCACAACCTTGTTATTTTCACTCATGTATGGGATACTTTCTTGAACTCCAATGAACTCGTTAACTCCTTTGTCAACTTTTTCATTCACTTGTCAACTCTGTAGAGTGAGACACCTACAAGAGGGTTGTGTGGTACTAGAGCATGTCCCGCCCCCAGGACTACCATTTCTGCAGTGTCACTAAGCTCCTCACAAATTCCCCCCAAATAATCGTAATCAAGCAGAACAGGCAGTGCATTGCAGTACATGTTGGCATGTGTATCATTCGGTCCTTCCATGCCTATCTAAATACAGGCGGACCCACCAGGCTACTTAGAACAAGATGCAATAGGGGTGTTTCTGGCAGTGGTTACAAGACCTTGCTGTTGGATGTTGCCGCTGACACAGTATGCATGGTTTGCAGAGATGTGTGGGAAGGGTGGGTGTGGCTGATGGATACTTGTGCTGGTGTGTCTGGGACAGGCTAGTGGGGAGCTTTTTCTCCCTGTTATCCCCCTATCTGGAGTACATGAGTGGAGAGGGATCACAGGAAGCTGACCTGCATGAAGGACTAGTTAGGCTGTGCGTCAGTTTCAAGTTTTTGTACTCTGAGGTAGTGCAAAAGTGTAGCCCTTCTTTGATGGTCCGGGTGCTTATAGGTCCACTGTGGCCTCTTTAACATATAAGAAAACTACAGCATTGGTGCAGTCACTTCCCAGCCTTGCTTCTCATGTAGCATTTAAAGGCGATGGCTGTTTCCACAGCAGGATTGATAGAAGCAGAGTGGGACCTATGCTTGAGGACCACTGACACCCATGACAAACATGTGCCTGATCCCGTGCAGAGCCTCCATCCTCTCCTGTCATGAGCAGCATCACAGGACTGGATTAGGACCACACTATGCGACGACCCTGTACGTGCTCCAGCTACTTTCAGGTCTTGTCTGGATCCATAATGCATACAATCCTACATGAGTGCACCCCTTTTCTAGCCTTGTTTCTTGTGCAACATCCAGAGAAGCAGGCTGCTTTCAGAGCAAGGATGATTAAGGTTAATAATAATAATAATAATAATAATAATAATGATTTTGCATTTATATAGCGCTATGAACCCTCAGGTATCTGAGCGCTGCTTATTATTACCCATGGTGTGTGGTGCTCATCTCTCGACCCCGGAAGGATGAAAGGCTGAGTTTGGCCCTGCCGGGATTCGTACATACATACGTGCAAGATCTGTAGACAAACGGGCCATGCAGGACTGAATTGCTTGCATGTTCTTCTTGCAGCCAACAGAGCTTAATGTGGCATAATCACATGTTTGGCGTCCTGTGTGAAAGATATGTTACGCTTTATGTGTGTTTTCTTTTTTGATAAATTATCGTGTGACCACCAGTTGGGGAAGACATATTTGGGACTCAGAAAGTCTACACATCTGTCATCTCAGTAAAATATGTTCAGTTAGTCCAATAAAAGGTATGCACATTTGGATTTTGTCTTGTGTTCTATGAAGTGTCACATGGAAAAATAACTTCTTTAAAGTCCTGGGAATGGAAGACATTGGAGTGGGGGAGCGTAAGTGGGGGAGGTGGACAAGGGAAAGGAAAGAGTGGAGAGCAAATCACTCAAATCAGTCCGGAAAACTGTATTTCTGAAGGCTTAGTGTCAGATTGCCTTACCTTTTGTCTCCTCTCCTTGATCTAATTTTCCCTTGGCCTGCAATGGCAATCAGAGTTTGTCAATCTCAGGTTCCTTGTATGAGTGCACCATGTTATTTCATTGGCCAGGTCTTACCTCTGATGTGCCTGATTGGACAATGCACAATAGCGTGAGTACCCATCTTAGTTCCAGAGACAGACACAAATGGCTTTCAATCCAGGCCTGATGGGGCCGGTCCCTCTGTGACCTAGGCTATCCCTGATGCTCTATGGTTTACCAAGTTAGGGTGTTTGGTAGTAATTTTAGGTCAATTCTAGTGTATAGCATTGCACTTGTACAATCTGGGCAGGACAAATGCTTGGATAACCTCCAGGTTATGCAGGAACTGTAGAAGTGGGAGAATTAGACAGAATATGTGTGGCTTGTAATTGCTGATACTACTTATTGTTTTGTCTTGGGGTCTGAAGGATAAATGCAAGCCGAAGGTGGACCTCAGCTTTCTGTCCATCAGTCATAGGGGAAATATGCTAGCTAAACCAGAGCTACTCTTGTGAATGTTGTGATGTACATTGTATGCGAAGCTTGAGAAGGATTAGTGATCCAGAAATGTACAGTACATGAGTTTCAGGATTACTTCTGCACTGTAAAAGGGTGCTTTCAGCTCTTTTGGAAGGTCCATACCCAGGCTGGCGGTCATGTAAAAGTTTGTTTGTTTCAGAGCATTTTTTCGGTTGTGACCATCTGTTCGAGGAAGTCCACTTCAATTGGTTGTTTAGGAATTGGTGGAATGTTAAGAGGTTTTTGGGTCTGCATTGGGATATTTAGATATCTTCAACACTAGTCATTTTTAGAGGTATGGGGGCAAATTCCAACGTGAGGGATGAACTGCAGATTGGTTTAGGTAGGTGCTAATGTCTTAATGTGATCTTTCTAAAATGATGAAGGACATGTTATATTTTGCAAGGGCAATGATTTTATTTTGGTTAACAATTTGCTCAGAATGAATGCCCACTTGGATATAAAAGCCCTGAAGTTAGAAGCATTTGGCTGCTCTTGGAATTGGGGAACCATGTGTAAGAGAAGCTAACAGGGTACTAGGGATCACAGAATGCTTCTTAATGTTTGTCCACCTCAGACTATCCTCTTCATCTTTTGAAAGCAGGTGGTGTCATGGAATAGGATAAAGGCCTTATAGTAGCTTCTGATCTTTTTTTTTCCTTTTTTTTAATTAATTTGTTTTGGATAATAAAATCATCCTTTCAAATTATTGAAACACATCATCCTAAAAACAACAATTTAAGCATTGTTTGTCATCACAAATGAATCATTTAGATTTCAAGACATCCAAAAATGTGTCAATCAAAAACAAGCATATCCGGAAAAATGGCCAACAAGAAATGGGTGATCGCTATGCGAACTGTTAGCTTGACATTGTTAAATAAATGATGCCAAACTAATCCTGGTTCCATACTACTATATAAAACTACCCATTCATTTTTTAAATGTATGCTCCTCAGATTTGATAGTTTCGGGGCAAACAGTTAGACAATGCTCTAAGTTTTCTTTTAGGGATTAGTTTTCACAAAAGCGACAATAAAATAGCTCTTTTGGAATGACTCTCCTTCTCACCAAAATTTTACGAGTTGGCAACAGGTTCATCCTAAAGCTAAGATATAGATTACGCAGTTGGGGATTTGGACATTTGGAAAGGTAGTCTGCCATACTTCAAAATTGCTTATGTAAAAAACGAATTTGACTTAAAGTCAGTATGCCCAAAACATAAGTTTCGATTTATTATCCAGTCATGTTGGTATAATTTTACTTTTGATCGATCTGGGTTCAACAGTAAATCAAGAGTTATGGATGCATCAGCTAGTGCATGCAAGATATAATCGCACCACTCTTTGGTGAATACTTGACCTCGAGCTAGAAGATGTTTAGCTATAATTCCCAAAAGATAACTGGCTTGTAAACCTAAAATGCTTTTTCTCAATATGACAGCCATTTTCCACTTATCTTGGACTTCGAGGGATAACAAGCCCAGTTCAAGCCTAATAAGCGGCAGCGGGACAGATTTAGGTAACATCAGAGGCTCTTTCCAGAACCGCGATTCTAATTTTGACCAGTTTGTGTTTGAGGGAAGAAGGCAATCAGTTCCATACAGTATGGTAGGGATGACCTTTTGTTGGTAGAAGGTCAAAATATGATTTAGCGTAAACTTCCCAAATTTTCCTTTTAGAATTTTTGCTTGACATATTAATGTTTGAAGTTTGTTACCTCTGTCAAGTTCATTAATTTTATTAGACATAAGCACTGCAAAATCTAACCCCAAGTATCTATACTGTGAAAGACTTCTGTTTTGTAGCTGCCACTTATACTCTTTAACTTTAGTATTATCGTAGCAACAACACACCATAATCTGTGTTTTGAGCAGATTGATGATTAAGTTGTTACTTAACACATACTCATTCAACTTATTGAGCAACAGCTGAAACCCTGATGGAGTTTGGGATAGAAGAATAAGGTTGTCAGCATAAAGCAGATGCAACATTTTCTCTTTCCCCAGTTTGGGTGGATCACACTGAACAGACCGTAAATCCGCCCCCAGATCAAGCAAGAAAAAGTTAAAGATTGATGATGCCAATATGCATCCTTGCTTAACCCCTCGAAATGTGTGCAATTTAGCAGTGAGTTTACCCGCCAAAGTTAATCTTACTTGGACTGTGGTGTTATTATGAAATCGCATAATCAAGGAAAGTAAGGAGGGAGGACAGTTGTGCTGTACAAGTTTATGGTACATGATGTTCTGATCAATAGAATCAAACGCTGATTGAAAATCTCTATATGCTACATATAGCACTTGATTCTTTGTAGCATATTTATATTTGATCATATTCAGTATCATAAGATTTGGACTGGTACCCAACCCGGCTACAAAGCCTGTTTGAAAAGGGTCATGCAGCCGTTTAGTGTACGCCCATTCTCTGAAATCTCTCAACACCAATCTGGTGAAGATTTTGCCCGTGGCGTCTAATAACGCAATTGGTCTATAGCTAGATGGACACGAACGGTCACCTTTTTTATATATAGAGACAATTAGAGAATGTGTCCAGGAAACTGGCAGAGTTTGATTTGTGTTAATTAATGTGAATATTTGAAATAGGATCCTGGACCATAACTCGGGATGTTTCTTAAGTATCCTATTTGATAGACCGTCAGGACCACACATCTGTAGTATAATTTAGCGTGTTTTGGAGTGCAGCGCCACTGCATGGGATCACAGTATTGCTGTAATGTGGTACAGCAAGCCATGTGTTGCCAGGGTAACATGTGGACAGGTATATGAAGACAGGATATTTATGTTAAAGCACACCATTTTTCTCAATACTTAGTTTAAAAGCACACCATTTTTTTTCTCACCTGAAATGCCTCAATTGCAGGAGAAACATTAGATACTTAATTAATTAACTTGATTAACAAATAGTAACACGATTTTAACTCCTTAACATTATAATGTGTTCTCCATGTGCAAAATGAGGCAGGCTGAGATTCATTTTAAACGTGTGTTCAGATTTTTTTTTTCTCTCTCTTTGCTCTGTTCACGGTTTTTGCAGGAAGCAAAATTCGAATAGCAGGAAATCAGTTAGATAGAGTTGCTTGCTGTAAAAGTGAGCCATTGTTGAGGAAGGAGGGTAGACTATTATGTATTTTGATTGGTGACACGTCACCTTAGGGGCTGTAACAGATGTTTCTTGAAGCAGCTCGGTGAGAAGGAGAGGGTGAAGACATTTTTCAGAGTTGCAGTGAGGTTGCCTTCGTTCTGCTGCTGTGAGGAGCTGGACCACTGACCTTCAGAGACTGGGGTTTCCTAGTCACTTGGCACCGGCTTGAGAACTGCATGTTTTCACTGGGTGCTTTAAAGAAAGAAAAAAAAGAGCCCTTGGTCACTGCTCAAAGACGACAAGCCAGGAGACTTTGCGTGCTGAAAAGCTACAAATAGCTGGTAAATATAGAAATGGAGTGAGATTGCTGTGACTGCCGGACAAATGATCTACTATTAGACAGGCAGTGTAGCGATAGGGAATTCTCCTGTGTTTAAATGCCACTTTATAATGTTGCCATCTAAATGACTGTTCTTTTTATTGTTGCAAAGGTAAAATGAAATGCCTTTTATTTTTGCACTTGTTTCACTTCTGTTTCTTCTAGAAAAGACTGCCTCGCAAAGCTGGTAATGCATTATTTTGAAATGAAACTGTTATAAATCACAGCCTGTGTAAAGGTTTTTTTTTTTTTGCTTCTGTCTTTCTCTGGTGCATTTAGCCCATATCATATAATAAAAGGGGAGGTTATTAGGTAATATATGTGCCAAACTTCCTATGCAGATAAAGTAATGTTATGAGCAATTATGAATAGCTGTGTGCGTGATTCCACTCAGGGTATGTGTGTGTGGCTTCTGAGTGGAATATAATGCAATAGTCTGCTGAGCGTATATGAATCAGCAGAGAGAGGCCTATGGAAACATAGTCTCACTAATGTAAATAAATTAGTGATAATACCACATGTTATTGTGAATACTCCATGGAAACATAGTTTCACTAATATAAATAAATTAGTGATAATACCACAGGTTATTGTGAATACTCCATGGAAACATAATTTCACTAATGTAAATGAATACGAATAATACCACAGGGGCTGGTAAATGCTATATGTGAAAATTGTGGTATCCAAAAAAAGTAGGCCCAAGGTCTCTCTAGTGATCACACGAACAGGCCAAGCAAGAAAAAGGGGGTTTTGTATATTGGGGACCACCAGTAGAACAGAAAATCATGCTCATCACTATACCACAACAAAATGTATACCAACCAAATGTATCTGTGTACTGAAATAATGCATAGCCACTTTACCACTATAATACCAAACCCAATCTAAATGCAAGGAGTGATTATTGCTAAAAGTACTTTTGTTTTGGCGGTAAGAAAATACCGCTAGGCCCTAAATCTACACAAAATACCCTACATATTTATGCTGCGTTGCAGGCCGGGAAAGTGATCATAGAGCACCTACTGGGCGTGGCAAGTGTGTCTCACACTGCCATCTGTACATTAAAGCGAACCCATTTCATAATAGCAGTGTGTCACTAAAAATGAATTTCAGAATGTCTCAAATGGAAGCCACATTCCCAGACCTAGTGCAATATTTAGAGGCAAAATTATTTGCACATGGGACCTGGTCATCGAATAATACCTCAGAATGGCATGACCGCATTCATGGTGAGGTGCAGAAAGAAAAACTAGACAATATTTTTGCAGAAGGCAGCATAATTCATGCAGAGAAAGATTGTTTTATACGGCTATGCGCCAAGATATGGTTTATTTTGAATAGGTCCCTGCGAATGCAGGAAAATGATACCCAGCTAATTAACAGGTTAAAGACTGACCTAGATGGGGCAAGTAAGAAAGAGGAAACGTTAAGAGCAGAATTAGAAGGATGTCAGAAAGATATCCAGTTAAAGTGCAGAGATTTTGATATTCAATTGTCCAAACGCAAGAAACAGTTTGAAGACAGTGAACAAGAATTGGTACACTTAAAAGCATTGGTGGGCCACATTAGACAAGATAAAGATGAAATGGTTTCAGAAATGCAAGTTTTACAAAAAGAACATTTTGAAAAAGAAAGTGATCTCCAAAATGCAGAACAAGAAATGGTTAAAATGCTTCAAGAAAGGGACTGGAGAAATAAAGAATTTAATGAATGCCAAATGCAAATGTGCGACATGAAGGAGTTAATTAATAAAATGTGTGATGAAAACAACTATTTGCAAAACGAAGCAGAGAGGCTCCTTAAAAAGTGTAAGGACTTGGAACAGCAAATGTGCATTCCTATGTCCCAGGAGGGGCGCAGGGCACCACATTCAATGGAGTTGAGGTGAATTCAATTTCTACCCAAAGAGCTAGTGCCCCATTGAATGGGCCGGTGAATGAACTTGGTTGCAGCGCCCTTGGGGGATTTGATACTCCCATTGGGGGCCGCCACCAATCCCATACACCTGGAACCAGGGTTGAGTCACCAAGTAGTGCAATTCCATGCATTGCAACAAGTAGCCCCATAAAGATAATGAAATGCATCAAAGCCCTGATCAACCCATTTAAAAAGGGAGGGGGATGCTGCATAGAGGATCACTTAGAAGCGGTTCATGACATTTTAAAGCCCTCCAGATACCTAAGGAACAGTACAGGCAGTATTTTCATTTAACTTTAGATGCTCTGACGGCCAGTATCATAAGAGGATTGAATGAACAGCAGATTATGACATGGGCAGAGTTTGAAAAAGAGATTAGGTGTCATTTTTCTCCTTTCCAGTCATTGCAGGAGGCAAAGAAAGTCACTTACACAATCACTGCTGGGCCTAATACATCCCCTCGCCATTTTTTACAAGACTTAAAAAGAGCATTTTCTCGCTTTGATGTATCTTTTGACCCCAATTCCAATGAGTTTAAAACTGCCTACTTCTATGGGCTACAGAAAGACATCATGTCCCAATTGGTCCGTGAATTTTACCGTGACAAGTCCCTTGAATGGATTGTGCACCAAAGAACAAAACTGTATGAGGTACTCTATTGTCAGGGTAGAGAAAGTGATAAAATGAAAGATACTAGACCAAAATCGAAAGAACCCTCAACAACAGTGATGGAAATCAGGTCAGCCAAAATGTCCCTAGAGTTTCCTTAAAGTCCTAGTAAAAATAATTTGGCACCTGAACAAAGGGGTAATCAACAAAGGTCATCACACCCTGCACCAATGTTTCAATCACATGATCCTAGTAATAGGGAGAGCTACATCAGCCCCAGGTACTTAGGAGATAGGCCCCAGGCAGGCTATCAGCCTGATATGTCAGGTATGAACAATAACCAGAGACAAAATCAGGATCAAAGAAATGATGGTCCCTATCAGACATTGGGGACACAGAGCAGATTTGACCCCAATACCATGATATATGGTAATCAGGATAGACCCCAATATGTGGATCGATTTGCTGATAATGGGAATCAACATAGGGGCCAGTACTCACAACCTGAGAGACAGGACATGAGGCAGAATATAAACTACACTCCACGTCAGTACAATGATTCCCCACCACGGGACTTCAACCAAAGGATGGGTGCACCCCGCTCCCCTCCACAAATGAATCAAGAGTTCAGGAACCATCCCAATAGAAACCATTCCCCTGAGAGGTATCAGAATACATCCAATCAGGGAGAAAACAACCAATATCGATCTAGGCCTCAGAGAGAGGATTCTAGAGAAATGTAAAGATGCCAATGTCTCGAAGCCCAAGTGAAAATGTTAGCTGAGCAAATAGGAAAGCTCTGTACAGCACAAAAACAGCGATCAAAGGAGGGGGCAGAAGGCCATAGCAGTGACCGGGGGGCTTCTGAAAAGTGACTATGTACTTATGATACCTGCAGTGTCAAAAAGACAGTTTGCTCTGATGTAATTTTGCATAATGACTCTGAGATGCCTAATGATTTAAAAGTGAAAATACCAGTAAATGAACATGTAACAGAAAATCCAATTACTTGTAAAAGAGAGGTACGGTTTAACCTAGAACTAAATCAAACATTGGAGATTTGTACAAATGAAATAGGAAAACCTGAAGATCCAAAAGAACAAAGAGACAGATTTAAGAAAAATGACTCATGCATGGGGAATACCAGTGAACCGGGATTAAGTGGCGATACTATAACTCCTTCCCTGGGTAATCAAAACAATGACCAAACACAGGCAGAAAAAAGAAATGCACAAAAGGAGGGTACAGGTCAATCACCTGAAGAATTCTTTGAGCCACATATTTTTGAAGAGGTTAAAAGGGCTGGTACCATACTGAATAATCACAAAGGCCCAGAATTAGACAATGACAAATTGCCAAGTGATGTTGTTACACATGTTCAGTTGGAGGGTTGCAGTGTGAACTCTGATGATACCTGGATGGATGGGCGAACGGTGGCCACACTCCAAAAAACCTCTGAACATGGGGAAATGAATAAAGTCCCTCACACAGGAATGGGCAAAAAGGAGGGAAAAATGTCTTTCCATTTACCAATGTGCTTAGCCAAAACTGAAAAAGGCCTGAGAAAGGTAAGCCCTGAAATCAGTAAGAATTTGCACTTCTTATGTGTGTTAGAGGAAGTTGAGGACAGGTATTATGCTCCCATCACTGTAGAAGAAAAATGCAATACATTTGCAATGATTGACACTGGCGCACAGGCCACAATTATGTCTAAAGAATTGGTAAAGAGTATCAATGAAGGGAGATCCCCGCAGAATCAGATTACAGTGAAGGAAAGTCAAGGTCCAGTGCATAATTTTAATGGGGAGGAGGTGCCTATCATAGGCATCACTGAGGTTGACATAAAGATAGGTAAACACAGAATGAAACAGAAGGTATTGGTCACATCCATTTGTGAAATTCCATTTTTGATGGGCACAGATTGCCTGAAAATATTATCTCCTCTCATAGATAGGGTGAATGGAGTACTGTGGTCCTTAACCAAAAAACCATTGAGACCTAAAAAACTAAAATCACAAAACAGCAATATAAATGAATGTCACACCGTTGCCAAAACAAATGATGCAGTGGAGGTATATCTCCAGAATAGTTGCATACCTAGCGTCACTGTTATATTAATGTGTCAAGATAAATTGCAGAGTGAAGATGAGAAACAATCTGTACAGATATACTTGGACCCAAGGAAAAGATGGCAAACTGCCATAGATGAGCACACATTACGCTTTTATTTAAAAGAGAAAACATGCAAACAGAATATTGCTCCTAAAGCAGATTCAGAAAAACACATCACCACTCTTGCTGAAATACACACGGAAGAGGAGCAACCATGGGTTCACATTGGTATAAATGACTATTCTAAAACAACAAAAGCCACTTTAGCACTTGAACAGGAAAGGATTTTCATTAATGAGAAATTGTTGCAAAAAATAATGGAGAGGGAGGAGATCCCGAAATTTAGAATTAAAAACCAATATGTCTCTGGTTTGGACAGTCCAGATTTTGAAAACCGAATTGCAGGAAGATGCATGTTAAAAATTAGCATTGGGCAGAAAACAATTTACCATAATGTATGGATAGTGAGTGGAACACAAAATGACTTTTACATGGGCAATGATATCATGCACAGAATGTGCATGGTGTTAGATTTCCTTAATCAAAAGATATGGTCACGCCTAGGTGGGCCGGCACCTGAATATGAAGACAAAAGAAGGGCTTATCATTGCGCACAACTGTTCCCATATGCAATTGAATTACAACTGAGGAAGGATACTATTATCCCTGCATTCACCAAACAGGTTGCAATAACACTGAAATGCAAAAATGGACAGCAGTTGAAAGATTCTGATGCATTTGGCTGCCTGAATGAATCCATAAAACAGCAAGGCCTGGATTATGAATACATTCCATTGGTAGATATTGGTGAAGGGTCTGTAAAAATCATGGTGAATAATGAAGGTTGTCAAGATATTCATTCAGAGGAAAACTCCTCATTAGGGACAGCCATACAAAAATCACATTATACTGCAGATCTGAATAACATGGTGATTGGAAATATACCTGAAAAGTATGTAGATGCCAAGGGTGAGTTGCCAGAACACCTGAATTCCAAGCCCAAAGGAATATTTAAAATTCATTGTGTGTATCCTTATGATTCAAATGAGACAGTGTGCTGTCATCAAGAGGATTGCATAACATTTAACTTAAATAAAAATTAAATTGAAAATGAGCCCATTGAAGTGGAAGCTGATATGCCAAAACATTTAAAAGTGGCGGCTTTACAGAGAAACACAGCCACACAGTTAGAGGAAAGCGCCGAGATTCCCCTTCCAGAACATTTTCCAGAATTCTCCAAAATGGTAGAGAAGCAGATTTTATCAGCGGATGCATATGACAGCGAAGAGGATAGAAATGAACTGAAGAAGATATTTATGGAGTTCAAAGATGTATTTGCAAAAGATGCTTATGATTGCGGTCTAATTGATTTACATGTGGCCACGCTACCGCAAGGGTGTAGCAGAAGCCCAGTATTTGTGCGCCAGTATAGATTTCCATTGGCATGTTTAGAGTCATTGGCAGAGATTATTAAAAATTTGGAGTCGCAGGGAATCATCAGGCCCATTCATTGCACATCCAACACACCTATTTTAGGTGTGTTAAAGCCAAATGGTCAATGGCGGCTATGTGCAGATTTGAGGGAGTTAAATAAAAGAGTGCCAGTATCCAGATTGCTACTGCCATTCATTGATCAGGGCCTAGCTCAGGTACATGGTTCAAAAGTGTTTGCCACGTTAGATCTCACCTCTGGATATTGGTGCGTGCCATTGGCAGAGGAGATACAGAATTTACTTTCATTTTCATTTGATAAGACTCATTAAGCATGTGTTAGAGTTCCATTTGGGTATGACAATAGTGGGAGTGAATTTGGAATATTTTTGAGAAAGGCCATGCCTGATGCAGCGGAAAGAGGTAGCATAGTTTATGTGGATTATGTACTGATAAAAAATGAAAGTTTGAAAAACCATTTTGATGAAATAAGACATGTTCTTGGCCAATTGCAGAAAGCAGGCGCCAAAGTATCTTTACAAAAGGCACAATGGTGCAAGAAAAAGGTGAATTTTCTAGGCCATGAAGTGACTGAACATGGATTAAACCCACAAAAGAAGAAAGTGGAGGCTATACAAAAACTAAAAGACCCTAAAAATGTGAAAGGGGTAAAAAGTTTGTTAGGAATTATGGGCTATAACAGGAAGTTCATTGAAAATTATGCTGAAATTACTCAACCATTAACTAAGCTGTTAAAGCTGAATACACCCTGGAAATCGGAACCAGAGCAGTCTGAGGCAGTGGCTAAATAAAGGAATGTCTTGTAAAGGCACCATGTTTGGTATACCCTATAAAGGATAGGGATTTCTTTATAGAAATAGGTTTCTCTGAACAGTGCATGTCAGCAGTGCTATCACAAAAAACATGATTTGAATCACACAACCATTGCCTATGCAAGTAAGGCGTTTTCCCAAGTTGAAATTAAATTCAGTGAATGTGAAAAGGCCCTTTTGACCACTGTGTGGGCGCTACAGCATTTCCGCCCCCTTGTTCAGGGAGAAAAGGTAATCATTGAGACCAATCATCAACCATTGCAGTTTTTAGAGAGTAAAAGAATCAGGTCAGGTAACCTAGCACAGTCCAGAATCACTTCATGGACGCTAGCATTACAAGGTTTTCCTGTAGAAGTGAGATATGGTCAACATAAAAAAAGCCCAGTTGCTCAGGGTTTAGCAGATCTACATGACTGTGCAGCTTAACATGTATCAAACTAAGTAGAAGTGGAATCTAGTTTGCAGGATTTTGGGCAATCACCACACAAAGCTTTTGATGAAAAGACATGCAAGGATTTTCCAACTGTATATGTTGATGGTTATGCTTTTCACATTGAAAATGACAGTAATAAACAATTAGTGTCAGGTATACGAAATGTCTGGTTGAAATGTGAAGGCGTCCCCAGTATAGGGATGAGAATTGGAGCTAGGAGCAGTCAAGTAGCAGAATTGGCAGCCATTTATAAAGCAATTGCTACTGCAGTTGATAATAAATTTAGTGAAATTGTCCTGGTGACTGATTCTGACTATGCACGAAATAGCTTTGTGGAATATTTACCTGGCTGGAAAGCGAGAGGCATGATTACATACAACAAAAAGCCACTTAAACATGGAAAAATGATACAAGCCATAGACAAATTGGTGTCAGAGAATGATTTAACAATATACTGGAGGAAAATTTGTGGGCATTTAAAAACTCCAGGAGAGGATAAGGAGGGGAATGATAAGGCATATCACCTGGCTAAAATTGGGGCTGTGATGGGAGAATTGCTAACTATTGAACATTTACTAGGTGAAATACAAATTGATGCAGTAACACGTTCTAAAGCACCAAAGGAGGTAGATCAACCAGTAGTACAATGGAGTTATGATACACCAGATCAAGATCTGATTGAGGCACAAAAGGATGATCGGATTTTGGGAATCTATTATAATCATTTGTTAGATCCTGAAAAAAACCCTTTCACAGAAAATGATTGTATAGGAAAATAAGAGTTGAGTGTGCTATTAAAGAATAAAAAACGAATTAGACTACAGGATGGACTCATGAACGGAGAGTCCATAAAAGGACAGATACAGTGGGTGGTACCCCTTTCATTCAGAGGGTTAATGCTACACCATGCACATGATGCAATAACTGCAGGCCACAGAAGTTCACAAAAAACATTGGAAATACTAAAAGATTATGCTTACTGGCCACATATGTCCCAAGATGTGGAATTATATACTAGAGGATGTCTAGTATGTGCTCAATTTAAACCTGCTTCACCAATGCATAGAGCTCCATTAATGAAAAGAGGCTTGACGCTTCCATGGTCAGATTTGCAAATAGACTATGTAGGGCCTGTAAAGAGGTCGAGCAGGGGGAACCGTTATATTTTGAGTGTGGTGGGTTTGATGTCGAAGTGGATTGAGTGTATTCCTGCACCAGATTGTAGTGCGCAAACAGCAGCTACATTACTGGTGAATCATGTGTTTTCAAGGTTTGGATTGCCACAATGAAAAGAATCAGACAGAGGAAGTCATTTCACAAGTGCTCTAATAAGTAAGGTATGGCAATACTGGTGTGAAAAGGAAATTACATATTGCATATCGAGCTGCTTCTTCTGGTGGAGTTGAACGCTGCAATAGGTCTGTTGTGGACATATTAAAGAAATTTGTGGCAGAAGCAGGTTCCAGCTGGGATTTACGTTTACCTTTGGTTTTAATGGCAATCAGATCAACTCCTGCCAAAGCAACAGGTGTTAGCCCCCATGAGGTTTTGACAGGTAGGAAAATGGTGTTACCGCAACACCTGCTATACAGAACACATGAGCAGACACTTGTGAGCGCATCTACAGTTCATGAATACATTGATGAACTGAGGAGTTATTTACAACATGCAGTTGCTTTTGTACAGCGAAATCTAGAAAGAGCTGCTGACAGTGCAAAGTCATATTATGATAAAAAGACATCAGTGAAAGAATATTGTGTGGGCGATCAGGTGTATAAATTTCATTTTGGAAAAGGTAAACAGAAAAATTCCAAATTTCTAGCAGCCTGGTAGGGGCCATTTCGAATTATGGATAAGGTCTCTCGTGTGGGTTATAAAATTTTGAAAACTGAAGGTGAAACAGCAACAGAACAGTTTGTTCATGCAAACCAAATTAAACCCTGGCACCCCAGACACGAAATTAAAAGACTTGAGCGTGTAGAAACAGATAAAGTCCCTTGAATACATAAAAGAAGGTAAGGTAAATGGGTTTAGTCAGAGAGCAACAGCAGAGAAATAAAATAGAGGTGATTGATTATTACAAATGTGTACAGGTAAAAAAAAAATGAAAGCTGAAATTAGTAGAGTTGGTTTGCAAAATTAAAATGTATTAAATGTTGAATGCTGTTTTATGTATGTTTGTTTCCTCTTTAACATGTGCTTAATTTCAGAAAGCGAGAGGAAAAGGGCGAAATGTTTTGCAAAGCATGTTTTATTTTTGCCAAAAGGGTGAAGTTAGTATTATGCTATGTACTTAATTTGTTTCTTTTCTATTTGATTTAGACTATTCATTAACACATTCTGGCTTGGAGGTCACGGGATCGGAGGACACGGGAGATGATGGAGTCCTGGAGTCTCCTGGATGAAGATCAAATGATGCCTGCCTCCGGGTGGAGGTGAAGACAAGTAACTGGAATGCCAAAAAGAGATAACACCTATGGAAAAAGGATCCAAGAGTGCCAGGATGAAAGAGTACCCGAGTGAACCAAATGATGTGACATCGCTGGTCGGGACATATCAGAGGCAGACAAGTGTCCTGGAGTATGGAGTTCCACGTGTTTATTATTTTAATTAATTATTTTAATCTGTTATGTTAATACTTTATTTTAAATATTTGTTTTATTTTATTGTTTTGTGATTGACTTCAAGTATAAAAGTAAGACACTGGACTATGGACACTTCCATTGGGAAGAAATATGTAAAATATTTTATAAGAACTGATGGACTCAGAGATGAATTTTGATAATATGATGATTGAACAATGATTTTTCAATTTTCATTTTCCACACGTGAATATTCATCTTGTTGGATTGATACATTTTAAAAGAAGAAAGGGAGCAAGTTAGGTTTCTTCCAATTGTGGCTTGGACCATGGCTAAATTCTCAGAGAAAGGAGGGTATGTAGTATAATTTAGCGTGTTTTGGAGTGCAGCGCCACTGCATGGGATCACAGTATTGCTGTAATGTGGTAAAGCAAGCCATGTGTTGCCAGGGTAACATATGGAAAGGTATATGAAGACAGGATATTTATGTTAAAGCACACCATTTTTCTCAATACTTAGTTTAAAAGCACACCATTTTTGTTTCTCACCTGAGATGCCTCAATTACAGGAGAAACATTAGATACTTAATTAATTAACTTGATTAACAAATACTAACACGATTTTAACTCCTTAACATTATAATGTGTTCTCCATGTGCAAAATGAGGCAGGCTGAGATTAATTTTAAACGTGTGTTCAGATTTTTTTTCTCTCTCTCTTTGCTCTGTTCACGGTCTTTGCAGGAAGCAAAATTCGAATAGCAGGAAATCAGTTAAATCAGTTAGATACAGTTGCTTACTGTAAAAGTGAGCCATTGTTGAGGAAGGAGGGTAGACTATTGTGTATTTTGATTGGTGACACGTCACCTTAGGGGCTGTAACTGATGTTTCTTGAAGCAGCTCGGGGAGAAGGAGAGGGAGAAGACATTTTGCGGAGTTGCAGTGAGGTCGCCTTTGTTCTGCTGCTGTGACGAGCTGGTCCACTGACCTTCAGAGACTGGGGTTTCCTAGTCACTTGGCACCGGCTTGAGAACTGAATGTTCTCGCTGGGTGTTTTAAAGAAAGAAAAAAAAAGAGCCCTGGGTCACTGCTCAAAGACGACAAGCCAGGAGACTTTGCATGCTGAAAAGCTATAAATAGCTGGTAAATATACAAATGGAGTGAGATTGCTGTGACTACCGGACGAATGATCTACTATTAGACAGGCAGTGTAGCGATAGGGAATTCTCCTGTGTTTAAATGCCACTTTATAATGTTGCCATCAAAATGACTGTTCTTTTTATTGTTGCAAAGGTAAAATGAAATGCCTTGTATTTTTGCACTTGTTTCGCTTCTGTTTATTCTAGAAAAGACTGCCTCGCAAAGCTGGTAATTTATTATTTTGAAATGAAACTGTTAGAAATCACAGCCTGTGTAAAGGTTTTTTTTTTTTGCTTCTGTCTTTCTATGGTGCATTTAGCCCATATCACATAATAAAAGGGGAGGTTATTAGGTAATATATGTGCCAAACTTCCTATGCAGATGAAGTAATGTTATGAGCAATTATAAATAGCTGTGTGCGTGATTCCACTTAGGGTATGTGTGTGTGGCTTCTGAGTGGAATATAATGCAATAGTCTGCTGAGCGTATATGAATCAGTTAGAGAGGCCTATGGAAACATAGTCTCACTAATGCAAATAAATTAGTGATAATACCACATGTTATTGTGAATACTCCATGGAAACATAATTTCACTAATGTAAATAAATCAGTGATAATACCACAGGGGGTGGTAAATGCTATATGTGAAAATTGTGGTATCCATAAAATGTGGGCCCAAGGTCTCTCTAGTGATCACACGAACAGACCAAGCAAGTAAAAGGGGGTTTTGTATATTGGGGACCACCAGTAGAACAGAAAATCATGCTCATCATTATACCACAACGAAATGTATACCAACCAAATGTATCTGTGTACTGAAATAATGCATAGCCACTATACCACTATAATACCAAACCCAATCTAAATGCAAGGAGTGATTATTGCTAAAAGTACTTTTGTTTTGGCGGTAAGAAAATACTGCTAGGCCCTAAATCTACACAAAATACCCTACACGCCCCTGACTTGCTGATCTTATTTATAAAGAATAGAATATCCTCAAGGTCAAACTTTTGATAGAAGGGCCCCAGATCATATGGGAGGTGGCCATGGTATTCTGGGGTGCCGCATAACGCTCATGAATACGGGAACTCCAGTCTTGCTCCATAACATTATTTGCTTGCATAATGTCCTGCGAGTAATGCGTTGACTTATGAAGTCAGGCCCAAGTTAGGGCCAGATTTTTTGACTCTACTGCGACAGCATATGTTCACCGTCAAGCTGCAATCTATGCGCTCTGGTTGATCTGAGCCAGTTTTTATATGTTGTCTTAATATGAGCCAAGACAGGTCCTCTTTCTTTAAAAGACAATTGATTGGCTGCTCTTATCTGGCAACGGTATTCTGACATTTCGCTCTAGTAACCGCATCAAAGACATGTAATTTAGGGTGCTGCGTATGATCCCGGTGTACACCTTTGCCAGAACCAACCCCTTGGAAATGTTGTAACATATTAGAGTAATAGGGCTCCAAGTCAGGACACCCTGTAGGAGTGTGATAGTCTAACTGATCTTTTAGCGGTGTTAGTGATTTTGCCGACCATCATAGCCGGTTACTGTTATTATTTACCACAAGATTTTCACTCAACAGGTTTTGTTGTGCAGCAGGTGATTCATGGGTAGATTGCCAGTGGGTCACAAGTTGATTGTGATCACTCTATGTATTTTCCACAATGCAAAACTTTGTAATACTTTGAAACATATTCGTGTTCACATAGATGAAGTCAATCATTGATGCAATACCACCACAATGCCACGTTGGATGGGGAGGGGGGAATATAGCTCGGGAAAGCACCATTCAATCTAATCAGATTATTTGAGGATACAAATGCTGCCCATTTTTCCAATCGTGGATTGTAAATTGCGGGCTGTTCAATTGTGCAGTCTAAATTAAAATCTCCTGCGATTATAATTCATGATATGGTTGTGTCCATTGCAATAAGACTACATAAGTCACCAAGTGATTTAATAAAACACCCGTCCGATATTTCCACCGGATTCCAGTACACATTTATCAAACTGTAGGTTTCCTTGTTAACTTTTAGTTTGACCAATTGTAGAAATTCATTGGGCGTTTCCCATGCCTGAGCGCAAATACCTTCTTCATATTTAATGGCAATAAGCAGACCAGAAGTCGGCCTCCCATGCAAGGCCCTGGTTGCCGGATTTAAAAAGAGATCATAATTGTTCCACATTGGGACTGACATTAACCACGTTTCTTGTAGCATAATTATATTGTATTGAGCTAAGTTACTGTTATCATTGTTTATCAGATGGGAAAAGAACCCTTGTATTCCAATTTATGAGTGCAAGGTTTTTCAATGCAACTGGTTGGACTAGTTAGGCTCCATTTTTTTCTCGACTGCAAGTGCAATTGGTTGCTTCAAACTGTTCATGATTCCTTTTGAGCATGGAGTGAGTGGAACCGTTGGAGTTGGATTGGTAATGTGCTTTCTTTTTTATCTCAGCATTCACAGTTGTTTCAGTAGTTAGTGTAAAGCCCAACAGTAACAAATCTTTCTTGGCAAGGCAAACTGTATTTTGCAACAGCCTGGAATTCACCCATATGCGTACACTTTGGAGGTTCCCTTTTTCGGGTAATTCCACCAGCACCAAATCCGTAGAACAAATGTCCTCCAGTCGTGAAATATCAGAAAAAATAGCTAGAGTCGCTCTTCTATTTAAATCATATTGTACTGCCGGAAAGGCATTGTATGACAACCTCAAGGAAAAATTGGCCGGAGGTCTCCTATTAGCAATCACAGAGAGTACAGCCGGTGCCAATTGAGCAAGTGGTGCTACAGAAGAGGCAGAACTCCCTTGTCTGTAACAAGGACCCATAGCAGTTTCAATTATGTGTAAAATTTCTAGTGTAATCTGCGAGAGCAGAGAGTTTTGAGATGTTACGAGACTCAAGGAATCTTTTGTACTTTGACAAGATTCCAGGTGCACCATTCGCTTGTCTACCTGGCCCAGCGGCAAGATGACTCTGTTTTTTTTTGTTAGAGTCCACTTGTACATTACTTACCCCTACGGTCTTAGGAGTTTTTTCCATCGGCAAGAGATTTTCCTCAGCCGTGTGATCCTTAAAGCTAACGCTTTTAGCATTTTTGCTTGAGTAAGTGGAAAGTTGGTTGTCTATCTTAATAGCTGATTGACTACTCATATATGCGTCCACAGCTTTTCTTATCTCTTGACAATGGATTTCTCTGGTATTCAGGCCGGATTTGTGACATTAGTTCCTCGGGCTTTAGGTGGCAGCTCCACGGATTTGCCCTTCTTCATCCCTGTCTGCGAGTTCTGAGATGTTACCTCGTCAACAAGTGCATCAAGAGGGCATATGCCAAAAATTGATTCAATGGGCCACTTTCCGTTCTATTTGCCTTAGAGCAATGAAACATATGATATTTTTTCAAAATTGCTTGGGCAGTTGTAATTGAGTTATTGGTTGGAATATTCAACTTTTTAATGAAGGTTCGTATCTTTGCCCCCTTTTTGTTTTTGGTCATTGGTTGCTTTTTTGATAGCTTAGTAATCGGGAGATTGATCAGTTTTGTGCCACTTTTTGCCTGTTTTGAAAACACTGTGTATGTGGCTTTTGGCGACTTCATTACTGTTTCCTGAGTGGTGCTACCCGCATTGGCTTCGCTCTCTATACAATTTTCCGCCCGAATATCAACTTTATTTGGGACACCGTTTACGGCAACATTTCAAATAATCCTCAATTTGAGGAATAGGTTTAAACGCAGCAGCACTCACAGCCTGTGCAGGTCCAGCTAACCATAATGGCAGAAGTACAGCAGTCCCCGTGTTCATTACTGTTGGACGTGTAACGGGGTCAAGGTCCTGTACTGCTGGATTTATGCATTTAAATTGCAATTAATGCGTGGCTTTCTTTTGCCATAATAACAGGTGTTCAATTTGTAAAGCTTGTTTATGAGCCTGTTCAGTGAGGGTATCATATAATTTAAACAAAGCAGACAGTGAAAATTGGGTCGCCTTTAACGCAATTTCCATTAGTGCATAACTATTTTGCGCAGAGTTGACTATATCTATTTTCTGTTGTGGTTCCACAGAAATAGGTAGAGCTGGCAAATGCACTTTTTCCAAACATATCGGTACTTCATCAAATGTAAACACTGACGGAGCATAAATTCTCCTCGGCGTTGGTGCACAAAACGACACATGTATACTCGAATAATCAATTCCAATACTAGAAAACATAGCAGGTGATTTAGACAGATTATCTGATAAGAGCTGTGGAGAAAAGCCAGAGTTAAGCTAATTCAAATCAATTACTGCATCATCAGATTCAATAAACTCCACTGGCACCTTTGCCGTGTCAACTACTGCTGTACATGGCACTGAGTTCAACAGACTAATGTCTGTGATTGATGTGTTCATTGTTGCCATTACAACACGTGGAGAAGAACCAAACTTTGTGATTGTTGGAACAGAGGGGCCAATTCATGGAACAAATGTGTGCCGAAAAAAGTGGCGTAAGCTGGCGAAAGCGTGCGATTCATGGAAGTCCCGGCACGTGTTTTTCTCGGGATGTGCGCCAAACCCGTGCGTGACGCACACGGACCCACACGTCATTACAACATCCCAAACACTGTGCGTGACGTGCACAGGGAAAGCGCACAACGTCCGCACACATACCAAAAATGGGGCGGGACACTGGGTGTAACGCATGGAATGGGGAACAACGCGTGAAAAAGAAGGCGTAACTGGGGAAGTACTGCAGGGAAATACACGGAACGCCCACACGCACGCGAACAACTCGTATTCATGGATTTGAATACGGGAAACAAGTGCACGCTAAAAGACTCGCACAGGTGTCAACATGTCCGCCACAGGAAGGCAGGCTTAAGCGTCCCTGCGCACAGTATAAAAGCGCACACAAACAACAAACACGTACATACCGCTACGATGAATGCCCCATTTGTCGCAGCACTGATCGCGGGATATCGCAGGAGGAGGAAAATAGCCAGGGCCTACATTTTTTCCACTCAGACAAGCTTTTTTGGGATGCCTGATGACCAGGTCTACGGCAGGTATAGGTTTCCACCTCGTATCATCCTAGACCTGGTCAGGGAGTGGGAAGATGACCTTACATCACCCACCCTCGGCTCCCAAGCATTGAGCCCTTTGGAGAAGGTGCTCAATGTCCTGCATTGTTTGGCCACTGGGTAATTTCAGCGGACTACTGCCATAGTGGGGGGGGTCTCACAGGCCACGCAGTCACGCTGCCTACACCAGGTGTTGGCAATCATGACAGCGCCCCTCAGTCTGAAGGCACATATACATGCCCAGAACACCCGCAGAAAGGCAGGCCGTCGTCCAGGACTTTTACAGGGTGGCACACTTCCCCAAAGTGCTTGGTACCATAGATTGCACCCATGTGGCCCTACGTCCACCTAGGGCCACTGAGCACATCTACCGAAACCGCAAGCACTGGCATTCCATCAACGTGCAGGTGGTATGCGATGCCAAGGGCATCATCATCTCTGTCTATGCAAACTAACCTGGCTCCACCCATGACAGTTTCATATATAGAATGTCCGCCCTGAGCCGGGCCCTGGAAGCTGGGAAGTATGGCGACACATGGCTCCTAGGTGAGTACAAATGACCGTGCACATGCATGCATGTCACACACAAACAAATACACAAACCCCAATAATCACAACCATTATTACCTCTCCAGGGGACAGTGCCTACCCTCTGAGCAACCACATGATGACGCCAATCCGGACCCCACCACACCACCCCAGGTAAGATACAACGCTGCCCATATTGCAACCAGGGCCATAGTGGAGCACACATTCGGAGTGCTCAAGTCACGCTTCCGCTCCCTTGACCGCTCTGGCGGCCAGCTACTCTATGCACCCCCAGTAGTGTGCAGGATCATTGTGGCCGCATGTGTCCTGCACAATGTTGCAACATGGCACAGCGTACCGGTGGACATGGTGGTGCCCCCACATCCCCAACCACAGGCACAGGCGCTGCCCATGGGAGGGGATAGGGCAAGTGGCGAGGCAGCCCGGACCCAGCTTGTGGCCACATTTGTCACCTAAACTCCCACCCCTGCGAGGTGCACACAGGCCTGGCACATACGAAGTGACAATCGATGATGACAAAGAGACAGTCAACTGTCACAACCTTACCACCCTGAGAATGTTGCCATGGAAGTGCCACATTGTGTGCATCCCTAGCTACTCAAACCTAACCAATCCTGTGTGACCAAAAGGTACACATGCAAGGTGTGTATCACACAGACCTGCAAAACAGGCCATGACAATCACTGGTATGTCACACAAAGCCACCAAAACCACAACATGACATGGCAAGCAATAGCAAAACACAACCACAATAACATAAATGTACACATTGACATGAGAAAAATGCAAAGTGGCGTCAGACAATGATGCCTGACATGGATTCAGATGAAATAACTGACCAACAACCTCCCACACAAAGCAAGTCATACCCAAATGCATAACAACAGTTGTAGCTTGAACATAACAATGAATGCCTGTTCACATGCACATTGTGCACAGCAAAATAAACACTGCATAATACGTGTGTTGTGTCCATCTCCTGCAACACACTGCTCAGCACACAGCAGTGACCAGTCATTGTGCGTGATGCACACCCTGAGCATCACATGAAAATGACAAACTAAATAAAAAAACAAATCATGCATGTACAGGATCCATACATGGTCATAGATCATGTGCTGCAGGGTCACAGTGGTCCCCAGAAGGCTAATTGTGTGCACATGTGGACATGGAAGGGTGGTTGTACATGTTTTGGATCATAATGCGAGTGTGTGTGTCAGTAGGGACATGCACTCAATACATGCATGTGCAATCAAGTGACCATCAGTGTCCTCATCACATGTGAACATTGCCCATGTGTACACCCCAGCATGTCAAAGCACAACTATACCCTCACACCTGAAAGGTAAACACAACACATGAACAGCCATTGATCAGCAGAATTCGTCATCTACATAGGATACCCCAATTACAATGTCAGGGTGCCCATCACACTGTGGGACAAGGCAACTGTCCAACAACAAAATACCCCCCTCCCTCACATATCACCATGACCCACTGAACAGCTGTGCATGGGGTATGTAGCCTTCATCCTTGAAGCTCACCTGGCCACAGGATCACCCTTCCCCTTTGTCTCCATCTTCCACCTTGCATGTAAAAAGTGTCCAGCACCCTCAGAGGCCACCTTGACTTGCAAAAACACCAAATCAAAGAGAACTCAAAGCAGGCCAACACAGAAGCCATGCAAAAAGCCTGCAGGCAGCAAAACAAACCAGAAGAGCCTCCAGTAGATGACTTGAAGTACCAGTACGTCACAAAGCCCAAGTACTAGCACAATGATGGAACAACCAAGGTAGCACAGTAAACAATGTCACAACAGGATGTGTACCATGTGTGGTACATAATGTCGAATGATGCACCATGAACTGATGTGTACTGTCACAGCTCCCGTGTACAGGCTCAGGAGTGGCACGAACCAACCACCTCCACCGTGGTCTGGGTGCCTGCAAGATCAAACTCACACAGGCCTCTGAGACCCTGGTGGGGAAGGAGGGTCAGGGATATGCAGTCGGGACAGGCATTGGTATACTGGATAACCGGAATGAGGGGCAGGAGAGGGGAGTAGGATTGACAAAGGAAAGTAGGAAATGTACAAAAACATAATAATCACATTAACACATACACAATCAGACCAATCGTGTACATCATGCACATAGTACCAAATTACTCAAATTGAAGTGAAAGAGAAACTTATCTCTGGGGTGAGTGCTGGCCTCCTGCCTGTGCACTCTCAGGTCCGGTAACATGAGCAGTTCAATGCTGCAAAGAGAGCCAGAGTCACTAATCTGTGCGTGCCCATAACACACACACACCACCATGCATGCCCCAAATTAACAAGATATTCTACAATCTATCTGGTGTGGTGCTTCATACTCATATGGAAGATTCCCCCCGTGATGGTTCATACACAGTCAATGCAGTAAGTAATGCGCCGGTGGGTGCGTGGCAAATGTAAGACCAATGTGTCAAGATTCACACAACATCCAATGTTCCCTGGGTAAGCATCCAGACACATTTAGCAAGGTAAGACTTCAGTACAAGTCGTGTTCCAGCATAACCTAAATAAAGTAGGTAGTGCATGTGGCAATTCAAACCTGTAAATGAAATGCACTGCACACGAGTCTGTCCCTTGCTGTCTGTCCCTTCGAGCTGCTTCTTTCCCTGTCTTTGAACGCTACATGTCTAGTACAACTGCCTCAATGGACCATGTTGGACCAGAGGATATGTGCCACTGCCCCTGCATGTGCCCCTGACAACTTTCCCATCAACTACCCATTACTCCACCAACGCATCTTAGCTGTACTGTGCGCTTCAACACCAATATCTGTCCAAGCTCACCATCAGTGGTGCTACTTAGCATGCATGTGCAACTGTCCTGGTGGATGGTTGGCTGTGGTGTGGCCCCCTTGTGCTGCTCATTTTGCCTGGAGTTCCTTGAAACACGTCAGCTTCTGTATGATGTATGAGCGCAATCCCTGTGGTTCTGCCTGCGCACAAATGTGCATGTCTGCACCATCGAACGTGGCCAACTTCCAGACATCCAATGGGCCATGTCTGCTGGGAAAGGTGGTCTGGAGGCTCATCCCCCTGCAGAAAGGGCAGAAAACACATGATTAATGCATGACATTTCCCTGTGTGTGTCTCCTCAGGCATGTCATGAGTGGACCATGTCAGAGACGTACATCAGAAATCACTCCATCAGTGCAACTTTCCCAGCCAAAGTGTGTCAGCCAGTGTCTACAGCATGAATTGCATGAAGCACATGTACATGTACAGCAATGATAAGAAACACACTAAACAATGTATAGCAATTAATGCACACATGAATCATGAAACCACCCATCTAGCAAAGGAAGAACTGTGGTCAAAATCACCCCTATCATCCCCACTAGGGGTGTCAACACAAGTAGTACAGCAGCAGACATGCCACAGATATGACAGTCCAAAGCCCTTGTGTAATAGGCTGTAACCCCGAACCATCCTTGCGAGTCCATGGATAAGGGAAGCAGGAGTGGCATATGTGAGTCAGGACCCCAAGCTGCAAACACATACATGAGACAAGATTGAAGGGACCAGCTGGAACAGACAGTGGATGCTTTCAAAATCCACAAAGCACCAAACCGTCACATGAAAGCACAACAGACAAGCAATTTTAAACTATATTAACTAATTACACTAACTATCAAAAACCTACATTACCTAATTAAACTAACAATCAAAAAGAAACTTAACTAACTAAACTAAAAGAAAAATCAAAAATGGCCACATCCGACCCGGGGGGAGGCACCCAGGAGGGGGGAGGTACAGGGTGCTGCTCAAAACCCACATGCGATGATGTTGAGGAAAAAAAAAAACTCCATGGGCTCAACGCCTGCAAAGCCCGACCTATGTGGGAGATACCTCGTCGTCCGAGTCTGGCTCTTCCTGGAAAGGAGGACGTGTCACAGGAGCCTGACCACGCCTAGCTGCAGCATGCCCCTCGTCGGCAGCAAGTCTGCCGGACGGGTGAGCCTGGTTCTGTGCAGCGATGACACGTATGTCTGCATGCAGAAACTCACATGATATATGTGCTTCCTTTTGCAAGGTAACACGTGTAACACGGAGTTCCTCCTGCAAGGCCTGGCTGGACAGCTGATGCACCTCCCGGCAAGCATGTAGCTCAGCCGAGATGGTACGCTCAAGCTGCGCAAACCTCTCCTCTGACCGCTCCCTCTGGGACATCAGAAGGACACCCAGAGTGGATCTGAGGGAAGCATACTCCTACCTCAGGGCCTCCATGTGTGCCTCTGCGTGAGCAACAATTGCTTTCACGCAGAGACAACATTTCAGCCTGGCGTGCCCTGTCTGAGGCCGCCATGCCCAGCCTGAGCTAGCGGGCTGTGGACAGTGCTGCATGCTGCTGCAAAAGCACCTGCCTTCCAGGGGGAGCACGGATTGGACCACACGCTCCATGCTCACAACAATGTTCTCCATTGCTGCCCCCTGGCGTTCAGAATTGGCAGTTATGTCTTGCTCCCACTCAGTATACAGCGGTTGCGCACAGCGACCGCATTGCTGGGCTTGACACCTGCGGGACCCAAGGACCGGGTGTCCTCGTTGTGTTGGCACCGCCCACGGCTGCACAACTACATGACCCCGTGGACGCGATGGCCCAGGCACATCAGTGACTGGTGTGGAGGATGACCCTGCGTCCTGATCCACCACAGGCGGAGTTTCCAAGACTGTCTGACCCCTCAGTGCAGGTGTCACGGACAGAGGAGTGCCCACATCAGAATCACTCACCCCTGACATATGGACCTGATGCACATCCAACTCGACATGGACGTCAGAGTGGTCATCAGGGCTGGACTCATTGCCAGCCAAAGACAAGATGGACTGTACCACATGTGGGTTTTCGTGGCCTACCACCCCACGACCCCCACTTGTGCCGGGTTGCTGTAGTGATAACAACCCTGCACCTGGCATGACAACACCATCCTCTGGCTCCATTGCGTCATCATCTGAAAAGTAGAGAGAAAAAAGGTCACTACACATGTTAGAAGCACACAACACACACACACATAGACATCACACAGACACCAAACACATGAAGCAGACATGTCACACACAAAAGAGAACCTGCCATGCATGCTGAGTCAACTTGACATTACTTCTGTGATTAGGCATGTAGAAGGGTGTTATATCGCTCTGAAGTGGGTCGATGCAGTGCAGCACATTTGTATGTTACTCATTATCCACATGTACAAGTACTTCATGATGTGTATCAGAAAATGTGAAGGCAGTGCAAGGTCAACTTCAGCCATCACGAGCAATGCGCATGCAATGGGTAGCATGGCTACAAGAAAACCACCCCTGCCCCCAAGTGCAAATGCAGGGATGCCTTGCATGGTATCAAAAGGATGACCATAGACCTGTGTATTGACAGACAGTGTTGACTAGCATCAGTTGCATCATGTGAGTCAAGTGTCAACACAGCAGATGATGATGGGACAGTAAGCAGGACACATGATGAAACCTCCGGAGTACACCCACGTGTGAAGAAGACACTACACCATTAGGACAGAGTCATTGGCCATGAAACAGGCTGAGGCCTGTGACCCACACAGACTGTCACACCCTAAACATGTGTGCGACGCAGGACTGAGCCACAGTGGCCATGGGAAGGCTGATGAAATGCCATGCAATGTAGGTCACCCTGGACATGTACTACAATGATCATCCAGTCAAGGACACATAGGGGCATGCATGGAATCCACATGGAGCATGAATGGGCACTCATGTCCCTGCGGGGCATCTGACCTCTGCACAGTCCAAGTGAGACACCCTGCATCAAGTACAAAGGATGTACCCCACAGCATGTGTCTGGCAGATTGGCTGGTGGAAGTTAGCATGTACACAGGACGCATGAACAGGCAAGTACTCAACGGCAAAATTGAAGCAGACCAGTGCAAAGGTGAAATTGGGGTGCAGGGGGGGGTGGAGGGGCAAGGGAGCATGCCTACGTGGAGTACCCGCATGCAGGCAGAGGACACATGCACGTCAGTCATGCTATGACATAGTCCCAGGGCCGAGAGCAAGGTCACCTCAGGCTACATGCAGAAGGGCCAGTGAGGTGGAACATGGACCGGAGGGGCATCCTGGTGACCAGCATGTGAGTAGGGTGCAATAGGGGTGATGCGGACAGTCCCCGTCCGCTCCACATGACCACCATCCTGCAGAGCAGCCATGCATCAGTGAATCATTGCATTACTTGCACATCAGAACCATGTACACATGACATGTAGTGGCAGTCATGCACAAAGCATCACACAAGTAAAACACACATGTCCTCAACAAACACGCAGCAACACTCACTGGACTGGGCATCAAGGTCCAGCATCTCTCCCACTCCTTCGACCGATTCAGGTGGTATGAACTCTGCAACGAGTGACTCGTG
The DNA here is from genome assembly GCF_040938575.1 of Ambystoma mexicanum. Classification (NCBI taxonomy): domain Eukaryota; kingdom Metazoa; phylum Chordata; class Amphibia; order Caudata; family Ambystomatidae; genus Ambystoma; species Ambystoma mexicanum. Next base: position 975,414,529 of record NC_090929.1, on the reverse strand, counting down.
CGGAGTGAGGTCTTCCTCCTCAGATGCAGGCCCACTGCCAGTCACCATAGTCAAGTTGTAATTTGAGGCACGCTTAGCCTTAGCGCTGCATTTGAGGTCATTCCAACGCTTTTTTCACTCTTGCGCCGTGCGCACCTCATGGCCGAATGCACTCACATGTTCTGCAACTTGCTTCCAGTGGGTATCAAGGTGGGCAACAGTAGTCTGACAATTAGGCCCCACTAGCATGTCGCGGCTGTGGTAACGCACGTAGTCCATGAGGAAGTCCAGTGCCTGGTTGCAGAAAGGCTTCTTCCTCGACATGCAGGAGGTCATGGCTGTGTGTGGGGTACCAGCCTGTGCTGCAGGTGCAACCTTCCTCCTCTTGGATTGTGGCGCAGACCCTGGCTGGCAAATGCCGTCCTGATCAGTATGGCCAGTGGCACTGGTGGATTAAGCCAAGGGAGTGGCAGGTGGAGGGACGACCAAAGGCCTGACTTGCGTCAGTGGCAGCTGGGTGCCCTCTAATGGACCCTGCGCAGCAACATCCGCTGTGGCAGGGTCATTGACCGCGACTGTCCTGGTTGGCAGACTCACAACCGGGGTGCTGTTGGCTGCATCTGCCCCTGCACTTGCCAACACCTGGCTGGTCGGGGCAGCAGATGACATTACTGCCCCAGGGACACGTGTCTTGGTCAGGGCAGCCTGCGCTGGCAGACCCTGAGCCTGGGTGGTGGTGTCCACAGCCGCACCTGCAGCTACCACTACCCTTGGGCCCCTGGCAGTCGATGAAACAGACTGCCAGGTCACACAGGTGTCAGTGCCAGATTCAGAAGCTGCATCTCCCTGAACCACAGGGGTGGTGGCATGATTGCACCGACACATGGCACAACATTGTACACAAGTGGCACACCCCTGCCTTTTCCCCCTCTGCGGCCACCCTGGACACCCTGGAGTCCCCCTAATCCCTGGTCACCCCAGCCACATCCCTGACCATGCCCACCACAAGGAGTACGCCTAGCTGAGGAGCCCCTCACCTTTGGTGGCCTCCCAACCATGACACAGATGGAGTAGTGCCGGCACAGATGGAGGATTGCCAATGGGAGGTGTGCACCACAATTGTCCTGGGCAATTGGGGTGAAGGGGGTGGGATGCAAGATGTTAACAGCACCCCTGCACCTGCAAGGCTGTATGTGACCCCGGTGATGTAGTGACGGGTCACGCAATGCTCAGGCGTCCCAAAACTGCAGTAAAACTGTGCACGCAACCCCTGCAGCCTACGTGCGTGGAATTAACCTCCCGCAGTACGCGGTGGCACCCAGGAGCACGAAAAACGCATACGCGTGGAACACGCAGACTACTATGACATCGGAAACGGTACCCGATACACAGGGGCACCCGCAGTGGGAAAAATAGCATGCGCTACTCACCGTCAGACTAGCTTGATGATGAAAAACATGCACAGCCAATACCCCCGCCAAAAGAAGAGCTACATCCTTGATCCACTGTGAAGTTGTGATGGTGCACGAAACAACACGAAGTAGCAACACACACGTCGGTCTCCACGAAAGGCACGTACAGCAAACTGCTGGCCCCACTCACCTTTAACCCGTCCTGAGGGAAACACCCACAAGGTGTTGTGTCACTTACGCGCATAGGCCCTTTCCTCGGATTACACGCATTCACACACGGACATGCAGTTTTTTCACGCACTGAACCACTATGCACATGTCATGAGGGAAACTCCCGCGCGCGTAACGTCGCTATGGGCCTTTCCTCGGATTTCACGCTGACATGCACTTTTTTCACATGCCAAATCACTCGGTATCAAGCTGGCCACGCAAAAACACACGGAAAACCACGCTGCTGCCCAAAAGGCCATTTTCCTGCCTACAAGAGCCCCGAGCACGCTCCCACCTGCCATCTGCTGCCGCCTGCTGCCCACGTGCCCTGCTATTTGGTGCCTGCACGTCAGCCATCTACAGGAGTCCAGTTGCTGTGTCCACCCCTGCTGGAACAGAAGATTCCCGACTGGGATACCATCGCTCCACAGCCCAGCCCCAGGACCCAGTTGCCCACCCACGCCTGCCTCGGGGTTCACCATGTCGGGCCAAACACCATCCGTCACCACTGGCGACCCCCAGCCAGAGAGGCAGAGGGCCACCAGCTTCAGTGAGAAGGAAGTTGGTGTCCTGGTGGAGCATGTCCTGGGGCATTATTGATTGATTGATTGATTGATAATTTATTTCTATCGCGCTGTTTCAGAGCGCGATTATAATTGCCCTCTTCACACCATCGCATGCCGACAAGGAAGGACGGAGGAGGAATTGGACGGACATCGTGGGTACCATCAACACGGAGGGGGTGGCACCCCGAGACCTGAAACACGTCCAGAAGCGCTGGGAGGACTCCAAGTCCAGGACCCTCAGGAAGGCCCGGCCCCTATTAGGGGCAGAGGATGCAGTGGGGTCCGGGGCCAGCTTACCAACCAGCAGATGAGGGTCCTGGAGCGCATTTGTCCAGTGCTTCACCACCTGATCCTCAGGATGCAGGCCCGTCTGGAGTTGAGCGGTAAGTGGCCATGCATTGCTCTGTGAGACAGGGCATGTTGCAGTGTGCTGGTAGTCTGATACTTGCCTGTATGTGTGACATAGGCCATGTATGGATGTGTGTGTGCAGGAACATCATGGTCATGCATGTGAGACCAGTAATGTGTGAACCACACAGATGGTGCATGTGTTCCAATGCAACATGGGGAGCTGTATGCAGAATGCACACATGAATGCATGCCAGTCTATGTTCTTGGACATGGAGGGGGGGGCGAGGGATAGGTACTGCTCTCATGTACATGTATGGTGTGCATTTCTGTGTGTCTGAGAAGCGTGTGCGTGACTTTGAAATGCCATGGATGCATAACACATGTCCGTGACGATGTTTAGATTCACTCATGCAGTTTGGTCACCGTTGTATCCACTGTGTCTGTGGTGTACGAGCCATGATGCATGACCCTCCGGTGATGTGTGTGCACGGGTTCAGTATGAGCCATGTGCATGTGAGTTTGAAGGCAACATTTTGGTTAACAGAGGCCCTTGTACATGGATGCTGATGTTGATTGCATGCACTGTGCCTGTTTCTGCATGTGTGTTGTGTGCATTCACCCATGTGTTGTGGAGGGACAGGATGGAAGTGACGTTTGACAGTGCCACTCATGAATTATTGCTTCCTGTCTAGGGGACTATTGTACAGTACCCTGATGCTTGTGTTCTATGTCTCCCTCTATGCAGCGTCCAGTGAAGAAGAGGGCGGAGACGGTGCTGTGGAGCTAAGCGGCGGGGATGCCTCCACCGGGCAGCGACACAAGGCCCAGCCACCCTCCCAGGAATTGCCATCATCCAGGAGAGAGGGGACTGGTGCCGCAGCTGCCACTACGGCTGTAGCGGAAGGGCCGGGTGAGCCCCACAGGGGCTTGCAATGATGGAAGCCCGCTACTGAGCCGCACATGGGGCCTGGTGGGGGTAGTACCACTGGTGCAAGTGGTGCAGTCCAGGGCCAGGGTCAGGAGGCAGCACAGGTCACCGCGGAGGGGCATGTGCTGTCTCTGCCCCTACCATGTGACTGCACCACCATGCACCAGCAGGGATGCCCCGTCCCAGGCCCATCCGCAGGTAGGGGGGAGACCCACGTCATCTGCCTCTCCACTACCTGCGGACGAGGAGTCCCATGACCATATGGGCTCCGTCCTGATTGGTGTCGCGATGCGCACGCGAGTCATTTGTGATGACGTGCGTGCTTCCTGGGGGGAGCACGCACGCCATCACGAAGAGCAGTGTTGCGACGTGGCACTGTTGGGAGGGGCCCTGGTCAGTGGGTTCCTACATGTGTCGCGCACTCTGGTGGACCTCTCCTCCTCTGTGGAGACTATGCGCCAGTCGTTCTCCCTGCCGTCTTCCGGCCCAGATTCCACCAGGGCCCCTTGTGGACCTGGCCCGACCAACACAGCCAGCTTGGTGGAGATCCCATACCTGCCACAGTCGGAAGTCGGCGGTCCAGCAGGGGTGGACACCCCAACAACTGGAGACCAGCAGATGGAGGATGTGCAGGCATCATCGAACAGGGCACATGGACAGCAGCAGCAGCAGCAGGCTCTAGGTGGGAGCAATGATGGTTCAGGTCCATCAACATCAGAGGGGCAGGCATCGGCCAGAGGGCAGGAGGACACTGGAATGGGTGTGTCTTCTGTGTGGCTGTGGTTGGGCCAGCGTATAGATGCGGAGCGGCTGCGGGCGGAAGAGGCACGGCTTACAATGGTCAGGGTGGAGAACTTCATGCGGAGGGCACTGAGGCGGGCCGAGTGCCTTGAGGCTATTCGCAGGGAGTTGGAGTCCAACATGGCATCGTCCCTGCGAACCCTCGGGGCCATGGTAGAGGACCGCCTCCAGGACATTGATCAGGAGTTCGATGATGCCCTGGCCCGGGACATCGGAAAGTGAGCTGTCGGACTAGCCTGCCGCCATTGTAAATAGTTTTTAGTGTTAGGTTTCATTTTCGTTTTCATTTCTTTTGGGGTGATTGGACTATGCCCCACACTTTTGTATATAGTTATTTCTTAGGTAGTTTCTTAGATAGGTTTCAGTTCTTTTGTTGGGCTCATGGACCCTCTCAAAATTGCTTGTACATAGTTGGACTTTGGATTTATGTGTACATTTTCTTTGGATTTCATCATGGGGCAATGGAATTTGATTTTTACGTTTCCTTTGGATTTGTTTTGGTGGACAGAGAATTTGGACCATTTTTCTTTAGGATTTATTTGGATTGCATCTACATTTCATTTTTCATTTTTTTGGACATGCATTTCATTTCATGTTTGTATTATTTTTTTGCCTTTCATTTCATTACATTGATTTTGTTAATAATACATTTTGATATTTTAATTCCATGGGCCTGATCACGACTTTGGTGGTAACGCCGGCGGTATTAGCCCTACCGCCGAACTCCCCGGCGCTAATAGCGCCGGATCACGAGTTCGGCGGTAATGTTAATCCCTATTCCCCATTGAGCCCATTGGGGAATGCCCCATTCCCCATTGGGCTCAATGGGGAATTTTCACGCTCTTACCGCCGGCGGATTTCCCGCTGGCGGTAATAGCATGAATTTTCAGTGGATTTCCCCCCAGCTCAGAGCTGGGGAGAAATCCGTCAAAGCCCTGATTTGGTGGACCCTTAAATCCGGCGGTAATAGCGCGACCGCCGGATTTAAGGGTTACCGCCAAACTCGTGATGAGGCCCCATGTGTGGGATTCGCTCATTGGGTTCATGCATGTCAAAATGTGGTTTTACACAATCTATAGCAAACAGTGTGTGTGTGTGATGGACATGTGTTGATGTACATGGTTGACTTTTGATTTGTGTCCTGACATAGGCATGTCGGTGTGGGGTGGATTGTTGAAATCATTGCATGTCAAGACTGGGGTGGCGTGCTGTGATATTTTGGTGCACATGAGGCCCATGATTGTGCAGCTTCCTTTCATGTTGCAGGGGGACATGAGTCGGGGCCTGCTGGCAGGTGCCCCTCACTGCTGGGTGGATGGGAGTGCGGGGGGACATGAGTCGGGGCCTGCTGGCAGGTGCCCCTCTATGCTGGGCGGATGTGGGTGCTGGGGGACATGAGTCAGTGCTCACTTGTGCATGGTGACATGTGGGCTGGCTGGTGGGCTTTGCCAGGGTGGATGGGCTGCCTGTGGGGCATGGCCAAGGTGCAGTGTGTACCCCTGTGTTGGGGTCTGCCTGCAGGCCCTGGGAGGGGGGAGAGGGAACACCTGGGAGGACACACACTGCCAATTCGTTGGGGCACCCGCGAAATACACGTACCCCGTTCGCACAGGGCCAATCGTGTGTAAAACTTCCTGCGCACCCCAGAAATACACGTACCCCGCTCGCACAGGGCCAATCGCATGTAAAACTTCCCGCGCACCCCAGAAATACACATACCCCACTTACACAAGGCCAATCACGTGTAAAACTTCCCGCGCACTCCAGAAATACACATACCCCGCTCGCACAGGGCCAATCGCGTGTAAAACTTCCCATGCACCCCCGAAATACACGTACCCCGCTCGCACAGGGACAATCGCGTGTAAAACTTCCCACGCACCCCAGAAATACACGTACCCTGCTCACACAGGCCCAATCGCGTGTAAAACTTCCCAGGCACCCCCGAAATACACGTACCCCGCTCACACAGGGCCAATCGCGTGTGAAACTTCCCGCGCACCCCAGAAATACACATACCCCGCTCGCACAGGGATGATCGCGTGTAAAACTTCCCACGCAACCCCGAAACACATGCACCCCGCTCGCACAGGGCCAATCACGTGTAAAACTTCCCGCGCACCCCCGAAATACACATACCCCGCTCACACAGGGACAATTGCGTGTAAAACTTCCTGCGATTTTTACGGACGTTTTCGTGGTTGGGGGGCTGTATGCTGGTCCACTGGGCTGTGCACTTTGTACGGGATTTGTGTGCTGTTCATGGCGCACGGGGAGGGGTTGAGGGCATAACTGGCACTGCTGCAGGGTCGCTGCGCTACTCTGCGCCACGGCTGGTTATGGATGTTGAAATCCATGAATACGCTGTGCACGGAAATGGATTTTGGCGCACCCGGCTGGCGCAGTCTGCCACACGCGCACACTGTGTGACAGCCGCATGCACCACTTGTGCGCTGATTTCTATGAATTACCCCCTGAATGTCCATCGTGTTGTGTTAGTTTATAAGGTTCATGGTTTCTCTTTTGAATGGCATCAGTCCCATTTACATTAGAGACAACAGCGGTGATTGAATGCGTACCGGAACTCACCGCATTGTCCATCAGCGGATTGTTCGTTGCTGGTAATGTATCCTTACAAAATGTTCTAATATCCATGCTGTTGCTCGGTGCGGCTTTTGCGGAAACCGCCTTACGTGCCGCCTTCGGAGTAGATGTATGATTCAGAGGACAGATCTTAGCATTATTACCCACAATACTCGCAGCCACGATCTTATTTGCAGGAAGTATGCCCTTTGGCATTCCTGTTTTTAAGGAATTCGCCATGCCTATACCCCGCCTGAGCAAGTCGAGAAGTTCCCACCGCCTCCGCCGCGACTCCGAGGCGAAGAGGCAAAGACTCGGGACTTGCTCCGTGCACACGCGGATGGCTCCTTTTGTGGAAACGTAACCCAGGGGGCATGGCCACACTTAAAAAAGAGAAAAGAAAGAAATATAAGGTTCCAAGTAGATGTTTAACTATAGATTAAGTACTCCACAGTGGAAATAGACTCCTTAATGCAGCCTCAAGTTCCAATATGTACTGTGAAGCGTTGTAAACTGCAGCACAAACAAATATCCAACAGCGTTTCAGCAGCATTTTGCTGAGCGTCCTAAGGCAAAGAGGGACTTGTCGGGACTTGCTCGGTGCACGCGCCCTGGTGCGTGCGGATGGATCCTTTTGTGGAAATGTAACCCAGGGGGCGTGGCCACACGAGAAGCATTGTAAACTGAAGCACAAACAAATATCCAACAGCATTTCAGCAGCGTTTTGCAGAGCGTCCTGAGGCAAAGAGGGACTTGTCGGGACTTGCTCGGTGCACGCCTTCTGATCTCTTAGAATACAAAACCTTATTTTCAAAACTGGACTTTCAGCTTCTCTAAGAAGATTTTGCCTCTTTGAACCCCGATTTTGTGGTTAGACTGTGCATCAAACAACTTAACCCAAGAATTTCGATCCAATACGAGTAACTTTGGTTTCAATTAGTGCCCCCAAAAGCTCATCAAGTTAAGATGTTATTTTCTCCTCAATGATTGCCTGAAACTGCTGAATCGTATGTTGAACAATAAGCAACATAGCTTGTTTTCTTTTTTGCACCAATATAGTAAATACATTAACAGCATTTTATATGTGGCTTTTTCCGAGCTCACGTGAATTTAGCATTAACTTAAAATTGTTTTAAATGATACTTAACTTAGTAAATATGGAATTGAATTGTACATTGCATATTTCCCACAGTGCCCTAATTTTCAGGGGTCCATACCACATGAAGTTCATCACATAAGTGCTTTAGAGAATGAAATGATCCAGTAACCGGGAGTCAGTAACAGTCACACACTTTAAAAGGAGTGAAGTGGCAGCATTCTTCTCAATCCTAGCAACCATCCTACGGAAAGTCATACCCAGGTGACTCCACAAATTGGATGACTTCAGCATTTTCAGGAAATCTGTAAAAATGTGGCAGCTCACGAGGCCAAACATTGGGAATTGGCCATGATATCTCTGATTTGGTCAGTCTCAACCTCTTTGTCTCCACCTCCACAATATAGACAGGCACAAAAACCTTGATCAAGACCAGGTTAGGAACTGGTCAATGGCAACAGACAGAAGCCTTTTACCAGGTAAAAATCTTCAAAGTATAATCTTTGTGGTATCTCTTGTCTACTAACCTGCTCACCCTTATGTCGCCTAATTTATTTACATCTTACACTACACATATGGACCCATAACCCCGTCAGAGCCCTAGAGAGCGGTTGCATGCACAACTCCGTACCATTTCCATCAGTCCACAATTAAAAAAAAAACTACCAGTCCCAGATGTTTCAATTCTCCTAGCAGACATCATTGGTAGCAAGAGGACCAGGATACTAAGACTGCAAGTTTCATTCTGGACACACAATCTCAACATGAACACTTAGGAACATACCTGCACACAGAACACATTAGGATTAGCAGCTTTCATATGCCTTTCCTCTGACTAATCACCCCTCCCTGGAATGTGTGAAAATTCATTTCAGAATATACGAAAATAAATTGTATCGAACACTTGTAACCAGACACTCCAAATAGCTATGGAAAATCTGCATGTGAAAACTGCAATATTAATAATGAGCAAATACAAAGTGTGTGCTAAGTGAGCTTGGGTGAATACTCTCAGGTAAACCCTGTATCACCTGAATTGTCACTGCATTCGGTTGATTTGGGTTTCGCCAAACTTCTAAGAGATTCCGGTGACAGATTTAGGTTAAGCCTAAAACAATTTAATGATGATGAAATGTGACTGTAAGTATTTTGTTAAAGAGGTCAGATTTGGTCAATTAAAACAAATGATAAGTTCATGGAAATGGTCAGAATCATTCCCGCCAGGGATGCTAAAAGAAAGCAAAGAGTCAAAATGACTAATGGCTTGGCCATGGATATTTCTTTTATATAGAAACCTAAATGAACAATTTGTTTGCAGCTGACAAAAATTGACATATTTAAAAAGTTCCAAAAATCATAAATGAATAAAACATGTGCATTTTGTTATTTGCATTGCTTTCTTTTTTGGGAACAAGTGATGAGATGCCTAGTGCACCTCATCACTTGTCCTAATAAATGTTTTCCGAATCAGCCTCATACTGAAGACATATATCTTGTGATTTTTCCCAGGTACCACGTAATATTGCAATCTGACCTTACTAAACTGGCATTCTTTTAAGGAATGTCAGAATATGCATCATGAATGCTGAACCTGTGACTGACTCTCTCTAAGTGCTACTGGCTTTTCTAAGGTCATTCACCTTCAAATATTGACTCTTCCTAATATAAAATAAATAACCTGAGAAGTCCTCATGGAAGCAAGCTCACCAAAATGAAGCTTAAGGTGGCCCTAATGCATGACTTGTCTCTTCCAGAGGTCCTCATGTGTTATGAATTCCCCATATTGTAATATTGCAAAACTCAATAATACTCAATGGGCCTCATTACACGGAAGGCGGTTGCCATGGCGCTGGTAGCGCCATGGCTACCCCCTTACCACCGTCGGAGGCCGGGTTCCCGGAATAGGGACTTACCGGCCTACTCTGACCTTTGCAGGACCGGTAAGTCCCCATTCCGGGAACCATTCCCCATTCCCATTTGAGCCCCAATAGGGCTCAATGGGAATGGGGAAGGAGCAAATAACGGTACCGCAATTTACAGTACCGTTATTTGCACTGAAGTCCCTCAGCGGGCCCTGTCCTTAACGTGTGGTCTGACCACAGGTTAAGGACAGGACCCGCTGAGGAAACTCGTAGTAGGGCGGTGGGGATTACCGGCACCGGTGCCCTTACCGGTGCAGGTAATCCCCTACCGCCTTCCGTGTAATGAGGCCCTATATATCAACATCTGATTGATGAAAAGCAGATCCAGGCACGACTGAAATGTGACTGTCTATGCTGGTCTGACATGCAATCTTACAAATCCCTACGTCAAGTTTACTAATTTGCACAACTTCAGAAAGATGAACACCTGAGACTCTACTGAGCTATATTACTGCATGGTTTAATGTGCTGTTCTACTTGGATAACACACCCCACCCCCCAACCTCACCTGACCCCACCTTTCTGCTAATGTTTCTCTCCTTTCCTGAAGCCTTTTAAGTTATTTATGTTTTTTTCCATGAATCAGCCCAAACCTACCTCAACTTTTCCTGGAGATCTCTGTACTTGTATGGTTTTTGAAGCAGATTCAGGCAGAACCGAGCTGGAAGAAGACAAAATCCATGGAAACTTGCAAACCTTCCTGAATACCATTAGGAGATTCCGGGAGCTGGTGGATTACTTTTGAGAAAGTCTGCCCATGCATCTCGATAAGCCACTTTCCATTTGCACAGACATGAGAGTGAACGTGTTCACAACTGGCTGCTTTCAGGGAGTTGGCTGTGAAACAATGACTACGAAGAGATTGCACAAATTATATGAGAATGCTGCTCTCCCTTTCAATTCTGCCTGTAGCTACCTCAAGATTTATCTCAAAATTAGAAATGGGCCTTCGCACTCTGTATATTGTAAAATACGCCCCGCAGCTGCACGTACACAGAACATCTCCGTTGAAATTTCAATTTATGCAAATATCGCGTATGCTTATATATTGTTCAAACCCTGATTACATATTACTAACGATCCTGGACTTAATCACAATTTTTCCAAACACAGTACCGCCTGGAGATCAGAATAGAAGGAAAGAACATTGCTTCCAAGGGTAATCTCAACCAGTTTTTCGGGTAACCAGGCCACCCTATATCTGTGCCCCTTGTAACTCCAAAGAATGCTTGTGGCGTGCTTCTAGCTTCACCCCTCATATGTTTATATCACAGAGAGGGACCAAAAGGGCCCCCACAGTCGGAAATGTGGAATATTGACAATTATGCAGTTCCCATGCAAGCTGCGTGTGCCAGACAAGGGTAAGGCAGGGGCATGTTATTATTGGGACATTCTGAGCATTCTCACACCTGCATCTCCTCCCAAACTTAAAATATGAGCACTTCGTCTGGGTTAATGAATGGGGCTCTAAGTGAAACAAAATAGCATTCGAAAAGTAACTTTACACAGTTGCAGATATGGGAGTAGTAAATTCACTTGAAGGGGAAAAAAATGTGTTACAGCAAACAATACTCCAGTGACTATTAGCTAATGCTTTTTTAAGAGAACATTCAATCATGCCTGTTGCGCCACCCATAGTGTCAGTTCGACCTGCGTGATAGATAGATATTAAAACACGGGGCATTCAAATAAAATAGAGATTTTATATCCTATTATTTTCTCAGTTTATATTTTGTAAGTTTAGTGTGTTCGGCAGGGAAATTGGTATTACTTTTGAAATGAGGAGAAACAAAATGGGGAGGTTTACGTTTCCCTGATCATTGCCTGTTTGGGCACCTTGTGTGCTCTACTTCAGGACCCATGCTCGCTGTGTAATCAATTTTAGCCCAATGTGAGGAGTAGCTCATTTCTAATAGTAAACTTGTAAAATGCTGTTTTATTTCCAACAAACACATTTTTTTTATCAGCACAGCGGTTACCAGACTTCTACATCAGATTATAATTGGATCTCAAACATCATCAGAGGGCAGCCAGATAAATCCTAATATAGAATTGCCCCACTGATCTTTTACAATGAGGTTAATAGAGCTGCTCTGAGTCTGTCTTTAGTTTCTTTTGGCCTTTACCTTGCTGTAGTCGCCCCATCGCTCTTGGCTCTTTGGAATTCATCTTAGCACGGCAATCTTTAGGGGCACAAACATACATGCAAATGAGTTGCGAAACCAGGCCGGCGTGCATTTACATTTGTTATCCAAAACAATCCATAAAGTTTGCATGTTTTAGGTATTGATGTATATAACAATGAGCAATCATAACCCCAGTGTCATTACACTGCTTGCCCACACTGATGGATGGCCCCTACCAAGGTAACCTGCTACAGCCGCAAGACCATCAATTATGTTTATCTAAGCAAACTTGCAAAGTAAATCTTCATATATGAAGAAAAGGGCATGCTATGCATGAGAACCATGCTGTTCCTGACAACACATACTCAGAACAAAACAAACTATTCACTAATTCTTTGTTGGGATAAATACCAAGTATGCCAGAGGTCGTCTGGGGATTTGTCTGACTCCCAAAAGCCCAACAACCCTTTCCCCAGAATGAACGAGGACTCAGCCAAGTGCAAGTTAGAACTGTGGTGTATTACAAGAAACCAACAATCACGATTCTCCAGTACATCTCAATTTTCCCAGTTTCGATGCTACATATCTTCATCACCTGGCCCTTCCACAAAAACCTATCCCCACTACTGATTGGGTGCTGAGAGTATTAACACATGTATCTATGCCTTATAGAGTTTATTCTACTGGTCCTCGCATGTCAGGTGGCTGACCTGGCCCATCCCCAAAAACGATCTATCATATTGTTGCAGAGTCATGGGAGGTCATTATGAGTTGGGCGGTAAGTACCGGTCATTACCGGCATGGAGCAACTACTGTGTCCGTGCTGGCTCTACCGGCATCCAAGCCATCGGCATTAGCGGTCACCGCTAATAAGCGGAACCGGAAGTAGCATCATCGCACAGGAACGGGAAAGAGCACGGCGGCCATCTTTAAAAACGCAATCCATTGCCAGCCACCACAACCAGGAGCCATCTGACCACCAGAACTCTACCACACCTCCACCACTACCTGCTGCATCTTACCATGCCGAAAGCACTTAAAAAAAGCACACATCGCCTGCGCAAGGAGCGCTTCTCCCGAGAGGAGTTCACCATGCTGGCAGAGACACTGCAAGAACATGCAGATGTGGTGTTCTCCACCGACATGTCCCGACCTGCAGTGCAGCGCAAGAAGCAGATTTGGGCGGAGGTTGCGCAGAAAGTAAGTGCCGTTGGCACCACACCCGCACTCCTAAAGATGTCCGTAAGTGATGGGACGATCTGAGTTTTCGCGTGCGTAGCATCCTCTCTGCCAACCGCAACCTGAGGATGGCGACAGGCGGAGGTGCGGACTCCCCCATCAAGTTGCAACCATGGGAGGAGATATGCGCCAGCACCATTGGGACGTAGGCAATTGAGGGAGTGGGGGACATGGAGCGAGGAGCCCCGTCATCGGCTGATTCAGGTAGGTGTCCCAAATGAAACAATGCTAATACCAACACGATGATGTCCACCTAACCGACAGTGCAATGATGTAGAGCAGGGTCCACCAGACACATATGTACAAGACTGCCTACAGGTAGTGCACAGCATCATCTTGTCCACATGCATAATGCACCCCATATGTGTTTCAACCCAGACGCTTCCATGCATCACCCACCCAAAAGCCAAGCAACCCATATGTCACTCCCCCAATGTTAATCAACTGCCATTCCATATGAATGCAGCCACCCCAATGCATGCCTGATGCCTGTAGACCCATCACTAACCCTCTCCCTCTATTGGTCCCCCACAGGCATGCATTCATACAGTGGTGACGAGGACACTAGGGAGGATGATGCTACACCACAAAAGAAGGCCAGGGGCAAGGAGGGAGAACACCGCCCCTCGACTTCAAGGGGTGGAGGCCAACCTGCACCACTGCGGAAGGGCAAGAAAACCCCAGAGGCCACAGCACCAATGTGCACTACAGCCCCCACAACAGCACCCACACCAGCCACCAGCACCCAGGAGCCAGTGGCAGAAGGCACTGCATCGGCTGCCAGCAGCACAGTGTGGGAGACAGCTGCCACAGCAGCCGTGTCGGACGATGAGGCAGATGTTCAGCCGCATGGCGCATCTACCGCCACAGGCCCTCTGCATTCACCACAACTGTCCCCATGCAGCTTGCACAACAGCAGCATGCACAGGCTGTCTCCTGGGGATTCATGGCCTGGCAGTTTCAGCCCCATGCCAACTGTGCATGAGGAACAAACCATGTTGGAAACCCCTCACACATCCACCACTGTTCCAACCAGCCAAGAGGGGATCAGGGCTATTCAGAAGTGCCAGGAGGAGCTGACAGGGCTGTTGACACAGCATATCAGGGAATGTGGCCGGGCAAGGGATGACATTAGGAAATGTGCTGCATCCCTGAATACAGCAATTGAGACCACCTCGAAGGAAATTTGCAGCAAATTGGCAGCAGTGCGGCAGGTCCTCTCCGGAATGGTGGAAGCAATGCAGGACATGCGTCCGCCACAGTTGCCAGAACAACCTGGGACATCTTCCAATGCAAGCTCAACTAGGACCAGCCCCATGCGTAGGTCTGGCCAGAACCTGCGCAGATCGGACAGGGGTGCACCTGGTGCTGGAAGAGGGGGAGGGCTGTAGGTACAGCCAGGCATACTGGTCCCATGTGGACTAATGGTGCACGCCAGTGCACACCATGTGTGGGGAAGTCAAGGGGGGGAGAGGGTGTGTGAGGGAGTTGAGGGGAGGGGGAGAGGGTGTGTGAGGAGTTGAGTAGGAGGGGGGAGAGGACATGTGGGGGAGTTGAGGGGGCAGGGGGAGAGGGTGTGTGGGGGAGTTGAGGGGCGAGGGGGAGAGGGTGTGTGGGGTGGAGGGCTTGTGCACTTTGTTATATTTCTTTAATACACCTTTTGGGAAATCAAAATTCACATGTGCGGACATTGCTTATTGTGTATGTGTGCTTTATTTGGGAACAGTCTACAGTGTCCATGTCCCTGACACACCCAGTGCCCTGAGTGCCACCTCCATGTCACACTCTCTGTCCATGTGTGCTAGAAACATTGGTTGATCAGAATCTGACGCATGGCACGTCCCTCCTGTGCATCGCTGCCTCCCTGAAGTGCAGCCCCATCTCCACCTTCCTCATCCTCATCGTCAGGTGGTTGCAGTTCAGCGTCAGGGGCAGAGGCACATTCCATCTGATGCACATATTGTGTAGCATGACACATGCCTTGACGATCTTGGCCACTTTCTCATGGCCGTACAGGAGTGCCCCACCAGATCTGCTGAGGCAGCAAAACCGTGCCTTCAAGAGGCCAAATGTCTGCTCAATCACCACACAGATAAGTGTATGCGCACAATTGTAGTCCTCCTCATGCCTGTTCTGTGGGTTCCGGACTAGGGTAAGGAGCCACCTCTTCAAGGGATAGCCTGCATCACCTGCATGTGGCCAACAATGTATATGTGTAAGTCATCACATCATATGGGACCAGTATCAATGACACCATAGCAAGCATTCATTTCCTGTATGCACCCACAGATCCATGCATGAGTAGAGACACATAAAGTGACTGCTATGTGTGTATTAGGATTTGTTTTTATAGCTTAAATATGAAATGAGATATAGAATAAGGGCTCTGTTACATTGAAGCGCTATATGTGAATGCTATTGTTAATTGAGTTCAGTATAAACACTGTACAGTAGATACTTAAACCCTAGAATGCATGTTTGTGAATAGCGTCGATAGTCCAGGGAAATCGGCTGTGGCATAAACTCATACATTTACCTAGTGTTAAGTTCAATCACTCCTAGGCAATCATTGCTCATGGGCAACTGGTGAACTAGTCACTGCATTCTCTCCATTTGTCAAAATATCAGCCCCCTTCTCTGTAGCTATGCCACCTTTCAAAGTTTGCCCTCTCCAGATTACCAATGCGTGTTTCCTTTGATTCAGTGCAAATCTGCCTCTCTGCCCTCATTAATAGTATTTCTTTGTGTAAGGAGCAGGTTGTCATGTACAGTACTGAAAGTTGTAAGATAGTGGGGGTCAGTTCTAATGTCTTCTCTAAAGTAACTCTGCCAATCTCTTGATTTCCTTTGTATCTTAAACCCTCACCACTTGTTCTGCAGTTTTGCTTGGCAGTAGCATTTAAAGATGCTGCATTTCAAATTCTCCAAACAGAAACCATAAATGTGTTTCGGTTATCC
The DNA here is from genome assembly GCF_040938575.1 of Ambystoma mexicanum. Lineage (NCBI taxonomy): Eukaryota > Metazoa > Chordata > Amphibia > Caudata > Ambystomatidae > Ambystoma > Ambystoma mexicanum. The sequence goes on along the minus strand of NC_090929.1, from coordinate 975,398,358 downwards.
CACACCTCCAATGTGAGATTCCCAGAGCAGACCATCTCTGGAAAATAAACGGACTCAACACACTGCCCACCTTTAAGCACATCTAGAGTTGCAAATATGGCATTCACTCTTGTGCCTCCCTCACAATTGCTGAATAGTGTGTGTGTGTGTGTGTTGGTCCAAGTATTGAGGAAGGGCTTCAAAGCAGGGTGGTTCAAGCCGGCAATTGTGTGTTTTAATGGTGGACCATTTGGAGGCCATCCTGGTCATTACAGTTAACATTATTTAAAGATTTAAAGAGGAGAGCCATAAGGCTTCATAAGAGGTTTGGTGGTCCAGAAATACGGGTGCTGGTAGCAACGTACTGGCACCGTTTCTCGACCGCCAAACCAAGAGTCTGCAGGTAGGGGCACAGAACTCACAGCAGGCCTACCTGCCGTGACTTCAGGCCCCTATTAGCAGGCTTTTCACTAAAGCACTGACACCGTTACTAACAGTGCTGGTGCTTCAGGTTTCCATTCCCATGGAGTCCTAAGGGACATACCGCCGCCGCCTATGATATCCCGGTGGTACCGGGATGTCAGGCGGCAGAAACAGTGTTGTGTAGTCGGCGGGAGTCTTCCGCCTACCTGTGAGTTTTACCGTCAACTCCATAATGAGGCTCATAGTGGGAAGATTTAATCCCAGCACTCTACATTGGCCCCTTGTTTCAAAGTCAAGTGTCCAATTCTCCACACTATCAATGCAATGGTGCTAAGCACACACAAACCTAGGTGATCCTAAACAGATTGCAGTACTTCTGCTTTCGCCAGTGCCATCTTATCTCTGATTCCATTTTTGAAGGCCTTATTATCAATTCTTAGCAGAAGCATGAAGAGGCACGCTGAGCCATTTCTTAAAAATAATACACAAGCAAAGCCTAAATGCTTCTTGAGCGATGATGTGCATTTTGGTTAAGATTTAAAATGTTATTTCATACAATGTGCCAATGATCACTAATTATGTCAAACATTATGCTGTTGTATTATTATTACTGTTCTATCCTGCCTATCACTTGTGGGATGTTCTTACCCACTGGCTCTGCCCTGCAACATCACTGTGTGCTGCTTTAATCAAAAACAACAGAATGGCTGCCAAAAAGCCCTACGTGCTAAAAATCTCTGAGAAGTGTGCAGGGAAACCTGAAAAATAGGCGGCCAAACCCATTTTGCCTATGTCAGTGGTAAAACAAGAGACCACATTGCCAAAACCTGTCATTGGGCTGCCCGCAGAGTGAAATGAAACTACTTGAAAAGGCAGTGCTACATTTGAAAGGAAAACCCAGAAGTGCTTTAAAAATCAGTTTTTCCTTGGCTGTGGAAAGTGCAAAATCATGGTTCCCAAACAGCAGAGAAGATCCAACATCCTTGTGGGGTGTCACCATCACCTTCTTTAAGGAATCCCCATTAGCACAATGTCAGGAGAAGCACCTCTCATCATAAAAGAAAACCCACATTCAAAAGGTGCTTGCCTGGGAAAAATAGGGGCGCAGTACCGCCACTCACCTGTATCCAAACTGTCATCTACCTATACTGTCAGTTTAAAACTTGTGTCTTAAAGTCAAATTGTAGAGAAGAAGAGACTTGCCATCAAAAGCAATATGGGTTGCTACAATTACATTTTTATGTTTTAAAAAGACTAGAATGAAGAGATCTATGTGTATATGTGTAGAAAATGTACATTTTATTTTAGAAAAGACCATTTTAAACAGTGTTTTAAAAGTGAACTAATGTTAGCCACACTGGACTTCAAAGACATTCCACAGCTTCTCCCAAACATAGCAATCTTCCTCCTGCTCTCTGCTCAGGAGCTGGCATTGAGTTGTTAATGGAGGTGGGAGGAGATTTTGACCTGTTGCTCTGAGTGGAGACAAAAGACTCCCTTGACTGAAGGAAATGCAAATTCGGGTGTCAACAGAAACCAACTGCCAAAGTAAGAGAGGCCCAGATTGCTCTTGGCCCAGCCCAACCTTGGAGGCGGAACTAGACAAATATGTGTCTCTTAAACTCCAAGGAAATATCTTTTGGAAATAGACTCCTAGAAAACTGTGTAAAACTTGTAAAAATCTGTATTTTATAGGTTGTTAATATGAAAATGATGCTCACAGTTTGAAACTACTCTGAACCTAGTGCGATATTCAGAAACCAGACCACTAAATGTTGATGTTGTAGCAATTGTGATAATGCTAGGAATATGAAAATGTACAGGATTATGCCCAGATGTCATGCGCATGTATGTGAAAAAATGCGTATAGATCTGACACTGGGTAACCAACCAAAAGCACGAAAAACTGTCAATTTTGAACCAAAACTCTCAAGAAGATGGGACTCGGACAGATACGTGCTCTATTACATCTGTGACGTGAATATGTATTATTAGCAAGTTGGTGATATTGTAAATATGCTTTATATGAAAAAGAGATTTTCTGTGTAGAAACAAAGGGGAGGTTTTTCCCTGGATTGTAAATTACAGCATCACTATGACATTAGATTTCCTTCTCAAATCAGGAGAGGGAAATTACTCTGACCAATCAGATTCCTAGAGGGTGGGCTTAGTATAATCAGCCTACCCAACCCTTTGGGAAATACATAAATAGGGACTATTTAGGACCTAGAGACACACACACATTCACCCATCAACTGATTTATTGGCGAAACGCTCTGCAGGAGAACCCAGATCCAAGACTCCAGAACTCTGAAAGCAGAAGGCCCAATTCCAAAGCTGAACCCTTCTCAGCTTGGCCTTTAAAATCTTGCAACCTGATTTTAACCCCAGACTTCCAAGGGGAACCCCACAAAAAGAACAGCCGGGCATGCTGTTTTCTGCTATCTTGCCAAGAACTCTTGCTAGAACGGGCCTATTCTAAATCATAGTTGTGAGTATCTAGCATAGAATTGTCCATAGCCAATCTCTTATCCTTAAGTAATCCAATCCAAAACTATTCCAACATATCCAGAACTGCATTGTAGAATCTCTTTTGTCTTTTCTGAATCTTTCCCTTACCCATATAGTCCTTTGATAATTGTAGTGATAATATCATCTTTGCACTAATATATTTACTAAAGAAATGCAAACGTCTCAGCAGATAGAAACCATATGGGGCGTCACTGGATAGGTGGCTGTGCTGTCGTGTAGGTTGTGGCTTCATAGACTCCCTTAGTGTAAAATTCTTGTTTGTAATTCAAAAGTGCATCTTTCATTTGAATATCTTGATTCTTTTTAAGAAAAATCAACCTCTACTAAAACCTCTGTAACTTCTGAACCATGCATGCTAGAAACGAAGCTAACATCCTCAGCTTTCAAATGAACTGAAAACCACATTCCAACTCCTTATAGTTTTTCTGTAATTGCGTTTCTCGCACGCTGAAAAGTTTGTCGCGAATCTGCATTTGGTTCAATTTCATCACATGTAAAATAGCTATTCTTTGCATCTGACCTCAGAATTCAGTTTACAATCTGCTAGTCATTCAATCCTCATTGCTAGTGTTTACCTGAAGCTATCCAAAGCGGCTCCCACTACTTTTTAATCCAATTTAGAGAATTAAATATATTTTTAGCATTTTTCCCATTCATTCAAAACCACATTCAAAAGCATTTGACCTGTTTTGAAATCATTCCTGTTTCTCTAAGCTTGCTGGGGGGAATTGGGATTGAAACTTCATTTGTAGAGTGTTTATTCCTGAAACATGTTTTCTCTCCTTCCATCTCTATATTGCATATTAGGGGGAATTGAGTAGTATCAGAGGGAAAGAGTGATTACATTGTATTTGATTGAAAACACAAAAGTATTATTTCTGTGCTGCGTTAATTTCCTATCATTGCATTTCATTGAGCCCACACAAAGTTTTATTCCATGCTACATTATTCTTCTCATCCATACTCCTACTGATTAAAGAGATTGTTCATTGTAATATGACCCAACGCTGATCACTGTATAAATATGAATAGTGTGATATCTAGATATTGTTCGAATTCATAAAAGTGTAATATATATCTCTTGTTCAAATCCATAAAATAAATCTTTTAACTTTGCAAAACATCCTACTTCTTGGTTCAGTGAGACCGGGGGGGATTCAAAGAGAGGCGCGTGATATAAGGGTACATCATTCAGAAATAAAAGAACTTCAGACAAAAAATATATAATTAAGGGTTCCAGCTGGGCATCATACGGTAGGCATTGACTTAGGTGGAGTGCTGGGTTGAAATCACTTACACAATACACACATTTCTTAATAGGACCCTGTTGCACTGTTAGCAAAGGAGATTTGCTACTAAGAGTGATGGGCACAGACAATTTTTATTCGGTCCCCACTAGATAACCAATGCTTTTTAGTGGTTTTCAAATATCCATTTTGTCATATCCTAACGTGTTATTAATGTTGTAGAGTGTGACGTTAAGAGCAGTATGTAATGTGGCCAAAGCAGCTAGAGATGGGCCCATTCACACAGCTACAAATTGGTGCTGTCTGTATTCAAGGATGACCTTGCATAGTCACAATAGCCTCCTGGGCCTAGAGACTCAAGCTACTTCTCACTGATGGTGCCCAATGAGGGTGGATGCTTGGGGGTCGCTTGCAGAATGAATGTGACCTGGCAGTTCGGGCTAGATTGCCCAATTTGGGGTGGGACCAAGCCCGATTCGCTTATGGTCTTTCCCCTTTCTGTAATCGGCTTGGCAGACAAAGAACGATGGTCTGGAGAGTTGCCCAGAACAATGCCATAGGTTAAGATTAGTTCTAAACCTTCCAGCCAACACCTTTTTTGTTTTGCTCTTGCATAGTCACAGACAATTGGAAGGTGATCAATTTATGTTTATGTTTATGTTTATGTTTATTGAATTTATATAGCGCTTTAAGCCAAAGAGCGTTCCAATATAACAACAGGTACAGAAGTAAGAGAAGCATATTTACAAACATGAACAGGTCATTAGAACAATAAGTAGAACTATTTACAAGGGGGGGTAGAGGAGGGGGTAGGTGAAGGGAGTTACGGTGTAGAATTTGAGGTAGGGGGAGGGTAAAGGAGGAGGAGGCGAAGGGGAGGGGGAGTGATCTGTGTCCTCCTTGCCCTTAAGTAGTATTTGTTACCAATTTAAGGGCGGAGGGGAAGGAGAGAGGATAGGGGAAAAGGAGGGGGGCAAGGGTAGGAGGGGAGGGGTAGGGAAGGAAGCCGGGGGGAGTGAAGAAGATGGGCTTTCAGGGAGTGGCAGAAGAATGAGTAGGTAGGGGTGGAGCAGATGGAGAGTGGGAGGGAGTTCCAGTGTAGGGGGGGGCAAGAGTTGGAAGGAGCAGAAGAGTGAGGAGGCACATGGGGCTGGGGGTACAGTGAGGAGGTAGAGGTTTGCTGAGCAGAGAGAGCGGGAGGGAGAGTGGAATGAGAGGAGGGAGGAAAGGTAGGGGGGCGCCAGGTCATGGAGAGATTTGAAGACAAGACAGACATTCAGGAAACTAAAAATACATAAAAAAAATAGGACTGCTGATGGGAGCTGCTCCCTTTTAGCGTTTCCCAGTAACGGACCCCCTTATGGTATAATTTTTTTTTGTACTAGGCCATCTATCTAAAAAATCACTGGTGCACATCAATCAAATAGTCTTATTCATTGTAGGCTATGTCCGATGATACTTAACCACTTTGGTTTCCTTTCCTGCTACATTTGAAAGTTGCTGTTAAGTATTCTATCACTACCTAGGTTTATGGTAAATTAGAGCTCCCATTATACACTATCTTGCCCATTGTGTCAATTCCCCACTGAAGATGTGATGCATTTTTTATTTTGGTGCCCCTTACCTTTTCATATAAAACAATTAAGACTTTTTCATTGTTTAAAAAGTACAAAATTGTTACTATAAAAGAGGCACTAGATCTCTGTCGTGCCTCTACACAATATGATGTGATTACAGCAGTTACCGCATATTTGGTATCGGCATGGAAGCTTAGGCTTATACATGTTAATCATGTATCACAAGCTGTGTTGCACTAACAATACTAGTATACCATATTTTACATGTCTTTTAACAGTGATTTTTTGCTTTGTTTTCTGAAGTAAAATTATATAATCGTATAGCAGGTAAGAAATGAAATATAACTTGTGCAGTTATGGGCCATATGAATTCAGTGGAGATGTCTAAAATGGATTCTAAACATTTGGGATTGTATGTATGTATGTATGTATTTATGGTATATGGAATGCAATTATATGTTTATAGTTGTATTTGTGATCCTTTTATGGCATTTTTTCTGAATAAAGCTATTAAGATAAGAGTTTGCATAATAGCATAATATGATATAGGAGTGGCAGAGAACTTGGAACTCAGCTTGCAAAGCTGCTCCCTTTTGTCAAAGTTGAGTGTCTGATCCTCTACACTACAAATGCTCTTTTTGGGAAGGATGCTCAGGAGTGTAGTATATACGCGTAAAGCACAGTCCGACACAAAGCACCAGACTCCATCTTGCATATAGGATCGTGTTTCTACACTGCAGAACAGTAGATAAATCAACAGCTTGAATATGGCTAGAGGCCAATAATCCAAGTATCAATGACTGTACCTCTAATAAATGGTTCGGCTAGATATGTTATGTCTTATTCGCAAATGATGATATTTTAGTCAGTTGAGGTTGATTGTTAAGAAGGCAAAGATGAAGGCACATGGTTATATGTGGACGAAGATCCAGGCACTTAAAGGCTTCATCTCCAACCATCTGAAGTCATCGCTTTGTTCGGGAAACGATAATTAAGAGTTGTGAAGGTGGCAGACAAGCACAAATGAAATGCAGTTTTGACATTGAATGAAGTTCCTTAAGATATTATAATTCGGAATTTTTATAGCGCGCTTCGAACCTTCAGGTAGCTGAGGGCTGCTTTTTATTACCCACGGTGTGTGGTGCTCATTTATCGAGCTCGGAAGGATGAAAGGCTGAGTTTGGCGTCCGCAGGCTCTGCATGAATGTAAAGGCGAGCGCTCTACTCGCTGTGCCACTTGCCCGGCTATGAAAAGGGTATAGCGGAATGGAATGACACCTCGTACGTTTCTTTAAGAATGTGCAGATTACCTCACTGCTGGAAGTCAATCGAGCCATGTAGAGAAACACTCTTGCACACCGAAGGTGCGAACCGCCGAACTTCAAGTTACAACTGAAAAAAGACACGCAACTAAAATATTTCGTACAACGTCCCTTAAAATTAATAAGACATAGCATTTTTGCAGCCTTTCTTCTTGTATTTCAGCCAAGAATAATTTGTGGCAGGAAAGTCTGAGCATTTGTAAAAATGAAATAAAAATATAAATCTCTAAAGTACTTTGGAGTATATTCACATGAAGTTAAACAGAGAGGAAGGTAAAATAAACCTCTCAGAGGCCGGAGTGGCGTATTTCATTTCGTGCCACATGTTGCAATATTGATTGCCTTGTTTTTTTCTTTAGTTAATCGCTCTCCATGACATTAAGGCCTTTGTTTGATATTTCTTACCACTGGCTGTGCAGCTAAGAGTTGCATGTAGAAGGTGACACTTCTGCTTGGGTGCAGTTGTTGAGAAAATTCAGGACTACAAGTCCCATAGGGCAAAGACAAACATTCTGGTTAAACATCTCCCGAATGATATGGGGCATGTTGGCATTCATGCAATTGGGACAGATGGAGAAAATGGTGAACCTGGTGGGAGGTGGGAACTAGGAGTGCCAGACATCAGAACGCAGGAAATAGTGGGAGAAATCGGAGAACGGAAGCGGTGGGATTAATGGGCGTGCTGAAGAGGATGGGTGATAGAAGCAAGCGAAGGTGGGGTGGGAGTGAGCATTTGAGGATTTTTGAGAAACGGGAGAGCTGAGAAATGGGAGAAATTAGAGTGTTACAGGGAGTGAGATATTAAAGAGCTCGAGATGGCGGGGCAAATGGGAGCTCTGGAGTTGGTAGGTGAAATGAGAGGGCTAGAAAGGGTTAAAAGTGTGGAATCTGGAGAGAAAGATACATTGTCGAGCTGCTAGAAATGAGATAAGGGACATCTGGAGACAGAGAATGTGTGACATGGCAGACGGCAGACATGTTCAACGGGTGGGACTGGAGACAGAGGGGAGATGCGGGGTGAGTGAGGGTTGGGAGAGAGTTCGAGAAATGGGCCAGACCTTTGGAGAGCTGTGATAGTTGAAGGGGGCAGAGAGGTATTAGAGGTGGAAGGGTCAAAGAAGGGAGAGTTTACAGAAAGGCAAACCTATATAGGTCAAGGGAAATTGAAATATATCCGTAACTCAACATTTTATCCAATATATGCAATATAATTATGCATATGTCTGAATGAATAAGGCAGTTGCATTTTTATAGTGCCTCGGGACACGTGAGCATGGAGAGGTAGAGTCCAGGCTCATTTTAAGAGAAGTGCATCGAAGACTTTAGTATGACTTTGCCCCATTGAAAACTTGCTGGAGACTGACGGGGAGGGACACGTTGCGTATTGGCTCAGAAATAGAAAGAGGCGGAAAGTAGCACATGTGAAAAAAAGAGGGTCACCATGTTGTGCATGCCTTTTTCTGCCGTTGTTTGTTTTTCAGACTGTATTCTAAGGCTTGTAGTATTTTTTTGTTTTTTTTGTTTTTCCCATTGTGTGCAATCAGAGCTTTCAGAGGGAATATGTACGACAGGCTTACCATGGTTAGAATGACGTGAAGCTGCTTATTTTGTAGCTGTGACAATGCAATAAGCAACACCGTCTCCAAGAGTTCTAACTCAGTCTACGTAAACCAGGCTTGTTGTTTCACGAGGAAAAGTGGTCCCGGAATTGGGTCTACACATGTCTTGACCAATGTCACTGTGCCAATGAGCTTTAAAATGTGCCATTTACAATTCACTTTCTAAAATACTATCTGCGATCACACAAGCCCCCTGGCAAGTGATGTAAACTCCCAACAGTTGCTACCAAATGGCAATGGCCCATGAGTACGTGGGCGGGGCGTGATCATAGGATTACATTCTGTCTGTAAATTGTTGCCCAAGGAAAAGCAGCGGGCTACACGTTGTGATTGGATCATAATCCCAAGCGAAAATGATCCCTCCCGAGGTCTAGAAGGCTATTGGCACACGAAGTTGTGCAACAAAAAGGCAAATTAAATGATTATAAGCTGCTGTTCAAGTTTGAATGTTTGATATGAGCCCTGTACCAGGGAGCAGAGACCACATTTCAAGCAATGTGATTGGCATAAAGGAGGTCATATATTTTGTATCCTCTATTTTACATAGGGGAAAATAAGATTTAAACATGCATTGTATATAATGTTCCACCACAAGGCCATTATACAAAGTTTTTTCGCAGGATAAGCCCGCTGATCAAATGCTTATGCAGACTGCAAATTCAAAGGTGACTGAAATAAATGAGGGATACAGTAGTCAGTCAGGAAGGAAGTAATGTCACTAAATGGATGGAGGACGTGCTGAGCAGTGGTGACCAATGAGCAGTTACGCATGAGCCATGGCACACCATGGAAAGCTAGGGTGGGCACCCCAAATTGATATGATATGATATGGCATTTGTAACGCGCCTATACACAAGTGGGCACTAGGGTCTATTGATGATGTAGCATGAAGCAGAGGAATATTCAAGCTTTGGTGAGCAAAGGAGATCCTGCACAGTGATAATGGACTCTTACAAGGCTCCCACATTCAGTCTCCTAATATAGCAATAAGCCCTGGAGTGGTTCTTTTAGCACAAAACATCACAATCACAGTCACAATTACTACATTCACATTCAATTGACATAAAATACATTGAGGACCACAACATGATAATTCAAGCATAAAACCACAAGAGTTTGTAAAAGAAAATTATACAAGTTAAAAGAACATCTATAAAATCGAGTTTAGTCTTCAATAGGTGGGCAAACTTGCAGCCTCAAGAGTGGTCTATGGTTACAATGGTTCATTGCCCATCAACTTACTTCTTAGGAGCCAGGCGCGGTGGACATACCTAGCTGAAGCAATTACAACTCTCCACTCCAATGTACTGGTAAGCAATTGCATTGCTACCCTTGTACTTCTTAAACCCCGTATCAAATAGAAGGAGTCTTAAATACCTGTGCCTAGGCTGCATTAGGCTTGAACATATCAACGTAGCCAGGTGAATTAGGGTTTCATGAGCTTGGTCACAGATTGGGCATACACCAGAGTTGTGTGAAGACCATTCACGAGTATACCAAGCAGTGTGCAAAAAAACCAGCCTAAAACAAATGTGTAAAGAACCCTTTAGGGCAAATGAGTCAACTAGAAGCAAAATGTGAAGTTCCAAATTAACCAGCATGGTTGGAGCATGCTTGGGCAAAAGTAATAACTTCTTTAGGAAGTTGTTCTCAACAGGAGAAATCATTTTTGTATTTGCAAAGTGTTAGGGAGAATTCTCATTCTATGGCTAATTTCCCTTACCTATAGAGTCCCCCAGCAGCTTGGCTGGATTTGAAGTTTTTTTTTTCTCCTGCTAAGAGTGAGACTCTTTTTCCGACTCTTAGACAGATTGCTGATGTGTGTTCTAGGCTATTTTTTGTGTTTAATGTCTATGGGGTTTTTCTCAACCTCATAGGAACCATTTTTATACATGTGTGTTACACAGCACCCTCAGTGCAGTAACGTAACACAGGGATGTCATAGTGACCTCCAAACATAGACTCCATACCCTGGGACTGACTACTGTCTCCCAGGGCATGTAAAGTCCCCATTGATTTTACTAGTCAATGTTGTGAACTAAACCAGTACAAACCATCTTACTATGGAAGTACTGAAAAAGGGTTAATAATATTTTCCTTATGGTCATTTTCGAGAGGGTACCGTACAGTCCTTCACACAAAAGTTTCTGGCTGGTGGCAGTGGTTGCTACTGTAAATATTCGACAGTGAATATTTTCCTATGGGATTTTCCCATTGTTCGAGGCTACCACTTTTATTGACAGCCTCTAACGAACCGCCGGTTTATATTTTTATTAACTTTAATCCGGTTGGGTTTTTTTACCAGAAATTTTATAATATTTCTTTCTCGTGTCTTTCTCTGAGATCCTAACCCAGGTCAGGGATCATTTGCCTAAGCAACCCAAGTCGCACTCTGCCCTGATAGGCTGGAGGGTCTCCTGCCAGGATGACCACTCCACTGTTTGAGTGACAGCTAGGCTGTATGAATGGAGGTCTTTCTGCATAAAAGCAGGGTCCTGAAGACTGGAAGAGCAAGACGTCGCCACTGGAACTAAGAAGCCGAAGAGGAGAGAAGCCAAAGACATCTGTAATGACTGAACCACCGGTGAAGCCCTGCTGCAGCGTCTCACCACTTCTTTCCACACAACGAGAGAAAATCTTCATCTGCAAGAGCCTTCTTCCCTTGAGCTGGTGGGGCCAACCAGTTTGACACTCGCCTTCCACGACCTGCCTTGGTCTCAGAGACCGGAGAGCCAGGCACCCGTCCACCATGACCGCAATTTAAAGGAGCATACCTTTTAATCCGTTTAGGCATCACCGCGGCTGGCTTCTTCCCTGGGCAGTGCAGTAACTCAAACCTTTCTCCACGACAAGAGCCCTTCTTCCTCTGCTGGATAACACAAACTGCAGAAACTGCCAAGAACCACCGCCACCGCAGGAGCCGCTTCCACTTTTTCAGGTACGTTGTTCCGCCAGGCCTTCTGTTTCGCGGGTTACTGCTAAAGGTGTTTGAAATCCTTTACCTACCTCCTGGGTTGGCCTCTCCTTTCCACTAACATTATCTTTTGTTTAAGAATTGGTAAGGCAGGCGCTCTGTTGCCAGTTAAATTTTCCTGCATTAGCTTCTCTTCCAAACGCACGTTTTCATGACTCCATCAATCTTCAGGTAGGCTGTGTTTGCTTTTTCAGGTGTGTCTTCATTTCTTTTTCAGGTGTGGCAAGTTAATTGACTCTAAGGATTCTGGTACTTGTATTTTTCACACTTCATTTTTCTTGCAGGTGGCTGGAAACAACTCCCTCCATAGCACAAATCTTCCCCTTGATGGGGGCAGGGGGAAAGCCATGGTTGTGGCTCTCCATTGCAAGGCATGATGGTCCTGCTTCTGCTGCCTTTTGAGCCCGGGACTCGTGGAACAATGTTTAAGAATTGTTAAGGCAGGCGCTCTGTTGCCAGTCAGGTTTTTCTAACATTATCTTTTACCTGCTGCACCCTCCTTTTGAATCGTTAAACCAAAGACCGGACTGCAGCTACTAGAACAGTTTGATCCTGGGCACATTGCCTTGTACCACTAACTTTGTCACAGGCCTATTGACGTTGGCTAAATCTGTTACAACTGCCTTCACTAGATTGCTTTTCACCCTCTATTGGGTTGGTCACCAAAAACTCTTATAACCACTCTCCCTTCCCTCTTAAGTATTGTTGAAGTGTCATTTTGCTTGGATTTCACCTATGTATGACAATTGCTAAAGTACTACCTTGCCTAACTTGTTCACAATCCGCTTGGGAAGTGTTGCTCGTGTGTTTAAGCAGTTAACTCTGTATAACTTGTCCTTTCCCTCCCTTTTGAGAAAGTACTAGAGTGCCATTTTTGCTTGGTTGACCCTGTGCCATTTTGCTCAGTTTTCACTCTTGCTCAAACTTGTCTATAATTTAAATAGGGAGTTGTGTATACTTTTCTTGACTGTTTTAACTTGCTTTTATAATTGTGATTTATGTGTTGAACTAGACATGTGTAAAATAAATATATATATATTCTTTTTAATGCAAAGGTTTCGTCAGTCCTAATGTGTAAACCCTGAATACTGCTCTTCTTCCTCTTGAGATAAGTCTGACTGCTCAGCCACAGCTACCAACTAAATCTGTGTGGTACAGACTGATACCAAAGGGAATTTATTGCATATACCTGTAGTCTTAATCTGCTGTATTGCTCCCCAAGGCCGAAATCTCTGCAGCATAAAGTGCCCAGGCAATGCTTGTTTATCGAATAGCGCTAGAGCCCGTGAGATTGCCCAGCTACCATAGGCTGTAAAAAAAGAACGAATGGCCCTGCTATATTTGCTTCGGTCTACCTTGGATTTAACAAGTTGGTCTGACCACTCCGCTGCAGCCCTCGTTGAAACTAATTCCCAACTGACTGTCAACGAGCATGACTGCTACTCTTGAACAAGCATTACCAAAGTCAAACTTTTTGGCATTTGAAGCTTTATGTTCCATTTTATATTTGAACTTAAGAATGCAGTAAATACTTGGGCTCTAACTATCCCGTAATTAAAAACATGCAAGTTACTGTTTGCAGGCACATAAAATGAGTTGTATATTTAGCAGAAAGACTTCTGTTCACTGTGTTATATCAAAGCCAGTTAACCATTTTTATTCCTAATGTTATGTGTCAGCAGACATTAACTTGCAGACATGTGTGGAAGTTTTAAAGTAAGTATGGTTATTTCAGGGGTTTGCTGGAGTGGTGGACCAGGGGTGAGCTACGGTGCAGGGCGCAGGGTGACATTGCACAGGAGGCAGTGATGAGAATGTTAGGCACGTGTAAGCTAGGGTTAGTGGAGGTTAGGCAGGGTTGATGTAAGGAGAGTTTCTGGTTGAGAGGTTGGTTGTGGGCAGAGAAGGGTGAAGTAGAGTGTGGGCAGAGAGGGGGTGAGGTAGAGTGTGGACAGAGGGGAGGTGAGGGCTGGTTGCAGAACGGTGGCAAGAGGTGGGTGAGTAGAGAGGAGGGTGGTAGTTGGAGGCAGGGTAAGGGTAGGCAGAGAGGTTGTGAATAGTGGGGTCAGAGAGGTGGTTGGGTTGGGTGGGAGTGGCAGAGATGGGGTGGGTGGAGCACAAGAGGATCGGCGTGCTGGGGGATCATAAACGAGGGTCAGGATGCTGGGAGGTGCAAAACAGCGCATTGGGGTAAGCATAAGAGGGCCAAGGTGGTGGAGTGAGCACAAAATAGGGTCGGGGTGGTGGGGGAGCACAAATGAGAATCGGGCTGTGAGAGCACAAAAGAGGGTTTGAGTGGTAGTGGAGCACAGAAAAGGATTGGTGGAGCGCAAAAGAAGGCCATGAGGTTCGGGGGGGGGGAGGATATGATTGGGGTGCTAGTAGAGCACAAAAGAGGGTGTGGGTTGCGGGTAAGTACAAAAGAGGGTCAAGGTGTGGGCAAGCACAAACAAGCCAAAACACTTGGCATTGACAATGCCTGTTTTCTTTCTTTTGATTTTAAGAACATTAAACGCAATTAACATTAGATGATTGCAGACTCAGCGGCCAGTGGATACGCAGATGAATGGTGGGTGAGTAAAATGGGATAGATGCAAAAAAGCTGCAGGCTGCATGACACATGGGAGGCTAAAGGAACACCCACACTCACCAGAGTGCAAACATACCCTAATTCACAAAAACAATAGCACCATCACGGGAAGTGGAAACGGCCCAAAACGTTGCATCCAATGCAGAGCAGGGGCAAAGTACAAATGCTGGCAAAGTTTCCCACAATGGCAGATCCTATGCTGTTAGCTCTTACGAAGCACATCATGCCAGAAGGAGGAGGCTGGCGCTCTACCACTTTATGACAGCCATTTTTGATATGCCCAATGAGGATGTATACGTCACATGCAGAGTCCCACCACACGTTATTGAACAGGTTGAGAAAGCAGAAACCAAAGCTAGCATCCAAGAGAATGAGCTCATATGCTGTACTACCCCCATATGGAAGCGCTAGCTGCCCTGCCTTTCTTTGCCACTGGCTTATTCCAGTGGACAAGAGCCATCAACAGGGACATCTCATATTAATTCATAATTATCTTGATCTGGAAATTGAACATTCACATAAAGGTGTAAATCAGCCTTACACAATTTCAAAAAACAGTAAAAACATACATTTGTAATGCATTTTACTATTATACAGACATTTGCCAGCACTGCTTGATTTTACATGTTATTTCTGCATCATTCAGGCTTAATTGGCCTGTGTCAGTGTGAAGCCCTTACGCAAGGTCTGTTTTGCCTGTTAAGACTGGTGAGACGGTGAGCAGCGAACAGTGAAATAGCTCTTTCTGTTGCATTCCCTCTCTAGAATACAGTTGTTGGTTCATCTTTGAAGGTAAGAAAGTGGATTCCCTGGACCGAGCAGGCTGACCCGGGTTATCGATTTCATATATTACGTGGCCTGCGGTAGCATCCGTGTAGTTATGGTTAAGTTGCTCAACTCATAGGAAGAGCACTTTTTGAGTGGCTCATAACTGTGTTCCACCTGGACGAATTCTTACCAAACTTTGCAAAAAAAGTATATGGCCTGGTCTGAATTTTTTGGCAAGTTTGGTAAGGTTTCGTCAAGGGGGTGCAAAGGTATAGGGGTGGTCCCAAATTTTTTTTTCCATAGATCTCATGGAAAAAAATTCTGCTCACACCTAAAGCCCAAAGCGCTATCTGAATTTCACCAAATTTGCACCTTGAGCAGCAGCTTGGTACCGAAAGCGTGCTTTTGTAAATTTGGTGTAAATCCGCAGTTGTTTATTTTTAAACAACCAAAAAGTAGGTTCAAAGAAATTAGTGATAGCTGGCTTTGGTCCGCAGACACATTTCCATGTTCGGTCCACGTACAGGCATCCAATTGGCCTAGAGGGTGATGTGATGTCTGCTGACATCGGACGCGCCCACTGATAGGATGGTGAAAAGCGTGAAGTGCGTCAGATTTTTGGAAATGCCCGTCATGTCGGATTTATGGACATCCGCCGGTGTCCGCAGACACCACGTTAGAAACATAAAAAGACACAACATTGCACTTGTCAAACTTATCAAACAATCTCCGGGGAGGTGAGGGGTGATGAGAATGGGATGGGATATGGCCGTAAGAAGCCAAACAATTGGTGTTTTTTAACACTGAATTACATGAACGATGTTTGGAGACAGTCCTGTGATGTTCACGAAAACTTCAGATGTTCGGGGACATCTATGCTTATTTATGCATTACAGGGTTGGTGAATAGCAGTTCTTCGATGGCCTATAACTTTGGTGCCACTCAATGAAACTGCAATTTTGGAATTGTATTCTACACTTTATTCTGAATGGTTTTGGAAAGTGTGGAGCTGTTTTGTCAAGAGGGAACACATTTAGAGAGGAAGTCCCAAAATATTGTAAAGGCTTAAAATGTGGTGCCTTTTGACGAATCTTCACAAAAGTTTTCAAAACTAATTTAAATCTAGCTATACATGTTTTTGTAAAGCATGGTGGGATTTTCTCAAGAGGGGGGCTGAATTAGAGGTGGGGGGCTCAACATTTTTAGATGGCTTATAACTTTGTTGCCATTTGATGTATGTGGACAAAGGTTTTCAGAAAGATTATAGACCCAACCTTCAATGTTTGTGTAAAGACTGAATGGATTTTGTCAAGTGAGGGCTAAGTTATATGACTATTGTATGTACATACATTTTGACACTTTTGAAAAAATAAAACATGGGCGGATTTCAAGCAAACTCATGTAAGGAGCATTTCCAGGGACCTTAAAGCATAGTTTTGCAAATGTGCCCATGTTTTAGTTTTTGACAAGTGTCATAATGTAGGTACAATAAATAGTGATATATCTTTGGTGACTGATGTATAGCCTGGGGCAATGGGCAGTGGCCAGATTGTCCGGGTCATGATATAAGGTGATGACACTGACAATCTGGCTGCTGTCCTAACCACATGGGACCGGCTATGTGGTAAAGTTATTCGAAAGTAGGATAGGTTTGAAAGAGAAAACAAATGTGCTTATGGTAATATGGCCATAGGGTTCTGACTTCGCCTTCTGCAGGCTGCCATGGAAAGGGAAGTGGGGTTCTGCACGGAGCCCCGCCTTCTCTTTCCATGGTGGCCATCTTGGAAAAGGATTTGTCCCGCTGTAGGAAGAAACATCTATTTTTTAGCACCCCAGATCCCACGCTTAGAAACCTCTGGGTATTAACCATGTTATAAATAGCCTATTATAATTGTAATAATCTTCCTTGGCCTCTCTGATGCCTTTGACATAGTTGATTATTTTACACTTACAAGCCTTTTTTCAGCTAGAATTTGGTTCACGAAGCACAGCTTGCAACTAGTTCACCTCCTACATCTCTGACAGATACCAAGCAATGCAGACAGGAAGCTTCACATTCGACTGTTGCCTGGTCAGAGGCAGGGTCCCACAGGGAGGAATTCTTTCCCCAATGATCATTAAATGGAAACCCTCTAGTCACTTCTAAAAGACCCTTATATTTCACATCATTTTGGGGACATCAAATCATCACACACCATGCCTGTCATTTTTTTTGTACATTACAGAACATCCATCTAAGCGAGTTATCACAAAACATTCCTGCATGGACTTCATTATCATTACATTCCCCTAATATCATACACCATGCTTTTAGAGAATGGAGATCATCATGTACAATCTCATCAGGGACTCCAAATCATCTCAAATCATCCCTATGGGCCCCCTTGCTTTGTGGAAGATTCATTATCAATGATCCTGAACTCTGTGTGTTGACCTTAAAATGTTCCTATGTAAAACCTCCAATGATATGAGTAATTACACAACATTCTAGAGGATATTTATAATCTGTCACCATGATTTAAACAATTCCTGTGGGAACCAAAAAGCAGCAGATTTTCCACAGATGAATTATCACTTGCCATGCATCTTCAAAAATCCACATGGAGTCCAATGGAGGGTTGGCACTAGGGCGGGTGTGCAAAATTCCCATCGGCAAAATGGAATTGAAGAAAATTGCCAACAATTCCATGCCACTGGCTGGCAATTTTCCACCTATCCTGCACTTTTGGTGGTTTTTTTAGCTGTGGAAATTTTCATTTTTTGGTGAAATTTCGTTTTTTGTGTAGTCTGAAACACGGAAAAAAAGACATTTCAGGGGGAAATCAAATTATTTAAAGGGTCTAATCACGCCTTTCCCACCCAAAATTTAATTTCCAAAAACGAAATCTCGACAGGAAAGTGCCCCAGATTGGGGAAAAATCACCAGGGATCCACTACTTTACTATAGAAAGGAATGAGCAATATTGCTTACCCCTAGTCAACAACACCTTACCACCACTTGTAACTCCAAAGTCAAATCTGCCAGGGTGTAGCAAAGCTAAACAGATTTGTCTATAAACCTACAGAAAAAATCACAGAATTACGGCCATACTCATATGATGCCCACTATAATTATGAAGTCTCTTAGGAGATCTTTTAATATGAGCGCCATTCTTCAAAGAATTTAGTAAAATCACAAAACACTGACTTGGGACGTCAATACCTTCAGAACTTCCCTGTGAGGGCACCAATGTCTTCACTGCCCACCAGACAACTAAGGGACTTACTTATCTTCAGTCATTAACCATGTGGGGACATCTCCAACCCCACCACACACGATGGCTTTTGGGACTTCAGTATAGTCACAACACTTCACTGTGAAGATATCAATAAGATCATGGAGTACCTCTGTATAGCACACACCATTCCTTTAGGCACATTAATATAATCACACACCCTCTCTGTGGAAACCTAAATATCCTCACACATCAGCACTGCATGGACTTCATTATCATAATGCACCATCATTGTGGGATCTCCAATAACATGACGCACCAGTATAATTACACATCATCCTGTGGGTAAATTCAATACAATTAAAATTTACCCTGTAGGCCATTCAGTAGCATCATACACAATGCATTTGATGTAAATGGAAACATTTATATCTTCGTACAACCTGTGGAGACATTAGCATCATTGACTACTATTGCTATGGAAACGATATCAACAAACACCACTTCTGCTGCGACTTCAACCATCTCACACAACATACACGCGGGTCCCAAATACCACAGTACATCAACTCTATATGGATTCTAATATCTTCCTTATCCACTTTGTGAATATTCTAGCATAATTGTGCATTGGAGGAGCTGTTTTCCCACGATGAAAGTTCATTATGAATCACAAACAGTATTCGCATTTCTCTGCAAGGTACATTCTTAACTTCCCTTGTGCCTGTTTGGGACAGATGTGGGTGGTTGTGGAATGCATACACGTGTCTTATTTGCCCCTTCTTTGTATATTTGTTGAATCCAGATATCTTCAGTGCAAACTGTTACTGTCCTGCCAGTGTTACTATTCCGCTTACAGGGTTATACGCATGTTTTCATTTTTGACAGATCCACATTGCATGCCATTTAATGGCCATGAAAGTGAAATGTGCTGCCAGAAGCCACATTGGTGCACAGAGTTTCGGAATACATTCGTTATACCAATGATGTACTCAAACGGCAGACCAACACATAATTTGCTAAGGAGCAGGGCTCCTGTGAAATGTGCAGGTCATCCTGTAAATGAGGTACGTAAAAAGTAATGCTTCATAAGCAGTATTTTGAAATACCCGATTCCCCCAGCGCACCAACTGTCCACTAATAATGTAATGATGTTTTTGATAATTTCTAAGCTGTCTTATAACCACGCTGTGACACCAAAGGGTCTGGGCGTGTAACAAATAAAATAAATACAATAAATACAATAAATCTGTGAATGGTTCAGAAACGGCAGCTAAACCAAATGAAAACTTTAAAAACTGCACGGACAGAAAGTCACATTACAACTGGTTTACTATCATGGCGGCCAATCAACAAACTGCAATGTAGAAATATTAGGTGGAATAACACAATGAATATTGTATGATATAATGTATAATTATGCTCAAAAAGTGCCGAAAATAAACATTCTGAACACACAAGAAAGGCAAAAGCAAGAGCTTGATTTGATTCGCACTTCATTTAAATAAAAGGTGAACATTACATAGACCACACCTTTGCATTTGCATGCTGGATGCCAGGGTTCCTTTTTCTTTGAAACGACTCTCCTCACTCCTACTTGTTTTGGTATCAGAATACGGAAGAGTGTTCCAATTCCTGTGTGTTGAAGATTGCAGAACCACCTCTGGTCTACTGCGGGGCTGAGGAGGGCATAGCTGAGAAAATAAATAAACACACAAAATGAAACACAGGTCCCCACAATAAAACATTTTTCTTCAAGTTATTAAAACTCTCACATCTTCTTTTTCAGTCATTAAAACAATTTGGAAGTCATTACCTTGTGGCGACTCGGGTTCAGTACCCCACAGAAGAACAGTGTGAGTGTGTTTTCATGGCCAATGTCCCCATAAGGTTTGAAACACAAACACACACACATAGGTTCCTTCCAAACTTCGATTTTGTTGCCAAACGTCATTTTTCATTTTTATCTACATGTATATTTACTCATCCACAACCCACACCTTTTTGGCACATAATGGCAGTTAGTTATTGAGAACGTTATGATATCTCGTGTTATGCCATACTCTATTATGTCACGTTCTGTTATATCATATTTTCAATGTCATGTCAGTTGTACAAGACTGGCAACTGCAGTGAAGCAGTGCAAAGGTGACATATAGCACTTCACAACCCTCTAAATAATTAAATAAAGCACGTTATTGGCACCTAGTTCAGGAAAAGGGTCATATAGACCATTTTAGATATGCACAAGTAAACTCCACAACGCTCTGAATTTAAGATTACACTGCTGTCCAGGATGAGGTAAGTGCAGCCCAGTTGAGAAGACTAGGCTTAAAATAGGAGCAGAGGAACTTCCAGAAGCCTCAGTGTAAGAGGAATTGATCCTCTGACTCCACCATAACATCCCTATAAATGTCCTAGCAGGCCTCAAGAATGTCCAGCAGCATCGTCCAGATCATTGCTCCCAGTGGATCAACAGATCAAACACCACCCTCATATAAGAGCACTCATAGCTCGGTCTAGCTTTCCCGTTCTATAGAATGTGGCTGTTTGTGGTCTATGGGGTATTTGAAAGTTTGCATGCACACATGTTATGTGTGTATGCGTGTATGTGCATGCGTGTGTGTGCATCTACACATGCACTCCGAGTCCTTTGGGCATCACTTGATTACACCCATGCAGTGCAGAAAGGTCTCAAAGTCTACGCTTGAGGTGCCGCCAGAAAGCCATTGCATGGTGCCTTTAGTGCAGTTGCTCCCCTAGAGTGTTGATTGTGGTCCAACTGCAGCAGCAGCATTGCTTACATTTGCTTCTAACCTTGCATGGCTGGAGGCCAATATGGGAAGGGAAGAAAAGAACATTGACAAATTAGAATCTGTTTTTTATTTTACTTCACGTTTCCAGGGGTGGGATACAGCTGATTTATATGGTGTTACATCGCAATGGACGTGTGAGATGTTGTGTTCTGTGAGTGCAGGGTTTATAGGGTGGGAATGCGGTGCGCATTGTCTGATATTACATTAGACTTCAAAACTTCAGGTGAACTCAGCCTGGTTGGAACAGCTGGTGCCTTTGGCGACTAAAAGACTCACAAAAAAACCCTGCGAGTCTTGTAAGTTAATTGCAAAAGGTAAATGACCCTTAGGTTTTAGATACTAATTTCAAAAGAAGGTCGCAGGTCACTGGATGGACAGGCAGCCGGGAGAACCCGTCATAAATGACTAAACAAAAAGGGAAATAATCCAGGACGGAGCGCCCAATCAGGTGCAAGAAAAGTTTTTTAATTATATATTTTCTTAACACAATGGCCCTTAGTGTGACATGTGTTTCGGCCAAGACGGCCTTCCTCAAAACAGGGCTAAATACATTCCCTTTTCAGGAATTATGCACACTAGGCTTATATTGGCTTTATTTTGGTATATTAGATATTCAGAGACCAATTGCACCTGATGATCCTCTAAACATTTAAACTTGAAAACCGGGTCACTGGCATAACTGCCTACACATGACTGGTTTTTTGGTGTATACCCCAAAATTCTAAATATTTATCACAAACAGGGTTAATTCCTGGAATCCGCATGTTCTCTAAGTACTTTTTTGACACTTTCTCCAGAGCTTTTACCGAAAGAAAACACTTATACTTGGGACTACGTTCTCCTTTGCCTTTGGCCATCTACTTCTACAGACCTTTAAATGACCTGTCAGTCCAAGTGACGACCAGTAAATCATGACCTTCTGTATCCTTAGGCTAGCCCAAGCACCTCTCGAGCCACTCTTACATCCATACAATACATCCACATGCTAGTGAGGGAAGTGAGCACTAGGTGAGTGTAGAAGAACTATGCTATATTAATACAGATGAAAAGAAGGCTGTTGGGTCCAGTCTTGGATGCACTGAGATATTGATTGTGTTCGTGGACCTTTGGCTAGTCAGATTTCTCATTCCTGCTGCTTGATTCCTCAGGGAGCTTTATATGCGACAGAGTTTCGGCAGGATATATGATATTCAGTTTTGTGGTATTGTTGGATTGTGAAGGAAAATAGGCTCGATCTTCAACAAACATGACGTCCACAATAGCGAATTATGACTTGCTTTTGGCTAGACATTGAGTAATACAAGTGTGTGGGAAAAAGTGCCTTTTTAAAGCATATTGGGTTATTAATTTAACATTGGGTGAAACCACCAGCTGCACCAGGCCACCAACCCCTTAAACTGGCCCACATTGCACTACAAAACTGGCACACTTTCACCTTTTGGCCAGCCCATTCGGAATGGCCAATTTGCTTTAAAGGCCTGTCCAAGTATGTGCTCTAGATGTCTATGCCGTGGCCCTATCTCTCTGTTTCAAGTCACTAGTTACAATGCATGCATCCTTGTCGACTTTGCTGAAGTAGTCTCTTGGAAACAGAACAGCTGACATTTTCTGGACATTTGGCCACTCATGTATCGCTTCATAACTGGGCTACAGAATAGTTTTAGAGGCATGGAATGTCACAATTCTGTCTGTGTAGAAAATAATAGTTGCATCCCCACCGTAGTGCAGATTCTCCAATTAGTGCAAAACAGTCACTCTTTTTGCCCTCCAGAAATGTATTACGTATGACTACCGATCTTGTACGCAAGGGTACTAAAGTTCTGAAGTTGTCAGCACTTGGATATTTGCCTTCTTTTTTTTTAATTATTACTTGTATTTAATCACTATGATTTTTGCCTTCTAGCTTGCATCTGTATTGACTTCAATCCTAAGTAAAGTAGCTTTGTTCTCACTTTGAGTTCCTTCCAATTGGACTCTGGGTGGTCAAGCTTTCTTGGATGCAGTGTCAGAGAAATTGAACTCTCTCTCAACGGTCAGGGGCTCCCTGAGTCTCCAGTGTTTCCTGCATTTTCTCCCTGGCCTTTATTTTATTATCAGTCAAATCAACCCAGTGCATTTGCTTCCCTTTTTATAGAGTGCTGTGGAATATGTTAACGTTCCCTGTGGTTTGAGGAAGTATTTACAATGAAAATAAAATGAATAAATAGATACATTGCACTCAATAAAAAATATTATTCCATGCTCCTCCCTTCTATTTTTCTGGAGAGGGAATACAAGGGTCAGAGAAGACAGAGGCATAATGGGAACTAGCTTCCAAAATAAGTAGCCTTTTGGCAAACTCCACCATTCTAACAACAAAATTAAGAATGTTGAGGATAATCTTTCTAGGTTTCCACCCAAAATGGTTAATCTAGGTTTAAGAAAAACGGCTGCCTTTTGTACAGAAAATGTAATTATATACTGTGTGTTGTTAGCAACAAATGTTGCTCCCTGGAATTTTGGGAGGGTGTCTCTACTGTTTGTTTCTTTGATCTGAATCCAGCTGTAGCTCCTCCACAATGTTTTAAATGCACAAGCTTGCCAATCCCCACATAGCCGCCAGTGACTCACTAATAAGCAGGGATTAGGTGGACTGAGGTGGAAGAATGCTCCGGGCCTGCATCATTCATGGTTGCACACTTTTTCTCAACCTACCTTGGGAACTCCGGTTTCCTTGGAACAGTCTTCAGAAGCTCTGCCTTTAGCACACAGAAGCTTATGATGTATGTTTCCTCCTTGGACTGGAAAGCCAGTGGTCGAAGTGTATGAAAAGAAGTAGTGGAACTATGTTCCCTACTGGCCTGCCCCCGCTCCACACAAACCCCATTGCCGGCCCAACCACCCAAGCACAATACAAACTCCAAAAACTCCTGCAGTTTAGTGGAACGTTCAGTGCAGTGCACTGTAAGTGCAAGTTTCAACTTCTTCCTACACTTTTATTTTAAAACGAAAACATTCCAGAACAGTTAGGATATAGTAACATTTAATTAAAAGAAGTAGAGAAGCTGCGCTCATGACCGCTCCTGCCCTCTTCGACCACTGCTGCAAACGATGCTCATCTTAGTGTCAATTTTTGAGAATGAGTCAGATGCCGTTAAAGCCTACAAAGTATTATGCTGCAGACTAAACACACACAACCACACACAAGCAACCGCCCCTCACACACACATACACTCACTGTTGAGAAAGTTCAATTCCAGCACCATGAAGCTAGAGGTGTAGACATGGGCGTCACAAACATTGTGTGGGTGAAATTAATTGTTCTGAATAAATGATTTGTACAAGGTTTGAACGCCTGGCTATTAACGCATTTTTGGAATTAAAGCAGGCACCCCCCTTATGATCTCGTGTTGCCAATTCAACTGTCCTATTGTAAACATACCTTAATATCCCAGAGTCGTATAATCCAGCTGATAAGGCCAT
Organism: Ambystoma mexicanum; assembly: GCF_040938575.1. NCBI lineage: Eukaryota > Metazoa > Chordata > Amphibia > Caudata > Ambystomatidae > Ambystoma > Ambystoma mexicanum. The sequence goes on along the minus strand of NC_090929.1, from coordinate 975,373,834 downwards.
TTAATGCAACCTTTCTGCTCTTTGTGGCAATGGTCATCACACTTACTATAGCTGTTTTTCTGCCTTCCTTTGGAGGCCAGGGTATCCTACCCATCACCCTCCCTCCAGTCCAAGAAGGTCCTCTTAAGACAGGTCATAGATGGATGCCATTGTCCTGCAATTCACACATTTAGTATGGTAAACAAATGGAGGGTCGTTCCTTCCTTATAGCCTCCCTCTGTCCTCCACCTTTGAGAAGGCCTTCCAGGATGTGTCTCCTCCACTACATTAAAGCAAGCTCTCTTCTGTGATCACCCGAGTCTTCAGTCATTCTTTAAGCACTCTTAGCGAGGGCACGCGCTCTCTCTCTCTCTCTCTCTCTCTCTCCTTCCCTCTGTCGCTCTGTCGCTCTTTTGCCCTCTCTCTGTCTCTCTCGCACATCCCCTCTCTCTGTCTCTCCCTTTCTCTCTTACTTCTTTGCATGTTCTCTCGCTCTCTTTTCTCTCTTCTCGCTGTCTCTCTATCTGTCTCATTGTCCTCTTGATCCCAGGAGCTGCTTACTGATGCTAGAATATGTTTGGTACCTCTTATGCACAATAATGGCTTCTCTATGGTTGGCAATCAGTGACAGAGGCGTGGGTTGGTGGCAGAGGGGCAGAGGGCTGTCATGAGGCAGTGGTCAATCATATAACACGCACATGAAGGGCCAGGTGGGGGGAGGTGCATCACAATCTTAAAGGTCACCAGGGAGTGGCTGCCCCAGCCCCTTTCTTTGCAGGGCTAGAACTTACTTCATAATACCAATGCCGTCTGGCTGCTGATTGTGGGTTCAGACACTGGAGGTTTTACACTGCACTTCTGATTTCATCTCCTTCACTTTTGGGTGATTCAAAGCACCGGTGTGCTAGCCTGGTCGGTAATCTTAATATCTTTGCATCATATATTTATTATAATAATCGTTGTTCCTAAATAAAAAGCTTCATGTCTGCTTCCTCCCATTTCTACCTTCAACATGTACCTGCTGCCACCAGCATGTCCATTACGCACACCTGGAGTAGCCATAAATCCTCTGAGTCTAGGATAAAACAAAAAGTGTCCCTCATTGTACTGCATTGTAGGATTCATTCTGCAATGATACACAGTTACCAAAAATGATAACAACGTAACAGCTTGAAGGACATGTCAGTTTCCCCATGACAAATGAGCAAAAGTCAGTGTAGTGAAGCTGAAGGCTTCACTGCACTGCAAAAAGAGCAAGTCAGATTAAAAAATAAAAGCAAAAAGTAAATGGAGGCAAAGGTGCTGTAAAGAAAAATATGGAGGCAAAGGTGCCATGAAGAAAAATCTTTCCTAACAGTTGGGAGTTTTTAGTTTGGCTAGGTTAATACGTTTCTAACAATGCCGCATGAGGTACGTTTTGATAACATTGGCAGTGCATAATTGGTACAGTGTTGCCAAGGCAGATCAACTGAACAATGTTCATCTAAACTTTAAAAAAAAAATAATCCTTTAGAGTAAGTGAAGCCTTCCAAGTTGCAATATATAATGGGGTAAATCTTGCAACTGTATATATCTGGGGCACACAATGAATAAATCTATGATGGTTCACTCGGATGAATTGAAGCCTTGTGCTTACATTGGAAATTATTGGTAGATTGGTTGTGCAGTCCCATGCATGCTCCTAATAATGGTAACTACATCAAGTTCTTCACAAGTTGCTCCACTTACTGGGCTTCCTTCTGATAGACAGGTTGGCGACAAGAACCATCCCCATGTGCCTGTTATGTGCTTCATGGATGCACACTGGATGGGTCCCAGGCCACATTCCTGGCTCACCTATGCACTCACTCTTCCTAGAGTCCTCTGAAAGCTCAAATGGTGGGCATCCTTACCTTGCCGGTTTGGGTTCATGTGCCTACTTTGCCTGTCTGAGTTGCACCCAGGTAGCTTCCTTGAGGTTTACCTGATTCAGCCAGAGGACCAAGTGTTTAACACTCCCCTCGATAGTTAGTAGTTAGTGTCCTCATTCCAGAGGACTTAATCTGTAGGGATCTTGATCGTTGAGCACCAGTGGGACAGTTTTGAAGAGGATTTTCTAAGACCAGTGTTGTCTTCATGCTTCATTTTAACTGGCTAAGTAGTGGTATCTTTATGATTATGTTTATGTTTAGTGCTTATAATGTGCCGTAGCCCACAGGCACCAGGGCGTACAAAAAACATAAAAGGCAAAACCACTAACAATACTAACAAACATATAAGGGAAGAAGCTACAGAGTAGTGAGGTTACTAGGCCAACAGTATAACGATTGCTGAAGATTTCTATTTAAATAGTAACGTTTTGAGCCGTTTGCAGAATGAGGGAAGGCTCCTCTGGGAGATCATTCCAGGCAAGAGTGGCTATAACCGGAAAGGACCAACCCCAAACCTGAGTTCTTTTGATCTTCGGGAAGATGAGGCGGTAAGTGTTGTTAGATCTTGTTGATCTCCCCTGTGTTTGCAGAGTAAGAAAGTAGCTTGGTGCATTAACGTGTAAGCATTTAAGTGTCAGAGTAAGGATTTTAAAGATAAGGTGACAGTTAGCCAATGAAGTTTCCTCCTGGTCCTTTGGTCCCTTTTTGAGACATTTTTTTATGATTCGGACAGCGACATTTTGGACAATCCATGGCACTACTATGACCCTAACCAAGGTTTCACGGTTCTTGCTGGTGATCTAGGGTTTCACCAATCTGAGTAACCTCAGGTTGTATTGAGATTTTTTATAACGTTTTCCACATGGGTGTTTGCTCCCAGTGACTGATCAACTATCACTCCTAGTGTGCTGACCTGGTCCAGGGTCTTAATGCAGTGGCCATCAATGGAGAACTTTGAATATTGAGGTCCAAGTTTCATCCTCGCTTGAGAGGATCCGAAGACCAGCAATTTGTTTTTTCCGTTATTACGGCACAACCAATGTTTGGTCATCCAGTGTTTTACAGTTTGGTAAATGCTCTGCACAATGTTTGTATCCTCATTGTAGTCTCCACTCAGTTCCACAAACAGCTGAATGTCATTGGCGTAATTTGTGAATTTTGCCCCTGCTTTCACCCACAGCCTGAGGGACTCAGCAAGTGGACAGTATTTGTGCAGAGGATGCCTGGCCCCAGGACACTCTTGACATCCTACCCAAAAGTAAGGATTTCAACCACTTCACAGCCAGTGGTGAGCAATGACCTACCGAGGACAGTGTGGCCAGTAATTTCTTATGGTCCAAAAGGTCAAAGGCCGCTGATAAATCAAGCAGTATTAGTACCATACAGTCCATCATCTGGCTCTGGAGATTAACTAACATGCTCTCTGTGCCATGGTGTTCTCGGAATCCAGACTGTCTAGGATGGCGAATATTGACCTCTTCAAGGTGTTTTTGCAACTGCATGGTGGCTACCCGATCAAAAACTTTCAGAAGGAAAGGTGCATTAGTAATCGGTGGATAGTTATTGACATTTTTTGGGTCTAAAAATGCCCCTTTCAACAAAGGTGTAACTACAACCTTCTTGATCTCTACTGGAATGATGCTGTGCTGAAACGTGGCGTTGATGAAGCGTGTCAGGAAAGGTGAGAAAATGTTAGCGTTATTTTAAATGATTTTGGCCACCAGAATATCACCATTGCAGGAAGTTGCACACATTTTCTTAAGGACTTCCTCCATACTCTGTATCGAAATGGCAGAAAAGTTGAGAGTTGAATATCCTCACATGGAGGAGCCTCGATGTAGTCATGTAAGTTGCTGAGTTTTTAACATACCCCTGCACTCCCATTATAAGTCAATGGACTTATAATAACCTTTATTCTAACACTATTGGCTTTGCCATTACTTGCCTTGGAAAGACTTCTGACTGCTGGGGGTCATTTTGGGCACTTGTCTACATTGAACCCTGACTCTAAGAATCCATCACGGGACCCCAGAGACCCTACCTACATTTTTTCCTGCATCCTAAATTCTGTGTAATCGTATCCTGAACAATAAGGCACAAGGCCCCAGTCAATTTAGGGTTGGACAATATTAGTTAGGGATCATCTCTGTGGACCTTTTTGTGTGTGATACTCACCTATTCATTCCCTTGCAGGAGTATTTTATTGGTATTATGCACTTGAACCTGTGACGGTATATATGTATTTTAGTTTGATGGTATTGGTTGATAAATCTACCTGCTTGTATTCATTTTTCTTATAGTGTGTTTGCCCATAATTAAATAACTGTATTTTTATACATCCTAAATGTAATTTGTGACGCCCATTGTGTGACCTCATTGTGGACCCTTTACACTCTCACCCCTCTGAAGTACTTAGCCTAGACCGCCTGTCACTGCTACCTTAAACTGGTTTGGCTACAGCTTCCTAGAGTTGTCCCTGTCACAATATAGGTTGGCCTTCTATACATCTGTCCACCAGGCCAGAGTATAGAAAATCAGTCTTAACACATTGTAGGAGAGAATAGGTCTGATTTTAGATGGGGTTTTTCCAAGGTTTTCAAAATTTCAAACAATGTCCTTATACTATTCGAGGAACTCTCGATTTCAGCATTGTAGACGTTTTTCTTAGCTATAAGAATGTTTTCCCTGTACTCCTTTTCTATGTTTTTCCAAGTAGTTTTGTTTTCATCTGTCTGAATTTTGTTCCATTGACGTTCTGCTGACCTTTTCTCCTGTTTCAGTTAGATAAGTTCTGGGGAGAACCAACTGCAATGGTTTTGTCTATCCCTGACCATCTTGGTCTTAACAGGAGCTATGCTATTGAGCCTTTCGGTCATAACAAGGTTGTTTCTGAGGCCAGAAAATTGATTGAATCAAGATCTGATGTATGTGCAATGATGTTAAATATGCATTTGTTAAGATCAGCTGTCCCAATTTTATTTACATTACTACAAGTTAAATGGTTTCCTCTGGGGAATTGGTTTCCCAGGAAGAGTAATTTTAAAGAGGCCAGTCGAACTGTCAGACCAGACACAAGGGGTAGTGCAAATACACTATGTGTTAGGGACTGGATGGTTCTTTTTTGGAGGATTTGAGTGGGTTTTACTTATATTTCATATTCGTTTTTTGACTTGTAAAGTGTTTTTAGTAGGGATTATTTGTGAGTTTCCAATCCGTTTTCTGGCCTGATTGTTGTTTTTAGAGGGATTTTTCTGTGTTTTTACTTTGATTTGCAATCCGTGTTTGACCTGATCTGCAAGTAGGGTTTGCTGGTGTTGTGTTGTAGTCCTTTGTTTGTTTCTGGTTTTTTTCCTCCCCTCACCCACCCCTTGGCAATTGCCTAAGGCAGTCAGGTGTCCCTCTGGCGTTGTCCTGGCAACCTTCTCTGAGTGCTACCTCCTCTGCCTTCTCCCATCCACCTTCCTCCATACCCTGTCCCCCCTCTCCACCCTCCTGACCGCTCATTTGGTTCTCATTGGTCTGTATCCCCTCATGTGCCCAGAACAGCTGCATTTCAGATGCCCTCCCAGGGTATCCTTCCCTGGGTGGCCGGCTAAGGGCCGGAGGAAAAGGGTAGCTCCTCTACCAAGTAGCTCCACTCCATGTTTACCCGTGCTCACCTGGGATGCCTGATGCAGACAATCTACATCGACTGATAAGGTGAGTGTTGTGTGGGTGAGAAGTACAGCCGTTACTGCACTCCAGTAAAACTCCACCATTCTTATTACCTAATTACCTTATACCTACTCACATCTACCCTAACTATGTGACTGTTATTTCACCATACTGCCAAGCTTTGAATACAAGTGGTTTTTATTACACTGTTGATTATATGTGAGTTTGACATCTATGTGCATTTTCCACTACCGTGTGTCTCAAATCTAGGTGCAATTCCAAATCTAGGTGCATGGTTCCACTGCTTTCAGTCTCACATATAGGTGCATTTTCAAATCTAAGTGCATTTTTCCAATGCTGTGAGTTTCAAATCTAGGTGCTTTTTCTCACTGCTGTGTGCCTCAAATCTAGGCACATTTTCAAATCTAGGTGCATGTTTCCATAGCTGTGTGTTTTAAACTCTAGGTGCATTTTTCCACTGCTGTTGTCTGAAATC